>NC_033795.1:50469456-50487331 GCF_001876935.1 Asparagus officinalis
CAAAAGCCTAAACCCAGGCAGTTTGAACCACGCCCCCAGCGGCAATATGATTTCAAAGAAGACCAGGTAGTGGCGACTCTCGACACTCTACTCAAGAGTGGGCGAATTAAGTTGCCAGAAGCCGTCAAGCCTGAGGAGGCGGACAAAACCGGTGACCCAAGTTACTGTGCATATCACAGATTCCTTGGCCATCACACAACCAAGTGCTACGTCCTCAAGGACAAACTCCAGGCCCTCTACGACGTGGGGGTCTTGAAGAAAGAGAAGGTCCAAAAGCAAGTGACGGCGAATATGGTCACTTTGAGCTTTGGGACAGGTCTCCCAGAGGTTCAAGCCCCGGCGGGGATAATTCCTATCCCCAAGGCAGTTTTGAAGATCACTAACGACGATCCTCACAACCAGCGTGAAAAGGGTTTGGTTCCACAAACTCTGCCATCAGGGCAGGTGATGTGGGTCCATCCGGACCTCCTCGATGACGAGCAGTGGACTACACAGCCTTCCAAGGAGGCTAAGAGGAAACATTGCAACGTTGTCACCGCCATCCTGGATACAGACGACGCGGCGATGACTGCCTTAACCGACTCTGAAGAAGACACCAACGTCTTCGCCACGAGAGCCGGAAAGGAGTTTGCGAAAGAATATCCCGCGAGGGCGGAAAACCCAGCAGGACTTCCCGCGAGGCCGGCTGCAGCAGTCCCTCCCAATCCAGAGGAGCCAAGTTCAAGCCGCCAGCCTTACCGGTTCAACGTGCTCGCGCAATTGAAAAGCATACCCGCGCGAATCACCATGTACGACCTCCTCCGGTTATCCAGACCTACCCGGGAGGCCCTACAAGAGGCGCTGGCCGACGCAGAGGCCTTCTCGACCCATTTCTCAAAAGAAATGGAGACCGAATAGGGCTGTACAACTTGCTGCTAAGTTTCAGAGAGACGGATCCCCTGCATCACTTTCACCCCCGAGGACATGCTCATCAAGAGCATGTCCCATGACCGGCCGCTGTACTTCACAGGATACGTCGGCTCGGCGAAAGTTGATCGGATCCAGGTTGATCCGGGGTCTGCGCTGAGCATCGTGCCCCTGAAGTTGATCAAACACTTAGGGATACCGTCGAAGCGCCTAGCCTCGACCTCGACTACCATCTTCGGCTTCAACGCCACAGGGACTCGGCCACTCGGCAAAATCCGCCTGAAATGTCGGATAGGCGACATGAAGACGGAGGTGACGTGCTACGTCATCGATGCCGAACCCTCCTACAACATACTCCTGGGGCGTCCGTGGATTCATGGAAACCGGATCGTTCCATCCACGCTACACCAGTGTTTGAAGTACGTGGACGACTACGAGCGGGTAAGAACGGTAGTGGCCGACAAACACCCCTTTAAGGGCGTCGAGAACTACTTCGCGGATTCTCTGCTGTACCAGGACCCCGAACAGCCACCAGTGGAAGAACTGGAGAGTGGTAATGAGGCGGACAGCGAGCCTGAATACGGTGACAGCTTAATTCTGAACGACTTTGAGTCGATTGTAATTGGTTATGAGAGTCACCATGTAACTAACGCCGTTCAGGCAGAGAAGCTTATCATGAATGAGAAATCCGACCTTGCTTATTTGTCGTCTTGCTCCTCGTCCGAAGACGACGCACCTAATAACTCATGGTCGACACTCTACAGTGAGTCTTCTCTACACTTGCCGGTATGTTCGTCATACATCTTCAAGACGCGGCCGATCGAGCCATCGCGAGCTGTATTCGTCGTGCCAGCACGGAAGAGGTATCGAAAAGACATCATCTTCGGTCGAATCGATCGTCCCCTACGCACGCTATGGGACGAATCTGAGGACGAAGACCCAGCGCCCCAGTTTTCGCAATACAGTCGAGTTGTGAAACGTATGATGAGCGACATGGGGTATGACCTCACTCGCTTGGAGGGCCTGAATTACGGCCGAGGACGTAAGACGGTCATCAAACCCGCCTACGTCCCCAAAGGAAAACCCTCAAATTACTTCAACAGGACTAGGAGGGGCTTAGGCTACTCCTCCTCCTCATCGGAGTTGTGTTTTTACGTTGACGAGGATTCCGATTACGCATGTTTGGGGGACCAATCATCGACAACCTCAGCTTGGGACTCAGACGTCAGCGTAAGGGATTTGTTCGATGGCCCTACAGTCAACATGGCCACAGTAGACCCCGCCGGAATGGCGGAGGACGAACAACTTCCACTTTACGACGAGACATGGGATCGCCATGTTAGCGCCCAGTGGAACAGTCGCTTCGAACAGCGCGAACCACCAACTGAAGATGAAGTCCTCCAGGTGAACATGGGTACTGAGGCGAATCCCAAACCCATATTCATCAGCGGCAGTCTGCCTCCTCAAGAAAAAGAGGATCTCATCGCCCTCGTACGGGAATACATTGACGTCTTCGCCTGGAATTACGAGGATATGCCTGGCCTGGATCCGCGGGTCGCCACACATCGCCTCAACATCAACCCTGACGCCAAGCCAGACAAACAACAGCAGAGGCGGTTTCTCCCCCAAATCATGGAGGCGATCGAATCTGAAGTAAAGAAGCTGATCGAATCGGGCTTCATCAGAGAGGAGCAACACCCCGACTGGGTGGCGAATATTGTTCCAGTCTTGAAGAAGAACGGCAAGATCCGCATCTGCATCGACTTTAGGAACCTCAACGCTGCGTGCCCTAAAGATGAATTTCCTCTGCCCATCACGGATGTCATCATTGACAATACGTGCGGATTCAAAAGGATGTCCTTCATGGACGGCTTCTCGGGGTACAACCAAATCAAAATGCACCCCGAGGACGAGAAACACACTGCATTCAGAACTCCCATGGGGGTGTATTGCTATACCGTCATGCCTTTCGGGCTCAAGAACGCCGGCGCAACCTACCAACGCGCCATGAGCATGATCTTTCGAGATCATCTGCGAAAGACGGTCGAATGCTATGTGGACGACTTGGTCGTGAAGAGTCGCCATAAGGAGGATCACCTCCAAGACTTGAAGGCTATGTTCGAACTCATGAGGACTCATCAGCTCAAGATGAATCCTACCAAGTCATTCTTGGGAATGTCTAGCGGTAAATTCCTCGGTTTCGTCGTCACGACGAAAGGGATCCGAATTGATCCAGACAAGGTGCGAGCTATTCAAGAGCTCCAACCACCCCGAAATCTTAAAGAGCTGAGAGGCCTTCAAGGACGACTGGCTTATATCCGAAGATTCATCTCGAATCTCTCGGGCAAGTGCCAACCCTTCTCTAAGCTGATGAAGAAAGGTACCTCCTTCGTCTGGGATGAGCCATGCCAAAAGGCCTTTGAAGAGATCAAAGCTTATCTCTCAAATCCGCCTGTCCTTGCGGCGCCAATCTCAGGGAGGCCATTCCTCATATATGTACGGGCCATGGAACACTCCTTAGGAGCCCTCTTGGCTCAAAATGACGATGCAGGCCGTGAGCAGGGCATCTACTACCTGAGCAGAACCTTGCAGGGCGCCGAACAACGGTACCCAATGGTCGAGAAGGAATGCCTATCCTTGGTGTTCGCTATCCAAAAGATGCGGCACTATTTGGTTGGCCAAACCATCCATGTAGCGTTAAACTGGCGCCTGGCCAGGTGGGCGCTTCTGCTCTCTCAATACGATATTCATTTCATGCCGCAGAAATCAGTCAAGGGACAAGCCATCTGCGATCTCATGGCTAGTCACCCGCTGGGGGGGAAGACCGATCTATTCGAAGATCTGCCAGATGAACCTCCCGAAGCCAATATGACTTCATCGCCAGAGGTGTGGCAGATGTTCTTCGACGGCGCGTCTCGCGCAGGCATGAGCGGCTCTATTTCTGCAGGAGTGGGGGTAGTCCTCACCTCTCCGCATGGTCACGTGTTACCCCGAGCCTTTTCTTTGACGGAACCATGTACCAACAACGTAGCTGAGTACAACGCGTTGCTCATAGGGCTCGAGTGCGGCACTACTTAGTTGGCCAGATGATCCATGTCATCTCCCGGATGAATCCCATTCGGGTCTTCATGACGCAACCTGCAGCGTTAAACTGGCGCCTGGCCAGGTGGGTGCTTCTGCTCTCCCAATACGATATCCACTTCATGCCGCAGAAATCAGTCAAGAGACAAGCCATCTGCGATCTCATGGCTAGTCACCCGCTGGGGGTGAAGACCGATCTGTTCGAAGATCTGCCAGATGAACCTCCCGAAGCCAATATGACTTCATCGCCAGAAGTGTGGCAGATGTTCTTCGACTCAAGCCTCGGGTCAGCCAGATCAGGAAGACTGGCGTCTCCCGATCATCGATTATGTCCTATACGGCATGTTGCCTGAGGATTCGAAGGAACGAGAGTCTATCCGACGACGTGCCTCGCGGTTCTACTACGATTCAACCACTAAAACGTTGTATCGGAGGTCATACGACGGCTTGCTGCTTCGCTGTCTTTCAAAAGCAGAGGCACAAGAAGCCGTACGCGAAGCACATGACGGCGTGTGCGGAGCTCATCAGCCCGGACCCAAGCTTTGGGATCGCCTACGGAGGATGGGCTACTTCTGGCCAGGGATGGTCACTGACGCAGTCGTTTATGAAAAGCGATGTTACGAATGCCAGATCCACGCCAACTACATACACCAGCCTCCTGAGGATCTGCATCCGACGAGGGCGTCTTGGCCCTTCGAGGCATGGGGGATGGACATAGTTGGGTCAATTTCTCCACCGTCGGCGAAAGGCCATCGCTTCATCCTCGCGATCACCGATTACTTCTCTAAGTGGGCCGAAGCCATCCCCTTAAGAGAAGTCAAGACTAGCAACGTGATCAAGTTCATTAAGCACCATGTCATATACCGATACGGCGTACCCTGGCGTATCATTCACGACAATGGCACGCAATTCGTTAGCCATGCCTTCACCTGGTTCTACGACAAATTCCGAATACAGAACCTCTCGTCCATGGCCTACAACCCTTCAGCGAATGGTTTGGCCGAAGCTTTCAACAAGACGATCATCAAGATCTTGACAAAGCTGACTTCCACTAGCAAGCGCGACTGGAATGAAAAGCTAGGCGAGAGCCTGTGGGCATATCGCACGACGGTTCGCACACCGACTGGCACCACGCCCTACTCGTTGGTATACGGCTGTGAAGCTGTATTGCCATTAGAAATTCAGATTCCATCCCTGCGCGTCGCCCTAGCGACAGGGATGACGACTGAGGAAAATCACCAACTTCGACTCGCAGAGCTCGAAGCACTGGACGACAAGCGACTGGAAGCTCAGCAGCACATTGAGTTCTACCAAGCTCGGATGGCCAGGAGCTTCGACAAGAAAGTCAAGCGCCGAGCCTTCAAAGAAGGAGAGCTCGTCCTATCCGTCCGTAGACCAATGATCCTCACTTCCAAGAAGAAGGGGAAATTCCAGTCCAAATGGGAAGGACCATTCGCAGTAGAGACAGTCTACTCGAACGGCGCCTATCGCCTCGTCAAACCAAACGGCGATAAAATCATGATGCCCATCAACGGCAAGTATCTGAAGAAGTACTACCCATAGTGCTCCTTCACAAACTCCCACGAGTGCAAGAGTCTAAACTGGCCCTCGACTTCAAAGAAGGAGAGCTCGTGCTCTTCGTTCGTCGACCAATGATCCTCACTTCCAAGAAGAAGGGGAAATTCCAGTCCAAATGGGAAGGACCATTCGTGGTAGAGACAGTCTACTCGAACGGCGTCTATCGCCTCGTCAAACCGAACGGCGATAAGATCATGATGCCCATCAACGGCAAGTATCTGAAGAAGTACTACCCTTAGTTCTCCTTCGCAAACTCCCATGAGTGCACGAGTCTAAACTGGCCCTCACACCCTCCAACTGGTACACGAGGCTAAACTGTTCCTACTTTACCCGCTCTGACGAAAGCCTCTGACGGAATTCAATTCGCCTATCTCCTTCAATGAGATGGCGGATCCACTAAAGTCGTTCATATCACGACAAACACATTCAATTCGCTTATCTCCTCCAATGAGATGGCGGATCCACTAAAGTCGTTCCAATCACGACGTTCCCTGTCACGTTAACATTAAACCTCTGACACAATCTACTTACCAATCCTCTTCCGAAGAATGGTAGGCCCCCATAGTCGCTCCAATCGTGACAAGACCTCATCAAGTTAATGATTACCTCTGATGATTGGCGCCGTTATTCTTACGAATAGCACAGCCTAAGTAATGGCCAACCATGCGACGCGCTATTACTTCTGTCAATAGTCACACTCCTACGTCCCTGAACTATTTGACCTATGCCAGATGTCCTAACATTGCTTTAGGATAACTGATGGGTAGAGTCTACCAGGCGATGACTCCTACCATAATCAATTGTCACATTCCCAAATAATGACAGTTGTCGTAGGCGGTTCGACAGACAACCTGTCTGCCGGTTTCCCAGACAACAACTCACCGAAAGGCGAGTCGAAGTCGAGTTCTTCAGTTGGCTGCAAAGACAAACGTTTGTTCTTTGCTGCAAACCAAGTGTTACTCTCTCAATCCCATTAGAGCCACGACGCGAAAATCAGGATTGACCCGATCCCACGTTGTGAGCAACCAAAAGCAGAGCCAGAGCCTAAAATGACTAAGTCCAAAGCCAGACAGTCGAGGGCTCGCCAAATGCAACTCAGATGCCAGACAGCGCAGACAAAGAAAAAAGGATACTGTGCATGCAAAGCAAGAATAAGCAGAATAAGCAAAGGAGCCACAACGGGCTGAGATTTACACAAGTTTTCAGTTTAACTGTGATGCCCAAGGCACCAATTAAGTTAACAAAACAAACAAAAGAAAAGAGGATCCAGACGACATGAGAATTACAAAAACTTCAGCAGGCTGAATGAGCTAATCTTGGCTTTGAGCTTCGCACGCTCCGCTGCACGTCCGATCCTCGCCTCCTCTTTTCCCCTCTGCTGCTGCTTGGCCAAGTTCGCCTTGCTGGCCTCTTCCTCCTGGTGAAGAAGCTGAAGAGCCTCCTCCACCTCCCTGGCGGTCTCGCCAAGTCTCCTAGCTTTGTGCTCGCGCTCAAGCAGCTTCGCCTCGCCTCGGAGAGAACCAGCCTCCTCAAAGAAGGCTCTGTCCAGATAGGCGTCCATCCGGTCCAAAACAGCCCGGTGCTGCCGCCGCAGACGTCGAAGCTCAGCCTCCTTCGCCTGGATCCGCTTCGCTCGCTCTTCGCGTTCAAGCAGAAAGCACAGAGAGGGGGGCGGGGGCATGTCGGAGGAGTCCTCATAGGCCAATTCCTCGAGGCGGTACATCCACCCCTCCACACGCTCGAGTTCCCGCTCACATCGCCGTGTGAGCGAGGCATCCCCAGCGCGGCGAACCGCCTCCAAGCCCGCTTCCACGTGAGGAAGCGCGTCGTAGTATCGCTCGGCGCCCACGCTGACCGAAAGGGCAACCCCGTGCACCAAATCCACCAAACGCTGTAACGGCACGAAAGCGGGGTGGTCCCGGTCCGAACGCCCTGCGACGCTTCGAACTCAACGCCATTAAAGGCTACTCTCGAAACCCCAAACCGACAGATCGGATTGGGCACGAGAGGCGAAGCGACCGGTCGCTTCACCATAAATAAGCATTAATGTGCCTGCAGAGTCTTGGCTGGCAAGCACTTGGGCCCGCCGACCGACACGTGGCATGAGGTTCACCCACGGTTGGATCTCCGACTGTTGGACAAACTCGCTGACTACTCAAGATTCGCCTACAGTTCAAACTCGCCGGACAAATCGAGTCGGGTTTCCAACACAAGCCCATTATCATACGGGCTTCGCCCGCAGAATAAATTCGCCAGCCATTGAGTTCCGTTGCCAAGCGAAACTCGCCAGCAGATGAGCTTTGCCACCTACTTGAAATCGCCAGCAAATTGAGATGAGCTTTCAAGCGAACCTCGCCGCGATCAAGTATCACCTGGAAACAAACTCGTTAATCAATTGAGTTTCACCAGCAATTTAAATTCGTCAAGAGACGAGTTTCACCACCTTAGCGAACTCGCGTCGTCCTGATGTCGCCGATAGCATAAACTCATTGGAGCAGAGTTTGGCTTCGAAAGCAGACTCGTCGTCGCACCAAGGACTTTGCCTGCGATACGAGATCATCTGCCATAACAGAAGGCGACGTATCCGAAGGGTATACGCACAATGAGCGGGCACAAACCTCATTGAGACTTTAAGACAGTACATTTGAACAAAGTTATGGTTTTTGCAATTGCGAAAGTCATAATATCACGTTCAAAAGAAACAAAACATGCACCCAGTGTTTTAAGACAATACATTTGAACAAAGTTATGACTTCATAAACAAACACCCCGTACATATGGGTTTTTTTCAATACACACCCTCAAGAATTCCTCCTCCCTCTCCAATCCCTCACCTCCTCCTCCTCCCTCTCTCCCTCCTCTATGACAAACAACCTCCCAGTACAAATCTCTCGTTGTCTTCTAATCCCCAACATCAAGAACCTTGGTGCAATTGTTGAACACCGGTGATATCGCCATCTCGATACCCTCGTCTCTGTCACTCTCACGAGTAACATCGTCGTCACCGCCGCCTCTGCTCCTGGCATGCATCTCCTCCTCCCTCAATATAATCATGTACAACGCTCCCATCCTTGATATCGAGTTCAGCCACAGCCTAGGCTTCCCGTCCCCGGGCCAGATCGCGGACAGCGGGTTGTCACCTGATGAATCATGACAAGAAGACTTCACGGGACTTCAAGTCATGTGAAGTTGGGTGTAACAAAAAATTTCACAGGACTTCAAAATCCCGTGAACTTATACCTCCCCCTAATCAAGTTTGTTAACGGGGGCTTAAACTTCACGGGACTTGAAGTCTCGTGAAGTTTTCTAATGTTTCTCGCCAAACTCGATCCAGTTTTAGCCAATTGGCTGAAATTAGATCGATTTTGGCAAATAATTTAGATATAGGTCGAAATTTGCAATTAAGTTTATAAATGAGTTGGTTTTGAAAAGTTGTCCAAAAAAATAATATTAAAAATAATTACTATTAGTCGCTTAAAAATAAATAAATCTTAATATAATTAATAAACGACGAAAAAATATCAAATTAAGAAAATTTCTTGAATTTTAGCTTTAATTTTATGGTTGTGAAATAATATAGGGAAGTTTTTTCCTTTAGTTTTATTACAATTCGATAAAAATAATAATAAATAAAGTTTTGTGATTAATTAAATTATTTGAATTAAATAATTTTTAGGTCAAGATGTTAAATAAAAATCGTAGGGTGTTAACCAAGTTCTAACTTGTTTGAGTTGGCTATCACTAAGTGAGTTTAGAGAAAGTTTAGTTCTTCGCAGATCTTAATTGGCTTAAAGGTCCAAATGTCCAATGATAGTGACGGAGTCAGGATTTTTGATAAGCGGGTTTAAAAATAAATAATTAAATATGCTCACATATAACTTTTTTATCGTGATTATTAGTATCTAAACTTTGTTATATGAAAAGACTTTCAAAATCAAAGTATCTTTTTGCCTTCAATTTTAAAAACCATTTTATTAATTTAGATAGGATATTTGATTGGAGTGGGATATCTAGATTTTTTAGAATAGGCTATTTTGGATTTGAATCGTGGTAGGATTAGATCACGATTTGGTTTTTTAAGTTCTTTTTAATTGCTAATTTCTACTATAGATTTTAAGGACAAATTTCAAAATAATTCAAGACTTAGGGGACTAATAATAGCAATTTCAATCATTTGAGACGCTTCAAAGTAACTCAAGGAATTAGGGGCCTAATAACATTGATTTGAGGAACTAATCTATCTATTACCCTTTAAAAGAGCGAGTTACTGGAAAAATTTTCCCTCCCCAAATTAACCTTCAACCGAAATAATATATACCAACCCTATCCCTTACAACATCAGCTGAAATCAAAATCCCTAATTCTTCCTTCGGTTCTTCCTCTCCACCTTCTCCTCAGCCCATCCAATCTTCCGTTACATCTTTTAAAGATGAAATCAATTCACCAGTTCATCCGTTTCCCTAAATCTTCCTTCGGTTCCGCCTTCTCTCCGCCTTCTCTCAGTTCTTACGTTACGCCGTCCCACGATCTTAAGCCATAAATTTCCAAAATTGATTGTTACTGCCCTAATCATCATCTCTGCGCCTCCGCCATCATCTCCTCAGTTGTCTGAATTTTGGCATCGGTAAGAATAATTTTACTTTTTTTGTGTTCATTTAATTTAATTTTGTTCTAATTAGCCATCATCTCCTTTTGTTCTAATTCAACAATAGGTCAAGGATTGTCCGAATCAGGGCTTGCTTCAAGTCTTCATATTGCTCCTTTGTCAGTTTCATCAGGTAAGCCATGTATTATATATGAAATAGTGATGACACAGTTTAGGATCTACCCTAAATGTTTCAGTTTCATGTCGTACTTTAGGCAACTCTGTTCATGTTCAAGCATTAATACCTATAAGTATGATTTTATATGCTATATGATTGATCATCTTATTAAAAATTGCGACTGTGATTTTGAATGCCATGTAATATTCTTTCTGGCAATTGAAACACAGTCATCACATAAATTAATATATAAGACATTCATTTAAGAAAAAAAAATTGATCAGGTAAAAGTTAGAATGAATATTGTTGACTAGATTTATTGCCTGTTCTAATTTCACAATCGCTTATGACAATATTCTGCGTGTTGGCTATATGAAATCCATCTGTATTTGGACTCTCATCTGTTCTAATTTTTCCTGTCTGGTTAATTTAGTCTTTATCTATTGTTCGTATTCAACAAACAAGTGTGAAATGGCAACGGTATATACCTCGAGCTATTAATTGTCTACGTTTGAATTCTTATGCATGCTTGCTCTGTTCAGGATACACTGCCTGAAATTGGCCTTAAAATTATGAATCTGATGATTTGCACCTCGACATATGACATTTTGGAATGCGTTTACATATTTGTTTGAGCTATAACTATCATCTATAGTTTGCTATCCTATTATGTAATAGTTGCATTCAAAAATGATAGTTGTGCGAACACATTGCCAACCCACTGGATATATGACCAACAAAAGTCCCATGTAGAAATATCAGTAAATAATGATCAATAAGATTTTTAATGCAATAATAACATAATTAACAGCATAGTTGGAAGCATAATAACTAATGATGCATTGCTCCATGATATAAGTAATGAAGTGCCCCCTAAAAAGATAAGTGTCCAAGATGTATATAATTGTCTGCCCCAAGTATTTGCGAGCATCAAACAGATGTTTTAGCAATATAAAACAGATGTTTTAGAAATAAAATTCAAAGTTTGTCTCATGAATATTAACCTATAGGGTTATGTCAAAAAATGTCCGCAAGATGCACAGATTAAACGCAACACCGATTTATGGGCCATAATGAAATTGGCAGTGTGGTTTGTACCACAGTTATAGAAAAAAAGTAACTTTAATCATATATAGACAGACGCACGAGACAGTAAAATATCCCAGAGAATCAAACTAATATCAGGATCAAGTGAAACGAGATAACTCTATAGCAACACTTTATCGACAAGCCATCGCTTGCTAAAAACATTCAACATATATTGCCATAGTACTGATACGATACCCAACACTAAAAAACTCATTTCGTAGACAATAATAGTCGCAAAGGGTATATTAAAATTGACAGGATTGTATCACTACTAAGAAAATAAAAGACCGAGTCTAACAGATAACATCACAGGCATCCCGTTTCCTCTCCTCTGAATACTCCTTCGATGATGATGCGCCTCCAATAGTTTTCTCTCCTTTATGGCCACATTTACATATTATATACGAAACCCTCTCTGTTTTAATTGCCAATATTGATCCTACATCCCTTCAATCGCATATCGGCAACCCTTTTCTTCTCAATTTACTTACACTATTCCAATCCGAAGATCCTAGAGAACGTGATCGATTGAAGAACATATACCACAAATTATACTCCAAAATGACCATCAAAAGATCGTTCATGATGATTCAGGTTAGTTAAGCAACTTTCTTCTCTTTTCTCTTTATTTCGTTCATAGTGATGATAACTCTATTTCCTTGTATTTATCTTCTTCTACACTTAAATATTTATTATTATTATTATTATATGACTTAAAAAAACAGAATTAACCTTAGCATATGAGATATTTATGATTACTAATGCATGTATAGTGTACCAAAATTAAAAAAAAAACTAAAGTACTATGAACATCAAATAAAATATACTTATTCTCTCAAATTATATTCACTGCTATACTTATGTTTAATAAAATCAATAATTTAACACAATAAATTTTTTTTCCTTGTAGAAATATATATTCTACTTCTTGGATTCCATAATCGCTATACATTTGCAAAAGGACCTGGGAACCCAACTCCTATGAAAATTCTCAGGGAGAATCTTCTATTTTGCATTGCAAGTGGAGAAAAGGAGAGTTGTCAAAGTCAACTTATTCCTTCGGCTGCAATTCCTATGCATGGATTCTTGATTCTGGTTAATACGAGTATATGTTGAGGTTTGTTTTGCTCATGAATAGGGATTGTATGTCAAAGTGTTTTACTTCATGCTGTCATTTACTCTGATCATTTATTTAAGTTGAATCACGTCGAGTATGGGCATATCTTTTTGGTTCCTTATGATACCAAGCGAATTACAGCGTTTTTCCACAAGGATATGTTCTATTTGTTTTCACGGTTTGCAAAGGAAAACAGTAATTGCTCCCTAAAGGTCTTTTTTTTGAAAAGTTCTTCGACAACTCCAGATTATGCATAATTACAGGTATTTTACTGACCGCGTTAGTTAATTTTCTTATTCATATGTAATTTACTAAGGAAGTCAGCATTTGGGGTTCCTAATTGATCTGAACACAAACTTTTTGGATTTGTGCTTAGAAATTTTTTTTGAGAATAGTGGAAGGAGAGACCTAAGAGAACAAGGATGAATTTTTTTAAGGAGTGCTTTGAGAAACCTTTTATGATATAGGATGTTATTACGATACTATTCTTATAGGATTCATAATGCCGAGCACGACATTGAGGACAGGTAAGAAATAAGAATAAGCTGAGTCTGGCTATTTTTTGGCTTGACAAACAAAACATGATATACACTCTTTACCATATCATAGGAATTCCCTCACTGTTTTCTTTTTCTTTTTCTTTTTGACAGTTAAAGAATATTGACTTTTAATATTATATACCAAAAACCTAACAGTTTGTTGCTACCTGTGGAACAGGCTGCTTACTTTGCAAACCCTTTACAGGTGGAACTTCTTACAGTTATCAATGTATATGACTGCAAGTATAACAAATTACTAACCATATCTGAGCTTGCAAATTATCCTCTTAAAACATTGTTGTTTACAAGCCAGAACTTGGAATCACTTGTTGGATTAGTAGCAGAAATATGAACTATTTTACAGAAAAACAACAATGTCGTGTTCAACTTCCTGTCCTCTGATTGTGCTACAAAGGTGTTCCTGTTTCCTCAGGTAAATTCCAAGCAAGTATTATATTATCATTGCATCCTGTCTGATCTTGGAGAATATTTATATGTTACAAACTTAGACCAATGCATCCATTTTATTGATTGAGAATGTGCCATACCAATTTATTGTCCTCAAGCAATAAGAAAAGGCTGAGAAGGCAGTTTTTAAAGTAAAAAATTTCTGCAACTCCATTTTATATAACTAGAGTCTAGAAATTACATCATGACTATCTAAAATATAGATAAAACAATCTGATGGTTTTACTTACGGACCCATCTTTTACTTGACGACTTAATAAAAGGAAAAAATAATGTTCTACGTTCACTGATATCCCTATTGTCTACTACCTGCACTGATGAGTCCGTGTCACTATCTACTTCCTCCCTATGTGATATTCTACAGCGCTTTTAAGGATATTTTCCCCTTTAATCTTTTACGAAATAGGATGAATAACTTGGTATTTTAATACTTTATGTCAATGAAATGAATCCTTCCGAGAGTTTACAGGATCAAATACATAGAAGGACCCAAGTAGGGAGCTCAGATATTGAGTTGCAGAGAGGCGAGAATTCTGATACCGATAAAAGCGATAATCCTGATTCCAAATACTCCAACAGTATAAGGAACAGGCTACCTTCAAACAAATGAGATGTACTTGAAGACTCTTCGAGGTAATTCAAGTCTACTTGCTCTCATTCTTTTGTAACCGCTTCGTCCTTTTGGTTACAACTGATCTGACACTCAAACTGAAGGCTTTACTGCTGCTCAAACCCAGATTTTAGACAGCAGCAGGCAAACAACTGTATTTTTCATCCATATTTTCTTTTTTTTATTGTTTAAGTGTACCTACGGTGTATTCGAAAGTGCTCAAGACTCTGTGTACAGTTTGTAGATCTTTGAAAGATTGATTCTTTTAATGACTTGGACCTATTTTAGATTGCTTGATGAATTTGTCATTCTGTTTCTGTTGAACTTTTAGTTTTATAAATACAGTGCAGTAACCAACACTTTCAGCTAAAGCTGTCCCTAACCAGGACATTTAAAGATTGATCATGACTTTGTATTAATGATGTCAATGCCTTGTGTTTTGGGGCAATGCTTTGAGTAGTAGCTTTCATCGGCTCGTCATCAAGGGAACTGATTTCTTTAAGGAGCAGCACTTTACAAATTATGAACTTTACAAAGTTATGTGGCAGAGGATCCATCTACTTGGAAATTTCATCAATGCACCTTGTTAAGTACCTGGCAGAATTGAGTGCTCATCCTGTTGGTTCAAATGCCCTTGATGTTGCATTAGAGGTACTCCTTTCTTTTGATAACATCTATTCAGTGTTGGAAAATAAATTTTATCTTTCACTTGATTATCATGTGATAGCATGAATAACCCTTAATGCCAAGTTATAGTACTTTATCTGATATTGAGCTCAAAGTCAGGCTAATCTTTTTAATTACATCTCAGAGAGCATTTTGATGCTTTATCTTAATGTACTACAGAGAATTGGTGTATGTCAGGTATCAAGACACATCTTTACCTGATTGGTAATTCTACTGAAGGCAATTGTGTCTATGCTGATGAGGACTTACTGGATGCTCTACTCGGTTCTGCGGTACACCTTACATTAATTCTCTCCACCTTTACTTTTTGTAGAAGAACGTCTTATGATATTCTGATCAGTGGAAAATTGCAGTGGGAAGATTGTTCATGGAAAGGTCTGCTCAAATATTATATTCTGCTTTAAAAAATTAATTCTCTCCACCTTTACTTTTTGTAGAAGAACATCTTATGATATTCTGATCAGTGGAAAATTGCAGTGGGAAGATTGTTCATGGAAAGGTCTGCTCAAATATTATATTCTGCTTTAAAAAGTTGTTGGGTCCCTTGACGCAAAATCACTTGTTTCTATGCTTTATACAATATATTCTTCTGTAATCTCTGCATGTATGTCGATATTTATCTGTTTGTAATTGTTGAAACTGATGAAATTATTTCCTTATGCTGGCGTGTTTATCTTAGCTATGGTACATGTATACTCCACAATTAGAGCTTTTTTTCTTTTCTCTGTTTATAACACTTTATTTTATTAAGCCATTTATGTGTGGCCAAACTTTATGAGGAGGCATAAATAACTGAAATAGAAGAAACAAATTGTTTTATGATTTGACGCGTTACTTCAATTGTAAGGATTCCATAGCAATACCATTATTGTTGTAACATTTGGAACTATTATTTATATTAGCAAAATTATGCACATATTTGGCCTGTGTGTAATTTGTTCCATCGTGTTGACTATCTTAGCTACTATCTGAGGGTTAACATTTAAGTGCAGGTTCCTGTGGATCTTGTTATTGATCACTCAGTACAGATTGATGTGGCAAGATCAGCGAATGCAGTTCAGGCAAATATGGAACTTGAGTTTCAACACAACAAGGAAAGATTTGGATTTTTAAAATGGTGTTCCAATGCATTCAATAATATGCTTGTTGTCCCAAAAGGGTCTGGTATTGTCCACCATGTAATTATATTACATCATTCATGAAGGGTGCATCTGATCTGCTGTCGTGTTAAGAGTTTAATCTCAGACGAGTTTATGATAATTAATGGTTGCATAATCTAAACGTTGTTCTTAACCTGTCTTGCAGATGAACTTGGAATACATTGGACGAGTTGTTTTTAACAATGAAGGAATGCTTAACCCTGACAGTGTTGTTGGTACTGATTCCCACACAACTATGATAGATGGGTTAGGTGTTGCTGGCTGGGGAGTTGGCGGAATAGATGCGGAAGCTGCAATGCTTGGCCAGGTTACTTATTACTTTAAGTGCAATTAATTATATGTTTATGAGCATTGTATCGTACAAGTATAATAACGGGACCATCTTACCTATATACTCCACCAACCTTCCTTTTCGTCCTCTATATATTTATTTGTGTCTTTGTGTTTGATTTTCCTTTTTTATTTCTTTTTTTAGGGAGGATATGTGGGAAAGGGCATAAAACAACAGTATATATTTTCTTGTTCATCATTTTGAAGACAATGATTGCCTGATATTTCTTCGGCACAATCAACTCTCTGCACGGTATAGGACTTTCAATTACATCTCCCGGATGAATTAGAGGACAACTTATAGATTTATTTCCTCAAAACTCAAAAGGTGCATCAAGGGATCAATTGGCTTGACAGCATGCTTGGGCTTTCGGCTTATCTTGTGGAAAGCGTACTTTCAAGGTACTATTGAAGACATCCAATTCAAGAAGAAATCGACGGATAACCTCTAACATTGTATTACTCATCTCAAATGTAATATTAATCATTCATTTTAGTAGCTTTAGTCAGTCATCGAGTGGAACATTTGTATTGAGAGCAAGACTGATAATGCATATATAATGTTTGGACGCTTACATCACAGTGAAAGCAACTGCCTAAATACAGGGGAAAAATGCATTGTTGGTAGATGACGGCTGTTCGCCTTCTTAACTTGTAATTCTTTTACATTCTTATAAGTTTCTCTCGAACGTCCAAATGTGTTCCATTTAATTTATATCTAATCGGTATTGTGTTCTGCAACGATACTTAACTTATGATAATTTAATGTGAGCCCTTAACCATTTTAAAAATTTGAATTGGCCAACCAATCAATAAATAAATATATTTTAATTGTTCAAATGATGAATATTTATATTATGTCTATATGTTTTATCCATTACTTACATTCCATAATTTTATAACAAAACATTAAAAATAAAATTAAAAATTTTAAACAAAAAATGAAAACTTTACCACGTGCATTGCACGTGCAATCTAACTAGTATATATATATACACGAGTATTATTTGCAATCCTGAAAGCAGTAAAATCAATATTATTTAATATTATAGAGAATTAGGGTTCATTTAATGTAAAACCCCGTAATTTTTGAAAATACTATGGTAAATAGTAATAAATAAGTTATATTATGTTAAATATCATTTATGGATGAATGAGTATGTTAGAAATTGATTTGAGATCAATTAAGTGTATACATGAGAGTATACAAGTGTTAAACATGCACAAAACAAGTGAAAACATGCACGCAAGCAAAAATCTCTAGGCTGGAAAATGCCTCGGATCAGGTGACTGATGCTTCCCTATCAGTCGACTGATAGGAGATCATAAGTCAACGGATGGCAAGCCTTCAGTCGAGCGACAGGTGCGATCATACCAGCAAACCTGATAACTGCTTGTAGCATCGGGTCGGACGACCGATGGCTATTATCAGTCGACCGATATGAGCTTGCCGGTTGACTGATGTCAAGGATTAGTCGACCAACGGGCAGATTCCCAGTTTGACTGGGTTTCGGGTCTTTTTGTGTTGTTTCAGGTTTACCTGTATA
>NC_033795.1:50487444-50490464 GCF_001876935.1 Asparagus officinalis
CCAAAGCTACTCGAACTTCGCGGGAGGCGAGATCAACAAGAGTGGAACTCTCCGCACGAAGAGCGAGCAGCTGCCGAACAGCCCCCTCCACTTCGTTCAGACGCTGAAAATAGGGCCTCGCCGCGGCGGCGCCGAGCCTCTTACGCAAGAAGGACGCATCGTGTTCAAGAACTTCCCTGAATTCTTCGAAGGGGCAATTCTCCTCCAAGACCAGCCGGGTGCAGTGGGCCAAAGTATCTTCGAAATTCGCCAGAGCTCGCTCCACCTGCGTTTTTCGCCAGCGTTCCAAGGGAGAGAGGGCGACCTCCTCCGCCGTGGACGAAATCACGGTCGAGGTACCTGTAGCCATAACCGTAGAAGTGGTAACGGGCACCACCGGAGCCGCTGCGACCAATGACACCCTCGGTGCAGTGGTCACAACGTCAACGGCCGCCGTCGACGGAGAAATGGTCACCTGCAGAATGGGGGCCTCCCGTTGAAGCGGAGACTCTCGCGCCGATGAATGACCCCCAGCCGACGCTTCCGTAGGAGCAGGAGATCCCCCTATTTGGCCAGGCGCGTCCTCAAGCGCCAAATCCTCTTCCTCACTGGACAATGCCTCGTGAACTGAGACATTGTCATCCTCCTCAGATTCGCCCGCCTCAGATGAGCGATTCGCCCAAGAGTGAGGATCCTCCTCACCTGCGACTTCGCGGTTAGGGTCAACTACAAATGCACAGAAAGAGGTTAACAAAGACCCCTCGAAAGGGACCCTACTAACAGTCGGGTACGGGAAGAAAAGTAATGCTAAAACACACGCTTACCCGAGCCGGTGGGCCCCTCCTCACCTCTAGCCTCCCCTTCCTCGTCGGAAGGAATGGGGATCACCTCCTCAATCGCACCTGCATAGGTCCAATACCAATGTCAAAAGGTATGAGATCATCGTTGCGATCAAAGACGATATTGCAAAAGAAAAATTACCTCCTGATGCGGACACAGAAGCCGCTGGAGCTCCCGTCGGTAGCCTCTCGCTAGATCGCGGAGGAGCGTCTCTCGTAGTCGCCAGAGCCGCCCCCGATGCAGCAGAAGAGACGGGCAGCACAACTCCAGACGTCGCCGCTCCGGGGATACCCACCTGGGGAACATCATCCTGACCTTCCGCCGCTCGGACGGTTTCCGCCATCTCATCACGACGGACCTTCTTAGCCGCCCCCGCTCGGGAACTCTCAGCCACTGCCTCCCGCTGACGCTTCGAGAGAAGCGAGCTACTCGGAGACAGAAGCGGCGCCCCCATTTGTCCGATTGTCGGACTCTGGACTGGAGCTCGAATCTCGGGAACCTCAGATTCGTCCAAACCAGCATCAAAACCCTCGGAATCCTCAACTGGATCCTCCGAGAACAACTCCCTAGCGATTTGGTGGCCCCTTCGCCTCGAAGAACGGAGAGGACCCCTGACAGGACGATCGCGTTCCACCAGACATGAGTTCTGGAACCAGAAATTGGCAGGATTAGCACTAGCGCCCCGATACCAGCGGCAGTATAAGAGCGTGTGGTGTAAATCGCGGTCCTTCGCGGGCAACTCAAAGCGGGCTTGGGTGCCTCCAGCATGGGTCCAGAACCATCCCCGAGCTCCGTCAACTAGTCCTCCTTCGAAGTTTAGGTGGGGGTTGGCATTACCCACATACAATTGATCGTACCCAAACTGGCGGGCGAACCTGCAGGGGATATATGGCTCGAGATAGCATGTAGGGCCCGTTCTCAGAATGTGATACCCCGGTCGGATATTCACCAACCAGCGAAAGGCACCACGAGTAAGGACCGTGTAGTGATCCGCTGTCGGAGCATCCCTGAGAGATTCTCCATATCCGCCCCCGCTGAAATAAGGGAAGAAGCGGCGGAAATTATAATGCCCGAAGTGGGAGAGCGTCTTCCTTGCATCAGGGATGTCCTTGCATTTCCAAGAGCACCTCTCCAAGCGCTGGACGAAGGGGACGAACTTATCGCCCTGAAGCATCGCCGGGGCGCTCATCAAACATTCGCAGTGGTATACGAACCACGCCATCAAGTAGGTGTACGGTAGCCCCACCCTAGGATTGGGAGTTTTGATAACTACTCCTTCCCCCTCATCAAGGACCGACACACGGCAGAATTGGGCCGTCAGAGTGCGGAGCCCCCGGTGAATGCACGCTATCGTTGCCGATACCAGGGAATAAGACTTCCCGTGAGCTAGGCAAACCGCCGGATACACGACCTCCACAGGAAGAGCCTCAAAGGAGTGAGTGGGGATTACGCACCTCTTCAGCCATAACATGAGGTACCCCGCGAGCAGCGCCTTCCCCGAGATGAGAAACTTCGCCTGATGATGGAATGAGTGAAGGACAGTACCAGACTTAAACCCGCCCTCGTCGCGGTCAAGAGTCAGAGTGCTTCCTTCTTTAACTGTCCTCGCCTCCACTTCGGACTGGTCGCACACGCCTAACGGGAGAGCGGGAATCCCCTTGACATCGTTCCCCGGGAACAGGTAATCAGCCCAATTCTTGTGGCTGATCCCCGGGGTCTTCTTCTTCTTCCCCTTGTGATCCGAGGCCCCTAGGATACTGAGGCATATGTGGTAGTGGCAGAGTAACTCCCACAGAGTTTCAACCGCCAAAGGGGAATGGCTCGACAGCTTATCGATCTCCTCTTGATCGGGGACGTACTCCTCGTAAGGAAAGTCTCCCAGAGGCAGCCCCGACACGTCGTACATCTCGTGAGGGGTGATACCAAGCTCACCATTGGGGGTGAAAAACGTGCCGCTTTCCGCGCAATACAGTTCCAAGATACTATGGAACTGAGAAGCGTTGATCCGCAAGCCGTGTCGAGTGGCTTCGATGGCCACATACAGCTCTGTGCCCTTGAGATCGGCATTTTCGGCCAGAACATAGTCGGTGATCTTGGACCACCACGTGTCGCTGCCGGGTGCAGAATAGACTCACCCCGGGGCCCTAAAGTCCTTCGGGGGAAAGCTTCCACCAGCTCGAAAGAAGCGGTGACGGAAGGTC
>NC_033795.1:50491464-50501308 GCF_001876935.1 Asparagus officinalis
AGTCATCGAGTGGAACATTTGTATTGAGAGCAAGACTGATAATGCATATATAATGTTTGGACGCTTACAACACAGTGAAAGCAACTGCCTAAATATAGAGGAAAAAAATGCATTGTTGGTAGATGACGGCTGTTCGCCTTCTTAATTTGTAATTCTTTTACATTCTTATAAGTTTCTCTCGAACGTCCAAATGTGTTCCATTTAATTTATATCTAATCGGTATTGTGTTCTGCAACGATACTTAACTTATGATAATTTAATGTGAGCCCTTAACCATTTTAAAAATTTGAATTGGCCAACCAATCAATAAATAAATATATTTTAATTAACTTATGATAATTTAATGTGAGCCCGTAACCATTTTAAAAATTTGAATTGGCCAACCAATCAATAAATAAATATATTTTAATTGTTCAAATGATGAATATTTATATTATGTCTATATGTTTTATCCATTACTTACATTCCATAATTTTATAACAAAACATTAAAAATAAAATTAAAATTTTTAAACAAAAAATGAAAACTTTACCACGTGCATTGCACGTGCAATCCAACTAGTCCTCTTAATAGAGAGTAGGGGCGTTAAATACCCTACGAGCCCTAGACGGTTATTCAATATTCGATTAGACCGTTCGGGGCTAAAGCAGTTGAAGGGTAAGGACGAACAAGATCTGACGGTTCACAGCCACGATCTGCAACAACGGCCCGAATCGGGCGCGAGGGACGAAGAGGCCCACTACCTCGCATTTAATGCGAAACGGCTAGCCCACGTCCCCTTAACCGGCGTACACGTGGATTAACACGTGGCCCACCAAAAGCGGAACCCGATCAGAGCCAGGTTCGCCATTAACTCCTGCAAATCCGCCTGCGAACAAAATTCGCCTGCAGATGAAGTAAACCTGCAGCAGAAAATCACCGGCAAGAATTCCTCTACGGTTGAGGTTCTCTTACGGTCAAATTCTAACCAATGCTTGATTGCAAAAATGGAGCACACACAAATGATAATAGGTCAAAAACAAAAGGAATGATTTCATTCATAAAAAAGAAGTCCTATTACAAGCAGAAAATTAAAGGCGAACTACAGGGATTTCAGCTTCAGTTCCGCCTCACGAATTTCTTCAGCATGGCGAAGCTCGAGCCTTCTCAGGACGTCTCGACGAATATCTTCCTCTGTGCATGAGATCAAGTCTTGAATAGTCTCCCTGACATCCTTGAGAGCTCGATCCTTCTCCTCAACAGAGTCAGTGGTCAATCGCCTGCGAGACTTAACGCCCTCTAACTCTTTGGCCACGCGATCACGAGCCTCCTCTTGAGCGGCCAGGGCAGCCTGTGCCTCGGCTACAACCTGTTTCAGCCTCTCTACTTCGAAGGAGAGTCGGGAGAACTGGCTATCGACCGTTTCTTCCTCGCGGGCCACCCGTGCATCCTCCGCTTTGACCTGCTCCGACTCTGCTGACAGTTTTAACTCTAGCGTCATGTTCTCGTTCAGGCGGCGATCCCGATCCGCCAAAGCTACTCGAACTTCGCGGGAGGCGAGATCAACAAGAGTGGAACTCTCCGCACGAAGAGCGAGCAGCTGCCGAACAGCCCCCTCCACTTCGTTCAGACGCTGAAAATAGGGCCTCGCCGTGGTAGCACCGAGCCTCTTACGCAAGAAGGACGCATCGTGTTCAAGAACTTTCCTGAATTCTTCGAAGGGACAATTCTCCTCCAAGACCAGCTGGGTGCAGTGGGCCAAAGTATCTTCGAAATTCGCCAGAGCTCGCTCCACCTGCGTTTTTCGCCAGCGTTCCAAGGGAGAGAGGGCGACCTCCTCCGTCGTGGACGAAATCACGGTCGAGGTACCTATAGCCATAACCGTAGGGGTGGTAACGGGCACCACCGGTGCGACCAATGACGCCCTCGGTGCAGTGGTCACAACATCAAAATGGTCACCTGCAGAATGGGGGCCTCCCGTTGAAGCGGAGACTCTCGCGCCGATGACCCCCCCCCAGCCGACGCTTCCGCAGAAGCAGGAGATCCCCCTATTTGGCCAGGCGCGTCCTCAAGCGCCAAATCCTCTTCCTCACTGGACAATGCCTCGTGAACCGAGACATTGTCATCCTCCTCAGATTCGCCCGCCTCCTCACATGAGCGATTCGCCCAAGAGTGAGGATCCTCCTCACCTGCGACTTCACGGTTAGGGTCAACTACAAATGCACAGAAAGAGGTTAACAGAAACCCCTCGAAAGGGACCTTACTAACGGTCGGGTACGGAAGGAAAAGTAATACTAAAACACACGCTTACCTGAGCCGGTGGGCCCCTCCTCGTCTCCAGCCTCCCCTTCCTCGTCGGAAGGAATGGAGATCACCTTCTCAATCGCGACTGCATAGGTCCAATACCAATGTCAAAAGGTATGAGATCATCGTTGCGATCAAAGACGCTATTGCGAAAGAAAAATTACCTCCTGATGCGGACACGGAAGCCGCTGGAGCTCCTGTCCGTGGCCTCACACCAGTCTGCGAAGGAGCGTCCTCCGAAGTCGCCAGAGCCGCCCCCAATGCAGCAGAAGAGGCAGGCAGTGCAGCTCCAGATCCAGACGTCGCTGCTCCAGGAATGCTTACCTGGGGAGCATTATCCCGACCTTCCGCCGCTCGGATGGTCTCTGCTGTCTCATCACGACGGGCCTTCTTGGCCGCCTCCGCTCGGGAACTCTCGGTCGCTGCCTCCCGCTGACGCTTCGAGAGAAGCGAGCTACTCGGAGACAGAAGCGGCGCCCCCATTTGTCCAATTGTCGGACTCTGGACCGGTCTTGGGCGCCCAGATTCTCTTGGTTCACCAGGGGCATCCAGCGAAGGACCGGGGGAAGGAACTGATTAGCACTAGCGCCCCGATACCAGCGGCAGTATAAGAGCGTGTGGTGTAAGTCGCAGTCCTTCGCGGGCAACTCAAAGCGAGCATGGGTGCCTCCAGCATGGGTCCAGAACCATCCCCGAGCTCCGTCAACTAGTCCTCCTTCGAAGTTTAGGTGGGGGTTGGCATTACCCACATACAATTGATCGTACCCAAACTGGCGGGCGAACCTGCAGGGGATGTATGGCTCGAGATAGCATGTAGGGCCCGTTCTCAGAATGTGATACCCCGGTCGGATATTCACCAACCAGCGAAAGGCACCACGAGTAAGGACCGTGTAGTGATCCGCTGTCGGAGCATCCCTGAGAGATTCTCCATATCCAGAATGTTACTGGTCATTGTGAACTGATATCTAGTACTAAGTACATCTACATATTTATACATGCACAAAATACGAAGATACTAAGACCACGCATTTGGATACTTTTCTGTTGCCCTGTATAGTAGTATGTTTAGTAATCGAACACGACTTGAGAATTAGTATCAGTAATTTTGAATGATTTGTAGATCTGTGGTAGTGAGTCTGGTGAATCTTGGAGAAGCTTGATCGCCAATTGGTTAATAATCTCCTTTTTATATTATGTCTTGGCGTACGTTTCGTTGATAAATCGATATAAATTTGCAGCTCATCTCAAGCTCGCTAATAAAAAGTAATTTCTTATACGGGCTTCTTACCAAACCACAAAAGCAGCGAAATTGCGATAATCTATGTGCATTTCATCTCCTTTTGAATTAAATCTGATAAATAGATACCAGCATGAGTCTAAATGTTTTTCCTGGTTCCAAATAGGAAAATGAGAACGTCTACTATCAGATGTGATAGACAACCTGAATATGATAATTTTAACTGGGGGATTTTACTTCTTTCTCTTTGCATCTGATGGATGAAACAATATCCTTCAGAGGTGCGGTACTGGAAATTATTTACATGGTGACACGGCTAAAGTTGTTCGCTTGCCTCAGTATCGTACGTAATTTTTGTTGCCCTTCTTTATTTTTTAAACTTTGTACCACGTGTCTTTATCTATGATTCTGGACCATTTTTTCCTTCATGTCAGATTGCTTAAGTTTATGTGGTTACTTTTGTATTCATATTGGGCATCTAAATGTGTAAGCATCTTGGATATGGAGCTTAAACTAAAGTTTTTTGTTGTTTTACAATTAAGATATGAAATGTTTTGTTTCCTAATTTGTTCTGCTAAACGAGATTTGCTTGTAGGTAGATATTGGTATCTACCACCAATTCATACATATCTCCCTGAGAATTAGAAGCAATGTATTTGTACTTTGCACTATGCTTTTTTAAGAACCTTTTTTTTTGAGGGGGGGTGTGGTTTAAATGAGGAATTTTCATTAACCAATGTGAAACGAAAAGCACAAAACTCAGATCAGGTAATCCCTGAGATATGTCTCAACTACACAGAGCTTTATAGACTTGATTTATTATGATTAACTTATGATTGATTCTTTGGGGACGCCAGAAGAAATTATGAACATGCATTTCGCGCATTTAGTTAACAAGAAAAGTTTTAGGATAAGTAATCTTTTGGGAGAGCACTATTTGAAGAATTATTTTGAGTGACCATATATAGACTATAGTAGTACCCTCACACATTCAGCTAATATGAGATGTTTTTGGTGTGTGACTGTTCTTCCTGTAGCATGCGAATCGGCAATGGTACACGGTACACCTTTTATCTGTAGTAGAGTACTTGTCTCTTTGTGATGTTTTAGTAATAGTATTCGTGGTCTGACCATAATAGATGAATTTATATCCTTAAATTGCTCATTCCCCCCTCCCACGGTTGGTGGTCACTGCCAAAATGGACAAATGGTGAGTACCCTTCTTTCTCTGTTTATGTCCATACCTATATACATAGGTTCTTGTGTTGATATTTATGTAGATGTTATGATGACAAGAGTAGCGGAGAAATGAAGGCCAAGGCATATGTTGGAGATGAAGTCCTGCACCTCCGTCTACGCAATCAGCTCCAGTTATAAACAAGATCAATTATCTACGCAACTTGGCATTCATAAAAGATTAGAAGCAGCCATTGCAAACAATAGCAGTGCTGGTCGGAATAATTTCCTCGCTGTTGGTGAATCTCGACGGGCATTACATGTATGTTTTTATGCTTAGGGATGAATATGACTTCGACGGCTCAGATCACCCTCGGTATATCGAAAGAACCGAGGTTGGCGGCTACATCCGACGGTTGAACCCGAAAACCACGGCCACGATGCGTCATGGGGCGAAACACACGAAATCGTGTTGTCAAACCACGATCGCCGCGACCCAATGGGACCGCGCCGCCTTAGCTGGGAAGCACAAGGCCCTATCAGCTGACACGTGGCTCATCTCCCGTCAGATCTGGGCCCACCTCAAAAAGGGGGGGTTTCGCCTGCAAATACTTGGCATGACCCCGCGAGTTGCGCGAAACTTGGCTCCCAAAGACTAAGTTCGCCTGGACGACTTGCTCGCCACTAAAGGTAAAGTTATAAACGAAGCCAATAGAATGACCTCGCTTAAACGGTTAAAACCCACGCCTCAGACGGCTAAGGGTTAGAGCAGAAATCTTAGCATTAAGCCTAAGAGAAACTGTTCGACATTCAAACGGTAATCGGTAAAGGCACATCAAACCCGTTGATAGCTGAGGATTTGCTAAAAATCCTAAAAGAAATCAAGTGCGCTTACTTCGCCGAAAATTTCTTCATTCAAAGTATTCCAGACCACACGCGAGCCGGTTTAGGTCTGAAAACTTTGAAGGGGGTCTTGTAGACGGTAAAAAATACCTCTATAGGTTTACAGGAAATTCGCCTGCGAGAAGAGCTCGCACGCTCGGTTCTTTGGCGCGGGCCTAAATCGCATAGACGTCAGATATGTTCGATTTTAGGTTCGCCTAACGGTCGGCTCGCCAGCACAAGTTAAGATCGATCAGGATGGCGGAAGGTCGCCTTTCACTCAACTCGCCTGCCCGAGTACAGAGTAGAATCCGCCAGCAAACCCCAAGACTGTCAGTATAGCTGGGTATCCGCTACCCCACGTGCTGAGATGGACCTTCCCATCCCTCTCGACCCGAAGGGAGAGAGCACAGTACCCCAGGACCGTCAAACGGCTGCTCGCAGTACGCACAGCGCGAAGGACTGGACAGGTGTCGAGTCAACCTGAGCATTCATAAATGCGGCTCACCTCGGCTGTCTGAGTCGAGAGCTAGATCCGCCGGCACTCAGCAAGTTGGCTAGACCCACTCGAGTACTATGCACCTACTTCGCCGCCTCTCCTGACCGGAAAGGAGAAAGCACCGTGCTCAAAGCACGCCGGGCGGTCACGCACAGTACGAGTGATCGGACAGACACTTCATCGATCTGCGAACTCATAAATGCGGTTCATTAATGCCGGTCAGGTCCACTCGGATAACAGACGGCCGTTGCCTCATATACAAGAATGGGCCTTCCCATCGTAGGTGACAGGACATAAAGCACAATCCCTGGAATGACCATTCATGGTATCGAGGAGCAGCTAGACGTCTCTGAAGAAGATGTGGTCACATCCCATAATTCAAGGAGGGGTCAAGCTGTCCTTCTTTCATTTAAAAGCCCCTTCCAGCACACTGGAGGGGAGGTCGCAAACTGAGAGAAAAGAGTTGAGACCAAGCTCTCTGCATAACCTTTGCATTCTAGCATCACTGTTTAGTTCCGAGCTCCGATCGCCGACGAACTAAGCAAACCCGAACTCCCTCGAGTTGAGCTTCTACTGCGAACTGAAGCTCTCCAGCAACCTCGATCGAACGGTCCAAGGGAAGCAGACTCGACACGAGCATCGAGCGAAGCATCCTATAGCCACCTAAAGTCCCCACACAAAACAAAGAGGGCATTCCCTCTGCTTCTGTTGTAATCATTTGATTTGTTAGTTTGTAATAAGCCTTCTTATTAATACAAGCGAACACTTCCTGTTTTCGGGAAATCAAATATTCACCCTACAGGTGCATAGCGGCCTTTTATCTGTGGTAGAGTACTCGTTTGTTTGTCATGTTTTAGTAATTGTACTCATCATAATAGAAGAAATTATCTCCTTAAATTGCTCATTCCCCCTCCCACGGTTGGTGCAGTCACTGCCGAATTGGGGAGATTGGTGAGTACCCTTCTTTCTCTATTTATATCCCTACCTATGTGCATGCATTCTTGAATTGATATTTGTGTAGATGTGATGATGACAATGGTGAGTACCCTTCTTTCTCTGTTTATATCCCTACCTATGTGCATGCATTCTTGAATTGATATTTGTGTAGATGTGATGATGACAATGGTAGCGGAGAAATGAAGGCTACGGGAGATAAGGAGGGCCCGGCTCCTCCGGCTCCGTAATCGTCTAAAGCTGTAAACGAGATCAATTATCTACGCTTTGAGTAACTAAAGTATATCAAAAGTTTCAGATTGTCTACTGCTTTGTGATCTGAAATATGTGGGAAGTTTCAGATACGGCTGCGCCCACCAGTGTGCTCTACGGGTATTTATGTAGAGACCATGAGCGTTGGTGAAACATCTATACCCAGTGAACTCATTGGTCGTGCAGGAATCAGAAATGCAAACGAGGAACCCCTGGAACTGAAGAATTTTGGGGAAATAGAAAATATTAAAAAGTAAACTCGCAAATAACCACTTGGGAGTGACAAATGAAATGAGAAATAAAGTTACATATCCCTGAAAATGTTCATTACCATCAAACACTACTACAACAATTAATCATAAACACTGCTGGAGGGCCTTGGTGCTTGTTTCCAAAAGAAATAGGAAAATAAAATTAACAAGTACTTTTTGATGGCAAACGAGGCGTCATCCATAGACCATAGAACGGCTCAGACGGGTAATACTCGTCCAAGCCTTCATCTCCCAGATCACAAATCAAATGGGTGCGGAAGTCGTCTTCGTCGTCCTCCCAGGTGGCAGGGTACATGTCATTCTCGGGGGACACCCTGTAAACGGCGTCCCGAGGGATGTAGATGCAGTTGGTCCTTAATTTGGGGAAGGTGGCCGTGGATAATGAGATTGACTGATTGAGCCCGAGGAAGAAAGAGGAGTTGCCAAGGGATCTGATGGGAACCCACTTCTTGTCTGCGTCGTCGTCGTCGTCCATCAGCTTATGAATGTCGAGTACTCTTCTTTTTGTCTCTCCTACCTTGACCAGGCTCCTCCATCGAACGAGGAAGAGCTTGGATGATGAGTTGACGAGCTGCGCATCCTGGAAACAAGTCCATCCGTCGTTACTGTCCCTGTAAGCTGGAAGATTCAGCGTCAGGTCCGTCGATCTGACGGTATGGGGAGAAGAGAAATCCAGAGCGACGACTTTGCGAGCGTCTTGGTCCAAGGCACAGAACAGGCCGTCTTTATACGCGGCGACATCTCGAAATTTGCCGCTGGTTAGAGTGCCCTTCAAATGGATCCAGGCGTGATCGATTCCCAGCCTAGTGTAGGCTAGATGATATCCATCGTAGCTCCAAATGGCGACGGCCACGCTGTTGTTCATAGCGATCCTGATGATGCTATCGGAAAGTTTGTGCCAAGTTGCGGCGCCGGCGGACAAGGTAGTTGAAGAAGGGAGGAGGCCGAGTTGGGCCCAGGAATCGAAAGGGTTGACGATATGGATGCCTCTGTGGTGGGGACGACCCTCGTAGTCGTGGTCCTCGATCATGAGGAGGTGGCCGTCTGAGGAGACGACGGAGGAGTCATGGAAACGTTTGGGGACGGGGATTGAGTAGACCTTGGGGGGGAGAGAGCCGTCGGGAGAGAGGGAGTCATGGAAACGTTTGGGGACGGGGATTGAGTAGACCTTGGGGGGGAGAGAGCCGTCGGGAGAGAGGGAGACGGCGGAGGCGAACTCACGTCCGCGTCTGAGGGAGAGGAGCCAGGGGAACTCGGTGTCGGAGAAAGGAGGAGGATGATGGCGATGGGCGGCGGCAAAACGCTTGCAAACGACGGGAAAGCGGAGGTAGTCGGCGAGAGGAAGGCGCTGCCGGATCAACTGGAGGATCTCCACCGGCAGATCTTCGGCCGTGGTGATATCGGTGGTGGCGGAGGAGAAGGAATTAGCCATGGGAAACTTATCAAATAGGTTAACTCGAATAAAATATTATAGAAAATTAAATCCCAATATAAATTCCCACCCTCCTTAGGTAAATATTAAATTAAAAAAAACAAAAGTAAAAACTACTTACTTACAGGTTGCTAGGGGTGGAAATGAACCAAATAATTAACAAATAGTTCGATAATTGTTCGAATAACTATTCGATCATATTCGATTTGGTAGTTCATTTACCACTAAACAAATATTTTTTAGTATTCGAGTTTACTAACGAATAGAATTTAACCAGATGTATATTCGATTCGTTTGTCTATTAAATATTCGTTTAAAATTTAATCACAACTTATTATTTATATAGTTGTATTATTGCACATATGATGTCATATTTTTAACCTACATACCATTTCTACTTGAGCTTTATATCCTGATTTTAAGACTTAAATAATCTTAAATCTGTTTTCTAATTAAAATTTTGATTTAAATATATATACATCATATATTATAAAGGAATAAATTTTATTTATGAATTCAAATACTATTTGAAAATCAAATTCTTTAGCGGAATAAATATACTTTGATATTCGATAAGTATTCGTGAATATTCATGAATATTTATCAAATACCAAGTATTCGAGTTCAAATTCGAAAAACTAGATATATGAATATTAGAGTTCACATTCGAATTCGATAATTTTAAACAAATACAAATATGAACAACTTAGTATTCGATTCGATTCGATCATTTACCACCCCTAAAAACAAATACAAATACAAAAGATACAAAAAACGCCACCTCCGTCTCCCCTCCCATCTCCATCGCCGACTCTTGTTATCTCTACCGTCTCCTCTCCGCCGACCCCAACTCCCTC
>NC_033795.1:50501549-50502008 GCF_001876935.1 Asparagus officinalis
ACTGCATCAACGAGCTTCTCCTGGATTCGGCCCGTACCCGAATCGTATCGCTCAGCAGCTCGATTCGAACTCGGTTTCCTTTCGATGTGATCTTTGATCAGCCGCTGAGGTTGACGGGACCTGAAACGGGTGGGGACGGGGATCGGGTTGCTGCGCCCGTTATGGGGAGGAGGGTCCGGAGGAGAAGGGTTTCGGGTAGAAAGGGGAAGACTTTGGCGGTTTCGGTGGTGGATTCGCCAATGAGGCTGAGCTGGCAGAAGGAAGAGGGGATTGGAGACAATTTTGGTTGTGAGAGTAAAGAGGAGAACTCTGTTGGTTGTTTGGGTTTTGGAGATGGGGGAAGAGAAGTTGGTGAGTTATTTAGATATTCGCATTTAAATGGTACTTCTATGGGGAAATTGCATTGCTTTATATGTTCGTCTTGAATATAGTAGAATGGGGTCTTCTTATGATTGTATT
>NC_033795.1:50506386-50557170 GCF_001876935.1 Asparagus officinalis
AGGATCTGGGAGAGAGAGAGGGGTAAAGAGAGGGGGGGTCTCGGGTTCTGAGAGAAGGGGGGTTGGTCTCGGTAAAAACGGGCGCGGGGTCTGAGGTGCGGCGAAGGCGGCGGCGACGAGGGTCTGAGGTTGGGGGGCGAGGATCTGGGAGAGAGAGAGGGGTAAAGAGAGGGGGGGTCTCGGGTTCTGAGAGAAGGGGGGGTTGGTCTCGGTAAAAACGGGCGCGGGGTGCCCAAAATTTTGGGCGCCCGCGCCCGAAAATTTTTTCCCACCCAAAAGTTTTAGCGACGGATTATTCCGTCGTTAAAAACTTTTTTAGCGACGGAAATTCCGTCGCTATATCAAATTTACCGACGGAATTTTATATTGTCGCTAATATTTTAGCGACGGAAATATTTAGTCGCTAAAATATCATTTTCCGTCGCTATAAAGTTATTTTCCTACGGTTAAATAGCGACGGAAATTCCGTCGCTATAAGTCATGTAATAGCGACGGAATTTTCCATCGCTAAATATCCGTAGGCAATAATCCATTTTCTAGTAGTGTATTTTTTGTATTCAGTTACTATTTTTTGTATTCAGTTACCTGAACACAAACATTTACATGTATTCAGTTACTATGTGCAAACCAAGCTCTCGTGGCTATTTTTTGTTACTATGATGATTCGAGCTTGTTTAGCTCTATGTTGTTGGGTTTTTGGTTGCTATTTGTGCTCCTCGCCGAGCTCCCGTGGCTGTTTTTTGTTACTATGCTTATTCGAGCTTGTTTAGCTCTATGTTGTTGGGGTTTTGGTTGCTATTTGTGCAGAGTTTTGTGTTCAGGATTTGTGCACATATTTTCAGTTTTTATGCATTGTTTGTGTTCAGCCCCTTGGTATTTTCTTTGTGTTTAGGTTTGTGAGAAGTTTTGTGCTCAGATTTAGTGAGACTGTCTTGTGTTCATGCAGTTGTGTGCTCAGTTTTGTGAGACTATCTAGTGTTCAGGCAGTGTTTGTGAGATTGTTTTGTGTTTAGGTTTGTGTTCAGGTGAAGTTTTATGTTCAGTTTTGATGACGTTCAGTGTTTGTGAAGTTTTGTAAATAGTTTTGTTGCTTATCAATTTTTTTTTTGTTTAGGCTATGATGATTATCAAAATTTATAAGATTAGCAACCTGCAATATCTATTGATATTGCACTGGACGGCTAACAATGAAGATATTGACCAAATTCTGAGCCCTCAGCCATTACGTACATGTTTGGTATTTCCAAGTTTGATGTGATTTGCTTATATACATATTTATGGCTAATTAGGTTGTTTATATATTTTTTTATAGGTTTCATATGAATTTTTGGCTAATTCAGGTACGTATTTCATAAAATTATGAATAATCAGGGTATTACATGTCTCGTTTATTTTTTTCCTGAAAAACAGGTTTCGTGTGATTTTTTCATCTCAATAAGTTATATTTCAGGTTAAATCAGGTACGCAGTTCATGTTACAGTAGGTTTCATATGATTTCAGGTTTCGTATGATTTCATTAATACAAACAGAAATTTATAATTCATTCGGGATATTATTATTTGTTCATGATACATTCGCACTTTTATATGATTAAGATTACATCCCATAACTAGCATAAATAATTTTTGTCTATAGTGGGGGTAATCTTACCTTGGTGACTCTAAACACTTTTCCCTACACACTTCAAAACCAACCAAACACAAGAAAAGTGGGAAATGTCAAATCAACAAAAGTTTTCCCTTTTTTTCTCATGCAAACCAAACACAAGAAAAGTAAAAACATTGGTTTCCCACTATTTTTTTGTGCGAACCAAACCAAAACAATCTATTTCTTGGAAAAGTTTGGAAAACTAAAAACTTGTGTTTCTTTCCATGGAATTGCATTTCCCTATATCTAGGAAACGAACCAAACAGCCCCTTATTTGGAAACAAATAAACCGTTCACAACGGTGGACGTATTTTCAGATTCGACGATGCTGAGGCCATCATGAATGCTTGCAGTTTCGATCCTATAAGCTATTTGATTGAGCGCAATTCCTTTTTTCAGCCTTTGATATAGGTTCTGCACTTCAAGTTGAAAGGGGCCTGTTTTTTTTTCAATAAGAAAGGTGAAGCAAAAACATGAACAAATGGAAGGTAAATCTATATAATATACTAAAACAATGCCCTAATATGCCACGTGTCAATTTTTTAGAGAATTGACCATGTGTCCAATTTTCGGAGAATTGGCCATTCATCTTCTATGTAATCTACACAAATTCTAAAACTTTTAAATATTCATACAAATTCTAAAACTTTCATATACTACCATCCATCAATTAAAGCTTTTCAAATCTTATCCATTATACACAAATTACTATAAAAATTGTTGTTTGTAAAATTGAAGATGGTCATAGGGTCACATCAAATTAAAATCTTTGAAATCTCATGAATCATTGAAACGTAACCTCTCTTAATTACCATTAATTGTGCTAAATGTCACCATCTCATCAACTCAATTTTCACTAACGGTCAAGCCTGATCAACTTCACCACTCTTTCTTAATTCATTTCCTCTCTATACATCTTGCGAGCTAACCCAGGTAAAAGCATTTATTATTATTAGGGAAAATTGTTTCTGGCCCCCCAAAACCCTAACAACTATTCCGTCCCCCAAGATTTCATGAGCTATAACTTACTTTTGGCTATTTTTAGCGATTTTGATCCTTTCGCAAAAAAATTCATGGAGTCTAAAAATAAGATTTCATTGCCTTTAACCCATGATTTTTTGGCATTTTTAGTTGTTTTTTTCCTATTGTAATTAACTTCACGGAGTTCAAAATTTACGAATTCTAAAGCAATGACCATAATTTTTTGGCCTTTTTTACAGTTTTAATCCATTGAAAAATAATTACATGGAGTCCAAAATCCACATTTTCTTGAGTTATAAGCCTCGAGTTGTGTCCATGTTCGTACATTTTGAGCTAAGGGAAAATTTTCATTTAAGCAAAAAAACATGATTTTATGAGCTATAATCCATAATTTTTAAAAGTTTTTAGTCAATTTGACACATTTAAAAAAAATTCTCTATGTACAAAATCCGAAATCTTATTATTTGTAACTAATGATTTCTTGTCATTTTTATTTATTTTGACCTATTGTTAAATAATTTCCAAGGAGTCTAAACATCATGATTTCATTAGCTAAAACTCATTATTTTTGACCAATTATTGTTGTTTCGATCCATTGGTAAATAACTTTGTAGAGACCAAACTGTACGATTTCATAAGCTATATAACCCTTGATTTTTGATAACTTCTAATCGTTTAAGCCTATTGGCAAATAATTTCATGGAGCTTAAAATTCATGATTTCGTGAGTTGTAGCCCATGATTTTTAGCTTATTTTAGTCATTTTTATCCATTAGCAAATAAACACGGATCCAAACTTCACAGTTTATGAGCTAATCCATGTTTTTTTGCTTTTTCTACACATTTAGAGCCATTGGCAAATAATTTTGCGAAGTTTAAAGTTCATGATTTTATGAGTATAACCCACACTTTTTAGCTATTTTTAGTCATTTCGATCCACTAGCAAATAACTTTGCGGAGCCTAAATATTACAATTTCATGAGTTATAACTCATGATTTTGGCCATTTTTATCATTTCGACCCATTGGCACATGATTTCTGAGGGTCCAAACTTCACGATTTTATGAGCTATAACCTACGATTTTTGGACATTTCTAATTATTTTGACCCATTGATAAATAATCTCTTAGAGGCCAAATTTCACGATTACAATAGCTATAACCCATGAATTTTTTACCATTTTTTAGTCATTTCGACCCATTCGTAAATAAATTTTGCGGAGACCAAAATTTCTAATATCATAATCTATTACTTATAATTTTTGGCTATTTTTAGTTATTCCGATCTATTGTCAAATAGTTTTGTAGAGGCTAAAAATCACGATTTTGTGAGAGCTATAACCTACGATATTTGGCTTTTTCAATTATTTTGACTCATTGGTAAATAATTTCATGAAATAAAAATTTCACGATTTTATGAGCTATAACCGACAACTTCTAATCATTTCAAGTTATTTTGACCTATTTGTAAATAATTTCGTGGAAGTTCATGTAATGACCATAAATTTCTAATACTAGTTTAAATAATTTTTTGGTATTTAAATATTTAATATAAAAAAAGAGTATTTTATTTTCCCCAAAAATTTTAGAATTTTCTATGATTTAAAAACTCGGTTTTATATTTATTTTAAAGGTTTTGTTAATTATAAGTTTAATTGTTTCGGTAAAACTTTTTAAACTAATTAATATTTAATGATTCATTATTGTTATTGTTATTATTTTGACCATAAATTTTCAATATTGATTTGAACAAATTTTCTGATATTTTAAATATTAAATTATTTTTTAAAAGGGGTATTTTCCTGTGTTTTCTCTCTCATCTGTAAATCTCTCTCTCTCTCTCTCTCTCTCTCTCTCTCTCTCTCTCTCTCTCTCTCTCTCTCTCTCTCTTAACCCCTCTCTCTCTCCCCTACCCCATACCCTAATTTCCTCTCCCATGTTTCCTACACACCACACCTCGCGTTTGGGATTGGGATCCTCTCCTAATAAGGATGTTCCTAATATCTCCTAATGGAATATTGGCCTTTGATTTATCAATCAAAGGCCAAGATCTCCTCATGAGCAAAAGTAGGGGCCCCCTACTTTTGCTCATGAGGAGATCTTGACCTTTATTGATAAATCAAAGGCTAATATCTTCTTATTAGGAGATACTAGTATTCATCCTATGCTAAGCACAACATCCTTACAGATTATTTTTGTGCATAATTTTTCATCATCTCATTTTTTTATTTTGTCACGATAAATTTATCTTAAACATACTTATGAACATTATAATTGTTAGACCCTAATGCCACTAGGAAAGAACCCTATAGGGGAGGGTGAATAGGGTTTATGCTAATCTAATCCGATTTAAATGCCAATTAAAACTTATTCAAGAATTATTCTTGCAAGATAGATATACAATATGATATGAGCAAGAACATGCAATATGAACAAAGAGATATATCCTAGCAATGAGATATATGGTAAAATATATGCAAGGATATATAAATAACACAAGGATAAACAATCTATAAACAAGACAAATAAGATAGTGGGTAATATAAACAATGAGCAATTGACAAAGGTGATATAATGATAAACACAAGAGAAAGTGCATCAATGCAATCACAAACAAACGATATGTTCACGAGGTTTGGTCCCCCACGACCTACGTCCCCGCTCCTCACCTCGAGGAGATCTCCACTATCACAACCCGATTTGGAAGCCGGAACTTCTATACACACTCGGTTTTCTAGCCAACCGAAAACTCTACACACTCGGTTATCAAGTTAACCGACAACTCTCACAAAACCTCACAAAGTATATACACAAGCTACAACCTCAAGTGTTGGTCCTCACGTATCGACTCTCTCAAGTGCTCGGAATTATCATCTCTCACTAGGCCACTGACGCCACTCCTCTCGGTATCAACTCCGTCCTCACCACACACTCCTCTCGGTGTACAAGTGTATTACAAAGTGAACTTCACAAATTAAGCACAACAAATGATTGTTCTCTAAACAATGTGAGAACTCAATTAGGCTCAACTCAATGTTATTATCTCTCACAACCCCAAATATATTATGAATACAAATACAATAAGCTCAAGTGGGTGTGTGTAACAATAAAATTAATCAAATCTAAACTCAATATAAAACTAGCTTTAATAATATGACAATCAAACAAATAAATATAAAGCTAGAAAAGAGTTTAGAAAACTTCTCAATATATGACAAAAAATGGAGGGAGAATAGTTGATTGCTCAAACTCCAATAGATGATCTCCTCAAGCTCTTGTGGAATTAAAATCACAAACTCAAACTCAAAAATGCTTAAACAAAACTTAAACCATTGTTTAAAACTTTCTTAAACTTCTTTAAAATATTCTCTTGGTTGTTTTAGAAGTATGAGGGCATGGGGTATTTATAGACTCATGAAACAACCCCAAAAACCAAAAAAAATCAAGCAAAAAAGACAAAAAATATCAAATCTGGAAAACTAGCCGTTATAAGCTGAAAAATACTGTTAAGTCGACTTGGGGAGAGATTAAGTCGACTTATATATAGCCATTGGAACAGTAATGGCAGTTCTGGAATTTTACATATTTGGTTTATAAAATTAATTAAAAATAATAAATCAACTCTAAAAATCATAAAATTTTTAGGGAATGTTCAAGACATGTAGATAAACATGTTAGAGAAAGAATTTCTAAAATATCACTTCCCAGCTGAGAGAAAAAATGTTTGAACACAGATATACAGTTTCAAAAAAAACTGCTAAACATACGGTTTTGTAAATTCAATTGAAAATTACAAAATAACTCCAAAATTAGTAAAACTTGGGGAAATGTTTGTATATATGATGGTAAACATGTGAAAGAAGAAATTTTTCAAATCGTATTTCCTAATTATAAAAACACATCTGTTTTACAAAAACATGCACGAACATGTGCACAAACATGAGCTTATTAAAAATTTGATTTTGTAAATTCAAATAAACATAACAAATTAATTACAAAATTAATAAAACTTTGAAAAATATTTATAAATATGAAATTGAACATTTTAGAAAAAGAATTTCTCAAATTGATGTTGGATATTTTTAAAGAAAAGGCAATTTTGCCTTAATGAATTCTAATAAATTTTTGTAATTAAAATATGCAATTAAAATATGTTTTAATGTGTTTTAATTTGTAATTAAAATGGGCATAATGACTATACATTATGACGAACGTTACGAAATTTATTGAGGGATTTTGTAACGGCTCTTTTCACCCTTATATAAACAACATATGTTGAGCTCAAGAAACATAAAGAAAAATGTGGAAAACTTATCTTGTTTTCTTTTCTCCTCTACATATCATTTTCATCTATACTTTAGTTTTACTTTATGGGCAACTTCTTCATCTGAGCTGAAGCTCTGCACTCTCGCCCGAGTGCAGAGGCCGGGTCGTTTCCGGGGGTTTTTACCGCTAGGGGAGAAGGGATCATCTGCGCCAGGGCGATAGGCGGGTCCTCAATCTTCTAGGGCAGTGTTTACACGACTGCTCCCGTCAGGCCTGTTTCTCTAATTTATATTATCTATCTTTGATGTATTATTTATTTAATTTCCGGGTTTAAATTCATGCTATAATCTTTATTTATTTGATAAATTTCCAACAATCTAGAAGATTGATATGTTTATAGCTTTTGATTTAAATCCGGAAAAATAATTTTTAAAGTTACTGTTCATTCAAGATAGTTACTGTTCATCCGAATTAAATAAAAAAATTTATTGCTACTAAATTGCTTATCTATTAATTAACCTTTTGCTTTAAAAAAAATTACTGTTCATAAAAAAAAACAGATTTTCATTTTATTTAAAAACATTACTGTTCATTTAAAACAGTTTTTAATGTTTTAAAAAAATTTACTGTTCATTCATTTTAATGAATGTGACTGTTCATTTAAAAAAAAAGGAACGTTACTATTTATTTATTTTTAAGAATGTTAATGCTCATTTATAAAAATGTCGTTACTGTTCATTCTTAAAAAAAATGAGGTTACTGTTCATTTTATTTAAAAAGGTTACTGTTCATGTAAACAGTTTTGGATTTTTTTTTTATAAAAAATAATAATAATTAAAAAACTGTAGCAAATTACAATGCCATTCATAAAGAGTAAAAGTGTAAGTCCTGTTCGACATTTTGCATAATTTATGTGAATGTGTAAATTGTTTATTTTACATTGCAGCAATTCACATTTTTATTCTTGAAAATTTCATATGCATGGTTTTGACAAGAATAAAGAGAACAAACTCTGGATGCATAGATGCTTTGAAATATCTGGATTTGTTCATGGTTTAATGCTTTCATTTCTTTAACCTATCAATATGGTACCTTCTTCTATTAATAATTCCATACTTTGGAGTATTTATGCATCTAATAAGCTTAGTACAGAAGGTGGTAAAAGTGAATGCAGATTTGTTCAGCAACTTAAGTGGCAGTTGTCTGCAGCAGATGAGTTTTTACTCTCAAGACATGAAAATCATGAGGTTCGAACATCAATAGGTAAACCCCTCCTCGGCCTTATCCAACATATGTTTGCAGTATAGTTGCTAGGCAAATTAAATGCTTGCATGAAATAATTTAAAGTTTCTATATACTGTTAAGGAACAAAAACTCATTGAGTGAACCGATTTAAGTTTTCTTGGATTAGTTGGTGTCTAAGGCAAGGTTTAAGGGTTGCGTAACGCACTCTGCAAGGAACGAGGTATTTAACTGATCTTTGATCAACCTCTATTACTATCCTTACCTGGCTAACTACCCGAGTAAAACTTCAATCTTTTCACTTTAGGAGTTTTTGGTTTGGAATAAGAGGAACGGAATTATGTGAAAATTCATATGCATTTATTTAATTACGCTTCTTGCATCATATATTGCCTAATGATAAATGATCAATATATGAACGAACCAAATCAAAGAGGTGCATTTTTAAAATCTATTTTATATGGTGGATTATATTTCAAATCTTCAAATGTAAAGTTCATCACTTTTATTGCATTTTGATGAATATTGCAATAAATGTTCATATGTCTTTTTAGATAACTTGCATTTGTTACATGATTAATTACAAGGTTTTATGCAAGAATGTACTTGTAAAATTTAAAGCACGTATGTACAATTATTATTATTATTATTATTTGTATAAGAGGTGGTACTAGAAAATGGCAACATAAATTTGGAAGGTCTCCTTTGTAGACAACCAATTTAAATTTGGAAGGTCTCATTTGTAGGCAACCAATTTAAATTTGGACGGTCTTCTTTATAGGCAACCAATTTGTAACCTCTTATAAAAGAATAATTTAAAATTTTTATGCATTTGAATTATGAAGTATGAAATATATTTTAAGATACAAAAATATATTTTAAGATACGAAATCCTATTATTCTCTGAATGTATCTATTATTAATTTCATTCATGTATGTGCATATGCATAACTGCAGAATTTTTAGTTCCACATTAGTTTGAAATGTTCAGATATTAAGGTCAATCTCTTCAGACATAGACTATGATCTTTTATGATCATAGATCATGACCTAATGTCAATTTCAAACAATATGATGGACTAATTATAAAATAAGAACTTGATAAATAAATACAACGTCTGCTAGGCAAAGCTATGATTCTAGACTTTGTAAAGTCTGTGAAAGAATCTTGATGACTCTTTGACTAAGGGTCTATCCAGGAGTGTGGTTCTGGATTCATCGAGAGAGATGGGGTTAAGCCCATAGATGAGGTCACTGACAGCGGCAACCCAACCCTTATTTGGAGACGTAGTCCCAATGTCGGTTCAATGTGGTAGAAACAAGCTGGACTAGTGACACTCGTGTGGAGCATCGACCTAGATATATTTATATATCATTATGTAGCATTTGCTACTACCCCTTCTCTATGATGACGATGCTCTTATGATACAGCTGGCTAGGCTGAGTTTTACTCTTAATAAGTCCAACGCGTGTATTGTGGGGGGTATTAAATAAACAGCTGTAGTACCCTTTGAGGACTTACCTACGTGAGAGGAACCGTGATGGCCGCGGTTAGGGGGGGCTGGGCTAACCCCTAGAAACTCTCATGAGTCGGTTTATTGTGAGCATGGCCTTTAACGCTCAACCCGCTTTGCTCAATAGATGAAGCGTATTGTGTGTGTTTTTATCAATACCTGATTAAAGGGGCCTAATTCAAGGCCTAGTCCATTATGTCCCTCAGGTGGCGATGAACTCACTAAGGAAAGGTTCAAAGCCGAAAGCTACCTTTCCCGAATTCACGATACGATTGGTTGCCCAACCTATTTTCATTTTGTGATTTATTAATTTATTTATTAATTTTTAAGTTTTCAGTCAATATTGCCTTTTGGGGGGGACTGTTGGATATTTTTAAAGAAAATGCAATTTTGCCTTAATGAATTCTAATAAATTTTTGTAATTAAAATATGCAATTAAAATATGTTTTAATGTGTTTTAATTTGTAATTAAAATGGGCATAATGACTATACATTATGACGAACGTTACGAAATTTATTGAGGGATTTTGTAACGGCTCTTTTCACCCCTATATAAACAACATATGTTGAGCTCAAGAAACATAAAGAAAAATGTGGAAAACTTATCTTGTTTTCTTTTCTCCTCTACATATCATTTTCATCTATACTTTAGTTTTACTTTATGGGCAACTTCTTCATCTGAGCTGAAGCTCTGCACTCTCGCCCGAGTGCAGAGGCCGGGCCGTTTCCGGGGGTTTTTACCGCTAGGGGAGAAGGGATCATCTGCGCCAGGGCGATAGGCGGGTCCTCAATCTTCTAGGGCAGTGTTTACGCGACTGCTCCCGTCAGGCCTGTTTCTCTAATTTATATTATCTATCTTTGATGTATTATTTATTTAATTTCCGGGTTTAAATTCATGCTATAATCTTTATTTATTTGATAAATTTCCAACAAGTTTCCCATTTGTGAAAACTCATGTATTTTGCAAGTGTGTCCAAAACATGAAAAAATGTGATATACATGAAATTTGATGTTTTGACATAAACAATATTTTGAAACCCTATGAAATGATTTTATAGACTTAATGAAATATGCATACAATAATTGTTAAATCCATAAATCAAAACTTGTGTGTATATATAATTATATATATAAAAACCAAATATGTGTGTATATATGATTGAGCTTAAAGTACTAACACACATAATATAAAACCTAAACTAAATATACCCAAGCTTGATTGATCTTCGATGTAGCTCAACTTGGTATACTTACGGATGAAGCTAGAACTAGAATCTTCAATTTGAATTGCATAGGCTTCACTCCACAATTCCGCCAACCTCCATTGGATATGATCGTGAATGCGCAACTTCATCCATCCTCCAACACGTTATTTGTCTATAATAAATAAAAATACACAAACACTAGACAAACCATATTAGTGATCAATTATTTGTTAAACATCATCAAAACAAAGAGGCCAACAATAATAACTTAACACAGATAGGTATTTGTGGACATTATAACAACTTAATTCAACTTAACTTAGATGGACAAAGAAAAGAGAGTCATAATCGGCATTTATGGACATTATAACAACTTAATTCAACACGATAGGTTTTAGAGAATATGAATTTGCTAATAGACTTACAATGATGACCTCCTCTCGGACTCTGAGATCTTGATCAGTACTTTAAAAACACGATGTTGCACTACAAAATAGATACATAGTAAGGCAATTAGTTTATATCAAATGAGATTATCCCATTTTCTCTAAAGTACTTATCCCGTGCAAAGCACGGCTAGTATTAATCTTTTGGTCCTTTTTATGGGTACATATTTTCATGCATCACTGCTCCACTGTTATAACACTTTTTACAATTATATTACAATTATATAAACTCATGATGGAATTATGATAGATCTATCTGCTAAGTTTAAAGAGTATCAAAGCAAAATAAAACTTGAATGAAAAACAAAAAGAGCTTTCTATACACCCTTGTTTATAGCTGAAACCAAATACATAGTAAAGAGACAAAGTACATAGCAAAGAGACCAAATGTCAAGATATGTTGAATAGTGTCTAGTCCCCATCAAGTAGGGTCTATATACCATAATATGAGAATCTAAATCAATGAGTTATATTCATTCTCGTGGAAAGCTATGTAAAGGAGAGGAAAAGTTATTTAAGTTGGATATAGTTTCTTTCTTCTAAGTATACATATCTCATGAGATTACTTCTTAAAGAGATTAGTGAACTCAGATGAGATATCCTTTCAACATCATCAAAATTTCAGTCCATAAAAGGTTTGAGGCTTTGGGAGAAGATGAAATTTAGCCATATGTAAAAATATATCCATAGCTTTAATTGAAAGTTGAGATGATCAATGTGAATGTTTTACCTAAGACCCCGTGGCCATGAGTAACTCAAAAAACATGTAGCAAAGGGTAATTTAAGAAACATTATGAACTTTAAACTGTTTTGTTCTAAAATTATCACGAATCTGTTTGTATGCTCTATAACACATACCTTTAAGCTATAATGGATTTTTTTTCATCTTTCTATAAAATAATGGACGAATGACATCTGAGAGAAAATATATTGTCTTTGTGGTCAATAACCCCAAAAGACTATATGATCAAAAACCATAAGCACCCAAAACTCATAGTGTTACAATTATTCATAATTACTCATAAGCACCCAAACCTTGCTAAAATAAAAATTATCAAAAAAAACATGAATATAAAGATAAAGGAATAAATGCATAAGTGACTTGCTCAAGAGCATCAAACACATGAGTTATAAAATAGTATCAAACATTTGGGGAGTCATATCACTACTACCAAAAATATCTTAGCAAAAATATCCTCCTACCAACTCCACAAAATTTTACTCCCTTTAATTTCAAAACAAATCCCAGCAAAACAGCAAGGAAAATATGCCATCAATTTAAAAAATAATCCAAGAAAGGTTATTGAAAAAATTATTTTGGATTTCTATTCTTTACCATTGGAAGAATGAGGATTTGAACTTCCCTCTTTCATCAGAGTTCCATCTGAAACAAAAAAAAACATTCCGTCCAATTAAAAATATTGCTCAATCGTTATAGATCATCATAAAAGCAATTAGAAAAGAGCAAAAACATAGAAATAAATTTATTTTAGAAAATACAGATAATTGAAATAAAAACTTAAACTGAATCACCGCAGGCTTCAAGATCGATCGCTAACTGCAACCTTATGATGATCGATCATCGTTGGCTTCAAGATCGATCAGCGAGTCGTTGCTGCCGTCGCCGCTCGCTAGAATCACCGCAGGCGGCAGCGCCGATGGTCGCGGAGGGTGCCAACTCTGAGCTGCAGTTCTGGGGACAACATCTGCAGGAGAAACCCTGGAGCTCATCCTTGTGCATCGCTTTGAAGATGAATTGGTGCTCATAATCTCTGTAACTTCGATCAAAGATAGAGTCTTTAATCTGGGTAATTTCCTAATTGATGAAACAGAGTGAGATATATTTGGCTTCTAATTTCGATTTTGTACGTGATCATCAAACCAAGTCAGGATCTCTAATTCATAATTGCAGAACAAATTCATTAAAATAAAAAGGGAAAAAGCTATAGAACTGTTAATCAGCTAATGCAACAATAAAAAAACCTAGATAATTCTGCAGATCCAAAATCATTACAGGGAATTCATGAAATCAAGCAGCAAAAAACTTACCAGAGACTTCAAATCAGCACTGATTCCAGAGTCACTGTGGTGACGGTCGAAGATGGAGGCGGCGGCGAGCGGAGATGGGAGAAAAAGGTGGGATCTTTGTCAAGAGAGAGGGAATAGATCTTGAAATTTTCACCTTCGTTTTCCCCTTTTTTTCTTTTTGCTGTTCAAAAGAAGAAGAGAAGTCGACGTGGGCCCCAGCGAGACATCGTGGGTTTTTATTTGAGAGTGGAGGGAGACATCATGGAGTGGAAAGTGGAATGATACGAAAATGGACGGTTGTGGGGAAATGATAGGAAAATACGTGGATATTCATAAAAATTACTGTTCACCTTTAGGTTTTCCTTTAGTTATAAAGGAAAGTAGATTAGGAACACTATTTATTAGGAGAGGATCTTAATCCTCGTGTTTCCCCCTGATTCCCTCAAAAATCCCCTCTCTCACTCTCACATGTCACTCACTCTCTCTCTCTTCAATTATTTTTCCCCAGCACTCATCTCTCTCTCCGTACTCTCTCTTCATCTCTCGTTCTCCTCTCTCTTCCTCCTCTGGCATTGCCCTAAGAACACCCAGCCGCCGAACTCTCGGGCTCGCCACCCTCGGCCGCTACGGGTCGACGACCGCCGGCCCGACCTCAGGCAGAGAGACAGCGCCGCTCCAGCTCGCCGACCAGAGCTCTGACGCCAGCCCCCAAGTTCGCCACCCCAAGCTCCGCCTCCGAGCTTCGCCGCTCCACCCCCCTCATCCGCCCAGCTCATAGCCGTGCCCCCTTGCTCGAACTCCGACGTTGCTGCTCCTCTCCCCAACCCAGCACCACATCACCCAAGCTCTACCCCGACCAGCCTCATGTTGGAGTTGTAACTTAAAACTGGAGTTTGTAGAGGAAAAGTTTAGTCCCACATTGAAAAGGAGATTGGAAGGTAGGTTGTTTATAAGCCTTCCTTTTCTCTCCTATGCTTAGAAGAAAATAAAGGTTATGCTCCACACCACACACGTGCGCGCCGGCCAGGCCGGGCTCGGGTTCGGGTCGGGTGGCACGCGCACACGACCTGCTGACACGAATGCAGCTCTGGATTGAGGGGCTCTTAACCTGCTATATTTTGTTTTTGCTAATTGGAATAATTAAAACAAAATTAATTTGATGCATATTAAAAACGTTATTAATGTTTTGTAATGTCTAGCATTAAACTGCATATTAATATTTTGTAACGGCTAGCATTAAACTGCAGATTAATATTTTATAACGGCTAGCATTAAACTGCGGATTAATATTTTGTAACGGCTAGCATTAACATGATTAATATTTTGAAATGGCTAGCGAGATTTGTGGGCTAATGGTCGCAGTTTAAAACATTGTGATTACGGATATCAACGATAGTGTGGGGTCAAAATTGTCTATCTAAATTAGTTGTATACAATTGCATCCAATTAAGATAGATAACTTTATTTTAGATATCAATCCCATCAAATTCACCCTAGGGATAGGGTTTTATTTTTATGTGGATTCATGGTTCCCAATAGACTCAAGATTCTATTGTTAATTGCCCATATTAATGAAAGGAACCTTCAATTAAGAGTCAATAAAAAACATCAAAACAAGAGAAAACTCACAAAATAAAAAAATGAAATAATATTTTTTATCATATACATGGCTTAACAAGGGGCATACCTCCAGTGTACAAATTTTCATATAAAGTCCTGGACTAGAGATACAGTGGTTGAACTTGGGTTTGGATTTGGCTTGGAGACGTGAAATAGAATTTAGGTTTTGAACCCAGTTTAGCGACGTAGAGGTCAAATCTAGAATTTCGAATTCAACCCAGTTTAATGACATGGAGATCAAACTTGAAATTTGGCTCATTTTAACGATGTAGATGTCAAACTTGAAATTTGGCCCATTTTAACAATGTAGAGGTCAAATTTGAAATTTAGCCCATTTTAACGGCGTGGAGGTCGAATTTGAAATTTATTCCAATTTAACGACATAGAGGTCAAATTTGGAAATTTATTCCAGTTTAACGATGTAGTGGTCAAATTTGAAATTTATTTCAGTTTAACCACGTATAGGTTAATTTTGAAATTTTGTTCCAGTTTAAAGACGTAGTGATCAAATTTGGAATTTATTCCAGTTTAATAACATAGAGGTCAAATTTTGAAATTTTGGAATTTATTCCAGTTTAAAGACGTAATTATATTTTTTTATTAATTATTCTCGTTTACTTGTACAATTAGTTGTATTATTTCCACTGATGCATATTATCTATCGTATTAGTATAACTGGTATGTTTTGATGCGTAGATAATTTTCACATAGTTATTCAATTTATTTTGTAATTATTATTATTTTTAATTATTTTTCTAAACCCTAATTACCTATATATATATACCTACGTTCTCCTGTTCATGCTTTCACACCGCCTTCTTCGTCCTCTCTCCTCTCTCCCTTCTCTTGTTCATAACGCAGTCGCCCCATCTTTCTCTCTCCTCTCTCGTTCTCCCTCTTCCTGGCCGGCATGGCCTCCGCTCACCATCAACCCGAGCACAGCTGCCTGACCTCCTCACCGTTCGCGCATCATCGCCCCTTAGGCCCCCAAGAACCGTCGGCCACCAAAACTCCATCTCCCACGCGTACTGTTCGGACTCTGCTTCCCGGTTTCTTCTCTCCTCTCCCGCTTGGTCGTCGCCTTGGCCAGCGCCGATGACCACCCCCCGCCTACACCTCCCAAGAGCTGCTGCCTCTCCTCGCCAAGATCCCACCACTAGGCCCGCGATCCGCCTAAGCCGAGCACCCATGTCCCTACATCTCCACGTGACCCGCGCCCAAGTCTCCTCCACTAGTGCCGGCCCGACGCCGTCTGCACCCCCGACCTCCTATTCGCTGCGCTCCGCTCCTCTCTCGACTGCGCCGCCTCCTTCAGACCCGCAATAACCCCCTTTCCCAGTCGTCGATGTTGTCGTTCAACTCCACAAATCAGCCGACGGTTCGCTGTGCGTGTCGCCGAACAACGAACAACATGCAATGGCGTCACCACCTCATCCGTAGGTCCCTTGACCTCGTAGGCCATATCTCACTTCCCTTGACTCGTCCTTACAATATTTATATCTGTTATTAATTAGTTGTACATATTATATCGTAATATGTTATTATCTGCGTAGATTGTTTAATGATAGATGAAAATAAGTGATATTGTCGGGATAAGAATTATTTTCAGAGATAAAGATTATTCGAATTAATAGATTATTATAGTTAAAGATTATTTTTAGAATTGTTGTAATGAGAAAAGAATTTACCTTATGTAAAAGGGATTATTTTAGAATAGTAATTTAAAAGAGTTTATTTTATAAAAAGATTATTTTAAATGAATAAATTTATGAGTTTTAAAGACTAGTTCTGAAATATAATGAGAAATAAATTTAAAGGAATTTATTGGATGAAATTGGTTTTCAGGCATGATTATGTTGTTCACAAGTCACTATTCATGCTTACATTTTATGTTTTGCGATTTAAGTTAATCTATTTGACATATCATAGTATTATTGCATAGAATTAGTGTTATTGTTATCTTCTTGTTGTGATTGAGAACCTTAGTAGTTCATGACTTAGTGGTCTCGTGCGTCATGAATAGACCTAGTGACATGTGTGGGTGTGTTGACTGTGTTTATGTGGTGAACCAGAGATAGTGTGGATTATGTTTGACTTAGAAAAGCGAGAAGAGTTGGGATGGGCAAGTTCTTGTTCATGTGACCGGATGTGACTGTTGATGTATCTTCCAGGCTTGCACCAGTGAGTTTGTGTAGCACTTGTTAGACCCTAGAGGGGGATGATTAAGTTCTTATGCTAATCTAATCTGATTTTATACCAATTAAAACTAATTAACAAGTTATTCTAGCAAGTATAAAACACAACAAGATATGTGAGCTAGGATAAGTGATATACACAAGGGTAAACAAAAAAACAAGATAGTGGATGATATAAATAATGAGCAATGGACAATGGCGACAAGAAATATAAACATAAGAGAATTATGCCAAAACAAACTCAAACACACGATATGATCACGGAGTTCGGACCTTCCGTCCTACATCTCCGCTCCCCACTCCCGGGGAGAAATCCACTATCACAACCGGGTTTTCTACGCTCACCCGAATAACGTTTACACCTCACAATCTCGGTTTTCAACGCTCACCGATCAACGTTCACAAACACTCAGAGCATCTCCAACAACTTCCCCATTTTCCACTTTTGGAGAATATAGTTAGGTTTTTGGTCTAACAGATTCCCCATCTCATTCCCCAAAATAGGAATGGAGGAGAAAAAATGGGGAAGCTTCCCCAAATCTGCAGCATTCTCCAAATTTTTGGAGGAAAAAAGGGATTCTTCAAAATAGGAAAGTTGTTGGAGTTGGTGTAAAAATAATTTGGAGAATATGATTTTTGCTTCCCTATTTTGGAGAAAATTTTAGAGAAGCTATTGGAGATGCCCTCACAATGTCGATTTTTAACGTTCACCGATCAAAGTCTACACTCCACACCTCATAATAACAACAAATGATTTGTTCTCTAATACAAGGTGAGAACTCAATTAAAGCTCACACTTAATTGTTACAACTATCACCAACCCAAATATACTATGTATGAAAATACAATAAGCTCAAGTGGGTGTGCGTAAACAATGAGTGAAATCAAATCAAATCAAACTAAACTCAAATATAAATACTAGCTTAATAGAATGATAATCAAACAATACAAAATATAAAGCTAGATAGAGTTTAGAAAACTTCTCCAATAAATGATAAGAGAGAGAGATGAATTGAAGCTCAAATATCAATGAATTGATCTCCACTTCCTCTTGTGGAATTCTTCACAAACCAAACCCTTAAACAAACTTAAAACAAACTTAAACCCTTGTTAAACTCTTGTTTAAAAACTTCTTAAGTTGTGTCTGGTAGAAGGGGTTTGAGGGGTTTATATAGGAAGAGAAAACAACAGCAAAAACCCCAAAGGAAAAGACCTAAAAACCCAAGAATCAAAAATCTGATTCTGTACCAAAAATAGTCGTTGGACGATCGGCGGTCGACCGTGGAAAACTCGCGGTCGACCACGAGTAACAAAAAGGCAAAACTGGGCTCTGGAAAAACATCCGGTCGACCATGGCGGTCGACCGTAAAATTCTCTGGACTGCATACGGTCGACCGTCACGGTCGACCATCACGGTCGACCGCGAGCCTCTGAAAAACTTCCTGAGTCTCTGGACTCAAGGCGGTCGACCGCAAACAGATATATAAAAAATGACAGGTTTGAAAGTTGTTTTCTGATTTTAAAACCATATTTAAAAATATCAAACAAATTCCAAAAAATGTAAAACTTTGGAAAATGATTGTAGACATGATAATACACATGTTACAAAAACTGGTTTTCAAAAAGAACCTCCCAAATAAAAAATATCATTATTTTACAAAATAGTCCAAAACATGAAAATGTAAACATATGAGTTTTAACATTTTAGCTTAACCATGTTTTGAAACATTACAAAATGATTATATAGACTTAATAAAAGATGTATATGATTGTTATTAAGTCCATAAACCAAAAAAACAATATTTTCACAAAATTGTATATTTTGCAAACATTTCAAAAACAATAAATATGATTTCATTAAATATAAACTTGATATTGATAAAATCATATATAAGCATATAAACATGAAACAAAAATGTATTTTCCAATTATATTCAATTGTTTCATATTTAAACTTGAAAAACCAAAACAATAAATATGAAGGATGTAATTTCATATTTATATATACTTGGAAACCAAAACATGTATATATATATACGACTATATATATACATAGAAAATCCTGAACGTGTATGTGTGTGTATTATTGAGCTTAAAGTACTAACACACATAATATAACACCTAAACAAAATGTTACCCAAGCAATTTTGATCTTCAATAAGCTTGACTTAGTATACTTGCGGATGAAGCTTGAACTTGGATCTTCAATTTGAATTGCATAGGCTTCACTCCACAATTCCGCCAACCTCCATTTGATATGATCATGAATACTCGATTCCATCCATCCTCCAACATATTGTTTGCCTAGAATAAATATAAAACACAAACACTAGACAAATAATATTAGATGTAAATTGTTTGTAAATCATCATCAAAATAAGAAGGCCAACAACACTGTGGTTGGTTTGTTGGGTTAAAGTGATGTTTGTGTAGTCACTTTGGTCTGTGAATTTGACATTCACCCGAGTTTTGCTTGAGTCCGGACCAGGCTAAAAACGGATTGCGTGTAGTCCTTTGACCGAGTTTGTGTAGCGGTATTGGATGCACGTAGGGGATTTGTGAACAGTCAGTTATCTGATGATATGAGCATTGACTCTGTGTGAGATATGGACCAGTGAGTTTTAGGATGGTTAGTATTCGACCCGGTTACCGTATGTGGTTAGCTTTATGTTTATCAGTTTTTAGTAGTGAATTTGCATGTTGATTTTGTTGGATTTCTAGTTGCACGTCCTTTTGTCATTTTTGTTATCGTATCGTTTTTCGCTTGGGTATTCGTTCGCTCTATTTGTTTTGTGGGATCTTTGCTGTGTGCCATGCACGCTAACGTACATCTATTTTCTCTGGTGTACATCAGACTTAGAGGAAGGACAGGTCCAGCTTGGAGACACGCCAGAGCCTGAGTATTCTTAGTAGGAGTGCTTTGCAGACAGAGCAGAAGAAGAAGTCGAAGCCTAGTCTTTTCTTTTATTAGTTGATGGTCCTAGTTTACTTTTGTAGTTCTTTCTTTTTCCGATGATCGATGTATTTTTGTATCTCTTGAGCATTCAGTTGTTCATTTTGTATAAGGGCATGTTTGACCCGAATATTATGTCTTGGATGATATTCACTTGTGATATGGATCATTTTGTTCTGAGTTTGTCTATTATATTCTTGCTAACTGTGATCGGGGACCTGTGACTTCGCATTGTATTTATTTCTTAACGCTTAGCGTATTAGTTTGAGGAGAAATGTTTATTTTTATTTATTCTCCTTAATTTAATACGTCGTGAGCTTGTTCACGTTCCGATTTCTCGGTATTTTGTGAAGCGGGGCGTGACACTTTTTATCTAGTTTAGGGACATAGAGGCCCATATCGAGTTTTATGATCTCCGTGTTTTTCTTGGAGTTGTCTTTGTATTTTCAACATTTTGAGGGACCCAACTGTGATTTCTAGACTGGATTGCAAAACAAGGTTGAAGTATATTTTCTGCATTTTTTGAGGGTGTAAAGTGTAAATTTTGAGTTGTTTTATAGTTTCTAGGTCTAAATGCAATTTCTGTAATTATTTTAGGGTGAAAACTAACAAATTTTGAGTTGTTTTGTAGTTTCTGGGCAGATCTGGGGGTTTTCTGCAAATTCTGGATAGATTTGCAGTTTTTTAGATTTTTTTAGGCACTGAATAATAATTTCTGGACTGATTTGCTATTTTCTGGATTTTTCAGGGACTGGATAATAATTTCTGCAGTTTTCAAGGAGTGTAAACTGTAAATTCTGGATAGCTTTTTGTAATTGCAAAATTGTTGAGTAATCCAACTTTAGAGCGGGGCTATTCGGAAATTTTGAGGGGGTGATTTTGCAATTTTAGTTAAGAGGACTGTTTTGTATGAAGAATTTCTATATGAATTGTTTGTAATGCATGAGATTTGTGGAGGGGCTGGTTTGTAATGTGCACAATCTTGTGATGGTTTGAAGAGCTTGAAATTTTCCCATTATAATTTTGGCAGGATCGCATAATGATAGGAATTTTAGCGTATATCCACGGGGGATGCAACGTGTTAACCATATCTTAATCAAGCTTTAATTACAATTCTTTCTCTAACAGGGCTTCCCTTCACAAAGCTCTATAAACTAACAGTATGGCTAGAAGACTCACAACCATTGAGAATTAGAATCACAAAGTCTAAAATTAATGCTTGCTTTGGATACCATAGTGTTTTGCTTGTTGTGTTTTTGTAAAAAAAACACCATGGTGTTGTGTTTTTTCCTTAAAATTTTAAAATCACCATGTTAAGTATTTTTTATCAACACTAGTTTGACTCATTATAACATTAGTATTAAAAATATTATTAATATATTATATATTAATTACAATAAAATATATTGTAAATAAAATGTTATAATATTTAGTTTACATTATTATAGTATTATAAGTATTAAATGTAATGTAATATAATATTGTATAATGTATTATAATATTATATTGTACTTTAATGAGTTATATTATTACATATTATTTTCAAATATATAATTATATATTTAATTATTTTGGTATATCAATTTTTTATTGTTTTATATTATATTAATAATTTTATAATAATGTTATTTTATTATTAATATAATATTATACTATTATTAATATAATATAGTATTATACTATTATTCATATATATAATATTATTAATAATGTTAATGTTATGTTATTACTAGTATGTTATTAATAAATTAATATATTACAAGTATTTTAATGTTATATAATAGATTATAGTTTTTAATATGTTAGAGTTTATTAATAGTACTTTAATAATATATTAGTATTTATGATATTAATAAATATTATTATATTATGAATATATTATTTTTACATTAACATTTGTTAGCAATAAATTATTTTATTATTAAAAATTATTTTACTTTATAATAAATTATATTATTTACTACATAATATATTAATATTTTATAAATTATATTACATTTACTATACAATATGTTATAATAATAATATTATTATATTGTTATGTTACTATTAAATATGTTACTACTATATAATATTTTATAATTATTAATTTATTACAATTTATTTATTAAAAAGTTTATAACATTATAAAAATTAAATAATATTATTATTATATTGTTATGTTATTATTAAATATGTTACTACTATATAATATTTTATAATTATTAATTTATTACAATTTATTTATTAAAAAGTTAATAATATTATAGCAATTATACTATTGCATAGTATATTATTATATCATTATTATATCATTATTTATTATTAATAACTTTTTTATTATTTTATTAATTTATTTATATTTTATTATTATTTATTTATTATATAATACATTATTAAAATATTAAATATTGGTATTTAATATGTTATTATATTATTATATAAGATATTTTATTATTATATTTTTACATTATTTAATAAATATTGCTAATATATTAAATTAATTATAATATAGTATAGTATAGTACAATATAATAAGCATGTTGATAATAACTCTACATTAATTATTTAATATATTATGTTAGATATTATATTAACACATTCTCAAACTCAAAACCAAAACACCAAACTTAAAACAACTAAAATATGTTTTGAAATAAGTGTTATGTTTTTTATTTGATGATGATTTAGCTTAAAAAACACCATGGTTTTCAAACACATAGTATTTTGTTTTTGGCAAAAACACTATGGAAACAAGTAAAACACTATGGTATCCAAACGGAGCCTAATGGCCCATTTGGTTGGGCAAATTTAAGATAGAAATGGACTATAGAGCTGCCAAAAGCTAACGCTTTTGTCAGCTCTACAGTCCATTTCTCCCTCCATTTTACCCAACCAAACGGACCCTAAGTGATTTGTTTTGTAGAGATCACGTCGTGGTCTGAAGGTATACATAACTCTTCTTACAATTTGTCGACCTGAAGTACCGGCGGTCTATTTTTATTTCGTTTGTTCCAACCCTTGAACCGTACGTATCTGCTTGCCCAAAATCCTCTTTTTTTTTCCTTTTCTTTTAGCTTACTACAAGTGACTCGTAATTTATATTGACTATGGGGTGGGTTATAGTTATCAAGAGTTGTTTGATTTTTAATATGCTAGGCACATATGTCAGGTACCAACCAGCACCTCATGTAAGACCTTTTCTTTCTTCTTCTTGTTTTTTGATCAAGTGAAGTCATGCAAATATCTATTTTTATTTGTTTAATCTATCGAACCCATGCAAAAATCCTAGTTGAACCCATGCAAAGATTCACATCGCTTTTAAATAAAAAAAATTATGAAAAGGAATACGTCGATCTCGGGTAAGAACGGTGCCTTCGGGGTTGAGCACGGTGGCTCGGGGTGAGAATGGTGCCTTGGGAGAGGACAGTGCCTTTGGGTTGAGCACGGTGCATCAGGGTGAGGACGATGCTTCGAGTGAGGACGGTACCTCGGGGTTGAGCACGGTGGCTCAGGGTGAGGATGGTGCCTAAGGGTTGAGCATGGCGGATCGGGGTTTTGGGGGAGTACAGATTGAATTTTGGCAAAGAGATTAAAGGAATTCTATGGCCTTGTCTTTTGTTGGCTTGAAGTTGTAGATAGAGGATGGTGAAAGTTTGTTTGAGGACTTTCATATTGTTGGGATTCCTTGCTTGGTTGAGAGGATGAAGGAGAATGTTGGGGAATTTTACTCTCCACGCCTACTACAATATGCGCAGCTCCGAAGCCAAACCACAATCAACAAGATATAAAATGACCACAATCAAAAAAAAAGAACACCGGGATTTACGTGGTTCGGTCGACCAACTTTGACCTACGTCCACGGGGCAACAATACGAGAAATTCACTATGTATCAGGGAAAACAACAAGAGGAACCACTCAACTCTCGTCTCTCAATCTCTCAACCTCACATACATAATCAACTCTCATATTCTCTTCAAAGCCCACTCCTTGTAATCTTTTGCACGGATAAAGATTACGAAACCCTCGCCTCTCGCACAATATTCTTGAATCAGGCTATGCCCTCTGTTAACCCTAGATTACAAGAACTCCTAATCATGATGGAACCCAAACTCCTAATCATGATAGATCTCTAACCCTATCTAATTCTCATAAAATTCTACAAAGAATCAAAGACACAATCCCAACAATCTCCACCTTAGATTTGATTCCCAAACTCCCTTGAAGATGTATCATCGTCATCTTAAAATTTTGTCTCTCCCGCTAGAGTCTTTTATTTCTTTCGCACTTCAAATCGAAGTAGCCACACTCCTAATCAGAACACCTGCACTCCAACTGGTTATCTCGTGACCCTCACTATCATCTGCTTCACCGTAGTGCCTCCACCTCTCTTGTGTGCAACCAAAAGATCTTCGCCACCTCTGACATTAGAAGCAAATCAACCATGCTTCTCCTCCTGAACTGAACTTGACAGTAGCCTTCCCCCACTTGTTGTCCTTGTATTTCACCTGCATCGCTCATTTCAAACTATATCAGTGCACCTTTCCTACCCTACACTACGAGCCGGATGCCTCTATCTCCTCCATCACTTGGCTTGGACGGAATATAAGCGCTTATCGTCTTCAAGTCCAATGTCACAATCTCCATCTCCCTATGTATCACTCAGTCGTGCTAGTTTGCAAGCTCCACCTTGTTTTCGTCGAAAGTTGTTTTTATTGTCGATTCCATTAAAACTTAAATCGTTTACAGAGAATTACAATGAAAAATAAGCAAATTACAACTCTCTTGGAAAATAACACAGAAATCGTTTATCGACTCCTGTTTTGTGGGACTTTGCCTGTGCCGGGAGTGCTTTCACTCGTGGACCACCAAATCACAGATTGTGAAAGGGTTTAGAGATTCTTCCTTCGTTTATCGAAGTAAGAATTTAAAGCGAATATCTTATCGATGTAAGATGTTCACTCTTCCAAAGATCAAGTCTTAGCTTAGATCTCTAGGAATCACCAAACATTATTTATGAAAGGTGAAAACTCTTTCTCTCTTCCTCAAAATTATCAAAAGCCCAAGTCTTTATGCTCCAATCTGCCCTCTTCTGCTTTGTTTCGAGTCTAGGGAGGTATTTATAGGGATGTGAGTGTACAACAGTAGAAATGAAGGTGAAATAACTAACCAATTGGATGCTCTTTGGGCGTGTCAGTCCACACTGCCGCGGCTATTGGCGCGCCAGTGTGGACTGGCGCGGCCAAAGAGGCCGGTACAGACACGTTCCCATCGTGTTTGAAACTGTCCTCCCACGATTTTTAACCACTTTTTTTTGTGGTTTAACTGCTTGTCCACGTCAGCACATGTTCCTTTTCTGATATGCCGCCACGTGGACCTTGAAAATCATCGTATAACTGCTTTTTAACCGCCACGGCATCTCCCTGTAGTTTGCGCGTCACCATGGACTGACGCACCATAGGCGCGCCACTATGGACTGCCGGGCCTAAGGCGCGTCACCATGAGCTGTCGCCCCTTAGGCGTGCCACCTTGGACTGTCGTGCCTTAGGCACGCCACCATGGACTGCATGTCAGTGTATTTTGTCGTTGATGTGTATATTATTCTTCTATGTTGTTTCACTTCCTTTGGATGATCCCCTCTGACTAAAAAAATGGCGTTTATCATCTTCTTTTTACCTTGAGCAGTATTTGGATGTCCGTAAGTATTTTTTGACACCTACAGATACCCCCTCCAAAGTATCTCAGACTCGTTCTTCTAGAGAGGAGTCTGAGACACTTTGGATAAGATAATTTTTTACTCATAATCTTTTCAGTACTTAGTTGAAGAGATTACGTAGAAGAATCTGTGAACAGCTTCAATTCATGAACAGCTTTGATTCCCGACTTCTTCATCTTTTAGTCTACTCAGTGCTTTATAGAATAACTAAAATTCTTCCGGTGCTGCGTTTATCACTTGATTGTTGTTGAAGTCTTGAATTAGGCCTGGCGTTGAAGAATGGAGGAATAGTTTATACGCATATACTTTATTGGAGTGTTCGGGAAATAGTTTAACCTCATATACCCGTTGAGAGGTTCAAGGAGATGTAGTTTATACTCATATACTCATCGGAGTTTTCAGGTATGTATTCCAAATACAATGGGAGATGTATGTGTTCAAATACTCATGGGCTCACTGTGTATGCACGGCGCTTTTGCGCGTCAATGTCGACTGTCGCGGTCATGCGCGTCAGCTTGTTCTGGCGCGCTTGAGCGCGTCAGCCTGGACTGGCGCGCGTGAGCGCGTCAGCCTCAACTGGCACGCGCAGAGGCGGCCCAATGGGTTTATAATACATGTGTCGGGGCTTTTCGGGTCGTTTTTGCCCGCTTCACTGAGTTCAAAATCATAACTAAAACCCTATAAAAGGATTCTCAAGTCTTTTCCCCTTCCCTTCTCTTCATATTTTGGTGATTCTATTCGAACCAAATCTAGGGTTTCGGGTGTTCCTCTTGATTTTCCAGTTTTCTTTCGATTCTTTGATTCTCCAAGCTCGTTCCTTTTCGTTTCCTGGTAGGATGGCACACCCCTCTTGTATCTTGGGTTTGTTTTGGTTTTGTATTTGGAATTTTACTCGAAAACCCTAACTTCTTTGTTTTTTTAGGTCACTTTCACCATGTCACCCAAGAGATCCAGAGTTGCTAAGGGCAAATTAGTGACCCAAGCGTCGGAGGAGATGGAAGCCGTTGCTACATCGTTTGGAGGTGGTTTTTTTGACTTTTTCTCTGTTTAAAATTGATGCTTTTGCTCATATAACCTCGTTTGTCTCCTTTGAGAGGCATCCGGGAAGAGTTGACATCCTCCTTCGAGGGGATTGACACTATAAAACACATATCTTGTTTAATCAAGACATGTACTATAGCCGAAATACGAGTTTTCCTCAAACTCGTGGCTTTTCAAAGCCAACGGCCACTGCTCAGTTACCGCGGCAGCACGTGCTGCCGCGGCTAAGCGCGGCAGCAAACACTGCCGCGCGCGCGGAAGTGTTTACTGCCGCGGCTACTTAGCCGCAGTGAGTTTTGCTTTCTTAGCCTTTCCTTTGTCCAACTGTGTCCAATTTTGTTTGCAGTCCATTTCCCTTCTGTAGTCTTTTCTGATAGAGAAGATCCTGGTCAGAGTGGCAATCTTCATGCCTCTTTTAATGGCGATTTTCTGGTCAGAGAGGCCCGTCAGTTCAATGAGGGTTGTGACGATAATATTCCCGAACTGGTTCATGAAGGAAGTCGTCGTACGTTGCGTCAACTGTTGACCGACTCACCTTTAACCTCCATTCGAGATTCCACCGAGCCGTTAAAGAAGCCTGATTATTTGTTCGGGGATTCGATTGAAGATCCGGATAATCTTTGATGTGGTCCTGAAGCTTGGTTGAATGAGCACGAAGGGGATTTTCTGTTCCTTCCTCCATTCCATCGACAGTACTCGATTATGCAATTAAGGAATTTAACCGTTTCGAGGAAGATGTCGTGGCACTTGACAGATGACCATGAACGCATCCATTGCGGGTTCATTGGTAAAGATATTAGTGCTCCTGGCTCCAATGGTCAACATTCTATTCGTGGTCTTCATCCCGGGGTACTTGGACCAGATAGTGGGCCTCAGAATGAACTGATGATAAAGGCTAACACTGTAAAGAATAGGCTTGCTCGGATCGGTAGAGAGTTCCCCCTCCCGAAGTTCAGATGTTATGGATGGGTCCACTCGCTCCCAGACAAATGGTGGTCTAGGATGACCAACTACGTACTCAATCGTTGGGGTCAAGAATTAGCGAACTCGGGATTATACATTCCAATACGAGCTAGCATGCATGGTCTCCCTATAAGTGTAGATCACTTTCTCGTTCTGTTTGAGTCTTATAATTCGGATACCAATATATTCTTCACTAAGTACGGGGAATTAAGGCTTCTGCTCCACGAAATAATGAATGTATCAGGATTGCCACTGGGGAATACTCCTTACCAAGAATACTTTCTCGACAATCGTCAGTTTATGAGGATGAAGAAGGCTGGTTCCATTGCTTACGACATTCTCTGGGAATTAACTTGTCATTACCAAACAGCAATAGCCAGGATCGAGGTAAAGAGTAAGAAGGCAGCTCAAGTCAGTCTGAAGCAGTTCGCCGATTACTTGTTTCAGAATCTCGAAAAGCTCGACTAGTGAAGCCATTTGCGAGTCACCTATCTTGACTCCTTCTGATGTTAACAAGTTAATTATGAAGATCAATGCTCAGTCTTATACGACCGGATCATCCGAATGCGGTTTTCCGAGGGGGACAAAATTCAGAACTTTCTTGTAGGAAGCCACAAAGAGGATGAAACATGAGACTCTCCTCTTCGGTTATTTGGCTATATGGTTAAAGAGGTGTGTACTGCCGCATCAATCTTCGGATGCTCTTCCTCTCGAGGTTCTCTTTCCAGCTGTCCAATTGGCCATCGGAGGTAGGTTATCTTTACTCTCTGCCATGATTGCTGACATCCATAGCGGTCTGCGCAATTTAGCCAATACTTTTACAAAAGTGGATGTTGAGCCTTCGAGTAAGATTCCTTTGTCAAGGGTTGAACTACCATACACGTATCTGATGGTGTGGTTAGTCCTCCACCGAACTGACATGATGTCAGCTCCCGATGTATCCGATCCGAAAATTCCGCTGCTACAGCTTTTAGAAGGATGTAAGTGGTTGAATCCTTCTCGACAATGGCCTGACAGGGTGAGGCAATTCAGGAATGCTAAGTGCTGGGAATTTTATAAATGTTTCCCCCGATTTTCTGGTGCGTATAATGACATGCTCATTGATGAGGAAATGCCTAGAATTTTATAAATGTTTCCCCCGATTTTCTGGTGCGTATAATGACATGCTCATTGATGAGGAAATGCCTGGGACCAGCAGGACTTCTCTCAACATTTTCTGGTGCGTATAATGACATGCTCATTGATGAGGAAATGCCTGGGACCAGCAGGACTTCTCTCAACATGGGCAGTTTTCATTGGCTTATGAACATTTGACCAGGCTATAATGTTCTCCGGTCAAGAAACATATGCAGGATCGAGCCTTACTTTCCTTATCGATTCGCGCGATAATTCGGCTACGACCAACTATATGTCGGGAATCCCAATAAATGGCTAATGACCTGCGGAGGCCTTATTGATAGAGTGCGAGCCTGGTTTTGAAATGTTGTTGGCTGCACAGAAGCTCAATTTAGCTTGCTCGTTGCTGAGCCTGATCTTCACATGACTTTTCTTTACAGCCAGTGGATTTTAGCCGCCAACATGCCCATTACAAAGAAAAAGATTTCTGAACTAGAAGCGGAAGCCATAGTTCGAAGAATTATACCTTCCAGGAGAGGAAAGGGTCCTGCTACATCTTCTCACAAAGGAAAACAACTAGCTAATTCTGAAGAAAGTGATGAATTTGAAACATCTAGTGAGGAGGATAAGACTAGAGATGAAGCAGAAGCTAACATTCCTCTTTCTCCTGTAGCCCACAGGAATCGTCGGGCTTCTTCACCCCAATCACCAGGTGCTCCTTCAAAAGGTATACAAATGAAGGAAAAGAATATTCTTTTGTCGTCTTCCAACAAGATGACCGTCAGATGGCCTCCGCGGGAAGAAGAGGAAGAAGAAGAGGAAGAAGATGTCGCCCCACTCATCGGCAGAAAGAGATCCCGATCTCCTGCTTCTTCTGAGGCTCAACCTCGCCCTGCTCAAGGATAAACTACGCACAAAATTTCGTCACGAAAGCTCCGAAGCTCCAAGAGATACTCGCTTATCAAAGAGGATTAAGAAGACTGCCCACCAACAACGCAAACTTCCCCCTCTATTCGAAGAGGAGTTCACCCAAGATCTCCCGGTTGATGCAGGAAGTGGAATTTCATTCTCATCTCTTTCTATTAATTTATTACTTTTATAAAATCTTATTCATTCTTTTTCTGTAGCAGATGAGCAAGAAGAAGGAGAATTTCTGGCCGAACCCTCTTCCCCTGGCTTAATGAATGTTGATGAACCAAGCTTCATTCAACAAGTACACAAAGCGATGGGTGAAGAGCCACTCTGTATGGACACCACCGCTCCTCCAGTTACTACATCGACCTCGCCAACCGCTGACACATGTACAGATGTTTTCTCATTTGGGGGGCATTTTCGGGAGATAAGTGAATCGGAACATGTTCCTCTCCTACTAACTTGTGCGCTTTATCTTCTTTTAGTTAAACTAAAGGAGGTGAGTGTGAGTAGTAGCGCTGCTGATCCTGCAACTATCACTGAAGGTAACCTTAGTTTTCTTTGCTTTGATTCCTTCTTACTCCTACATATGTACCGACAGGTCTTTCTGTTTAATAGATATTCCCACCGGTGAGCCAGGAGGCCAAGAAATTACCCATGATGTGGAGATTGGAGACTTCAATGAACATGATTTCAATCTCGATATTTCTGAAGATGAGCATCAGCGCATTTCCGATTTGTTGTCAGATCAAAATCCGGCTGCTACCACAGGACCAACTACTAAAGTTAGTTCCACCGAAGTAGGCACATCAGAGGGTACGTACTTTCAAACTTAGGTGTTCAATTAAGCTCTTATTTCTTCTTTTAATAAGAAATATAGTTGTAGGACCAACGAATAAAGTTGATGCGTCTACTATCATTGGTGCATGTGATCAACCTGAAGGCCTAGGTTTCCTGCTTTTGACAGGTCCCTCGGCTGCAGCTGAGCCATCAGCTACCGTTCCTTTGACTTCTGACACTGTCGAAACTGAGCCTGTTGTAATTTCTGATCCGACTCCAGTTGTTCATGAAGTTGGAGGGTCGAAGGCTATCGTGGAAGAGCAACTTACTGCAACTTCGGCTCAACTTGGTACGTCTCGTCTTTAATGTGCTTCGTAGTTGAATTCATACTTGTAGAGTGTTTATTCATCTTTTTCTCGTTTATAGAACTTGTTTCTCAAGGATTCGTCGATCCAGATCCGAAGCCGTTGGAGGCTTCAAGTGAACAACCGTCTAATGTAGTGAGTCAACCGACAAGCGTTATTCCTGAACAAATCCCGGTTGTTATAGAGCCCGCTACAGCTTCGACAAGCCAAGGTAATTCAGTTGTGAAGTCTTCCAGTGAACGTAATATGTTTCCTTTCGTTGCTATGTGCGAGTGTACATATCTTGTAATTATTTTATTTGTTCTCTTTGCAGCTCTTTCTTCATCATTGTCCGATCATATCCGAGCTTTATTGGCGGATGAAGATCCGGACAAAGCTGTCGTTTGCGCTGACATCCAAAGTTTTGTCACCTTCTTAAACACCATGGTCGATCGAATTCTCCTTAAAGGTTCACCCTTCGAACATTTTAGGAAATCTCTCGATCGCCATGTATCAGGAATTAGAGAATACGGACGTGCTGAATTATCCAACTCGATCGAAGCTTATTTAGCTGCCCTTAAACAAAACATTGAACATTTGCAGAATCTTCGTGTTAATGGTGCGCCTTCTTATATTGCTCCTCGAATAGACTTGAGATTGCAGGCATGTCGTGATTCTCAGAAATCCGCTGAATCTGAACTTCAGAGGTTGAAAACCAGCATTAATCAACTCAGGGTGAGCGCTGCCAAGAAGACACAGATCAAGGTCGACCTGTATCGTGACTTAGAATCGAGTCGAGCAGAGATAGCCCGGCTAGAAGAGCAACTTGCCAAAGCTAGGAATGCTCATGAAGTTTTGGAGTCCGATCTGGCGGAGGTAACTCAAGCTGAGGTGAATCTATTTCGGCAGCTGAATCTTCAAGACAATATTTTTGCTGACAAGGAACAAGAGGTCGCCAGAATTCAAAGCGTTGATGAAGAAAACTTTAAAGCTAACTTGATACCTGAGCTTGAACTGGCTTATGTGACAGAGCTCTCCCAATTAGAGGATCAAATCCGTCATTACAAACTATTGTAATTTTGAGAACATATATATTTTTTTATGCGGTTTTGTTTGAACACTTTTTGTCAATGTAGTGAACTTTTTTGCTCATTGAGATTTTAATTATGATTACTCATTCTCGTTTAGAATAAATAGCCATAATACTCATAGAATTTTTAGCAAATCCTTAGCCATCAACGGATTTGATATGCCTTTACCGACTACCGTTTGAATCGGGCTAGTATGTGAATTATCTAAATCCGTTTCACATATGACGTTGGGCTAAAAGAATTAAACTCTTCTAGACTTTAAACTACAATATTGAATATGTAGGCTACATGTGTTAGATGTAGGCTTATCTCTAGTAAGGGATAGAGATAACATTCCCTATGTGTAAACGACATGGATTTTGAAATGTGAGTAGGTTACATTTCCTATGCAGGAAAATGAACTTAAGATTATAAAGAAAGAATTGTATATTCTATATCTCAATCTCTTGTTTGTTGGTAGAGATGAATCCAAAATCGAAGAGGAATAATTTTATATTCTATCTCCTGGTCTCTTGTTTGTTGGTAGAGATGAACCCAAAATCGGAGAGGAAGAATTTTATATTCTATCTCCTGGTCTCTTGTTTGTTGGTAGAGATGAACCCAAAATCGGAGAGAAAGAATTTTATATTCTATCTCCGGTCTCTTGTTTGTTGGTAGAGATGAACCCGATGATGGAGAGGAAGAATTTTATATTCTATCTCCTGGTCTCTTGTTTGTTGGTAGAGATGAACCCAAAATCGGAGAGAAAGAATTTTATATTCTATCTCCTGGTGCAAAAGAAACTGTAAGTGGGGTCTCCACTTAGAGAATCTGGATTGGTTTGAATAATCCTAACTGTCATAAGGTTTGACTATTCAACTCAAAAGTGGACCTTTCGTTCGCAAAATGAATCGAAAGGAGATTTTGGTTGTGGTCCTAACTGTAGTAAGGTTTGACCAAGTGGGAGTTTTGAGACGATCCTAACTGTAGGAAGGTTTGATCGCTCGATTTGTGGACCTCTCGTTCATTGAAGAAGTCAAGGGGGATTTTGGTTTTGGTCCTAACTATAGTAAGGTTTGACCAAGTGATGAATGAGAGTGGGGTACAAATAACAATGAGTTTATTGACTTGTATAAACTACTCGGTGGGAAATTTTGATGTTAAACACAAGAATTTGACACGAAATTATTCGGTGACTGATATGGACCGATAACCTGAATTTTTTAACATTGTATCATAATTTCAGCATTGGGAATGCTAGAAAACAGATACAACGGGAGTTTGAAAGATTTTAATCCATGACGGATTTCGAGGGACCCACTGTTGGTCTATTTGATCGGTGAGGGGTTTTGTGAGGAAAGATTAACTGTTTACATATTTGAATCTCATCTCACCAAAAGCTGTAAAAGAATTTTATGATAATCAAGAATGAATTATTCAAATGATCAATTTCTCATTTAGAACAATCAACTGGTATCGGATTATCCTAAAAATATCCTACATAGGATTCTCTAGGAACTTTCCGTTTTACATAGGTTATCCTGAACATATTACGTATAATACTTTTTTCAGGAACTTCCCGTTTATTGGCATCATTAATTTGTTGCCATCCTGGGTAATCAGGCGATACGCACCGTTTGAATAGACTGTTTCTATTATGAACAGTTCTTCCCATTTGGGTTGGAATTTTCCTTTCTTCTTAGAATTGAGAATCATAGGCCTTCGAATAGCAAGAACCAGATCTCCTTCTTTAAAACTTCGTCTCGGACCTTTTTATCGAAAGCCCGAGAAATTCTAGCCTGATAAAACTCGATTTGTTGTTGAGCTTCCAAGCGTCTTTCATCTAACATCTCTAATTCTTCGAGACGTTTTGGGTGATTTTCTTCCGTCGTCATCCCCGTTGCGAGAGCGATACGGAGGGAAGGAATTTGTATTTTCAAAGGAAGGACGGCTTCACATCCATATGTTAAAGAGTATGGAGTTGTTCCTGTAGGCGTGCGGACAGTTGTACGATAAGCCCAGAGGGCTTCGCCGAGTTTGTCGTTCCAATCTCGTTTATCGGTTTTCACAAGTTTTGCCAAAATCTTGATAATGGTCTTGTTAAAAGCTTCGGCCAATCCGTTAGCTGTAGGATTATAAGCAGTTGATGAAACGTCCTTATTCTCGAATTTGCCGCAAAATTTAATAAATGCGTTGCTAACGAATTGAGGACCATTATCGTGCACTATTCGCCCGAATTTGCCGCAAAATTTAATAAATGCGTTGCTAACGAATTGAGGACCATTATCGTGCACTATTCGCCTCGGAACACCATATCGATATGAGGACCATTATCGTGCACTATTCGCCTCGGAACACCATATCGATATATGATATGGTGTTTAATAAATTTAAAACATCACTCGTCTTTACCTCTTTAAGTGGAACTGCTTCTGCCCATTTTGAGAAGTAATCGGTGATTTCCAGAATGAAACGGTCCCCTTTAACCGAAGACGGAAAAATAGGACCCACAATGTCTATTCCCCATGTTTCGAATGGCCACGATGTCGCCGATGGGTGTAAATGTTCAGGGGCCTAGTGCATATAATTTGCATGTAATTGACACACTTGACATCGTCGGGCGTAGTCGACTGCGTCCTTTACTATAGTTGGCCAGTAATATCCAATTCTCCTAAGTCGGTTGCAGAGTTTAGGACCGGGCTGATGTGCACCGCATGTCCCATCATGCACCTCTTTGAGTGCTTGTTCCGCTTCCTTATTGGATAGACAACAGAGTAATAGACCATCGTACGACCGTTGATACAGCATTTGTGCTGCAGCGTTGTAGTAAAATCTCGGTGCTCTTCGCTGAATCGAATCCCTTTCTCTTACATCTTCAGGTAATATACCATGTAAGACGTAATCGATAATAGGAAAATGCCAATCTCGAACTTCGGGTTCAACTCTTGTTGAATGTGCTTCTTTAGTAATCGAATCGTAGATTGGAACAATAAGCTGGTGAGTCCTCACTGTAATTAATTGCTCTGTTTCGGGAGGTTGAGCCAAAGATACTGATAATGCTGCTAATGCATCTGCATATGCATTTTGGAGACGTGGAACGTACTCGATAAAAAATTCTTCAAACGAGCTTGCTATCTCGATGGCTACCTGGTGGGATGGAATCAGATCCCGATTTCTGACTTCATACTCTCCTCGTATCTGATTAACTACCAATTGAGAATCCCCAAAAGCTTCAAGGTATTCGAACCCCAGCTCTTTGGCAAAATTAAGTCCAATTATCAATGCATTGTACTCGGCCACATTATTAGAGCATGGTTCGGTCAATGAGTATGCTCTAAGTAAGACATGCTTTTCCGGAGAAACTAAAACGACCCCTACTCCTGAGGAGATTTTAGAACACCCGGGTGCGTTTGCCACGTTGGTGTATTGTGTAAATTTGATTTCCCGAAAACAGGGAGTGTTCGTTTGTATTAATAAGAAAGCTTATTACAAACTAATAATCAAATGGTTACAACAGAAGCAGAGGGAATGCCCTCTTTGTTTTGTGTGGGGACTTTAGGAGGCTATAGGACGCTTCGCTCGACGCTCGGGTCGAGTCTGCTTCCCTTGGACCGTTCGATCGTGGTTGCTGGAGAGCTTCAGTTCGCAGTAGAAGCTCGAATCGATGGAGTTCGGGTCTGCTTAGTTCGCCGGTGATTGGAGCTCAGAACTAAGCAGTGGTGCTGTAATGCAAGGATCTGCTAACAGCTTGGTCTCAATTACTTTTCTTCAAGTTTTTGCGACCTCTCCTCCAGTGTGCTGGAAGGGGCTTTTAAATGGAAGAAGGACAGCTTGACTACTCCTTGAATTATGGGATGTGACCACACATTGTCCAGAGATGTCTTGCTGTTCATTCGTACCGTCAGTGGTCATTCGAAGAACTGCGTTCTGCATCATGCTACGTAGGAGTGGGAAAGCCCCTCCTCGTATGCGTGACAATGGCTGTCAGATGCTTGCGTGGCTCTGACTAACCACCGAGCGCCGGCGGCTTTCGTCACCTCTCTTGGACAACTGAGGTGAGCCGCATTTATGAGGGTGCAGGCTGTTTTGACACCTGCCTGCTCACTCGTACTGTAGGTGGCTTGTTCGGCGGGCCTGGAGTGCCGTGCCTTCTCTCTTCAGGTCAGGAGAGGCGGGAAAGCGTGTTCCTGGTACTCGAGTGGGTTTGGACAGTTCACCGGACAGCCGGCGGATTCGTCTACCCGCACTTAGTATAGCCGATGTGAGTCGCATTTGATGACCTGTTCAGTTTTGACTCGACACCCGTCCAGGTCCTTCGCACTGCATAGTACTGTGAGCGGCCCGCCTTGGGCCGGTCTTAGCGAGTACTGTGCCCTCTCCCTTCAGGTCGAAGAGGTGTCGGGAAAGGCTATCTCCGTACGTTGGGCGGTAGGCGGATACCCAGCTGCTACTGCACGGGCCCTGAGAGGATATTGCAGGCGGATTCGACTTTGGACTCGGGCAGGCGAGTCGCGTGAAAGGCGAATTTTCGCTGTTCCAACTGATCTCAACTCGTGCAGGCGAGTCGATTATTCAGGCGAACCTGGAACCGAGCACGTTTGACGACTATGCGGCTTAGGTAGGCGACTTCTTGAGGGCGAATTTCCTGTAGGCTTATCAGAGGTATTTTTTTACCGTCTATAGTTGGTTGCTCAGGAAGCCCCATCGAAGTATAATTGCCATACTTGTTGATGTGAGGTGGTATTAACTTCGTGAGTTTCATCTGGCAGATCGTCGTACAATTCGACTACATCTTTTGTAGGGTTTTCCGCTAGAAGATCACAAATAGCTCATCCATTAACTGATTTTTGTTGCTTGAAGTATAAATCATACACTGCTAAAATTTAAGGCATCCTAGACGGAAAATTCCGTCTAGGATACCCAGAATTCCGTCTAGGATGTGTATTCTAGACGGAATTCCGTCTAGAATACGCGTCTAGTTTATTTCCGTCTAGTATGTAGTATTCTAGACGGAAATTCCGTCTAGAATACATCCTAGACGGAATATTCTAGACGGAATTAAAAACCGTCTAGAATACATCCTAGCAGAATTCCGTCTAGGATGTGTATCCTAGACTTCCGTCTAGAATAAGTATTCTAGACGGAAATTTCCGTCTAGAAATCTTATTCTAGACGGAATTTGATTTTTTAATTTTTTAGTTTTTAAAAAGTATTCTAGACGGAATTTAAGCATCCTAGACGGAATTTCCGTCTAGGATACTATGCTACAGTAGTTTTTTTTTTTGCAGAATCTACTTTGAGTGTATGTACACAATATTGAACAACAAAAAATTATATTCATATCCAACACAATCTAATTAATTCCAATATCAAATCCAGTTATATTCAAATAATACATTCACCAAAATAGTAGAGAGATACACAAATTATTTACAAACGTTTACATAAATTATTTACAATGGCTATGACACTTCTAGGAAAGAATGTAATTCATCGATACATGATTATTAATCTATTTGAGTTCCTTTCTGTTCTTCCAGATTTGCTTGACACCATCCAACTCCTTCCAGAATGCCTCATAATAGCCAGGAATGCTGCAAAATGAAGAACGGTTATGCATAAGGCAAGGAGTTATCGAAGTAGAGTATCATATTTCTTAGTACAAGCTATTATCTAAATCATATTTTCATATGTGTATTTCTACTAGTGACTTCATTTTAGTAGCATCGCAGAAACCCAACCCAAGCATGTTTTGAATTATCATGATGCACATAAAAGATAATACAAACTGAAGCCATAATTTAGTGAAAGATTATATCATATTTCCAAAAGGATACATATTTTCATGGACAATTTTATAATATCCCCATGTAAAAGAACCAATCAATAAAAAGTAGAACACCATCAAAACACATGAATGCACACTAATGCATTGAGATCCAAAATACACTGCCAGTATCTGGGATTCCTTTTCTCCTGTTTATATAAAAAAACTCTAATAAGCACATTATGTCTGATGTTTAAAAAAAGTAAGCAGGAAGGAGGCCTCTTCCTTCAGAAATGACAATGAAGTAGAAAGCTCCATAAATCTACACAGAAGTAGCAGTAAATATTTATCATAAGCGAGGTTGAACCACATTTTTTTCAGCTACACTTTTCTAAAAGAGTCCCTCTTGAAACCATTATCATCGCTTTCCTAAAAAGCATAAAGAAGATATGATAAGGAAAACACTTAAAGAGTCCCTTTTCATATCAACATCAAATATCCAGATATGTTTGTATATTTGAAATGTAATATGCAGAGTATCTGTTTGATGAGTAAAATCACAGTTCATAAAATCATGATCTGACTAAAGCATATTGATATTTGATCTTCTGATCCGAGAAAATTATTATTTTGCATGTGAATATCATAGATCTAATATAAATTGTGATTTTCATAGTATGCATTCAGAATCAGTTGGATAACCATTAACATCAAAGTCTCGTATTACTGGATATCTTAGAATTGGAATGAAGGGGGGGAAAACAGGTAGGAAATCACAGTTTACAAAACCAGTACTATAATAGCATGATACTCGACTTTTTAATCCAGGAGAAAGCTTTTATTACGCATTTTTGGAATATCATATACTTAAAAATACAATTTGATGATTATAATATAAAAATCCAAAAGAGAGCTTGTTTGCTATAATATAAAAATACAAAACACGCTTAGAGTTTACAAACATACATAGATTGCATAATTGAAAGACACGAAAAATCCATATGAGACTAGACAACCAAATTCCATATTACATATGTAAGATATTATATAGATTGATTCCAGCATGATTATCAATATTAGCATTTGAGTATTAGTACATACAAGTAAAAGAAGGTGCCACTTACCCTCTGCTGTCAGTATTGCGGATTGTTTATTCCCTTCAGCTCTTTTTTTGTGTGATTCCTTTTCTCCTGTTTATATAAAAGAAATCAATAAGTTTACATTTGATTACAAAAGGCCAATAAAGTGAAGTAGATGAAAATGTTATAATTTTCAGCTAGCCTCCATGAGAAAATCAAATTTGTAGCCTACATGATAGTGGGGACATTGAAACGAGACAATATTGCAATGCCATAATGTTGTAGTAGCATTCAGAAGAAATGTCTATAAGTTAAAGACATGACACATTGTCAATGATAACGCTCATATATTTTTCACAAGTAATCACCTTCTAGCTTCAAGTAATCTGCAGCCTAACGTTTTTTTCTTTCAGCCTTCAACTTGCATTTTCATAGCGTCAATACTCTAGCGTGGAGTGCTTACATCCACTGGATTAAATCAAAATAACAAAAACAATGCTGTAAATTACAGCAAAAACTGCCCGCCCAAGTAATATGAACTGAATCCCAAGTAATGATGCACTGAAAACAAAGATAGACTTACTTATTCATATCGAATACACTCAACACACCCAACCAGAAGCAGCGTCATTGATTACACTCTGTTTAGAGTAATGCCATTCCACTAAATTAGGACTCAAATAAAACTTAAGCAAAAAGCAATACAACACACTTTCGTATAGATCGATGACTTACTATCGCTCCTAACTTCTTCTCTCCTGTTCAACATCATTACTAAACCCTATTGCGCATAACAAAAAATTGAGCCCGCGGAAGACTTCTATCAAGTGAGAAGAGAAACTTCCAACTAACCACAATCTTCTCATGATGTTTTCGCCCTCTCCTTCAAACCCAATTGCATATATCTATAGATCATTTTTATGGTTTATGCTGTGCTAGCTACATGCATACTTTTTCTTGCGAGGTGCGATGAATATCTCACGATCTGAATGAAACTTGTTCTTTTCCTTCCATATTTGCCAGGAAGAATGCATTAGATCAAACCTCCATCCCAAAATGCCTCGTCCACTCTTTGTAGAGGCCACTTCGACAAACATAAATCCAAAAAAAAGTAAAGATCAGATTTCATTATAGATAAACTCACACAGCATTTTAACAAATCAGTCGTCAGCATTTCTCAATTTAACACATAACTCCAGCATGGCTAGAATTCAACATTCAACATTTGACAGCGTAGTCAAGTAAAACTTACAGCCACAGCTAGAAACCCGCAGCCCTGTGTACCGAGGCGTCAGTGAGCGCAATGGCGGGAAATGGGTGTGCGAAGTTCGGGAGCCGAACAAGAAGACCAGGATATGGCTGGGCACCTATCCGACCCCCGAGATGGCCGCCAGAGCCCACGACGTGGCGGCAATCGCTTTGAGAGGGAAGTCGGCCCCGCTCAACTTCGAAGACTCCGCGTGGATGCTGCCGCGTGTGGCGTCGAGCAGCGCGGAGGAGATACGGCGTGTTGCGTCGGAGGCGGCGGAGAGGTTCAGGCCAGTGGTGTCTTCGCCGAGGCAACCGATGCCTTCTCCGTCGACATTGTCGTCGCGGCCGCCGCCAGCGGTGTTCGTGGACGAGGAGGCGCTGTTTAATATGTCGGGGTTGCTGAAGGAGATGGCGGAGGGGTTGATGCTGACGCCGCCGGAGATGGGGGAGAGGGAGAGGGAGGAGTAGGAGGGGGGTTCCTGAAATGAAAATAAATTTGGGGATGAATTATTCGTTTTAGGGGGGAAAGGAGGGCATTCGCGGGTTTATTTGGTGAATTTTTTTTAAAAAAATTGGTCAGTGTATTCTAGACGGAAATTTCCATCTAGGATACTATTCTAGACGGAAATTTCTGTCTAGAATATTTGGTTATTTTAAAAAAAATAAAAAATAAAGGAACCGTCTAGAATACTATTCTAGACGGAATTTTCCGTCTAGAATGTTTTATTCTAGACGGAATATTCTAGACGGAAAATTTTCGTCTAGTTTAATATATTCTAGACGGAAAAAATTCCGTCTAGAATATTTCGTCTAGAATACGTGATTTTCTACTAGTGATATTGCGATAAGAGTAAAGCCCACCTAGCTAAACGCTAGTTCATGGAGGCCGGTTGGGTCATAAATACTCGGATTGGGTTTATGTTGGAAATGACATAAATTGTCTGTCCAACTAAATAATGTCGCATTTTCTGGATTGCAAATACTAGGGCGAGGCATTCTTTCTCAATCATCGGATAACGAGATTCAGCTCCTACCAATGTACGACTCAGATAATACACAGCTTGTTCGTGACCGTTATCGTCGTCTTGTGCGAGTAATGCACTTAACGAATGGCTCGTCGCTTTGGCATAAATAAAAAACGGTCTGCCTGATTTCGGTGCAACGAGAATAGGTGGATTCGCTAGATATGCTTTAATATCTTCGAACGCCTTTTGACATGCTTCATCCCAAATGAACGACACGCCTTTCTTTGTAAGTTTAGAGAACGGTTGACATTTTCCGGATAGATTTGATATAAACCGACGGATATATGCCAATCGACCTTATAACCCTCTGAGTTCTTTAAGATTTCCCGGGGGTTGTAATTCATGTATCGCCTTCACCTTATCAGGATCAATATGAATACCTTTTGTGGTGACGACGAACCCAAGAAATTTACCACTGGACATCCCTAGGAATGATTTAGTCGGGTTCATCTTTAACTGATGAGTCCTCATAAGATTGAACATTGTCCTCAGATCGTTAATGTGGTCGCTTTTATCACGGCTCTTAACGACCAGGTCATCAACGTAGCATTCAACGGTCTTCCGAATGTGTTCTTGAAAGATTTTCGTCATTGCTCGTTGGTACGTAGCACCGGCGTTCTTCAAACCGAAAGGCATAATAGTATAACAAAAGACACCAATGGGTGTTCTAAATGATGTATGCTTTTCATCGTCCGGGTGCATCTTGATTTGATTATATCCAGAAAATCCATCCATAAATGACATTCTCTTGAACCCGCATGTGTTGTTAATAATGACATCTGTGATTGGTAGAGGAAAATCATCTTTAGGACAAGCTGTATTCAGATCTCTAAAGTTAATACAGATTCTGATCTTTCCGTTCTTTTTAAGGACTGGAACGATATTGGCCAACCATTCAGGACGTTGTTCTTCTCTGACAAAACCTGAATCAATCAGTTTCTTGACTTCAATTTATATTGCCTCCATAATTTGTGGACGAAACCGTCTTTGTTGTTGCTGAATAGGTTTAACATCCAGTTTAATGTTAAGGCTGTGCATTGCTACATTTGGATCGAGTCCCAGCATATCTTCGTAATTCCAAGCGAAAACGTCGATATACTCTCTAATGAGGGCGATTAATTCTTCTTTCTCATCCGGTGGAAGGTCACCACTAATAAATATAGGTTTCGGATTAATTTCGTCGCCCATATTAACTTGGACTACTTTATCCTCTGTAGGAGGTTCTCTTTGCTCAAATCGATCGCCGTATTGGATATTCATGTAATGCATCTAGGGATCTTCCCAAGTGGGCAACTGATCATCTTCTTCTATTGTGGAAGGATCAACTGTTGCCATGTTTGACATTAGAGTTTTGAACCTCTCCCCAATGCTCACATCAGAATCCCAGGTTGAAGCATCGGATGAATGCCCACTCTTATTTATTAGTTGGCTAATGATCTATTGACAATATTCATTATCAGATGATGAAGCATAACCTAGACCCCTTTTATGACTGTAATAATTATCCGATTTTCCTTTTGGTACGTAGGTAGGACGGGGTGGAACCCTGACACATTGACCAAAATGAAGACCTTCACCGAGCGAGAGGTCATAGCCTTGCCTCCTCATGTAGCCGTTTGCTTGTGAACTATACCGAGAGAAATATCGCCCGGGTTCTTCTTCATCCGAATTAATGTTCAAGAAAAGATCTGGAGTAGGGGATGGTTCCCCTTTTCCAAAAACTATTTCTTTTTCACCCCCTCGTCTTTGCGAGTAGTATCATAGTTGTTCCGAATGAACTTTGGATGTGTTTCGTTGTCGTACAAGACGAACGAAGTAGCATGTGTAGATTAGGGTCGTCATACAATTCATGCATTACATTATCGAGACAATGCGAGTACTTTAAATCATCATTTATTATTTCATCGGCAAGTTGCCAGTTACAACTCTCATCCGACGAATTACCACCATCAAGATCGATTACAAGAGGTTCAATGTCATTTAGCACAAGACCTTCACTATAATCGAGCCCAGCTTCGGTATCAGCTTCTTCTCTGTTGTCCGTACCATGGGCTGATGGTTCGGTATCGGATTCAGCACCATAAAGAAGGGAATTAGTAAAATAATTTTCTAACCCCTTAAACGGTTGCTTATCCGCGACCACCGTCTTAACCTCGTTGTTAGTGTCGACATATTTCAGACACTGATAGAGGGTGGAGGGAACTACAAGGTTACTGTGAATCCATGGGCGACCAAACAGTAAGTTATAGGAAGTCTCTGCATCAATCACATAGCACGTGACTTCAGACTTTAAGTCTCCAAGTTGACACTTCACTCGGATTTTTTCCAACGGCCTTGACCCACTTGTATTAAACCCGTAGATAACGGTTCCTATAGAGGCTAGCTTGTTGGCGGGGATTCCGAGGTGGTACATCAGCCGAAGTGGCATGATGCTAACAGCGGAACCCGGATCAACTTGGATCCGGTTGACAACGCTCGAGCCAATATATCCGATGAAATATAGAGGCTTATCATGTTTCGAATTCTTGACTTGCATATCTTCTTTGGTGAAAGCGATGTAAGGAAATTTCGTGGCTGCCAGATTGTAATTTTGAATCGATGACCCTGACTCCTCGGAAATCGGCTTAATCTGGGTAAGAAATACCTCAGAATCAGCTAATGCTTCTTACAAAGCTTCTCTGGTATCCTTTGAAAGGCTCAGTAATTCGTATAGCGTAATTCTTGCTGGGATATTGGCTAGCTGAGCCATGACGTCGAAACGGTATGGAGTGTTCGAGCTTTCCGGTTTGTCTCGTCCAATCGGTCGATTGAAACGAGACTGCCTCAGAATTTGAACCTCTTTGTGTTGAGGTTCCTTCTCCTTTAGCTTATCAACTCTTTGAGGCTTTTCGGTTGCTACGGGTGGACTTGTAATCACCCCCAGCTCTGTCAAAGTCTTAGTAGGTACCACTTTCACTACCCCCTGCTCGGCTAATTGCTCGGATGCGCTTGGGTAGTTGAAACTGTATTTGTTTCCACTTCTAGTAGCGAAAACTTCCTACTCTCCTTCAGAGAGTGGTAAAGCTGAGATCTCTTCATCATTCTTCTCAGGAATTGCCGAGGCTCTGTAACAGGACTTCTCTTTTCCCTTGCCTTTTAACTTCTTCTTCGACGTGGATGTTGTCCACTACTCATCTTCAAGCAAATCCGGATGAACCCAAAGGATTTTGCCGTTGGGGGTCGTGTGTAACACAAGTCCTTTTTGGCGCTATCCATGAGGGTCATCGTTGATGGTTTGCACTTTAACCTTGGATATTGGTTCGGCTTGAAACTAAGATAAAGGAACTGATCCGAAGCTGATAGACACTGCATTTGCACCTACTTTCTTTTCTTTTGGTTTCGGCGTCACGATACCAATATCGATTAAGGTTTGTATTTTGTCTTTTAAGACATAACACGCCTTAGTGGGGTGGTGGACCCTTCTGTGATATGCACAATACTTCGAGTTGTTAGTCTTCTTCGCTTCTTCTTGGTTTGTGACTGGTGGAAGTTTGATCTTATTGTTATCTAACAGATATTTGAAGATGACCGGAACTTCATCATCCTTAAAAGAATATTCCTTCGGGAATCTGGGCTCTGAAGTCTTAGGTTGCCTCGGACGGAACTTCATCATCCTTAAAAGAATATTCCTTCGGGAATCTGGGCTCTGAAGTCTTAGGTTGCCTCGGAGGTTGTTGATTCTGATTCGGTACTAATTGGAAAGATGACTGTTGCGGTTGTTGTTGCGGCTGTTGTGATGTTTGATGAGCATCAACAGCAGCTGCGGATCCTCTCCCTCTGCCTCGAGGGTTAAAATTTTGTTTTTGAGGATTAATTGGTGGTTGACCCCTCTCCAAATTCTTTCTCTTGAGAAAGCGTTCAGCTTGCTCACCTCTCACTTTCAACTCTTTCCAAGTTTTAGAGGGCACAACCCCCATTACTTCTAGTACATCTAACGACAAGTTATTATGACATGTCTGTAGGATGAATTCTTCTGTGAGTGGATCTCGGCAGTTTATCGCTTTGTTCCGGAATCGTTTGACGAAGACATCAACCTACTCCCCATCTTTCTGCTTCTCGTCCAACAAGGTGCCAATAGAGACCTCAGTGTCATCGTCGAAGAAATTGGTGAGGAACAATCCTTCCATATCTTCCCAGCTAGTGATGCTCCCGGGTTTAAGACGTCGGTACCAATCGAAGGCAGGCCCACGAAGGGTTCCTACGAATGATCGGACCATCAAGGCTTCGTTTTCAGGTATTGCGCCAAGATGCGACTTGAAATAGATCAAGTGTTGAGTGGGTGAACCCCTGCCATCAAAAGGAGTAAAGTTAATCAAATTAAATTTTGGGGGATAAGGAATTAGATCCCACTCCCTCGGGTACGGGTATGGAATGCCCGTTTTCTTCACTTCTTGGGCCGTCATCAGAGCATTGACTTTGCTCTCAAGATCCTGCATCTTCTTGTCCTCTTCCTCACTCTTCTTCAAGTAGATTTGAGGAGGTTGAGTGGATGATTTAGTCGGACCGTTTCCGGAATTGTCCTTATCAAGAGGAGGATCAGCAAAGATAGTCTCATCTTCTTCATTTTTGACCTCAGTTATACATACAGGTATAACGTTACGCTTGCTGGATTCCGCCTTTTGGCTCGATTCTGGTTGATGTTGAGCTTGCAAATCTCGCATCTGCTGCATTGTCAACTCCATCTCGGTTTTGATTTTAGCTCTAATTTCCTCGCGTTGTTTAGCTAACGCTTCCTGTAGTATCTGAGCTAGTTGATCCGATGTGATTGTAAATGATTCTCTGATTTACCCAATACTGGATGCGGTATCGTCCGATGCGACGGCAGAACAAGTATCTGACAGTTCTTTATCTGAAGATAACCCTTCGTGCATTCTCTTATAGTCTCGACGTCGGTTGGCTCTTCGTTGTAACCGCGACATTCTTTGAGAGAGACCCTGCTCAACTCTCCCTCCCGGAGAGAAATCAGGGTCAGGGTTGACTAATTGTTGCTTTCCCCTGCCGGTCATATTAATAGTGACCTCAGGGAACTCATCTTGTCGAATTGCAGGTTTCTTCTTGTTGAAACGCCTCATTTTGGGTTTTGACGCTTCAGTGGAAAGTCTTTGAAATACGGAGACTCTTGTCGGCCTAGCTTCGGAGCAACCGCATTCTGTCAACACTGCCTTAATGAGTCTCTCGCAGACGTAATGAGGCTCATCTTCTCGGGTAATTCTTTTTCGTGATTTGTTATTTTGATAGTACAGCTCATCATTATTGTGATTTGAGCAACAAATCCTTTGCTTTTGAACCTTGTTAACATGCACAGGACGACTAGTTGTCGCCTCTGGGCGATCCAATGTTGAATTCTTAAATCCACCCCCTTGCGGGCATGGAGTCTTCACAAGTCCTAAGTGAGAGTGAATTGGTATTTTCTTATTTCGGACTTGTTCAGTTCTAACAGGCGGATATTTACGACCCCCTGCGTAGGAAACCACTAAGGGTTTATTTGCTGGGTTCGAGTGCTCTTTGATTGGAGCTTTGCCCCGGTTGTCAGGTGACAAACTGAGGAGATCCGCTGTCGTGGCTTTAAATTTCGACAGGTCAGGACTGACCCAATGCTTCACTGGTGATGCAGCAGACATAGTCGTAGTAGTTGGGCCAGGAGCGGATGCTGATGGAGTTAAAGAAGAGGTCTCGTTGACCTTCTCTTGACCACGGCAAGGATGAGTGTCGCGGTTTGAAGAAGTGTCACTTTGCCGCGACAGTATGAGCTGCCGCGGTTGAATGCTTTGCCGCGGCAGTATGAGCTGTCGCGATTAGAGATTGAACTTTTCCTCCGTATCTCTTGAGTATCTTTAGTTTTGGGAACCCAAACTTTACAGTTTTTTGGTGACTTTTCAAACACCATTTCTTCCTTCATTCCTTGTGTCTGTTGACGAAGGACACGGGCATGAACGGCCTTCATCTGACGCTTTTGTATACGTTCTTTAAGGGTTGAACGGGCTCTTTTGACGAGAGTCCATTCCTCCGTCGTAAGCTGTGCAGAAATGTGATTAGTTTGTCGTTGAGGCAACTGGACCATTTTATGCTTCCTCGACTCTAGGTCCGCATAGTAATGGACCCCGTCGGTTTGTTGTAAGGCCTTAGCCAATTGACGAGCACGGCACTGACATTGTCTCTGACGGGCTCTCTTCGTCAGCACTGGTAAGTTTTGATTCGATGACGCCTTAACTAGTGAAGAGTCATTAGGAGCAGATATGTTGCAAACAGAGTCCTTAACAACAATTGGGTGAGAGTCTTCACATGTAGACTTCACTGAAGTTGAAGACTGGATAGCTTTCTTGGAAGATGAAACCTTCCTATACTTACGAGGCGAGGAAGGTTTTGAGGACGACAAGTACTCCTCGAATTTTGCCTGATCGAACTCATATTCGATCTCTTCGTTGATCACAATCTTGATCGGCTGCGACACTACGGCCTCGGCAGCGAGACCGTTGGCTCCCACTGTGGTCGCCAGTTTGTTTTCGTCGAAAGTTGTTTTCATTGTCGATTCCATTAAAACTTAAATCGTTTACAGAGAATTACAATGAAAAATAAGCAAATTACAACTCTCTTGGAAAATAACACAGAAATCGTTTATCGACTCTTGTTTTGTGGGACTTTGCCTGTGCCGGGAGTGCTTTGACTCGTGGACCACCAAATCACAGATTGTGAAAGTGTTTAGAGATTCTTCCTTCGTTTATCGAAGTAAGAATTTAAAGCGAATATCTTATCGATGTAAGATGTTCACTCTTCCAAAGATCAAGTCTTAGCTTAGATCTCTAAGAATCACCAAACGTTGTTTATGAAAGGTGAAAACTCTTTCTCTCTTCCTCAAAATTATCAAAAGCCCAAGTCTCTATGCTCCAATCTACCCTCTTCTGCTTTGTTTCGAGTCTAGGGAGGTATTTATAGGGATGGGAGTGTACAACAGTGGAAATGAAGGTGAAATAACTGACCAATTGGATGCTCTTTGGGCGCGTTAGTCCACACTGCCGCGGCTATTGGCGCGCCAGTGTGGACTAGCGCGGCCAAAGAGGCCGTTACAGCCACGTTCCCATCGTGTTTGAAACTATCCTCCCACGAATTTTAACCATTTTTTTCGTGGTTTAACTGCTTGTCCACGTCAGCACACGTTCTTTTTCTGATATGCCGCCACGTGGACCTTGAAAATCATTGTATAACTGCTTTTTAACCGTCACGGCAGCTCCCTGTAGTTTGCGCGTCACCATGGACTGACGCGCCATAGGCGCGCCACTATGGACTGACACGCCATAGGCACGCCACCACCATGTGCTGTCGCCCCTTAGGCGCGCCATCTTGGACTGCCGCGCCTTAGGCGCGCCACCATGGGCTGTCTGTCGGTGTATTTTGTCGTTGATGTGTACATTATTCTTCTATGTTATTTTGCTTCCTTTGGATGATCCCCTCTGACTAAAAAAATGACGTTTATCGTCTTCTTTTTGCCTTGAGCAGTATTTGGATGTCCGTAAGCATTTTTTGACACCTACACACCTAATCTCGCACTGTCCTTCTTGAGTCTACACACCAACCAACTACTGCTCCCGTGATGGGTTTGAATAATTATATACTGACAACTCTACTGCTATAATCACATCTGATTCTCTATGCCAGTCTCATCTGTCGCATACTCATTTGCTCTATCTATCATCAGATTTGTCTTGATGTTGAATAGCGGAATATTGAACTTCAGACCCGAAGAAGTCATCATTCTCTAACCACAATAAAAATTCAAATTAGTCACTGTAGAGATTGAATTTGATAAAACTAACACCAAAAATGAACTCAGCACATCAAAAAACCCTAGGAACAACTCCCGGATCACCAAAATCCGCCTCCAAGTCCTCGATCAAAAGACAAATCAATCTCAACCGTTGGATCTATGTAAACAGTACCCTCAGTGTCACTACAGTGCTCCTGCTACAGTATCCAGCTACGGTCCTCGTCCGCTACAGTGTGTCAGTTCTACAAATTTTTTTCTTTTTCTTTTTCTTTTTATCTTGATTCTTGTAACGCTGATCTTCAATCTTGCACGACGTCGTTTTCTATCTTGCGAATTTGCTCCCGAATTCATCACAATCGCTTTGATACCACTTGTTGGGGAATTTCACTCTCCCTGCCTACTATAATATGCGCAACTCCGAAGCTAACCCACTATCAACAAGATATAAAACGACCGCAATTAAGAAAAAAGAACACCGGGATTTACGTGGTTCGGTCAACCAACTTTGACCTACGTCCACAGGGCAACAATACGAGAAATTTACTATATATCAGGGAGAACTATAAGAAGAATCACTCAACTCTCGTCTCTCAATCTCAACCTCACATACATAATCAACTCTCATATTCTCTCCAAAGCCCACTCCTTGTAATCTTTTGCACGGATAAAGATCACGAAACTCTCGCCTCTCGTATAATATTCTTGAATCAGGCTACGTCCTCTGCTAACCCTAGATTACAAGAATATTGGCTCTCTCTCTACTACATCTTCTCTCTACTCTCTTTTTTTCTCTCTAATAATAGAAGAATATATATAGAGAAACCAAAACCCTATCTCTAGCCTAACTTTCTAATTAGAATGAAATTCAAACTCCTAATCATGATGGAACTCAAACTCCTAATCATGATAGATCTCTAACTCTATTTTATTCTTATGAAGTTCTACAAAGAATCAAAGACACAATCCCAATAGAGAAATACCCAACTCTCCTTTTTCAGGTGGCCAAGGGAAGAAGGTGGGATTAGTGGATTTCTTTTTGGCATGGATCCTCAAGAAGGAATTTGTGGCATGAGTTTTCTTCTCCCTTATTTTTGCTGGTAGAGTTGGGTATATATAAGATAGGCATCATCTATTGTTTAGGGTTTGTAGGGATTAAGTTTGTTGCTTACATATTGATAGAACCAAATTCAAACTCAGACGTCTTATCTTTTGTGGTTTTATCTCCTTGAATTTTTCTTTGTGGTTTTATCTCCTGGATTTTTCATTGCTCTAGTTTCAGTGCCCTTTGCAAGTTATAAGCGGTGATGTGCTCAAATCGAAACCTCCGGCTAACGTTTTTTTTGTACTTTTCTTTTTTTATCATTTTTGTTGCATGTGAATTCATGCAAAAAAAAATCCATTTTTATTTTTTTTATTTGTTTAATCCATCGAATTTATGCAAAAATTCATGTTGAGTTCATGCAAAGATTCACATCGGTTTCAAATAAAAAAATTATGAAAAGAAATACGTCGATTTTGGGTGAGGACGATGCCCTGAGGGTTGAGCATGGTGGCTCGAGGTAAAGACGGTGCCTCGGGTGAGTACGATGCCTTGAATGTTGATCTCTTTGTTGTTGATTTTTTTTTCTTTTGTTGGACGAAGGCAATGGGATGAAGGATTTTTTTTTTCTAAATTATCCTTTGCTTTTTCCATTTTCTTTGTTGTTGGCTAGACATGTTGAAGAGGATGTTGGCTAATGGCTAGACATGTTGAAGAGCATGTAAGGGAAGATAATTTATTTTGGTGGAGGCTGTGCACTTTTGTTTTTCTTCAGATTTTTTTTGTTCTTGTTTTTTTTTACTGT
>NC_033795.1:50557180-50582226 GCF_001876935.1 Asparagus officinalis
GTGATAGATTTTGGTGTTAAGAGTATAATGATAAGATCAAGCTTCAAGATTTTTTTTTTCTAAAAACTGTATCTTCAAGCATCTAATCCTTTTGGATTATTTGCTTCTTTTCATTTTACAAAATGATCTACTCTTTCATGGTGATAACTTTGCATCCAAACCCCCTTTTAATATTTTATTATTTTAATAAAAATTAACTTCAACAGGTATATCGCAAAGGACAAGAATGGTGTCACAGAGTTTATCGAACTAAAGAAAGGTGAACAAAAAATTTATATGGGAAACAATACCTATCTCGATATGAAAGTTATTAGTTCATACATATTGGACCTTAAGGATAGTCTTCTCATCCTCAAAGATATGGTCTACATAATAGGAATTCAGCGTAATATGATCTTTAGTTCCACCTTGATAAAGAAAGGTCTGGAACTAGGTTCTATAAATAGGGTTTCTATAGGAAAAAATAATAATGTGTATAATATGAGAAAATATATACCCGAGCATGAGTTATGCATTCTTCAAGTAGTTTATAATAATTCTGATAACAAATTTTTTAATTTGAATTACTTATCCTATTATATTTTTAAGTCTGAATTATAGCATTCTAGATTAGGGCATGCTAGTATTTTAAAAATAAAAGAAATTATCAGAATGAACTTGCTGCGTGCACTATTTAATATTCAATTGCCACTATATGAACATTATTTAAGTGATAAAATAATCAACAAATATTTTATTAGCCGATAAGGAGTTAATGGACTTTTAGGGTTGATACACTTAGATATTTGTGGTCCCTTAGGTGTTAAAAATTATAGTAATAAAGAATATTTTATTACTTTTATAGATAATTGTTCTAAGTTTACACATGTCCATCTTATCTCTAGAAAATTTAAAGCCTTTGAATGCTTTAAGAGATATAAGATAGAACCTTAAAACCAACTTCGAATAAAAGTTAAAATTTTTAGAACTGATAGAGGTCTGAAGAATTTGAGTTATTATATTCAGCATAGAATTAAAAAACAAATAATAATGCCCTATACACCATAATAAAATGCTATTCTAAAAGAAAGAACAAAATATTGCTAAATGTAGTTAGATGTCTCATTCTTATCTCTCTAAAAGATTTGTGGAAGAAGCATTGCTAAAAACAAACACATTGAATAGAATTCTCACCAGTTAGTTGTATATACACCTTATAAGTCATAGAATGAGAGAAATTTTATTCTCACCAGTTAGTTGTATATACACCTTATAAGTCATAGAATGAGAGAAAATTTAATCAGAGTCATCTCATGAATTTAAATCTGCAACCCATGTTCTAATTCCATACAAATTTAGAGATAAGTTGGAGTTTAAAATATTGAAGTGTAGATCATAGGTTATTCAGAAAAGTTAACATATTATAAGTTCTGTGATAAAGAAAAAGGGGTCATTGAAAGCAGAGATGCTATATTTCTAGAAAACCTAGAGGAAGAGGAATAAGTTCAAGAAGAAATAAAACATCTCACTATAATAGATGATGATTATTATAGTGTTGTTCCTATTAATGATCCAGATATTGTAAATGAGCTTAACCTTGAAGATGATAAAATACCTATGAAAAATGATGTACTCATCTACCGATTGTAGGCAACAAAAGGTTAAGAACACAACCTTCATGGATGGATGGTTACTATTTTTCTTCACATGAGACATCTTGTTTCTCCATAGATACAAATATAGAAGAGCAAGATTCCATAATCTTCTCTGATGCAATGAAATTGCGTGAATCAACTTTATGACTTGAAGCCATGAGAAAAGAACTTGATTTTATAGAAAAAAATAAGGTTTGGAAGTTATGTGATCTATCAAAGAATATAAAAATCATAGAATGCAAAATGAGTGCTTAAAAAGAAATGTCGTGTTTGTGGGTTTATTGATAAATTCAAAGCACGGTTAGTTATCAAGGGTTATAACCAAAATATAGGAATATACTTTCAAGAGACATATTCTTTGATAGCTAAATTTATATTCATCAGAATTATTTTGGTTATTGTTGCATATCTTGATTTGGAGTTACTTTTAGTGAATGTTGAAACATCATTTCTCAATATAGAGTTAAAAAAAGTGATATACATGCAACAACCTGAAGGTTTACATGTGAAAGAATAGAAATATAACGTTTACAAATTAACGAAATCCTATATGGTTTAAAAAAGTCTTCTAGATAGTAGTATATCAAGTGTCAGGATGCAGTCACCAAACTTGGTTTTCTTCAAAACAAATTAGATAATTATGTATGTCTTGAAAAGTGAGAGCAAGTTTATTACATGATCCTTATATGTGGAGGTTAGATTGCTCAGTGAAAATGACATGAAAATGTTGAACAAAATCAAGGAAGCTCTCATGAAAAGTTTGAGATGAAAGACATGAGAGATGTATCATATATTTTTAGAATTTAAATAATTCGAGATAGAAAGTCTAGAATATTAAATTTAAACAAAAAAATATTTAAGATCGGTTCTTAAAAGATTCAAAATGAATAATTCTAATCCGGCACCAACTCCGTTGGTCATGAGAAAGAGGTCGTGTAAAGAGCAAAGCCTTGGAGAGGGGCAAAATCCATTAAATATTCTCTATGATCAAGCAATTGGAAGCTTGATATATGTAATATAATGTGCACTAAATCTGATTTAGCTTATGTTGTAAGTCTGCTTAGTCAATATAAAAGTAATTTAGGATCAACACGTTAGAATGCTGTTAAAGGATTATGAATAACATCAAAGGCATATTTACTCACAGATTGGTTTATCAAGCTAGTATGCTTGATCTCTATGGTTATTCTGATGCTGGTTTTGAAGGTGATAAAGATAATAGAAAGTCCACTTCGTGACATTTATTCATCTTTGAAGGGGGAGCTATTTCTTAGGGTAGCAAGAAACAGTGGTGTATTGCTAGATACACGCAAGAAGCATAATATGTAGCTTATAGTATGACAGTTACTCATGATGTCTAGATAAGATGGCTCTTGATGGATCTAGATCTCAATTTATTAGAAGGACCTGTTGATATTGATTGTGATAATCAAGCAACGATTAACTTGATCAATAGTGGTGTGAGTAACTCCAAAGGAAAACATATTGAGGTCTAGTGTCACTATATTCATGATATTATAAAAAAAATGGAGAAGTTCAAGTGACTTACATCAAATATTTTATCAAATATTTGAGTTTGATGGGACTTATGAATAAATAAATCTAAGCAAATTTTCATGAATACTAAAATAGGAAATATTGCTCATGGATAGTGGGAGTAAGAAAATTAAATACATGATCTCACTAATATTAAGACGTATTTAACTTGATTAATTTGGTCAAGTGGGAGATGGTAATTTGAACAAGTCAAATATGACCAACCAACTAGTTGAATTATCTCAACATATTGAGATAGTGGGTTGTTGCATAAATTTTAGGAGAAAAGTCTGTTTCATAGACATATTTTTGGGGGTGGTGTGATAGCGGGAATACCTTATAAATAGAGATGAAACTCTATTGGAAAAATCACACTGAATACAACTTATCTACAGAAGCCCATACAGAATATCTTTTTCTTCTCATCTTCTCATATGGCACTTTCAAAAATTAGGAGTCGCATAATGAACTTTGATGGGTCTCGTTGTGTCTGTCTCTAGTTGTATAGTCTCAAAATTGACAAATGCGATAATTTAAATGCTTTAGTATAATAAATGCTAGTATTAGGCTTGTGCCAAATTAATAATATGATTTTATAACTATTTATAAAAACTTCAGTTATAATTTTTTAATTACTATTTACAGAGTTAATTTTCAAACCAGTTAACAACACAATACATCAATTAACAAGTTTTATCAATTTCTTATAATAGAGTCAGAAAAGATTTATATTTGCGAAATATCTTATAAATGTTAAATTCATCATCAACTTGAATAGCGGATAATGGGTCAAAAAATTTACTGTAAGATATAGAATATGATCAAGATTAAAAAATCACACTGCAGCATGAACAGTGTTTATAGTAAAAAAATAACTACACCGCGAACAATAGGTCTAAATATTACCTAGCATAAACAATATTTTTAATATTTTAAATCACACAGTTGCAAGTATAGTGTTTACTTTAGCATGAATAGTGATTTTGAGATTTTACTTTTAAGTTAGAAGTATTAGATGAATGATTTGGATGGTGCATTCATGAGAATCCAAAATTAAGGATATAATAGTTTGAAGGAAGCAATTGGTTTGGTTGGTTTGGTTATTTTTTTTTACCAAACCAAATAAGTTTGATTCAACGCCGTTATGACTGATTATTTTTGGAAAACAAACTATTTTAGCTCAACATAATATTTTTCTCCTCCAAATCCTTTCGCCCATCTCCTACTCTCAAGTAAAATTGGTGGGTGAACGATAAAAGCTGCGGATCAACAAAAATGACAAAAACTTGAGAGAAAGAAAGAGGCAATTCTATGGATAAAAGAAAGCAGTTTAAAAATAAACAAAAAATGTTCCGAGAGTTTAAAAACACTTGGCCAATTTAAACCCTAATGCATATTAAAACGGTCAATTTAAGGATAACATAATGCGGTTAAAAACTAAACCAAATTAAAATAGGATTTCAATAACTTGAGGGTCTCATTTTGAAATAAAACACTGTAAGGGACTAATACGAAAATAACAATTTTCCCACGTCGAACCGCACCGTACAAGTTGTTGTGGTTCTGGGCTCACTCATACCAAATTTTCGAAAAGCTTTAGATTTATTTGTCGCCTCCAGATCAGAGAGAGAGAGAGGAGAGAGAAGCGAGATCCGAATCCGACTCCCTTAGAGAGAGGGAGGACGACGAGATCCTTGCCTTAAAAAGGCCCTCGATCGCTGGAAACCCTAGATCCTCTTCAACTACAACGGTGAGTCTACCCCCCTCTCTCTCTCATCAATCTTGTTGACGTTTCTACTTCCAATTTGCAATTCTAGGTCAGGATCCATGTCTATTGAGGATCTTGACTTCTCTCTCACGATCATTTCTCGTCACTGGGTGGGCTAAATTCTTGAGAACCGTAATTATTGAGCATCATCAGTTTTAATTCTGTTATTGAAACTAATAGGAATCATGACTATAATTTGATAATGTCTCTGTAGTTGTTTCTTTTTTTTTGGGTGTGTAATAGATATTTCTTATAGTAATGGATGTTTGTCTACACTAACAAATGCCTTATTGCTTGATGTACTGGCATTCTTTTCATCTGACCATCGATATGTGATTATGACTGGATAGTTTTAAGTAGCACCCCTTGATTCTCTTGATGTAAAATAAATTGTTTTTGTTGTACATTTAACAATTGAATTCTCCTTAACATATAAGAATTCTGAATTCGGAAGCAAGAAACAAGTAGTGAATATAATTATGAATAAATCCAACAATTTGTATTCTGATTATTCTAGACGTGTTGTACCCAACGAAGTTACCTAATGTCACCATGAAGCATTTCTTTAAGGAGCACGAATGTCCCATATTAGACTCAAACATGCATATGCATAGAGGCTTTTTCCTCTCTTATTCTTGTAAATTCACATTTTGAATCTCATTTATTAAGTAATATTTTATTGTTGCTTACATGTTCCTTTTGTCTATATATATTTCGCTGAGAGAGATTATAACCAATCTAATCCCTTCAATGCTCCTGTATTTCAAATTCTCGGGAGCCAAAAGTATGAAGAGTGAAAGAGAACTATCTGGTTTTCTCATCCATTTATCAAATATCTCTTATTCTAACATAATTCAAAAGAGCATCAAAGTACTATACTCACACTATGAGAACCCACACAACTCTATCAAATGCATTCAGTTTCATGTTCTCTTCTCTAAACCATCTACTCGTCTCGACATCACCATCTTCTGCCTGAAAAGTTATCTTTTAATCCTGCACCCTAGGTAACATGGACGCACCAAAATGGGGAATAAGTCCGTGTCCAACACATGTCGGACCCGGATTTGCTGCAGGCCCAAGACAGATACAGGTAGAAACTAAAAAAACAACATTTTTTCTTACCCTGTAGCCCAGAACTGAAGTTAATAGCTTATCCGGTTGAAAAACAAAGGGTTTTTGAACCCGATAACCCAAACCAATCACCTTTTCCCTGTAAAAAGCCTGACCTTTCGCCTAATATTTATCTGTTCCCCTCTTCATCATCTTGGAACGTAGAACCAACTCTTTCGTCTGTTTCCAAGCTACTCGATGCCGATCAAAAGCCTTCAATTGGACTTCGTTGGATCTCTACAAGAGGTGGAGAAATATTTGAGAGGACAATTATCAAGAAGTAGTGAGTAATTTTAACTTTAGTGAGATAAGTAATAGCGTATTCCTTTTAACTGTGATTATTTTTTGGCAGTCAAGTGATGGTTTCTATCCTCATATGTTGATGCTTTACTTCTATAAATCAATGGGTATTCCAATAGTTTAGCTCCATAGACTTCAGTTTACTATTGATTTCATGTTTGCTTGTTTTCAATTGGACTTCAATTTTTCAGTTCTTTCTACTTTTATCTTGATTCTTGGTTTTCATGTTGTCTTCAAAATTTTGAAAGATCATCACTTGTAACATGCATATGAAGTTCCTTGTTTATAATCTATGATGATTCTACATACTAAAATAAACATAAACGTTGTAGCTATTTTACTATATATATGTGTGTGTGTGTCTGTTTGTGTGTCTATGTATACATACATACATACATACATACATACATACATATACATATACATGTATATGTATATGTATGTATGTATACACACACACACACACACACACATACATATATGCATAATATCTGTGTGTGTTAGCCGTGTCCTCCTGTCCTATCTTTTACAAATTTGTTGTGTCCTGTGTCCGTGCTACCTAGCTTCTAAGATAGCATCAAATAATTTAAACTTTTATCTAAAGAAATTGCAAATTCCATCTGACAGAATTTCTTTACTAAAATAATCTAAGAGATGAAATCTTAACCGCTGATCCCTATCAACTGAGATTTATAATTATATTGGTCATTGTCATATCTTTGGATCTTGTTGCATGTTTGCATCATATCATTTGAATCACATTATCATTTTAGTGATTTATTATAAGGAATTATACGTATCTGGTAACATTGATCATTTGATCTACTTGTTGATTATGATTGATTTCATCTGTGTGATTGTCTTATTTCATATTGCATTAGTGATCCCTTTGCGTCTTGTCCTGCTTCAATGTGTGATTCTATTTTTGCAGAAAAGGAAATTGTTGAGGTTTATTTGCCCATAGTTTGCTTGATTGATTCCAGCCACCCGTCCTCCAAATTATCTGTTATAGTGTTGGCTTTACTCTGGTTTCTAATAGAAAGTCTATAGTTTTTAACAACTAATGTGTACATGCTGATTTATGACTAAAGGACATTTGAACCCTACTTTGATCAATATTTTGGACCCTTACTATGAAGGACCTGAAGCCAAAATAATCTTGGTGATAATTTATTTCTTGCATTATAGGCAAAGTTGAATCAGATGACTAATGTGCACTTATCCGAGCCAGATCTTCCACCACATCAGCCAGATGTTGAATTCATCATATGTCATATTGATATCTGATAATTATGCAACTCCAAGCAGCATAAGCCTTTTTCAGAAAAAAACTCAACTTTCATAGAATATGCATGCAGCATGCATCAATGCCTCATCACCTATCTACAGTAGGTATGTTGAAGCTTGGACTGTATAGGCATATAGGTTCTACATTGCATCTGTCTTTACTTCATGTTGTGTATTTTGGAGTTTAGAAAGTTTAACTAGTTGTTCGCTTGTTACATAGTTCTTGAAGGAAATACTTTTAGATCATGTCATTTATTTTTTTTCTTCCTTTACTACCTGTCTTTAATTTTTGTATATTAGGTATGAGATGGTGGAAGATTTCTTAGAGTTTTTCTCCTTTCCAACATGTTGCTTGCATGTCCTGTTAGTAGCTATTCCATTAATGAAGAAGAAATGAGTTTTTATGTGATGTATTGAGCACATTTAAACTGATTTGAACTTGACTAAAACATTGTTAAAGTGGCTAATGTTTTTACTGGTAAACAATTGTGAGCTGATATTTTCTTAAAATCATGATTTTTCCCCTTTTGAAAACAACCTTTTCCAACTTTTTGGAACTGACTGACTTTTATAGGATAAGGTTACTTATTTCAAGTGGGAAAGTTGCATGTTGAATCAGTTGGTGAAGTAGAAAAAATAATATGACGTTTTGACATTCAATTATTTGACTTGTAGTTTCTTACTGGTTCTCCGTTAGAAACTTAACTCAATGGATACTATTTCATGATTTTTCTGTTTTTTCATTGAATTTCAATGTGTCCGTTTGAACCCTCAATTAAAAAAGTTTACCTTAATGAATTTCCAGGCACTTGGGCTTAAGTGATGAATTTTCTTCTATCGCGCTCAACACATCATGTATCTCCAGATTTGCCAAGTATTTCCGAACTCCACAACGATGAGCATCCCGCGCTTAAACGAACTACTACACTAGAGGGCCTTATTGCTGATGATCCATTTCAAAGATCCTCAAGTGAAGAGGGTGATAGAGACAGTGATGGGATTGGTGATGCAACTGGAGCACCTGTAGACTCGAATCTAGAAAGCCAAGTTCCCATGGGTAACCTTTCTGATGTTGCTGAGGGTGAAGGATGTATAACAATTCCGTGCAGTACGTACTACCTGATTATTTGCCTTTCTACGATCAAAGATGTGCACATACCTATGTAGGATGTAGATCATGACTCTCTTGTTCTTTTGAGCTTCAATGCAAGAAATTTCCTGCATTGTGAGCTTATACCATATCCTTTTTCTAATACATATAAATACATATTACATGCATACATAGACCCAACTAGTTTGAATGATTTGGATCGAAATTTTCCTATTGGGAATTTGATGATGGATCACTTTAAGGTTCCACTTTCTTGAAGCTCTACATAATGTGAAACGGTTTCCTCTCTTTAAAGATTCACTTTACTGAAGTCGATCTACATAATATAGATCCACTTTGTTGAATTTGATCTGCATAATGTTGAAGTTCTACTGTGGTTGCCTACTTCCCATGATAGAGCTAAACTTCTTTATTAAGTTTACAGGTTGTCTTTTTTTTTAAATCTTAATAAACCTTTTACACAAATCATACTTGCAAATGATGATGTATCACTTATAGAAAAGGGTGTAGTTTCAAAATTGTCTTTTACTTTTTGACAAATTAGTTCACCACGGAGCTTATATATTGAACATAAAATTTCTGCTGGCTCATGCATTGGATGAACCACTGAAGGTTACCATTCAACCCTTGGGATTTGTCTGGTGTATGTGGCATATCCTTGAGTCGTCCTAATTTTTTCTACCTCTATGTTTTATTTGAGTCGTTTATGGTTCTAGTTTAGATATCTATTAGTAGTTCCAATTTCAAAGCTCCACAGCTACCAGCCAAGTTCAAATCTCAAAGCTCCACAGCTACCAGCCGATGTACTTTGAGCTCCCTTTATTTTCTTTTTAGACACCTTCAATAAGTATTAAGTTTTTTTAATTGGGTTTATTGAAACTTGTTTCTCTGATACTCATAGGTGAGTAATGGATATTGACATACTGGTACCATTTTCACATGAGCGTTGGTTGTCATATGAACTTATAAGACTGGAAGCTACTAGACTTGGTCCGTAGGCAACCTTTGATGAGCCAACTTATAATTTGGGTAAATTTCACTAACCCCTCGGGACTTTGAGGCATTTCGGCATGAAAACGCCTATGACCCCCCCCCCCCGCGCCCCCTAAACCATCTTTGTGTCTCACATAAGCACCTCTAAAATTTCTAATTTTCCCAATGAAACCCCGCCTAATGGTATTAATGGTTGTTGTCAACTAATAAAAAAGCTCTTTAACATTAAATGGTTACCAGAGTAGGTGTGGTTTAGGGGCAAGAGAAGAAGTCACATATTTTTGCATATTGAGTAATGTGACGAGTATTTGCAAAAAAAAAAGAAATATACAAGGGGGGATTCTTTTTGTGCCTAAGGGGTTTTTGTATTGTTTTTAGTCAAAAGGCATGTTAAAGTGACGGTGTTACATCGGGGATGTAGTAGGAAAACTTCATGGGTGTTAATGAAATTTATAAAGTTTAGGAAAGTTTCGAGAGCAACACCCATAATGCAATGGTTTTTTTCTAATTTTCCCTTATAATGTGGTAATTGCAGTTGCAGTATGACATTTATTTTCATTTCCATTGTATTGTGGGAGGTGGATTGGAAAAAAAAATCTAATAGAAAGTAAATAATAATCACACAGAGAATTACCTTTGATGATTTAAGTAGATACCAGCTTATTATAGAAAGCGGGATGTAGTATTTTGTATGCAAGTTAAAAGTACAAAAGCTAGTTTTGATTTGGTTAGTTACTACATGAAGTAATTATTCTTAACGGGCCGTGTTGAGAAGATATGTATTTTTAGGTTAGGAGTAGATGAGAAATTGTTTGGAGAGGGACTAAATTACATGAGCTTTTGATAAGAAAATTGAACTAATTTGGTTGTTATTAGAGGTGACAAAAGACCATTTTATGATTCAGAGAGAATTAGGCATAAGGTCCCCTCTAGTGTCACCTAGACATGGTAAACGGGTGTCAATGTCAAGAGCATCTAATGTATTCGACACATCAATTTGTAAACAAAATTACACGGGGGGTGTGAATACTTTTTATACATGTTAAGTAACTTGTATATATTATGACTACATGCTCAAGAGGAGAAACACACTATATTTTGCTGTGCTATCGAAGTAAAGTTGTGGAAAGTGAAAAGCGGAGCTAAACTTAGGATTCTTGGGGCTTAAGCGGATCAAAGTGGAAAAAAGTGCTACGTAAAAAAAGGTCCAGTTAAATATGTATAAATATCCAAAAAATTCAAGAAAAATCTAAAAACACTACAAATGCATATTTGATGAATTATAGAGATCCTAAGCATGAAAGCGATGTGTAACAATTACACAATAGTGACAAAATACTGGTGTTTCGTCAAGGGGATGTACGAGAGGGAGCAGTAGAATAAAAATTCAATGATGAGCTTGTTGGAGTCTTAGAGATGGTGAGAGGAGCTCAAGAGAGATGACTGAAGATGGTGAGAGGCGACAGGAGAAGGTGCTGGAGGTGTTGGTGGAGGCGGGAAAAGTTCTGGAGCGCGGAATTTGGGGCAGGATGTGGTGGTGGCAGAGGATTTTTTGAGGTCTTGGGGTTTTCTTGGGTTGGTAATAGAGAGAGAAAGAGGGATAGTGACATAGGAGTGTTTTATATGTTAAAATGGATCCGGGTCAGTCAGGTGCAAAATTGAGACCAATTTCTCATCATCGGCATTTTAATTAAGTGTTTTAAAGCGACCATTAAGCGCTTCTCGCCACTTTTTTGTGCCTTTGCGAGCAAAAAGCGTCTGGGGTGCTTTATATCACACTTTGAGGCAAAGTGAAGCGGTCAAGGCCTGCTTCTGTTTTGTACCATTGCTCTTCACCGTTTTTTCAATAATGTATCAAAGGTGTGCGTCTCATTGCACTCCATGTAGCCTGTGATGCGGGGTGGTGTGAAGTGCCCTGCATCTGATGTGGCAATTCCTTTTGCGCTTCACGATGCCCTATGAGAGGGCGCTTCGCACATGGCACATGCAAAACATTCCCCCATATATTTTGTTCTTTAACATTTCAATTGGGTCTTTGTTCTTGATAACCCATTTCCCAAAGAGAAAAACAAACCCGTTAAGCCATTTTAGTAGCCCGATTGAGGACCCTCACTCCTTGTTTAGTATTTGATTTTTCTTCGATATTAGTCTTGATTTGACTTTTGATTTAGAAAATTATGAACTTTACTGCTATATTAGGTGTGCTAGCATTATGATTAAGACCGTATTTTATGATTTGGTAGTAGATATTATTTATCTTGACATATTTTTTTTTGTGAAAAATCATATACGTTCATTCATGCTTGATTATCTATTTTGAATAACTATGTATTGCGGTGTGCCTTGCTTCACTCGGGCACACGCATCATATTGCGCCTTGCACATGTGCGCATAAAGGGATTTATGCTCGCATTGCACGTCACATTGATAAATTTAGCTACTTGTTTGCCTATGTCATGACCGTTGCATAATTGAAAACCATGACACTTCTTTGGATGGATCTGGGATTCCCCTTGTTTATTCCAGATATTCTTTTTATACTTCTATGTTCTTTAAGTACAAATGATTTTTTTTCCTGTTTATCACTATACGGGAACTGTTCGGGTCATAGAATGAGATGGTCAATTGCCGTGTTGTGTTCGAGCTTCTGTCATGGGAAAAATTCTGTAAAATGGAGTGTTTTGGTAACGCTGACATTCTCTTTTATCTCATTTCTAGAGGAGGTATTGTGGAGTGGGGATACAAGCTTGTGCATTTACAACCTTTATGACTTAGATACACACCAAAGTGATTTCTGTAGAGTGGGAGGTAGCAGTTGGCAGTTGGCCCCACTTACTCCTTTGCCTCTGCACTTAGAGATGATAAGGCTATGTGATGACTTCCATGTTTACCTCTTAGTTACTTTCTTTTTATCTTCAGTTTTTTTCCTTTCTTATCTTAGAATGGTTAAGTTTGTCTTTCTTGCTAGCATGCTTTAAACTTTATACGCTTAAAAATTCCTTGGTATAAGTTTGTTTTGTTACTTCCAGGGGTACTTCCTGATGATTGGAGTGACGCTTCAGATATTCCTCAGTTACGCTCTTTGGACCGTTCTTTTGTTTTTCCTGGTAGTTACATCATCTCGCTTGATCTGATTTTATCCCTAGCCAGTGAATGGGTCTGATATTAGGAATTTAATCTGTCTTCATTCCAGGTGAACAGATTCATTTACTAGTTTGCTTATCAGCTTCTAAGCAGCATACTGAGATTATAACTCCATTTAAAGTTGCTGCTGTTATTTCTAAGAATAACTACTCTGGAAAGAATCAAACAAAGACTATTGGAGAGAAGGCCAACTCTCTCATCGATCAAGGTAATATGAATGACACCTATGAGGAAACTGCAGATGTTGTTAAAGAAGAAAATGGTGAAAATATTTCGACTGCTGATAGCCCACTTGACCTGGAGGATATATCTCTAACGGAATCCCTTCTTCGCATGGAAGATCATAAGCATCAGACAGAAGCACTGCTAGAAAGTTTTCGAAATTCAAATTTTTTTGTTAGAATTGCACATCTAGATGAACCACTTTGGTCTAAAAGAAATGGAGCAGATCCATCTTCAAGTAATTCTGATATGGCTGGGGAAAATTTTCATTCAGAGAATATAGATTCCAAAAAGGTTTCAAAGGCTAATTTGGTCAATGCAGTTATTGATAGGGGAGGTTTTGACGGAAGTTCTTCTGGTGGAATGGCTAGAAATGATATCAGATGCTACTCTTTACATAATGGTGACATAGTGGTAAATCTGAAGAACTTGATATTGTTAATATTTATCATAGCAGGCTTTAACAATAGTCATTTAACCATTATTCAATCTGTCATATGGTAGTATGTCAAATTATTTCTAATATTCATTGGTAAAATTCATAGTTCTGAAGAATTTGCTATTGTTAATACTTATTGAAGTGGGTGTTAGTAATAGCTATAGCTTAACCTTTATTTATTCTGTCACATGCTAGTATGACAAGAATTTTACGGTTCATGGAAATTCATAGAAGTGCATCTATTGTTTCGATTACATGTGTTTTAGCTGCACCCTTCTAAATGGTGAGAGAAGCTGCTTTATGTGTTTATCTCTGCTGGACACCTGTAAAATACCACCTGTTTGATGTATTCACAAGCCTAGCTTATTATACAAAGAATTATGTTCTTCTATTGGTTGTCACTGAAAACCAGCCGACAGTTTGGGGGCATTTGGTAGCCTACAACTGCTGTAGCAATGCAACTGGTACTTACGAGCGATTTAAAAATTGCTGTTGTAGTTGCATGCAACTGCAATTGCAATCATTTGGTTCACTTTTACAATTTTATAACTTACAGTTGCAACTGCAGTTACAGTTTTTGTACTTGCAACTTATCATGTACAGCTTGTTTTTACCTTTAATAAACTGAAAAGGAAAACATTTAACTTTTTATTTTTCTGCACTCTTTAAAATATTTAAGTATTATAAAAAATTATTCATTTCTAAAAGAAAATTATATTTTTAAACTATTTTTAACTTTTTGAAGAAGATTTTTTTTTTGGAAAATTTGAATTTTTGTAAAAATCACTTTTTCCTGAAAAGTTGTGTTTTTAAAAAATTGAATTGATTTTGAAAATTTATAATTTCTAAAAGTTTTGATTTTTTTTTGAATTTTTAAAAATTGTAACGATCTTTAGATAAGTTTTTTGTACTATATTAAAGTTTTTAATTCTTTATAGTTTATAGAATTTAAGCCTGTCATTTTATATTTTTTCAAAAATTTAATATAGATTTTTAAGTATGATCTATTTGATTCAATTCATTTGAGCTTGGAGTTTAATTTTTTTAAAAGGTTTTTTACACTTTTGCGTAATTTGATATTTTTCTAATTTGAAAATTTTTAAAGTTTTTTACATTTGATAATTTTTGAAAGAATTTTTGGATATTTTATTTTTTTCATTATATATTTATGATTTTCAATGTAAATAAGATTTTCTCTCTTTATTATTTTTTATTTTTTAATATTTATTAGAATTGATTTTTGTTTGAATTTTAAACATATGGTTTTCTTATTTGGTTTTGTTGAAGTAGCATTTGCAACTTAAAGGGTTTATATTTCATTTAAGATGCACATGTGACTTGCAGTCATTTTTGGCTGAAACTCACATATTGCAACTGATGAGGTTTGTAACTGCTGTTGCAACTGCAAGTGGCCAGATGTGACGAAATAGACAGTTGCAACTGGGTAAAAGTGTCCTAGTTGCATGCAGTTGCAGTTTCAATCACCCTAGTTGCAGGCTACCAAACGGCCCCTTGGTAGAGCTTTTGGCTTCCAAATATGTTCTCCATAATGCTGCACATGAATGGAGAGCAATAGTTCAGCTCAGGTAGGTCTACATCATGCTTAGGTCAACATGCTATATTATTTAAGTTGAAGCTGATTTATGTAGTGAACTGGAAAGTTCTCTTGGGCTTTCTGATTTGAACTTGTTAATCCATTTTTGATATAAAGTTGTAAATGGTAGTTTGGCTTCAGTCTTCTTCTGGAACAAAATTGGTAAATAGTCCAACAATTGTTTTAGATGCCAAAACTTGTGCCGGTTTAAAGGTTTAGATATTTTTGTTATGTTTTCCCTTTACCATTTATAGTATGTAGCGCTCCAACAATAGAAATTAAATATTTAAACATCATTCGGAGAGAACCATGTGGCAAAGCTATATATGTTTAAGCAGTTTGTTGCGGTTCAGATAGGTTAACTTAAGAGATCATATTCCATGGATTAGATGGTCTTCACATTTCTATCTAAACCATCAAAGTCCAATTGAGATCACCAACTTTGTTTTTTTTTTAATCTGATTTCAATCTGGTTGAGATTGCCATCTTACCTGGTACTTTTGAAACTGATCTTGTATGAAACAAGTGTAGTAGCTTGCATTTTCTTTGGAACTTTACAGAGCATAAACTTAAAATTTTCTTTCCTCCGATATAAATGGCGGTCCCTTGTATGTGTTCATCTTGTTACAAAACCTAGATAAAGGAAAAATCGTTTGATTTGGGATAGGAAATATCCATCTTTTGATGCATTTTCTGTAATTATGATGCATATTTTTTGTTTTTTCATATTTTATTTCAACATCTAAATCACAGTTGACTCTTTAACGCTGTCTTTAGGTATTTGGAATTGCTAGCCAATCTTCTAGAAATTTATTTCAAGCTCAATTCTTTCATATAATATTTTTGTTTGTTTTGCTTCATTTGCTTTTCTTTCTATTCAACTGTTGTGAAAGCAGATACATCTAATCGTGTAGCTTAAACCTTTCTTTAGTTACTTACATAACCACGACCCAATTTCGCCATGTAACAGTAGGCTTTGTATGGCGTGTTTACTTTAAAATTTTGTGAATAATTGTGGAAAGAATGCAAAATTTGATTTGAGGAAGAAACATTTAGGAAATTCCACAATAGGATGGAGTACAAAGAATTTTGGTCTCTTATATTCATTACAAATTCCACGATGGAAAAGAATGGTTAATGATTTTTGGCAACTTCTATGTTAATAACTAGGCTTCAAAAAGATAATTAGCTGTGTCAGAACTCACGAACAAGATTCACATTTTACGAATGTTGCCCGTATAGTATTGTAATTTCTTTCTAATGCAGTTACAAATGCAACCATGCAACAAGATTTTAGCTAGTTGTCTTGGAAACCTTGTGAAAAATGTAGGTTTTGGAATTGTTTACTTTGAGGAACATGTTTTGTGTTATAAAATGACCCAATAATCCTAGAGTTCTTCACACAAAAGCAATGGTACAAATAATTTAGGTACTTGACATGCATACATTGTCTATTGGGCATAACAATTGAAAAATACTTTATTTTTTGTTCTAAAAATGTATTGTTATTGTAAGTTTCAAAGGTGAGAAGATTGGCAGGTGTTTTTCTGATTAGTAAGCATCTATTGTTGGCTGAACCTCTAGCTGTTTTTCCTTTAATTTTACCCATATGACATCTCATTTATATGCTCCTGTATTCCATTGTAACATTGTGCATGATTCAACATGATCCTGAGTAGAACATTATGGCTATCCAGCCTATCTTGCATCCGTAAGGCACATGCTATGGGTGTGTAAAGATCAAGCATGTTTGCATATGATCTTGCATCAGGGGTCTTTTTCTTAACTATTAAGGTAGGGTGTTCTTAAACGACTCAACCATTATGCCAAAACTCCAAAGTTGCGGTTAGGGCTGAGGGTTAGTTTTATATTCGTACATGCTCCCACAGGTTGAGCGCCCTTGTTATGACTTGAAATCTGGACTCACGCAGGGGTATCAATTTTTTTTAAAATCTGCTTTAAATTCGTGGGCAGTGGGATTTGAACCTGGGTTGTTCTAATACCATCTTAAATAATAATCATCAGCGACATCAGGGACCCGGAATTGAGCCAAAGATGCAGTGAACCCAGGCTAGTAAACCTACCTTTTCTTATTCCATCGTGCAAGTCAAGGGGATATACCCTTTAATGGAATTTTCCTTTGGTTTACATTTTTAAATATGTTACCCATCAGAATGTGTTTTCATCTGTATAATTAAGATTTTGTCAAGTATGTTGACTTTCTCGTTCTGTTCATGGCCAGTGTTCTCTGCTTAACATGCTTCAAAACCCATATGATCTTTTATAACATTAGTATCTCAAAACGTTTTTTTACACCAACAGGAATATGTGGACACATCCCTTTCAATAGATGCTGGGTTCATGGCCACTGTTTTGATAAAGAAAAAATTTCCCATCTTTTCAAAAGCACTTGTAGCAGATTTTTTTATTTTATTTTATTCCACATAATATGTTTCATTATTTACTCATTCTACCTGTAGCAAACTTTCTTTTTCATTTTTTATAAGATGTTGCTTTCTAAACGTAAACCAGTAGTGATATATTATTCCTGTTTTGTTGGAAGGATGCAGGTTCTTTTACAAGTGAATGTTGCAGTTAGTAATATAAAAGATCCTGTTTTGGAGGTTATTCAATTTGAGAAGTATGAGGCTACGTCTGCTGTTTCAGAGAACCTAAATGGTTTACATTCCAATTCTGAGGATCCATGTCGGGACCTTCTTAACTGGTTGCTTCCTTTGGATCGTACTCTACCTCCTCGTCCATTATCCCCTCCATCAAACTCATCTTCAGTTTTAGGCGTGACTCAAAGGTCAACATCTGCCTCTTCTAGTTCTCAGATTTTTTCTTTTGGCCACTTCAGAAGTAACTCCATGCCTTCACTCCCCCAAGTTAATGTGCCTCCTTCCTCGACAATTCCTGCATCCTATTCTAAACCTTCCTTTGAAGTTGATGATTATGATCGCATCTCACAGGAGAAGGTGATTCATCAAGATAGAAAAAACAGTGAGCTATTATCTTTCCGGGGTGTTCCTTTGGAGCCTGAACGGTTTTCTGTTCACTGTGGTCTGGAAGGGATATATTTGCCTAGAAGGAGGTGGCGCAGAAAAGTTGAAATAATCCAACCTATAGAAATCCATTCATTTGCAGCTGAGTGCTCAATAGAGGATCTTCTGTGTGTTCAAGTGAAGGTAGCAATTTTAATCTGAATCACTACTAGAAATGTTTATCAACTTCTGTTTGATAACTTTACTGGATAGTGTGTTTAGTTTTGACTAATCATGATTACTTACCTTATTCCAGAATGTCACGCCTGCTCATTTGCCGGATGTCACAATATTTTTGGATTCGATAGCTATTATTTTTGACGAGGCGTCTAAAGGTGGCCCTCCTCTCTCCTTACCTATTGCAAGTATCGAGACAGGAAACGGCCACAGCTTACCAAATCTATCCCTCAGGTTCTTTTTAGTCAACTTTTATTTTTGCTGTTGTATTCTTAGTCATGCCTAACAGCACTCTTCTATCAGTTTGTCTATGAATCATGTTTATGATCAGACCCAAGATTAGGCACCAATGAGATCCCATTTAGAAGTATCTGTGTACTTATTCATCTGAACACTGCATACACAGTAATTGCTGCATACTATGACACTCTATCAGCACAACACTTCGGACACCTCGTTTATAAATGCACATAAATATACCTAGTGCTATAAGTGAACATAATATAATGTCAAGGAATGGAAGTAGAAAGGTAATATGTGAAAAAGTTGTTCTTTTACATGTAACTAGATGGGATGCACGTGCTTTGCACGTGATCAAATAATTTGATTATTTCATTCAGGTTTACATATTTTTTCGAGAAACGAATTTAAGTCTTTACTATAACTTGTGTGTGAATTAGCATGGTTACCCTATAATTTATTGCATGAAATAAGATCATGTTTTTAAACCTCTAGTTGATGACGATAACGTGATAATATTTTGTAGACTAATATCAAATTAATAATGTATTGAAATTAGTTGTGCCTTATTTTAGAACTTTGATCTAACACGTATCACAAATCTCAACTTGTAATTTTAGAACCTTGATCTAATATACATAACAAAGAACTTTTATGCTATATAGCAAACACATAACGACTAATGCGATGGGAAATCCATATTAAAGTCATACTTGACAAAATTCACATGAGACTAACAAAAAAGATTAGTTACATGATCCAAAATATCAGTTTTAAAAAACAATAAAAGTTATATATCAATATGATACTAATTAGTAATGATAAAACTAATTTGATTTTCAATATGGCTGAAACACTTCTAACCAAAAACTAACTGTCCACAATAGCTATGTCACACTCTTTATGCTAAATGACAACAACATTATTCAAGAAAAACAACATCTACCCTAAAAAACATTAGGTATCAAAGCCTTGACCTCTCTAAGAAAGTTTTCAAAGTTTGAGAGATACCATTTCCTTGTAGTAAAAATCCTGCCGTCAAATACAAAGTAGTGTCCAAGGAAAAATCAAGTGCATACACAGTTTATGCAATGAGAGTAATTCCATAAGAATATATGATCTCAAAGAGATAATATAGACATATAATTCACCCAAAAAAACCTCTTGGAATCTTGTAGCATTTGTCATCCTTTGTTTAAAGAGAATGAAGTTTAAAGGGATCTTATTCAAAATTCTTTAAATGTCACGTTTTTTTTGTTGAAATTGCATTAAGTTTGTGTTTAGATTCAATGAATTGTTAGAACTTAAAATTTTGTAATTATTTCCAATCTATTGTTTGGGAATCGTTAGAATTTCAATTATAGAATTTTCAACTCCAAAGCTATTTTGGTACTTTCAGATTTTAATGAGATTGTTTGGATTTTTTTGTTTTTGTATTTTAGGAGTTTGTTTTCAATTTTCGATTTTTAGGGAGTTGTTTGTAAGTTTTATTTTTTTAGAAGTTCATTTGTAATTCTTAATATTTACCTAGGGCTTTTCCTAATTTTCAAACTTTTTGGGGTCTTTGTAATTTCAGATTGTGTAGGGGCCGATTTAAAATTTTAGATTTTCGGTGTGTTTTTTTTTTCATTTTTGAATTTTGGTATTTTTTTGTATTTTTTTAATGACTTTTCAGACGTTTGTAATTTTTGAATATTTAGTGGTTATTTGTAGTTTTAGATTGTTTTGAGGGCTAATCGAAGATTTCAGACTTTCATGGTGTTTTTATTCACTATTTTCCATCTGTTTTCTGCAACTTAACATTCTTGTTTGTTTGTAATTTTTAAAATTGTTTAGGTGTTGTATGTAATTACATATTATTCTTGGAACTGTTCAAAAATTTCTAGGTTTTAAGGTGTTTGATTCTATTTTTTGGATTTTTTGAGGTGGTGTGTATAATTTTTAGATTCGTCAAGGGGGTTGTTTGTATTTTTAAAACTTTTTAAGGTGTTATATAATTTCAAGTTGTTTAGGGGCCTATTCAAAATTCTCATAATGTTTTGTTCAGTTAAGATAGTTAAGAATATATTTAATTGCGGTCCAATATTCCTCCCTAGGATTGGATCTGGATTGGACTGATATCTATTAACGCTAATTACTTCTTGAGCAATATCTGACCTAGTATGCAATATTGCATACATAAGACTGCCTACAACAGAAGCATATGAGCATTGCTTCATTCTTTCTAACTCCTTATTTCTCTGAGGTAACATTTTCTTAGAATGAGCAACTCCGTGTCCAAAAGGAATAAGTCTATTATTTGAATCTTGCAAGTTAAACTTGGCCACTATCATATCAGTATAAGTAGACTAGGATAATGTTATTAACTTGTTAGCTTTATCTCTATAGAGTTTAAGCCCCAAATTATATGATGTCTCACTCAAATCTTTCATAGAGAATTTGTTAGACAACCATAATTCAACAGAGTGTAACATTCCAACATCATTTAGATAGTTTAGAAGTATTTGATAAGAGTTAGTTTTTTAGTTAGAAGTATTTGATAAAATCTTTCATTGAAAATTTATTAGACAATCATGAATTTTATATTTTTGAAGACTTTTTGGAAGTTGTTTGTAAAATTTGAATATTCAATGGTAGTTTCAGATTGTTCAAAGGGCTAATTGGATGTCAGATTTTCACTGTTTTTTTAATTCTTTTGCTTTTCCCAATGTGTTATCTGCAACAACAGATTTTTGAAAGTATGTAAATTTAAAATTTTCAGGGTGTTGTATGTACTTATACATTGTTCATGGACTGTTCAAATTTTTTTATTTTTGAAGTTGTTTTTTTGTAATTTTTGGATTTTGCGAGGTGTTTTTTATAAAATTAAGCTTCCTCTAGTTTGTAATTTTTTAATCTTCAGGGTGTTGCCTTGCCTATAATCTCAACTGGTTTTGGTGATTGTTCAAAATTTTTATATTCTTAGGGTGTTTTTTTGTAATTTTTGAAATTTTTGGTGAGGAAGTTAATATTTTTCAAAATTTAGGGTTCTGCCTGTAATTTTGTATTGTTCAGGAGGTTGTTCTAGAATTTTAGAATTTTAGGGTTTTTTTGTAATATTTACATTTTAGGATGTTTTTGTAATTTTGGGTTTTTTCGGGGGCTTTGATGTTTGTAATTTTTGAATTTTTAAATGGCGTTCCGTAATTTGTAGTTGTATAAGTGGTCATTTGCAATTTTTGAAGTTTTAAAGATTTTTTTCATAAATTATGATTTATAAGGGTTGTTTATAAGTTTTTTTGATTTAAGGATACATTGTATTTAGATTTTTAAGAAAATTGTTTACCACTTTTTGGATTGTTAAGAATTTATTAAAGATATTTATATTAATTAGGATAGGATCACAAGTAATGTATTATAGATCTATTTAAAGGGTTCTATTAATTAGGATAGGATCATATTATGATATTTAAAAAAAATCAAGGGTAACATTGTCCAAGAGAAGTTTTTCCCAAACTCCCACTTTTAAAGGGAGTATGATTAGTACATTGATTGGTGGTTAGAAGTTTTGACATGGAACATGGAAAATAAGCCAGGGCTACCCACATTATGCATACCAACTAGATCATGGAAGATTATTTGTAGTTTGATTAAACTATTGGTTTATTTCCACTAGTTTTTCTTGTTCTCACATGCTATCTTTTCATGCAGGAGAGGTGAGGAGCATTCTTTCATTCTAAAGCCTGCAGCTACAGTCGGTAAGGATCTTAAGGGCCATGGCGACCGAAAGCCTACACAATTACATCAAAAAATGTCTTACTCTACTTCAAATGCGCACATGACACCAAGGGTTAGCGATCCAAGAAAGGTTTCTCCAAGTGTGGATCAGTATGCAGTTTTAGTATCATGTCGATGCAATTATACTGGTAATGCATTTATGAAAAGTTCATGATAAATATGTGAATCTATCTACTCATGTATCTCTTGTATGCAACAGAGTCGAAACTATTTTTCAAGCAGCCAACAATTTGGAGGCCACGCATTGCAAGGGATCTTATGATCTCTGTAGTATCAGAAATATCAGGACAAACTGTTGAATCTAATGGACGATTGCCTCAACTTCCAGTCCAGGTTTTTGCTTCGTATTTTGATTCTAACCCTTCAGCTTGAATTTTCTTGAAAATGATCCATGTGTCTTGTTTTTGAAATGTCTCAGGCGATGACTCTACAAGCTTCAAATTTAACATCTGAAGATCTAACACTGACCGTTCTTGCTCCAGCTACACCCAACACTTACACTTCGGTTATGCCTTTAAATTCTGCTCCCTCAACTCCCCAAAGCACATTCGTTGGTGTATCTGAAGGTATGGGGAGAGTTGGTGGACTGCATAGGTTGAGTTCAATGCCAGTAGAAATGGAGAGTCAAAAAGAGAGCAACACAAGTGGGAAAAGATCAATCTCTCTTGCACAACATACTGGCGCAACGTCTGATGTAATGTCTAATTCCGATTTGGGCTGCTCTCATCTTTGGTTGCAGAGTACTGTTCCTCTGGGGTAATACTATCAGCCATCTGTACATTTTATTTAGAGTTAATTGTGGATAGACCTTATCTGCTAATGGCAGAGAGACTCACTGTAGTTCTACTGTTGTAAATGGACCACCGAGTGAATTTGTTTGACACTTTTACCCTCAGAGAAAAAGAAAATTGTCTTTTTGACAAATCGAACTCCTGAGGCTTTAAAAGAGACCAAAAGTTCACTCAGGCAGTCTATCTGCCACAATAGAACCACAGGTGGTGTCTATCTGCAATTACCCTTTATTCGATAGTTGGCAACATAAAATTTTGAGAAATACAGAAGGCTTTTATTCTAACTCTATTTGATCAACTTAGATGTGTTCCTGCTGGTTCAAGTGCCATGGTCAAGCTCGAGTTACTACCCTTGACGGATGGGATAATTACACTCAGTACCCTTGAAGTAGCCATTAAAGAAAAAGGTACTGTTAATCATGGTTCTTGTTATGAGAGGGCTTATTGTATTTAGAAAGATGTTATTTCTGGAAAGTAATTTAGTTCCTTATGTAATTAGGACTTGGATTAGCATTATATTATTATAAATAAAAGCTAGAGAGGATAGATAAGTATTCTGTTATTATGGATAAAAGGTGGAGAGGAGAGAAAATACCCCCCCCCCCCTCCCCTCTTTTTTTTTCTCCCTCTCCCTCTCCCTCTCCCACTCTCCCCCCTCTTTCTCTGTCATCTCTTTCTTAACAAATCTTACATTTTATTAAATGTTCACCAGGATTGCCAATTGTTATTGATTTGTAGCTTTCATCAGAACCTAAGCCTGCCGCCCTATTTTGCACTTAGCATCACATAGAAGTCCACCGTGATTAACCTTTGGTTTAGAGAAAAACTGAAATACGAGCCTATGAAATATTAGATGTTAGCTTAGTTAATTGAAGGTTTAATCTCTTTTGATGGTTTGAGTTGCTAGAATTTACCAGCAGATGCAACTTTTTTCTGAAGCTTGTAGCATACATTATAAACCTTAGCCCTCACCCTAACTTCAATAGTTTCGATGTAGTAAAAGTGACACTAAGATAGCATCAGGACTTTCCCGGTTGCAAAGTAGCCCCCATGTTGCATCATGAAAATGGTTGCCAAAACTGAAGGCATGAATAAGATTTTAATCATCACCCTCCATCATAAATTTGGAATTTTGGTGAAGGGACATAAGTAAACTAACCTTTAGTCAAAGAATGAATATGATTTTAATCATCAACCCTCATTGTAAATTTGGAAGTTTGATGTTGAAGGGACTAAGTAAACTAATTCAGAGCTTCTTTTCAGTTTGGACTAAGTAAACCAATTTAGAGCTTCTTTTCAGTTTGGAAAGTGAAATCAGTAAGGAGTATCATCCTTTTGCATTGGCTTCTTCAACTTTCGGACATGCATCTGATTATTTACCAGAGGGAATCTGTCTATATTATTCAGATATTTGAGATTTTTGGTGTGATTTCCCCACTCCCATTCTTTTGGTTATTTTAGGTTTTAATCATATGTTTTTTTTCACCAATTTATTTTGTGCTTGCAATTACTTATTTAAAATTATAGGCAGAGGTGAACTTGCTTTTGTTATCCTCTTATTCATCCAATGAGAAGCTATGTATCTTTACACGGTGCTTTCTTAATGGTAAATTTTTCTGCTATTAACAGGGGTGACGTATAGACCTGAGCAGCCTTTGAAAATTCATGCAACTTCCAGTGTTTCAACCGGCATTGTTTAAGGAAATTTCCTTTTCTTTTTTCGTTCTTTGATCATATACAACCATACTTCGAGAAGTTGTGTACGCTATGATGTAATGATGGAGATATCAGCTTCTACTATGCTGTCATGCTTGGGGTTGGAGGATAAAATGAGGATGGCATTTCTTTACCTGATTCCATGTTGTGTAGTGCAGTT
>NC_033795.1:50582241-50605778 GCF_001876935.1 Asparagus officinalis
TGATTTGACTGGCGTTGTGTGCCCACTGGGGGATATGAACTTGAGAATCTGTTTTTGATTCGCAAAATGAAATTTTGATGTCTGTGAAGATTCAATGATAAAATGGACCTTATTAGGGTCATTCTTAGTGGTGGTTTGCTCTAATATGTGCCTTGAAGCTTCCAAGTGAGGTGTTGGTATGTTTGGTTAGTTTTAAGGTTAATTGTGGATAGGCCCTTTGTATTTATCGCTCAATTGTGGATAGACTTCTTGCATATAGACCTCCTGAATGATTTTTTTTCTACCTGCTGCTAACGACCTTAGAGAAAAAATCTTTTTTAATTGTTTTTTTTTATTTTTTATTTTAAATACAGGCCTCTGAAGGTAAAAGGTCTAATTTTCAGTTACGGGTTCTGTCTACAACTCACAACATTTAGAAGATGCTATAGACATCTATCGACAATTAACCCTTAAATTTATACTCTTCCCCTTTAGTTATGCCTTTAAATTCCTCTGTGCCCGAGCCCCTTTCATAGATTTACCTGAAAATAGCAATTGCAGAGTCATTATTTGTTCAGATAGAAGATCAACCAGGGATAATAATCAAGAAGACAAGAACAATGTGACAGGTAAAAAAATGTATTTTTTTCATTGTGCAGTAAGCATGAGCTGCTTGATTGAGAACTTATTATTAATCTCAATTGACAGAGTGGATATGACTTATGAGATGTGAAGTCCAACATCCATAACTAAGAATAAAGTAATTGATTTTTAGAATCTATTAACCTAAAGGATGAGAAATCGGAGAAAACTAGTACAAAGTCTTTTTTGTTTCCATCCGCTCTAACCGATGAAGAATAAGTTTAATGTTCGAGCTCTGCTGGTTTTTACTTACTGTAGCTAGACAGCTGTAAAACTTTTTCATTGACTTTTTACTAGTTATCAACTTGGAAAACTCATCAGGGACCCCAAAATAGGGGACCCGAGGGGACAGATGAGGTGTCAGTCCCTAGGAGCTTGATGCACTGTTCATGAACAGTGCATCAAGCCCCCAGGGGCTGACACCTCACCTGTCCCCTTAGGAGTCTCCTATTTGGGGTCCCTTTAGCAACACCCTATCAACTTGGTGTATCATGTTTGATGTTAAACAGGGATAATTTTCTATAGCACCACATTTTTAGAGTTGGGGAAGTATTCATATGTAACAACAGGGTCAGCACGTGTAACAATACTTGTATGTGTGGGCTCCATCTTTTGTGTAAAGAAGAAATTATCATTGATTGGTTCTGTTATATAACAATGAACCTGCCGGGTTTAGAAGAAATTTTCTAAATAAACCCATTCAAAGTTTTTTTTTTCTAAAAATAGACCCCATTAAGTTTTATTTACAAAAATAGACCAATTTTATCTTAATCCGGTTCCTAAATAGTCAGGGTTACCAACCCCGACTATTTAGGAGGTTGTAAACCCCCAATTATAACCCTAAATCCTAACATTCTATGCACTAAATAGTCGGGGTTGATAACCCCGACAATTTAGAAACCGGATTAAGATAAAATGGGTCGATTGTGACGCCCTTGGGTTCACACAAGGCTGCAGTCCAAGGTAAAACCAAGAATGTCAAATCTGTCATGCACCACACCGTGCAATAACATGTTTCACCATCACAATTAACATCTATCTAGTAGAGTCAACAACAGGTGTAGGTACAAAAGCAAGTAAAAGATAATACAAGAAATACTGATGAAATGATAATGATCACATAAATATCTCATCATCCAACATACAGAAAAACATAATCAAGGTCTGAGTAGATAAACTGGAATACTCAACAAGTCTCAAATACAAATATCTGACGAAAAGGAAATAAGGCACATAGCCTTTACAACTTCTAGAATAAGACTCTCAAATGTCTAAACAAAAATCTACTGTGGAACTCCAAAAGAAAGTACATAACTAAATAGACAGCTGAAGCTAAAATGCATCGCCATCAACCTGCGACTCTCCGGGCTCCCGTCTCGTTACCTGAAAGGGGGAGGGACAACGAGCGTCAAAGCGCTAGCGAGTAACATCACAACCAACCCCAAGGGAACATGGCTCATTGTATAAGAAAATACAGATAATATATAATAGATCTAAACTCATTGATCTTACTAAAGAGGGTTTTGGTAATTAGGAATTTACAACACGAGAATAGGTACGTCGAGCGAAATAATCCAAACAAGGAAACCCTCATGTATATACCTTATATCTTAAATTGTAAACCCCTAATCACCAAACCCGAGGTTCTAATACAGGAACAGTAATAAAAGAAATACAACTAATCTCAGAACATAAGCGCAGTGCCATATCATAGCCTACATGAATATCATGTCAAAATTTACATAAGTGTCATGTCGTGATCTTCTGTGAGAAAGTCATATGTAGGGTAAAGAACTATGTCCGAAACAGGAATTTTATATATTGTAGTTTCCAAACTCATGGAATAAGTGGCAAATGTCCAACACGAGGACTGAAATAAATTATAGTCCAACACGATGACTTCTATGGATTATAGTCCAACACGAGGACTGCGAAATGGTGAAAATATCGCTGAGATATATATAGTGAAATCTACCTATATCAATTCACAATCAAATCAGTGTATATATCCACAATTGGTACCCTCAGGTCATCTATCATGCCTGGGTACATAGTAAGACTAAAAACCAAAGTCAGATAATCCAGGCAAACACTCGAACATGAGTAAAATGCTCAAAAATACACAATACAGGGTTTTGCAACAGACAGTGCGGTGGTCGCCCGACTCGGTCGACCGCACACTGATACGAGCCTGGCGGTCGACCGCTAGGCATCTCGGTCGACCGGCAGAACGTCGCGGTTGACCGGTGCGGTCGACCGCAGGCTATTTCTGCCCCTACAGCGAGCTCAGCGGTCGACCGCATCGGTCGACCGCCAAGCGGACAGAAACCCAAATCTGGGTTTCTGTCAGCTCAAAACCTGAAATAAAATTTGGTCGACCGCCAAGCGGACAGAAACCCAAATCTGGGTTTCTGTCAGCTCAAAACCTGAAATAAAATTTGTATATTTCTACGATAATACAGATCTAATATCTCTATAAATCATACTGTAGAAAAACAATAAATTTTAAGCATGTAAACTATATCCCCAACATTCTAAATACAAGAGAAACAAGATTAAAACGTTTTGGTAACAGTAAACGTGATTTAACCCTTGGTTAAGCAAATCTCAGATCTAAATCTTTATTTAACAGAACATTGGTGAACTTTTATAAACTGAAACCTTTGATTCTTGCTAACCATATTATAGAGAGTTCATTTTTATACAAAAATACCATTTTGACTCATCAAAACTCAAAAAAATTTCAAACGAAAATCATAGAAAACAGGGGTGAGGGATTGGGTGAGATGATACTCGCCTCAGGTGAGTAATGGGTCTCTGAATCTGAAGGAGAACGTTTCCCTTCGCTGAATCCCACCAAAAACTGCTGCAACTCCTCAAGAACTTCTCCCCAATCACCAAACAAGGAGGATTAGGGTTTTAGAGAAGAGAGGGGGGGCTAGGGTTACTGATTTCAGATGTAAAGAGGGTTGTCTCGGATCATTAGCCTATATACCAATTACCAAACCCGACCCGAAACCCGTTTGAACCCGAACCTGAGAAAACACTCTGACCGCTGTGCGGTCGACCGACGCGGTCGACCGCGTCGGTCGACCGCGCAGCAGAAAAATGCCTGCTGCTAGGCATTTAACATGCTGGTCATATCACTCGATTTCTCTCACATAGAAACACTTGATGGGTTCTCAAACACAGATAATTACATTCATCTGATATATATATATATGTATATATATATGATTATTTATCATAAGAGAATTATTCACTATTAATAATTCACATATATTTACTATAGCAAAATTTTGGGGTTTTATATCGATTTTTGTAAAAAAAACTCAAGGGAGTATATTTTTAGAAGAAAAAAAAACTATGAATGGGTTTGTTTAGAAAATTTCTTCAAGGGGTTTATCAAACCAAATAGTGGTCATGTTTATTATTGGTAGTGCTTTCTAATCACGGTGACATATAATAAATTTTACATAATCCATAGCTCTGATTTAAGACAAGGTGTTTACATGAAAATCACTTTTAACTTCTGTCCAACTTGATGCTTACCACATTCAGTTTCTTTCTTTTCCTTTTTCTTTTTCTTTTTATTATTTTTGGTCAAAATCACCTACATTTGATGCATCAGAGTTCTGATTCGTAAACTGTTTACTTGGTATTAGTTCCGATTACCGAGACTTCTAGTTAACATGTTTTCTGGGTAGCCTAAGTATGGATGAACTCGATCTTAATGAAAGGGGGCAAAAAAAAAAAGGAACTATTTTCTCAAGCAGCCTACAGGTTTTCAGCGATGCATTCAAGGAATCTATTGATCTGTGTATCTTGTACTGAAAATTACAAACATTATGCTAGTTGGAACTTGGGAGTCCAAGTTCCTTCGTATCTTTTGTAGTTAATTAGTGATGTACTTGAGCACCAAAGCCTGTATATCGCATTAAGCAGCTTGCTAGCCGAACAAATCTCAGGTTATAAGTTTTGAAATTTTAGGTTATATGTTTTGAAATTTTAGATATTTTTTTTTTGCTTTTTTTAACTTTAGAGGGAGTTTTTGTGATCTTTCTAACTTTGAGGTTATTTTTCATAATTATTAAAATTTTAAGTACCTGATGGTAATCCATTGAATTCATCTATGCCGTTTGCAAGTTTTGAAATTTTAGAATTCCAGGGTGTTTTTTATTATAATTTGAACTTTTGATGTTGTTTTTGTAATGCTTGAAATGTTGAGGTATTAATTGTAAATTTTAATTTTTTTGGAGGTTGTTCTTAATTGTTCAGATTTCATGTTTGTTGTTTTAAGTTTTAAAACGTCTGGGTAGTTTATGTAATTCTAAACTTTTGAGGATATTTTTATGTAATTTTTAAAATGTTTTGTGTTTTTTTATGATACTTCATGTATTATAACATGTTACTTACATATGATTTATTAATCATATTTTAAAAAAAAATTGTTGAGCTATAGGTAGTTTACGTGGAATTAGTATAGGATATAATTAGCATTATGATAGATTAAAACTTAAATGAAATATTTAAAATAGTGTTTCATGTATTTTATTAATATTTTTTTAAATTGTTGAGTTATAGGCAGTTTACGTTGGATTAGTATAAAATATAATTAGAATTATGTTAAATTAAAATTTAAATGAAACATTCAAAATAGTGAAAAATAATATCGATCATGTAAAGTTTTCTCCGAACTCGTATTTTGGGTATTGAAATAAATTGATGTAGGACTAGGTGTTTGCGCTTGAAATCGACTCGGACGATCAACTCGAGCTCAAATCCGGTTGGGTGCGCAGAAGAGAGAGTCACGTGGGGCCCCAAGGCTGACATAATTTTGCATGACTTTTTAATGCGTCCTGTTCGTTTTCGGGTCTACTGAACCCTGATTCCTGAAGTCAGAAATTAATATTTTATCGAGTCCAGTAGCGTTAACTTGAGTTGCTGTTTTCCAAGGTTCGGCTCGCCAAAACTACGATCGGTACGAGGACAAAAGATCAGTGAGATGTATAGCTTTTGTCCAAATTGCATGACCTCCACCAATTAATTAATAATGGAGTTTTCATATAAATCACCGTATATTTAGGGGGTGTTTGGTTCAATTTCTATAAATTATAGGAAATGTTTTCCACCCAAAATATGATTTCTTTGTATTTCTTAAAAAAATTATAGGAAAAATTTTAAGAAGTCAAAAAGTAACAATTTTCTTATTTTTTTTTTACTTTGCTTGGTTGGTTCAAAACAAGAAAATGGCTCATAACTTTATAGAAAATGGGTATGGGACGGGTTTTGTTGATTAAATAAGGAAGGTGTCAGATTTCCTGTTGATTTCTTCTCATTTTGAGAGGAAATTGCTTTTTCTAAAATTTGGTAGTTTTTGATATTTTATAGAAAATATTTCTATAAATTTTTTGTTGAACCAAACACAATTTACAGAAATCTATAGAAAACTTTTAATTACAAAATTGCCATTATCAGATATTTTGAGAAAAGTTTTCTCAAAAAGTGTGCAACCAAACAGCCTCTTAGAGTCAATTTATATGAACTGTATTATATTTTTAATTTATACATAAACTAATAACAATGTTAGTTTTTTTTTCTACTCAATCATTTGATCCTACTTTGCTACTAATTTTTCCTGAAATTACAACAATATCCTCACTTAAGCTCGAGTGCTAAGCTTGTGAAATCTCTTGTTGACGGTCTGCAAGCTTTTCATGTGAGATTAGGTGAGAGTAGAAAATTTTAGCAGCTTTCGGTTGATTGAAAGAAAAAACTAATTTTGTATGTGGTTTAGGCATAAATTGGAATATAATTTGGTTTGCGTAAATTAATCCTAAATATAAGGTGGTTTCCTGAAAGAAAAAAAAAGCCCCCATTATTAAAGGTTTTAAATGTGAATAGATGCATTGTAGTATTGCAATAAGAGAGACCTTCTAGAGTTCTAATTGTGCAGATATACCAATGTTGAATCTTTTTTACTCTTAAAAAGGTCAAAAACATTTTATCAAGGCGGATAGAGTTTACGCGTGGTGCAGGTGAGGTGGACCCTCAATTGCTAAATTTTTTTAACTCTTACAAGAATTTTAGAAAAGAGGTTCACCGAGGGTTAAAAGAATCAATAAAAGTTTAACAAGATAATCCAAGTGAAACAATTAGAACTACTTGGGTCTATCCACAACTAGGCTATATTTAGCGCACCTAACCACAATTAACACACTCATGGAAGGGGAGAGTCTTGATAATCAAGCCCATCAACAAAGTCCAATCAAGGTCCCACTTCTCGGCTCAGATTGCTGTGTTGTAATTTGTCCCAAGATTATTAGTCGTAACACATAAATTAAGTTAGCATAAACAAATGAATATAATTGATGGCGCACAAGTATTGGGGGAAACAAAGGAAAAATGATACAGACCCCTTTCTTATAAAAGAGAACTGCTATTTGGGTCGCACTTTAACCCGCGAGCCAACTCGTTGTTTCTGTGCAAGTTGGCTTGCGCGTTAAAGCGCGAACCAAAAAGCGTTTTTGCTTATAAAAATGGAATGTCCATACCTAGCCCTCAGCGCAAATTGTTATGGTGTAATTTGTCCCAGATTATTAGTCAAAACTCATAAAGTTGATATGAACAAATGAACGTAATTAGTGAGGGGGGAGAAAAGGGGGAAAAAAACTTTAAGGCTCCCTTGTAGAAATAGAATGCACCCTCCACTTAGAGCAAGTGCAGCAATCTCCTAGTAGAGAGTTCTTGTTGGAGTGCTCTCAAGCATGGGGCCCACTTAGGAGCTTCCTAAGAGCAAGGGCAGCAACCTCTGAAGGAGCCTCTCAAGGCTGACGTGGTCGTGGAGCTTGGCAGCCCTCCCTCCAGCAAACTCCCAACGCCTCCCAAGCCCCTCTCCTAACGCTGAGCTGGCGTTGGGGAGCTTCCGAGCTCCCAAGCGCTCCACAAATTTGTGGAGCGCTTGGGAGCTCCCAACTACAGCAGAATTTTACAAAAAACCCTATTTAGCAAAAACCCTTACCAGCGATGATGTCGAGGGTTTGGCGGCAACGATGATGTCGAGGGTTTGGCGGTGAAGAGGCCTCCGACGTCGTTGCCAGCGATGATGTCGAGGGTTTGGCGGCGAAGAGCAGGATGCAGGTCGTTGTCGAAGGGTGTGATGACGTCGTCGCCGAAGGGTGTGCGGTCGTCGTCGCCGAAACTTGCTCGTCGCCGCAGCATAAACAAATGAATATAATTGATGGCGCACAAGTATTGGGGGAGACAAAGGAAAAATGATACAGACCCCTTTCTTATAAAAGAGAACTGCTATTTGGGTCGCCCTTTAACGCGCGAGCCAACTCGCTGTTTCTGTGCAAGTTGGCTTGCGCGTTAAAGCGCGAACCAAAAAGCGTTTTTGCTTATAAAAATGGAATGTCCATACCTAGCCCTCAGCGCAAATTGTTATGGTGTAATTTGTCCCAGATTATTAGTCAAAACTCATAAAGTTGATATGAACAAATGAACGTAATTAATTAGTGAGGGGGCAGAAAAGGGGAAAAAAAACTTTAAGGCTCCCTTGTAGAAATAGAATGCACCCTCCACTTAGAGTAAGTGCAGCAATCTCCTAGTAGGGAGTTCTTGTTGGAGTGCTCTCAAGCACGGGGCCCACTTAGGAGCTTCCTACTAAGAGAAATATTCTAACAAACTCCCAATTAGGAGCTTAAATATTATTTTAAAAACCCATTCTTCTACCTCTAACATTTTATAAATATATTTTAAAACAATAAATCTAATTAAAAATATTTTTTAGTGGGCCCCACCCCTTAAGAGCTCCCAAGTGCTCCACAAATTTGTAGAGCTCTTAGGAGCTCCATGGTGGACCACACCGCCAATTAGGACTTAGGAGCCTTTTTGGGAGCTTGTTGTAGCATGTTGGGAGCTTTTCCTTGCCACATCACCCTTAGGAGCTTCATTGGGAGGCTGCTGCACTTGCTCTTATGACTTAGTCAATGCATGCTCCCATCTCAAAAGGGAAAAGTAAATGTGATTAGGTCTAAATAAGTTATAGTTGTTAAAGATAGGAGTTGGATGTTAGACATAAAAGTTAGATATTAAATCTTAAGTTTATCTCTAACTTTAGACGTTTACTTGTAGCTATAATTGCATCTACGTCTATGCATTCATCAATGCTATACTCAAAGGCAATCATGTTATGAAGCTTACAGTGGAAATACAACTCCCATGAACTATTGTTACGGTTCAGTATTTTTATAACTCTCTATTAGAAATAGAGACAATGATTTTCATTAGTTAGGATTTTTTTTCCCCTCCAAATAGTGTAGAACTTATGATTATTTAATCATATTATTAGCTTGTTTTGTGTAAAAATATCCAGCTAATGATCTGTTGTGTTATATTCCTAATTCTACTTAAATGAAGCCATGCGAACCAAATCCACCTTGAACCCCGTGTCTCCTCCAGCCTCTTGGTTCAAATCCATTACTTAATTAACCATCACCTTGATCAACCTTGTTCCCGTATAATTACTTACGAAAATGCTATTTGGCACGCAATGTGGGCGCGCAGCCCATCTCGCGTGCCACAACAGGGGGTGGGACCCACAGTGTGCCAAGTAGCAAGGTTCAATTACTTAGACCATCTCCAACGCGACGCTATTTTGCCGCAAAAAGCGGATTTGCCGCTGCTCCGAAGCTCCAACGCGGCGCCAATTCTCGCTGCATTTTAGCGGGGATGAACAGCGCGACGCTATATTTGGCGTCGCACTGTTCATCTCCGCATTACTGTTTCTTTTATTTTTTTTAATTTTTTTTTAAAATTTTACCTCATATTTTTATGTATTTACAACTTGACCCCAATTATTTTATTACATGTATAAAACAACCCTAATAATATTTAAATTTTATAATTTTACCCCAATTATATAATTTAGACAAAATAAATTATTTTTTAAAAATAAAAATAATGCTGAAATTTAAAAGACATTATTATTAATTATAATATTAAAATCTAGATATTAAGTAAAGTCCCATGAAATATAAAGAGCAATCCCAATACATAATTCAAGTATAATTTACATATCTGAAATACATAACATATAAAAACTGACACGCATAATATAAAACTTCATTAAAATAAAACATAAAATACAAACTAAACATAGAACATTTCCTGAGATGGACAAGCAACTCTCAATAATCTGGTAGATCGGGGCCAGAGTGTCCAATATCATTGAAATAATTGCCAAAATTAGAAGCAGACCCTTGTTCTTGTTGATTTCTTTTTTGTATTATTTTAATCTGTTGAGCTCGAACGTACTCACGCACGTTTGGATCAGCAATGAAATTCAAATCTTTCATTATAATTTTTCATTCATCTCTATCTTTTTTCATGGCTATCTTTTCTCGTTCGATATCAAACGCTACTTGCCTGTCCAAGCTCGCCTTGTCTAACCTGTCTATAAGTCGATTGTTGGAGGTCTCGATGGAGTCCACTACACTTGACTCATGATCATCATTTTTCCTTTTCAATTTAGCTTTTTTTACCCCAATAGGTCGTTCAGATGGAGTAAATGATGACAGTCCAGGAGATGTTGATATAGGAGATTCCGGAGTGGGATTATCTGATTGTGACGAGTCGAAGTTCACACTTTGGGATTGTCTTCGACCAACTTGTCTTGCTGTGGGGACATCATCTTTGAATTTTTCAAAATTTTTAACCATATTCCAGACATGATCAAATTTGAAACCTTTTTTGTACTTTGGTTCTTGCATAAATAACATCTTTGCTCGAACTAACTGCAAAATATAGTGAACATCAAGTTATGTTTTTCAACAATAATAATAAATTTCAAACGATAATTAATAGAATACTTACAATATCTTCATCTGAAGCACCACTTGGATTCAGATTCTCTACTTGTCTCAAGCACGCATTCAATTTCCTTACTTCATTACTTATGATTTCCATTCGAGAACGAATTGATCGGCTCGTACGCATCTCAAAATGCTGATCTCGAAGTTCATTGTATTTGTCCTCCACACGAGACCAAAATGCATCTCGAGACTGGTTTCTACCGATAATAGGGTCTTGAGAAATATCCAAGAATACTTGACAAAGGAGCACATCTTCAGTAACCGTGTATCCAGTTAATCGAACAGACATTTTTTTGTAAAAAGCGGTTGGTTTGGAGATCAGAAATACTTTGAAGAAATACTTCGAATTGGGTGGCTTGAAGTAGAAACCGTGAATGTTATTTATAGCCAATCCAAATTTGTTTTTTTTGTTTGAATTTGAATTTGAATTTGAATTTGAATTTGCGGTTGGTTTGAATTTGTCGGTGGTCAACATTTGAAATTGAATCATTTTGTACAAACTGATCAGCTTTACACATTATCCAACGTTGTCGGTGGGAATCAATTTTTGAAATCAGGTCAGCTTTACACATTGTCCAACGTATACACAGCTCAGCTCTCCTTGAATTGTGTGAAAGCTTTGTACGAGTGGGAATCAATTTTTGAAATCAGGTCAGCTTTATACATTGTCTAACGTATACACAGCTCAGCTCTCCTTGAATTGTGTGAAAGCTTTGTACGAGTGGGAATCAATTTTTAAAATCAGGTCAGCTTTACACATTGTCCAACGTATACACAGCTCAGCTCTCCTTGAATTGTGTGAAAGCTTTGTACGAGTGGGAATCAATTTTTGAAATCAGGTCAGCTTTACACATTGTCCAACGTATACACAGCTCAGCTCTCCTTGAATTGTGTGAAAGCTTTGTACGAGTGGGAATCAATTTTTGAAATCAGGTCAGCTTTACACATTATCCAACGTATACAGCTAAAAGCAAATTTGAATTTTGTGACAAATTGATAACAGCTGGAAAGCATTTCCTAAAATCAGCTCAACTTTACACATTGTTCAATGTATACAGCTAAGCAAAGTTTTATAAATAGCATACTAGATTAGGTACATCCACACAATTACTCATTGTTGTGTTAAAATTATTATTCTCCATTTCTGCATACTTCAGTCATTCTTTTCTTACTTCAAAAATGAATTTCGATGTTGGAGGTCCATCATACTTATCATCATCTTCATCTTCGGATGATGATAATTTTCTGTCCAATATCATTGCAGAGATTGATGAAACCGAAGAAGTAATTTGTGAGTACATCAACAACAACATGATCCTCGTTAACAATTTACGTCAACACAACTACCAACCGATCCATGGTGGCTCGATTCCCGGTCATGCAGTGATCAACCGCGATCGAGAAAATGCGCATCAGAATTTGGTCATAGATTACTTTGCCGATAATCCACGTTTTGGAGAAGATATGTTTCGTCGTCGATATCGGATGTCAAGAAGTTTGTTCCTTCGTATTGTTGATGCAGTGAAAGATCATGACTATTACTTCCAACAACGAAGTGATGGACTTGGTAGAATGGGATTATCACCGTTACAGAAAGTAACAGCTGTTTTTCGCATGTTGGCATACGGTCTACCAGCTGATGCTACGGACGAATACGTTAAAATAGGTGAGTCAACAGCAATTGAAAGTATGACAAAATTTTGTCGTGCTATGGTGGAAATATTCGCAGAGCGGTATCTACGAACACCTAACGCTAACGATATTGCTAGGCTACTCTATATTGGAAAAAAAACGTGGTTTTCCAGGAATGTTAGGAAGTCTTGATTGTATGCATTGGAAATGGAAAAATTGTCCAACAGCATGGTCTGGGCAATACACAGGACGTAGTGGGTCACCAACTATTATCCTCGAAGCTGTGGCAGATTATGATCTTTGGATATGGCACGCATATTTTGGTATGCCAGGCACCAATAATGATATCAATGTGCTGGAGTCATCTAATCTTTTCTCTAACCTAGCTCAAGGTATTGCTCCTCCCGCTCACTATGTTATTCAAGGAAAAGAGTATAATATGGGTTATTATTTAGCTGATGGTATATATCCGAAATGGGCTACTATTGTACAAACAATCCAACAGCCACAAGGTAGGAAGAAAAAATATTTTGCCATGAAACAGGAAGCATGTAGAAAAGATGTAGAACGTGCGTTCGGAGTTCTCCAATCACGATTTGCAATCGTGGCAGGATCAGCACGTTTTTGGAAAAAACATGTATTACATGACATAATGACTGCATGCATTATTATGCACAATATGATAATCGAGGATGAACGTGATCTTTATGCACCAATTCAAGAAGTGAGGGAAGCACCAACACCAGAAGTTGATATGGTAGCAGATGAAACTACAAGATTTACTCAATTTATTGCACGTTACGGAAAAATCAAGGATAAAGATGCCCATATTGCGCTTCGTAATGCATTGATAGATCATCTATGGGAGGAATACACTAATTCAGATAGTTAAGAGCATACTAAATTTGTAATTTTTACATTGTTGTTAATGTTTAAGTATTTTCTTATATTTTATTTTCTGTTGTGTTCTTGAATGTAATATTTTGGCAATATTAATAATAGGTATATAATATTTTATTGTTTTATTAGTTTAATTTTTTAAATAATAAATCATTTTGTTTGGAAAATATGTGAAAAAATAAAATTTGATATGTGAGGTTAATTGTTGAAATAGTTAAAAATATAGGGAATAAAAAATAATCATATAAAAGTAGATAAAAAGAAAGATACTGAGAATATTCCTTTTTGGTGCAAAAAATGGTGCAATGGGTTGGAGATGAATTACTGTTAGATGTGACTTTTGCACCATTTTGATGCAAAATTTGCACCATTTTGAGGCAAAGGGTTGGAGATGCCCTTATGGCACAGATTTGAAGGAGTCCCTGTGATTCCCTCTCGTGTAACGTCCGAGCCTAGCTACCCAATCAATTATTTGGGAATTACGTTATGAGATGTTAGTTTCATTAAATAGATTTCCTTGTTTTTTCAGGCTGTTAGCTAACCAAACAGCCACTATTATTATATCATCATGCTGTCGTTTTAGATTGTACATATTCATATAGGAGCATTGAATACAATGCGATACAATGTTATGGGCTCTTTAAAAGAGACATTATTGTTTTTAATGGACATAATAATTTAAGCATACTTTACTATGAATACGATTAAGATAGTTTGCTCATCATCAAATATGATGTACATTATGCGTTTGTTAATGGATTCATAGTATAATACAAACCAACTCTTAAAAATAATATTATACATAATTCTGCAGTCAAAGCACTAGGAAAGTGATGCCAATGTAGATATATTATATATAGATACGGGAAATGTTAAGTGTACTATAAAAATTATACTACTTTCTTATTAATAGACAAAAAGAAGTATGGTGTATAGGAGCTCATAATTTCTCTTTGCAATTTACAAAAAAGATCTCATGTTTTTTTGGTAAATAGTCATTTTTTTTATTACTGATGATACTAGTATTGTAGGCATGCCGGATTTAAATGGGGTGCACTTGCACCCTGAAATTTTGTAAATTGCTTATGATCCTTTGTATAATTTATAGTTTGTCCTCTCATATATTTTAAAATTTGTACCCCAACCTATTCAAGAACACTAAATAAGTTAATATCAAATTAAATTAACCTATTGGAAAGTAAAAGTGCATTTAACTTTTCAACAATCAAACGTCAAATAGGCTTAACGGAGCTTATAAAGTCTACCAAGTGCATTACAATATTATATCTTTATATGTAGATAAATAAATACTTATTGTGGAAAAACTTAATGACTCGACCACTTATTATAGGAGGTGCATGTTCAATTTCTAGAGGAGATTACGATACTAATATAAAATTAGGAAATAATAAATTAGTAATCTCGGTGGTTTATCTCCAATTAAACTTTTTAAAGTGGTGTTTAATTGGGAAAGTTCTAGAGTCGAGCTGGAGATATCGAGTAGAGATAACTACGACATCTTGCGGAAACAATAAAAGAAAACCGAAAATTAATAAAGAGCAGCTAAGGAAGCATCGTAGAAAAGAGGGGTCCGAATAAGTAACGACCTCCTAACATCCTCAACAATTTTATATTGGTCCCTCAAATCTTTATCATTGCTCACAAATCCCTTTCAATCCTGCAGGGTCCTCCCCATTGGTTCACCAGAATGCCTCCCAGCTTATGCTTTGTGAAAAAGACATATTTTAGCGAGGACATAAATGGACAAAGTTTCAAAACAGTCATGTTTACAATAATAATCGCAAAAAAAATCCATTTTCAACTTATTTTCAGAAACATACCTGGTTTTAGCCTCAACGTTGAAACCATGTCGGTTTCTGGAAAAAAAAAATTCGAAATTTCACGAGAGTTGAACTCCCGTGAAGTTTAGTAACCTGGTTTCAGCGCTGAGGCTGAAACCAGATCGGTTTCTGAAAATATGTTAGAAACGAGTCTTTTTTGGGATTAAAAGTCCAAAGAAGACTGTTTAAAAATTTGTCCAAACATAAATTGAAGGCAGTAATGGTCACTAGTAATCAATTTACTGGGACTACTTAGATTGTAGGCGCATAATGCACGTGATATAAGAAATAGAGTAGCTTCAAAAAGATAAATACAAAAATAATTTATGAAAGAGTGATTTTTATAAAAGACAAATCTGCAAAAGTAATTTTATGTTTCTTTATTAATATATTTAAACTGTTAGCATGCATCTTCTACTTAATTATGGGGTAAAGATTTTTTTCTTCCAACTATGACTTTGTATTTTTTTTCCTTTTTACTCTATACTTAATTGAATGTCAAAAGACTTTCTCGTATCAATTTCCGAATAACTAGTTCTCAAATCTTGCTCTGATTCGGGAGTTTTAAGTCAGAACCCAAAGATATCAGTATATCACCGATTTACGAAAGAGCTTTGTTACAGGGACCCAAAATATAGGACTAATAGGGGGGACAAGTGAGGTGTCCCCCTCCTATTGGATAATGAGTTGGTCATCATTGGATAATGAGTTGGTCATCATTAATAATGATCAACTCATTATCCAATATGAGGGGGACACCTCACTTGTCCCTCCTATTGGTCCCATATTTTGGGTCCTAAAGGAATTTTTCTTTGCGAAAACCCCTTAAAGACTCGAGTGACTTGGGAGCAATATGAAGCATGTGAGGGACTAAAAGAGAATTAGTAATATTTGAACCCATCAATTCTTCATGTTGGTTGTTCAAGCAGGCTAAGCAATCGCGGTGGTGGCCCCCAACAAGCCGACTGTTAACTTTTTGCCTCCATTTCTTTTCTCACCCCCCTTTTCCCCCCTGCTTTTCTATCCCTCCCCTCAAGAGCCCCGAGCACGCTTTCAAAAACTCGTACGGACCCTCCACCAACTTCTTCTTCATCAAGAATCAATCTTTGGATCCAAGAATCAATCTTTGCGGCCTCGATCACGATGGGCTGCGCCAATCGAAGATCGAGAGCGAGGAATCGGTGACCCGATGCAAGGATCGCCAAGGAGTTCATGAAAGGCCCTCTCCTCCCGCAACGCCTTCCGCGCCGCACCTCAGCCTACCTCCGTCCTCCTCAACCAACACGGCGCCGCCCCGCACCGACTACGCCCACTCCGAAGCCGACCTCTTCGCTCAAACCCTCCCTCCTCATCCTCAACTCAGAACCCCACCCCCTCGTCAAGCCTCGTGCCCATCGACCTCCTACGTCGTCCATCGTCCGAACGCCCGCGGCGTCTGCGACGATGCGTCAGCGCCGGTCGACGCTCCGCTTGCTCCGCCCCCCCCGCTCCCGACTTCGCGCCGCTGCAGCGGGCGCGAACATGCCGGATTCGCCTATACTAACAGCAAGAAGCAGCCGCGCGAGTTAAAGCTCCGGCTGGAATGACGTCATCCAAGAGGAGGAGGGATGCTGACGATAGGATGAGGGCGCCGCGATGAGCCGCCGCCGCCCCAGCAGCACCAACCAAAACACGACGCAGCTCCGTCCTCCGCCGGTGGCCACCGTGCAGCAGCAGCCGCCTCCCGCCAGCGCGGAGAACGGCCTTCTGGCTGGGCCGGTTGCTCAGGCATTAATTTCTTAACACTGATTCACATGCCCGGCCTTCTCTGAGCCAGCCATGAACACGAGAGACCCCAGAAAAATCCAAAATCTACAAAGAGAAGGTGGTCATTGAGCAGCCCGCGAGTCCGACCCCGCTCCCGAGGCCAGAATGTAGGTTCCTCCGCCTCCGCCGGCACCAAAGCCGGCGAGAAGCAAGGTTCAGCAGCAGGCGGCGGTTACGGTGGGGGGAAGAGGGGAAGAGGGGAAGGGGAGTGGAAATAGTGTGAATGTTAAGAAGGTGTTTGGATGATATTGATGATCATTTTTTGAAGGCGTCAGAGAGTGCTCATGAGGTTTCGAAGATGTTGGAGGCGACCAGGATGCATTATCACTCAAATTTCGCTGATAATCGAGGTGAGACTGATCTTACTCTGTTTTCTATTTTAATTCAAGGTTATATTTCCATAGTTTGGGTTGTTATTGCTAAATGTGGAATGATAATTGTAGAAGGGAGACCTGTGCTTTTTGCCCATAGTTCTGTTGTTGCAGGCAGAACCCCAGAAAGATTTCTATGATTGCAAATAGATCCTTGAGTGAAAACACGTTGTTGCAGATAGATACGCTAGTTCAAAAATAAATAAATAAATAAAAATAAAAATAAAAACTCAGGGGGTCTGTCTGCAACAATAGAACTATGGGGAAGTAAGTTCAATTTGATGATAGTATTGGGGGTCTATCTGCAATTAGCCCAAACTAATATAGGAGAAATCTACATGGCTTGCATCAGCCATGATATCTTCCTGATGAACTTTTGATATTGAGAGATGAGTAGCCTATGTCAGGCTATGCAGAATTCCTTGTGAAGCCGAGTCATGTCAGACAGTGTTGGGGCTGACACGGGAATTATTACTTGTCATTGCCGTTTTGTACGTAGAGCTTTAGAATCTTTTGTGCATAGAGCTTTAGAATCTTTTACATGTTGGAGCTTCATTTTGTGTCATGTTGCGTTTGCTTGTCTGTACTTCTTAGATTTCAGGTCCTACTGAGGAAGTTCGAGTTGGGAGAGATTGCCCAATTATATTCACAACAATAGCTATGGTTCCAACCATATATTATCCGGGCGTTGAGAGATATTGCTCATTTCGTTTGAACTCTTTTTATTAGGCATGAGAATCTACTTTAACATAATTATTTTGGGGAAAAAAGTTTGTAACCAATTGTAGCTGCTGCACTAAATGACTATCGTATGAAAGCTATGAGTTACTTGGCCTTGATGGAAAGGCACATAAGAATAGTGATTAATGTTCTCTTTGGGTTGAAATTCACGCATACTCTGCTGGTAATAGATGGAGGTGACAAACTTTACTTAAAACCCTCCCCTTGTTAAGGAAACATTTGGAGCTCGTGCTTTGTATGAGCTTGAGCACCATAACAAAGAAAGTACCTTTATTCATCTTCTAATTAGATTAGGTAAGAGTAAACTTACTGGCAGAGGATTGAGGTTAATTTATATCAAGTGGTAAAATCTCAGCCAACCTCCCTTTAACTTTTCATCCGAAAACTGTGTTCCATGGTTAGTTAAACGCTGCTGGGAAACCTGGTGATGACAATAACAATTATTTCCCTCAGGTAAAAGCTAAAATTGTGTAATACTCTTTGTTATAGAGATCTCAGGCAGACTATTTGTTTGTGAATTATGTCCAAAGTTCCTTGGACTTTTCTCCCTGATTGCTGATTCAAGGATTTACTTATTTCCTAGTTGGATGACATGTGAAATAATAATGATGAACTGTTTTCTGAAACCAACCAGTACTATGGTTTCTTTTGGAATTAGTTTCTTATGCTTCGGAACCATAATTAGGTATCCTTTGAACAGTAGTAGGAGTGGTTTAATCTTTAAGAAGATGACCACTTTTGTATATTCCTTAGTCTTCTTTGACTTCCACTTTGCATTTTATTTGAGACAGGATGCAGTCCAATTCATATGTGATACTCTGAGGAAGTTGGATGAAAACAAACAATTGAATTGTTCCTTGCAGTTGCAAAAGAATTTTATTTTTCCCTTTCTCCATCTAGGAATGTGAGATTATTACTTGCTTCTACTATCCTTCCCAATTAAAAGAAAGAAATAATTCTTCTTACCCATTTTAAGTAGTTACATAATTACCACTTTTTCCTCACTGTATCCAAGACACAGCTCGCATTTTTGTCATGTAAAAAATAAGGATATGGACAATTTCTGACTTTACGAACTTCTTATTGAGAAAAATTGTGATTTCAATGTTAAAACATTTGGTGATTTCAATGTTAAATTTAGGTGACATCTATTTTGTTTGTGCTGTGTCTTGTCTGCCTCCATACCCTAAAACAGTGCAGCTAACTAAGCTCGAAATTTGTGCAGATTCTCAAACAACTATGGAAAGATTCAAAAGTCTTTTTTAGTTAGAAGTAGTCGGAAGTCGGAACTCCATTTTGTTCCAACTACATCTAAATTTCAAAAGTCTTTTTTCTTTAGATGTTGTTGCAACACCAAAATGTGGTTGCAACAATAAAATAAGCAAAAAATAGAGGTGTTGGAAACTCAAAGTTAAGAGTGTTGTAACACCCTCAGTTGGAACACCATCTACATTAGTTGTTCCAACTCTCTCTAACCAAACACACCATAATATCATATAATTTGAGATGCCAAAAATATCATAAATTTCAGTGTCATTCATAAATTTGGGAAACTAAAATATGATATTTATGTATGCAAGCCTTTCTTTCGGACCCAAGAATTTATGTAAAACTTTGGCATAAATTGATATATAGACACACTCATGTACGCACACATATTTTTGTATATATATGTGTGTGCGCGCGCGGCCGCACATTCACTGTTCAAAAATCTCAAAGCCATATAATGAATGAGATGGTTGCTGTGTAAGTAGTGACAGGCTCATGCCGGTCTAAACATTTTCTGTAAGTACACACCCACATGACAATAAAAGAGAAAACAAACCTTGAAGAATCAATATTTTCTTTTGAGCTATTGCTTTTTACACTGAGCATTTGTTCGCTTAAAAAGTATGTTAGGTTTCCATGTCACTCAAACTGGCATTGGTTTTCATGACAGCTTTTGTCCTTGCATATATGTTCTCTCTTTTTGGCAACTTTATTAATAATTTAATACTATGTTATTACCTATTCATGTTCACAGGACACATTGACCACTCTGCAAGAGTCATGCGAGCTATCACATGGAACAGATCATGTAAAGGCATGAAAGATGAGAATGATGGAAAAGATGATTTCGATAATGAGGAATTGGAAACTCATGCTACTATTTTGGACAAAATGTTAGCATGGGAAAAGAAGTTATATAAGTCTGATGTATTTTTATTTGTCTTTTTATTTTTTCCATTTTATCACTAGCTAATCCTGGGTTCTTTTCAGGGGAAAAAAGACTTTCTGATTATGTTACGTTATCTTTTTATATCTAATTTCGCAATTACTCAGTTAAAGTTTAGATCAAGGAGAGCATGATATGTTGCTAATCAATTCAATCTGTGGAAAGTGGTATTAGTTGTGAGAATTTAGGGGGGTAAAAAAGGAATTCAATCTGTTGCATGATCCATTTTAAAACTTTAACAGTTAATTTCCAATTGATTCCATCAATTTTGGGCTAGAAAACTGCACGCACTACTGTACTTTTCTCTAGGGACGTACTTTTAATGTGCCAATTTCCAAATAAAGCAACTAATAATAGATATCTGAGCAGTGGATCATCGCTTTTTATTTAAAACCTTGGTGAGGAAGCAGTAAAACATGTAACAATCTCCCGCCTTGAGTAACCACTCTTTAGATACGGTGCCTACTTGATAATTTTCAGGAAACCATATTGAAAGTACCAAATTATCAATTTATAGTCTTTAGATCAATCAACCTGAGCTTTTAAGCCTAAACTTATACTTGATAAGTCCACAGGACTCCCTTTCCTTGAAAGACACCGGTATACTTTTTGGATGTGCTACTAAATCTCATAAATGTATGCTGTTGTCCCTGCCTTGTTGTAATTAGTTTTATATAAACAGACGACACTGAGAATCATAAGCTATTTTTTCATCATAGATGCTGAGAATCATTGCCTTGCTTTTTTCCCCTCTGTTTTAAATAAACAGAAATGCTTACTTTCCTCTGTTCATTGCTTTGCCCGTTTAGACTTCGTAATTTGGCCTCTTACATTGTATATTATTTTTAGATGGAAAATTCTTGATACAAAACTTAAATCGTGCAGGCAGGTGAGCTAATGAAAATTGAATATCAGAGAAAAGTTGCTTTGTTGAGCAAGCAAAAGAAACGTGGTTCCAGTCATGAAACACTGGAAAAGACTAAAGCAGCTGTCAGTCATTTGCATACAAGATACATAGTTGATATGCAGTCAATGGATTCCACAGTTTCAGAGATCAACCGTCTAAGAGACAAACAGCTTTATCCGAAATTAGTGGCTCTTGTTGATGGGTAAGTTGTGTACTTTGTAAGTTTCAAGTCAAGAAAATTGCTACTGTCACATATTATGGTACGTAGTTTTTCTATTAGTGATTAGCGTGCTCCATTTTCAAAATGCTTTTTTGTTTCTTGAACTATTCTTTGGTGATTAATACTGGAGAATCTCCAGAAGACTGAGCATGGATGTCAACATTTGACCGTGGAGAGACTTAAAACGTATGAAAATCACTCCAGATATTACCTTGTAGTGTTGGTACATAAAACTTGAGATAGCCCACATGGCTAAGTATGCAAGCCCTTCACAATTTTTAATGGCACTTCTGTAGAGACTTTGAGATTCATGTTTTACCATAATTTTTCAGTTTTTCGTCTTTGGAATTGAGCTATCCAAGCAGACCAGCCCTTCCCGAGAAGAGCCAAAAGCGAAGGAGTTTCAGCAAGTAAGAATAAGATTAATGATTTGTGAAACATACCATTGACAACATGAATCCGCCTAGCAAGAAAGAAGACTCTAGTCTCATATCGGCCACAGTGGTTTCCAATCTTCACATGTCCCTTATTTCTGATGGTCTATAAGTATGAGTAGGCATGTCCTGGTGAAAACTCAATGTGATGACTGCAGCTGTAATGTTGTTGCTATTCTAATAAGAGTGCCAACTATTGTTGCTGTTATAGTAGTATCTAAACCAACATTTTCTTAGCTTCCCATCATAGTACAACAGGTCATATTATAGTTCTGGGCCCTTTCCACTGAGGTAACCTTTTTTTTTTTGGTTTCCTATTTCTCTTTGATGGTTCCTCCCTTAGCACTCATGGACTTAATGAACCAGCTCACTGTAATCGACTTCTGTCTGGTAACCAGCTCAGTGAAATCTTTATATTATTTTCCATTATATTTTGATATTTGATGCTCTTGAACCAGACAGATAAAGTAACTTCTTAAGCTGTAATGATACTCAGTTTGAGGTTCAACTCTTTTTAGCTGACACAAGCATCAGTGTCTTCCAATCCTTAGACAGTTCCAGTGGGTTTAGTAGCTGGCCTATCGATCAACAAATCTTCCCTCAGGTACCTTGTCTGCATAACTTTGCTACTTGTCTGCTTCATTATCCAGGCACTTTGTCAGCTATGACCCATTTGTCCGAATTTTGTGACTTGATTCTTCTAGTTGTTGGCATCATTCTTGGTATCTTGTCCACGTATACAATTTTCTCATTTCCAGGCTATGATGAGCACATCTTTGGTGGCCATCTCTTCCAGATGCAATTAAGGTCCTAAAAAGCACTTCAAATTTGTTGATCCAAGTTTTAGTGAACTTGCAGAGAAGTCATCCAGCATATGTATCAACCTCCATCCTGTACTATATCATTTCAAAGAATAATCAATCTGAGGAGTTACACGGAGAGCCCAGTTTCCTGCTGGAAGGGATGGTCATGGTCTATGATCAACTTCTGTATAAAGTAGGTATTGACCTTGGGCATAAAATAAGGCTTATGTCTTAGACTGTGGTTAGATACTAGAACCTGTTTGACAACCAAATTGATATTGAAGGGCTTTCTCCGCCTAGCGGTCTGCAACTGCCTTGAAAGATTATAGCCAGGCATACAGGCTAATCCAGCAGTTGAAATATGTAGCTAACGTGAACTATTGTGATAAAAGTATATTACCTTATTATTTCCATTATTCTCATTTTGTGTGTTTTGTTCTTGTTACATGCTCGGTCATTGAAAATTCATTGACATGCCATTGGTATCCAAGCTCTCGTTTCTATCATGTGGATTTAGCTTCAAGGAATATATCGAATGTAGCTGTGTTAGATTATGTCCTAAGGGCAATCAGATACTCTTTATTCTTCTTTTGTCAAGCATACTCAAGTTTCATGCTGCCTTCATCACAGGATGGCAACCATGTGGGAAAAAATGTTCATGCACCACAGCAGCCAGCTCAAGATCGCTCTATTGCTCAGAAACCTCGACATATCACTTTCTCCTAAAGAAACAAGCGAACAACACCACGAAACAACTCGTCAACTCTATAGCATCCTTCGAGAATGGCACGCTCAGTTTCAGGGTCTAATGAAGCATCAAAGAGAGTACATTCAAGCCCTCAACAGCTGGCTCAAGCTAAATCTTATCCCAATAGAAAGCAACTTGAGGGAGAGAGTCTCATCACCTCCAAGAGTAATCCGACCTCAAATCCAACCTCTGCTTCAAGCTTGGAACGATTTGCTCGAGAAACTTCCGGATGATAGGCCGAGAGGCATTATTCATACATTTGCAGAAGTTGTTCATACTATTATTATAATACAAGACGATGAGTTGAAACTTAAAGAGAAGTGTGATGAGACTCGGAGAGAGTATATTAGAAGAAGTCGGGCCTTTGATGATTGGTATCGTAAACATTCTGAGAAAAAGGCAGCAGCTGCTGCTGCTGGAGCT
>NC_033795.1:50606778-50623683 GCF_001876935.1 Asparagus officinalis
TAGTGCCCACGTGCTGCTATGAAGCCTCCATATGAACTTGAAGCGGGATCCTCCAAAGCTTGTCGGATCGCCTCCAAGTCTCCTTGATGTGCATTCAATAAATTTTCATAAGGTGTAAGCACTATCAAAGAATCAAGCTTGTTAGACATAAATGAATCAAATGCATTTAATAAAAATTCTAACAATCCTCTCTCCTAGGCGATAGCCCTAGTGAGGTTTGCGAGTTCGAATCTATTAATGATTTACATAATGATGAACTTGCTTTTGCTAGTAATAAATTATTGCGTGCCTACAAGAAATTGCAAAATGATTTCATTAATCTTAAAAGCAAGCATGAAATTTTAAAATCCGATCATGAGTCTTTAGCTTCTAAGTTTGATACTATTTCTAATGAGAATATGATCCTTAAAGAAAATAATGAAAAATTAAAATTGGATCATGATTCTTTAATTTCAAACTTTGGTAAGTTAACTCATGAGAAAGATAATGCCATGCTAGAAATAGAATACATTAGAAATGAATTTGATTCTTTTAAGAATAACCATACATGCTCTACTTCTATTATCAATGATGGTGTATCTAATGATGAGTTGAATCATGTGAAAAACCGCATATCTTGTTTAAATTCAACCTTAAACACATGCATTGATAATCATAAGAAACTTATGGACTTGTGTGCAAAATCTAATGCAAACTCTTCTAAGAAACATATACACCATGCACACTTGTATAGCAAATTTTACAAATGCTCTATTTGTGATCGTAAAGGCCATTTATCTAAATTTTGCTATGATGCACAAAAATCTAAAAATAGTAATATTAATGCTTCTTGTGCATCTCATAAGGCTTCTTCATCACATACACATGCACATACTCATCATGTTCATCATAAGCATGCTCATGTGTTTAAATGTGATATTTGTGATCGTTTTGGTCATTTGGCCAAGTATTGTTTTGATTTAAAAAGAAAATCTTATTTGCCAAATGTTTCTAGTAGGCCACATGTTTTTAGATGTGATGTTTGTGGTAGATATGGCCACTTAGGAAAGTTTTGTTTTGATAAGGTTTCGCATTTGCAAAATAATTTTAAAAGACCATCCATGTTTGCAAATGTTTCTAATGTTTTCCGTGCATATTTTGAGACACCTATTTATCGTGACATATCATTATGTGTTCTCATTATCTCTTGGATGTGAGTGATTTTTGGCATATTATTTATGCATGCTCACATATGTTTGCCATGATATTCATTTCATATATTCCATATGGCATTTTGATAGGGGGAGCAATCCCTATATCCTTTTATGTTTTATACTCACCTATGCTTATTGATAGGGGGAGCTTTCGCTCTCTTATTCCTTTGTCCCCTTTTTGATGTTGTCAAAGGGGGAGAAATATTGTGAGTATATTCTTTCTTGTTTATATGCATGTGAATTATAAATTATATGTTCATTTCCTTCATGCATATATTCCTTTTTGTAAATTGTTTGTCATCATCAAAAAGGGGGAGATTGTTGGCCTTCTTGTTTTGATGATGTTTAACAAACAATTTACCACTAATGTTGTTTGTCTAGTATTTGTGTTTTCTTATTTATTATAGACAAACAACGTTGTTGGAGGATGGATGGAATAGAGCTTCAACGATCATATCCAAAGGAGGTTGGCGGAATGTCGGTGAAGCCTTGCTATTCAAAGTTCAAGATCCAAGTTAAAGCTTCATCCGCAAGATTACCTAGAAGAGCATATTGAAGACCAATCAAGCTTGGGTAATTTAGTTTAGGAGTTTATATTATGTGTGTTATATACTCTAAGCTCAATTATCTATACACACACATTTATTGGTTTCTTCGTATATATATATATAGTCATATATATATATATAAGTTTTGGTTTCTATGCATATATATAGTTATATATATACATACATATGTTTTGAGTTTTTATGGTTATATATATGAAATTCTATATTTCATATTTTCTATTATGTTTTTGAAAACATTGCATAGAATATGCAATTTTGTGAAAATATTGTATTCTTAGTTTATAGACTTCAATATCAGTTTATACATGTTTTACTAAGTCTACAAAAACATTTCACAAAGTTTCAAAAGTTGGTTTATGTCAAAACATCAAAATTCAAGTATCTCATATTTTCATATTTTGGACTAGTTTGTAGCATGTTTATTATCATGTCTACAATCATTCCCAAAAGTTTTACATTTTTCTGAATTTATTTGATATTTTTAAACAGGGTTTTAAAATCAGCTCTAAAACCGATTTTTCTAGAATGTCAGTTTTCGGTCGACCGGTACGGTCGACCGTCTAGAATGTCAGTTTTCGGTCGACCGGTACGGTCGACCGGTCAATTGACCATTCGTCAGTATTTTTTCCAGAGAGTCGTCGGTCGACCGGTCCGGTCGACCAAGAGCTCAAATCGGTCGACCGACAGAATTTCCGGTCGACCGACGTTAGTCCAGAAAGTTTTCTTCGTGTTTTTGCTCTCATCGGTCGACCGACGGGATTTTCGGTCGACCGACAATATGACCGTTGGACTTCTAACGGCTATTTCTGAGCTGGTTTTTCTGGGGGCCTTTTGGTCTTTTTGTTTTGGGGTTTTGGCTGAGGTTTTGTGTTGGTATAAATACCCCTTTGCTGTTTTCTTTTAACTTAGACCGACGGGATTTTCGGTCGACCGACAATATGACCGTTGTCTTTTAACGGCTCTTTCTCTGAGCTGTTTGCTGGGGTTTTTGGTCATTTTGTTTTGGGGGTTTTTGGCTGAGCTTTGAGTGGGTATATATACCCCATTGCTGATGTCTTTTCAACTAAGCTAAGAAGTTTTTAAAGAAGTTTTTAAACAAGGTTTTAAACAAGGGTTTAAGCTTGTTTTTGTTTGGTTTAAGTTTGTTTTGGTTTGCTGTTACAAAGAGGAGTTTACAATCAGCTATTGAAGAGTTCATCTTCAACATTTCATCATCCTCTCTTTGTGTTTATAGAGAAGTTTCCTTAACTCTATTTCCTAGCATTTTTACTATTGAATTTCATATCAATTTTTATTGCTAGTTCTTATTGAGTTAAGTTTTATTGAATCTCATTGTTACACACACCCACTTGAGCTTATTGTATTTGCATACATAGTATATTAGGGTTGTGAGAGTTGTAACATTGAGTGTGAGCTTTTATTGTGTTCTCATCTGTATTAGAGAACAAATCATTTGTTGTTACATTGTGAGTGTTGTAGAGTTTTCGGTTAGCTAGAAAACCGTACTGTAAGAGTGGAGTGTAGCCACATTGTAAGAGTGTGAGTGGAGATCTCCTCGAGGTGAGGAGCGGAGACGTAGGTCGAGGGGACTGAACTCCGTGAGAGAAATTGTGAGGTGTAAACGTTGTTTGGGTGAGCGTAGAAAACCCGGTTGTGATAGTGGATTCTCCCCGGGAGTGGGGAGCGGAGACGTAGGACGGAAGGTCCGAACTCCGTGATCATCTTTGTGTGTTTGTGATTGTCTTGGCGTCTCACTTGTGCTTATTATTCATATCATTCTTGTCGCCATTATCTATTGTTCACATTGTCCACTATCTTGTTTATCTTGTTTATGTTTATATCACCCTTAGTTTATATATCCTTACATATATATATTTCATCATATAGGATATATCACTTTGTATATATTGCTTATTCTTGCTTATAACTCTTGTATATCTATCTTGCAAGAATACAACTTGTTAATTAATTTTAATTGGCATTTAATCGGATTAGATTAGCATAAGACCCTAGGGTCTAACAAAGAATACTTGGGTGCCAAAATAATTTTTAAAGCCAAGAATTTTAGTATTTTTTCTTTTTCTTGGTTTCGAAAAATATATTTTAAACTTTTATGAAAACAATTCCTTTTATTGGTTAAAATTTTTTGTTTTCATGATTATTTGACTTGCTTTCATGAGAGGACTACGTTTATATAACCCTCCGGATTTATTGGGTGTTTATTCCCAAATCATGTTTACCGGATGCTAAAATGTTCATATGGGTTAATACTAGCTCAAGAGCTAGATAGAGTTGCCTCTCTTGATTTTTTGAAAATCAATGATGATTTGGTTTCATGATTTAAACTTTGATTTATGATTTCAATTGGTTGATTTGTTTTTATTTGAAAACTTTTTACATGAATCTCATGTTCCTCTTCTTTTGATTTCATAAATCTATTCTTTTATATGGTTTTTAGATTTTTTTGTGCTAATGAGACACTTCGTTCATATTAACATATTTATATGTGTTCTCATTGTCCTTTTTTTATGTGAGTGGTGTTTAGCATATTTTTCATCTATGCTTGCTCACATATGTTTGTCATGATCTTCATTTCATATGTGAGTGGTGTTTAGCATATTTTTCATCTATGCTTGCTCACATATGTTTGTCATGATCTTCATTTCACATATTCTATATGGCATTTTGATAGGGTCTATGCTTGCTCACATATGTTTGTCATGATCTTCATTTCACATATTCTATATGGCATTTTGATAGGGGAGCAATCCCTATATCTTTTTATGTTTGATACTCACCCATGCTTATTGATAGGGGGAGCTTTCGCTCTCTTCATACCTTTGTTCCTTTTTTGATGTTGTCAAAGGGAGAGAAATATTATGAGTATATCTATCTTGTTTGTTAATATGCATGTGAATTATAATTTATATATTCCTTTGTATTCATGCATATATCCTTTTTGAAAATTGTTTGTCATCATCAAAAAGGGGGAGATTGTTGGCCTTCTTGTTTTGATGATGATTTATATTATGAGTATATCTATCTTGTTTGTTAATATGCATGTGAATTATAATTTATATATTCCTTTGTATTCATGCATATATCCTTTTTGAAAATTGTTTGTCATCATCAAAAAGGGGGAGATTGTTGGCCTTCTTGTTTTGATGATGATTTACAAACAATTTACATCTAATATTGTTTGTCTAGTGTTTGTGTTTTATATTTATTCTAGGCAAACAATATGTTGGAGGATGGATGGAATAGAGCTTCAACGATCATATCCAAAGGAGGTTGGCGGAATAGTGGAGTGAAGCAATGCACATTCAAGTCAAGATCCAAGTTCAAGCTTCATCCGCAAGATTACCAAGATAGAGCTTCGTTGAAGATCAAGATTGCTTGGGTAATGTAGTTTAGGATTTATATTATGTGTGTTAAGTACGTAGTTTTGGTTTCTATGCATATATATAGTTTTATATATATACATACATAGTTTTGAGTTTTCATGTTTATAAATATGAAATCACATGTTTCATATTTACTATTGTGTTTTGGTATTTATTGCATAGAATATGCAATTTTGTGAAAATATTATATTCTTAGTTTTTGGACTTAACAATAATCATATACATACTTTATTAAGTCTATATAATCATTGTGCAAAGTTTCAAAACATGGTTTAGCCAAAATGTCAAAATTCACATGTTTACATTTTCGTGTTTTGGACTATTTTGCTAAATGATGATATTTCACAAATGGGAAATGCAATTTGGAAAATTCTTTTTGTAACATGTTCATTTACATGTTTATATACATTTCCCAAAGTTTCATTATTTTTGGACTTCATTTGTTATTTTTAACAATTTTTCAAAAGTCAAAAAAACTGAGTTGAGAGAGGGTATAAGTACCCCATTGCCTTCAACTCTCAAACTAACCAAGAGGGTTTTTAATCAAGTTTAATAAAGTTTTTAACAAGGGTTTTAGTTTGGTTTAAGTGTGTTTAAAAAGCTTTTAAGCAAATTGAGAGTTTGTTTTTGTGATTCAATTCTACAAGAGCTTGAGGAGATCATCTATTGGTGTTTGGGCATCCAACTCTTCTCCCTCCACTCTTGATATATTGAGAAGTTTTCTAAACTCTATTTCTAGCTTTTTTATATATTTGATTATCATTGTTATTAAGCTAGAACTACATTGAGTTTAGTTTTGATTTATATCTCTTTGTTCACACACAACCTTTTGAGCTTATTGTATTTACATTCATAGTATAATTTGGGGTTGTGGGTTTGTGACTAAGAGTTGTGCTTAATTGAGTTCTCACCTTGTTTTGAGAACAATCATTTGTCATATTTGTGCTTATTGTGAGAATCACTTTGTAATACACTTGTACACCGAGTGAGGAGTGTGTGGTGAGAGTCGGGGATCGTCCCAAGAGGAGTGGCGTCGGTTGACGTGCCTAGGGAGAGGTTGTAACCGAGCACTTGAGGGAGACACGGCTAGGTCCAACACTTAGTGGGTGTAGAGTGTGATTGCAAGAGTGTGAGTTGTAGAGTTTTCGGTTAGCTAGAAAACCGAGTGTGTAGAAGAAGTTCCGGCTTCCAAACCGGATTGTGTTAGTGGATTTCTCCCCGGGAGTGGGGAGCGGAGACGTAGGACGGAAGGTCCGAACTCCGTGATCATATCTTGTGTTTGAGTGTGCTTTGGCGTTTATTTATTCTTGTGTTTATATTTCTTATCGCCATTGTCATTAGCTCATTATTTATATGATCCACTATCTAGTTCACATTGTTTACCCCTTGTGTTAGTTTCATATCCTTGCATATATATATTTCATCATATAGGATATATCCCTTGTTTATATTGCTTATCCTAGCTTATATATTTTGTTATATTTCATACTTGCTAGGATAACTTATTAATAAGTTTTAATTGGTATTTAATCGGATTAGATTAGCATAAGACCCTAATCACCCACCCTCTAGGGTCTAACAATTGCTTAACAGAGTCTTCTCGTCACCATGCATCAGGACAAGCCGAAAATGTAGGCAGCTTACTAAAAACTCGAGTAGCAAATGATTCAAAAGAAGCTTTGATGAGTCAATAGTTCTATATGTCATTGCTATTAGCCAGTGATAAGTAAACTTTAGTGGACCTATGCTACATCTGAATTTCATTCTTATAAGATGGTTGATTGAAACTCAATGGTGTATATCAAATAAAATTCTTTAATAAAATTATTCATTGTTTTCTATTGTTAAGGACGCAAACAATCTATTTAATCCTTTTTAATTTTAAAATTCTATCCATATGTTTGATACATGGTTTAATTTAAATAAATATTAATAAAATGAATCAATAATAAAATAATAAATAAAACAATTTACCACATGCATTGCACGTGTAATCCAACTAGTAAGATCAATAGGGGGACAGGTAAGATGTTTTCCTCTTTTATTGCATAATAATAAGTTGGTCATCATGTCCCACTCCTATTGCATAATGAGTTGGTCATCATAATAATGATCCAACTCATTATGCAATAAGAGGAGGACACATCACAATAAGAGTTGAACTTGGGATCTTAGAATACTAAAAAAATTAAAACCTTATAAAATTCAGTTAGACCCTCTTGAAAATATTACCATTTTACACCAAAAAATTTAAAACCATAACTGTTCATAACCTTCAAGAAATCAAAAATAAAATTGAATTTTCTATTTATTCTGCAGTGTGCAATTTGAACATGAAATTTACTCAAGTATGTTGTATTAATAACATCAAAATATTACGATTTTCTATATTCATTTATTTATAAAGAAAAAAGATAAAATGAAAAATTCAAAGATATATGGATTTATTTGTCAAGAACATTTGGATTGTGGGTTCAACGTGACATTCAATAGGGAAGGAATATAACTCAAATGTTGGTGCAAGAATTAACACCTTTTGGATACAGGCATTTTTATTTACCAAATAAAATCTTAAAATAAGATGGTAATTTTTTTTTGGGGGGAGTGTAAGGGGGCGGGGGCGGGGTAGATGCTATTGCATGAGGATTGTTGATCTAGACTTAGATTTTTTTAATTAGATTTCAATTTAGGATGTTATTCATTTCGAACTAGACTTAGGATTTAAATTTAAGGTGTTATTGATTTAGAAATTGAATGCATATTTGAATTTAAGGTATTATTGATTTGGGGCTAAGATTTGGATTTGAATTTGAATTTAACATGGTATTGATTTAGGACTAAAATTTGGGTTTAAATTTAAGGTGATATTAGTTGTCTAAGATTATTATTAGGTCATGTAGGATTTCAAAATCCACACTCCATTTCAACTCTATAGTTTTTAACGAGAAATTTTCAAGAGAAAGTCCGAGTTAAAATTGGTGGATTTTGAGCTTACCCTATAGATTTTCTCTCTTCTCTTCTCTTTACTTATTTAAACATATAATATATTTTAAATTAATATATTTAATATAAAATATTTTATATTTCTAATTTATTTATATATTAAAATATTTTTAATCAACTTCCATAGATTTATTTAACTCATTTAAAATGAAATATATTTAATACTATTTAACTAATTAAAGATTTAATATCTAATATTAAATTAGATATGTTTTGTTATTTAACAATTTTTAATTATTGTTTGTTGGAAAATTTGGAGTAATAGAAACGAAAGGAAAATTGATTTGTATTCCTTTAATCTCAGTTACAATTGGATTTCCTGATTACAAAAGAGAAGAGAACGAATTTGGTTCTCTCCTTTGTTTAAAACTGGGTTCTTCTCGGTAGCGATGGAATGCCTCATTCGATTGCTTGCGTCGAAATTGCTCTCCGTTGATGATCTGACCGTCTCTTATCTCGTGGGAACGATGAACTTCTGTGAAAAGTTTGATGGGTAACTCTTAACGAGTTTAAGAACTCTGAACGAGTTAGAACTCTGTGAAGAGAGTTGTTAGAACCGAAAATTCGGTTAATGACCAAGCAGATCTTCTGTTGTTGAAGAATCCTCTTAGATTTGATCTTCTGAATTTGATTCAAATCTTCTATCCCCAAGGAATTCGCCTCTCCTGCCTCTCTGTGCGGTTGAGATCCTGAAAAATCCTCTCTGCTGCTGCCTCTCCGTTCCAAAAAGCCAGCCCTTAACTCAGTTGAGTTTGTTGAGATTTTATAGGCGGACCAGAGGTTGTAACTACCCTCTAAATCCGCTCTTAAGTGGGCGTGATTTCCTCAGATCATGGGGAAAACAGTTCTGAAACCGTTCGACTCATGTTTGAACGAGTCAAACGCCCAATCTGGCGTTCAGGACCCTAACTTCGTGTCTTAGAATTGAGACGCGAGGTTGGGTGTTGACTGAACATCCAGAACGCGAGGGTCGCTCGCGTTTTGCTTGTTGCAGCTTGGAAACGCAGGGGTCGGGTGTATTTCTAGAATTTTAATGTGGGGATGACTTCCGCGTTTTAGAAGGGGTTAGTTGATCTGTAACCTCTTCTACAGAGCGTTGCAAGGACCGTTGTTCAGTAATCCTAGCTTTAGCTATTGTGGGGTGTGAAAGTCGTCAGATTGTAACTTCCACCGTAGATTGTGAAGACTGCTGAATAGAGTTTTCATCAGTTGTCGGAAGTGTCGTTGAATTGTAACTCTTCTCGATCTATGTGAAAAGTCCTCCATTTGCAGCTTTCGTTTGTTGACATGAAAGCTATCTGATTGTAGCTTTCATTGTTGGCACTTGATAGGGATCAATTATCCATTGTGATTTTTAGATGAATATTTGCCCACAGCTCTCTACCAAGCAACTCATCAACTAAGTCCAACCTTTTATTTCTGAAATCATTATACTGCTCATCAGCATCTCTAATAGTTGATAATATAATATTAGTCATGTTGTTGTCGCAGCCATCTTGATCAATCATCTCAAATATGAGGCCGTGTTTGTAGCGATTGTAGAGTTACAGATGCAGTGATTAGAAAGTCGTCTGATTGTAACTTCCATTGTTGGGGCTTGATAGGAATCAGCTATCCATTGTGATTTTTAGACAGCCTACAGAACCCCCCTCCAAAGTTTTTGAAAGTTCGCGGTTGACTTGGACGAATTTTCGGAATACTTTAGATCCCAAAATTTAGTGGATTGATTATTCACTCCGTCTGATCGAGCCAGATGATTTCAATGTTGTTGATTGTAATCTATCTATACTCCTCCAATAGACTCCCCAGCTGAGTCGTTTGTTTCTTCTCGGCTCTGATCACCTTGATGATCGCTGTTAGCTCTTCTTTTATTTATCTGGGGCTGTGTCGTAGCCTTGGTAGTCGAGGAGCTGCTATTATAATGGTCCAAATGCATAGATAACTTCTGCATTTGAGGAATGGAATGCGTGGATGAGCCCTACGTTTAAGAATTTGAACGCGTGGTTGAGCCTCGTGTTTGGAATCTCAACCAACTCGATCGCTGAGATCGAGTTCGGGCGGGATTCTAGCCTAGAATCTCGTTCCGATTTGACAGCTCATAGCAGTCTATAAATAGACCGCTGGGGGTCAAATCAGAGTCATTCGACTCTTCTTGAAACTTTAACGAAAATTTTCGTTTTCATCTCCGGCGAGAACTGCTCGTCTTCTCTTTCGACTGAGATCCATGGCACCCAAGAAGGCTGTCCCTCGTCCCTCCAAGTCTGACATCGTCGCGGCTTAAGGGTCGGCGCCGTCTGTGTCGGCCGGTGGCGCTACTGCTTAGGCAAACGTGCCACCCTAACTTCCTTTGATCGGCGGTGAGTACGACCTCCGTGGTCATTAAACTTGCTTCGGCAAGTTCTGATCTTTGGATCAACGAGGAAACTTGTTTCAATAACGCGGGGCTGGACTCCGTCGTTTAGTATTTTTGACGAGGGGTTCGACCTCCGCGTCTTAGATTCTTGACGCGAGGTTTGACCTATGCGTCTGAACTTTTTTTTTATGACGCGAGGTTCGACCTACGCGTCTGAACTTTTTTGACGCAAGGTTCGACCTACGCGTCTAAACTTTTTTGAAGCGAGGTTCGACCTACGCGTCTGAGATTTTCAACGCGAGGTTTGACCTCCGCGTCTAAAATTTGCCTTTGCGTTGTCTAACTTTTTCTTTATTTTGCAGTGCGTCATACCAACGAGCCTCTCCCTTTTCACCACTATTTTGGGCACAAAGGTGGTGTGGATCTGAATATAACCTTCAACCTGCGCCAAGAACTTCCAGTTTTCCGAATTAAGAAGAAGAGTCGCGTGGAACTAATCACCCAAGCTTCTCCTGAGACCCTTAGGATATTGGTTACAGACGATCGACTTGAAAACCTGAGCCGTAAGCCAATAGTCAAACCTGGATTCCTCTTCGAGGATTTTGTTGACTTCGAGGCAAGCGTTGCTTATGATGGGGACTACAAGTGGCTGCGGAAAGTTGGGGACCGTAACCTTTTCTTGCCCAATATGGAGAGGATGTTCCCCATATCCTACTTTCAGTGCGCTTCCATCCCAAGGCGTATGGATTGGCCCCTGATTAAAGATCAGGATGAAGTTGTTCTCGGAACCCTGCCTTTTCAAGGGGTCCACACAGTTGGTTACAACAGACTGGTGACAGCTTTACGGCCAGGCTTGTTTGCTAAAGAATATCTTGTCGGTGAAGTGGCCAGTCCGGCGAATACCTTTGTCAAGAAGTTTATGGCAAAGAAAGGAGAGTTTCCCGCACAAGGATTTAGAACTCCTGGCTGGGTTCATTCTCCGGTGACGGGGTGGTGGACCCGGATGACTAAGTTTGTTTTGGAGGAGTTAGAAGTACCTCTTGCTCGAGCTGGCTTGCAGATTCCTGTACGGGCTACTAAGTTCGGGATTATCCAAAGCCATTTTCATTTCTTCTCCGTATTAGAGAAGTATAATCCTGAAACTTGTACTTTCTTCACCCCTATGGGGGAGTTAGGCTTCGCTCTTCACAAGATGCATGAAGTCTCGGATCTTCTTCTTGGGGATTTACCATACGAAGAATTTGTTCCGAGATCAGCGGAACTTAAAATTTTAAAGAAGACCAGCCCCGAAATTTATTCCACCCTCTGGGAAGCCATGTGTCACTTCCACATTTGTATGCAGCAGACGGGGGCTCGAGGAAGCGGCATTAAACAAGTGTCTTGGGTGGAATATTTATTCCAGAACTTGACCAATAAGGGAGCCTCAGTGACCAGATTATCTGCAAGCACTCTGGAGGAGGTCCAAGCCCGAATTGATGATGCTACCTCCCACTACACCAACGAGGCCAAGGAAGATGTTTTCCCGGCTCATACGGAATTTGAAAGCTTCCACTACCAAGCTTTGATTCCTATTTCTGACACGGCGCTGTTGGATGGATTCTTGATGCTGTGGCTCAAGCGTTGCATCGTTCCTACCAGGCCGATTGATGCTCTTGCTGTTGAGGTGATCTACCCAGCTGTTCTTTTGGCGCATGGGAGGCCTGTGAGCCTCCTTACTGCTATGGTGGATTGCTTGCAGAATGGACTGCGTGAGTTGGCTTTGGATTTCACTGATGTTACAGAGGTTGAGTCTGGGGGTAACAAGGCTTTCAAAACTCCCAACCCTAGGGTGCCATTGCCTTATACCTATTTAATGGCTTGGTATGTGCTTCACTGCCCTCCCCTAATGAGTGCATCCTCTCCCCCAGGAGACTCATTTACCCCGTTTGTGCAACGACTAGAATCTGCAAAATGGGAGGGAGGTTATATGGTTAGGATTCGCCAAATCTTGTCGTGAGACACCCACTACCATATCTTCCGTTGTTTCCCTGATTTTGAAGGCGGCGTTTATGGAGCAGAGTATCAGGACATGGCGGGTCCTAACAGATTCACCCAGCTGAGCGGGGGTGTTTTCCATTGGCTTCTCTCTATCAGGCCATGCTATCTGATCTTCAGGCAGGGTGATAAATGTTTCCTCGAACCTTACCAACCCTATAGGTTTGCCCGCCAATTTGGGTATGATCAGTTGTACGTTGGGAACCCTCGACCTCAGCTCTAAGTTGTGAGCAACTTATATGAAGGGGTCGGGGCTTGGTACTATTCTGTGGCAGGTTGTACCAGAGCAATCTTCAGGCTTCCTCACAAAACACCCAACTCCTACACTTCCATGAGCTTCTGCAACTGGTATTTTGCTGCTTCCCGGACTCCTAATTACAACTTGAATACGTCTTGCCTAAAAGACATCAGGCATATGTATGCTTCGAGAAGGGGGTCAAAGACATCCCGCCTGAGAGGGATTGACGAGTTTCTATCCGTTGAGAATCAGCCTGCTGGGCAGGAAGAAGAACAAGGAGCTGAGCCTGTTCTAGGAGAGGAGCAACAAGTGGTTGATTCTCCCATGACAAGAGCAGCGGGGAAAAGAAAACTCTCTGCGGATGAAGCCGGCCTATACAATAAGCAGATCCGTCGGAAGTAGCAGCGGGGAAAAGAAAACTCTCTGCGGATGAAGCCGGCCTATACAATAAGCAGATCCGTCGGAAGTTGATGGTTGAGTCTCCTCCCCATACAGGCCAGCAAAAATCCAAGTTGATGGATGATGCTATCAAAGCTGCGGAAGATGAAGAACAACAAGAATCTTCAGTTGCAGGCCTGCCACATAGAACTGGGCTCCATCCTCATGGCCCAGCCCTATTGAGTGAAGCTTCTTCTTACCATCCCCCCGAGGATGAAGAGGGTGAATTAATGGCTGCAGATGCAGAATCTGCTCCGGTGATGGACCTTCCTAAGTCTCCTGCATTAGAACCAGGGGGTCTCGAAGAGAATCCGTCCCTTTCTCCTTCAGCACTAATGTCGCAAGCTGGTGGTTTAAGTCCTAGTCCGACAACGGGACTTATGACTAAACCAGCTGCTGGCACAAATCTTCCTGAACCTTCAGCTACCCGGGATGATGAGGAGCGAGTTGATTATGAAGGCTCCTTGATTGGTGATGTAGCTGACGAAGATAGAGGTGATGAGGATGCTGAAATTGGCAACGTGCCAGGTAACAGTGAAGATGATGACGGACATGATTCCATGGATGACATCATTACTTCTGATGATGCTCCTAAGGCTCCATCTGATAAAGCATCTGGTTATACTCCTTTTTATCTCACCGGTAAGCCGGGTTTGTTTCAAATTCTTCCACATGCTTTTTCCATGTTCCGACCTTTGTTTCGTGCAGGTTCACCTCCTCTAGAGACTACTACTGCTCCTCCTTCTTCAGAATAACATGTCACGTAGGTGGCAACTCCTTTACAAGAGCAACACTTACCAGGCTCACCTGTGGCAACTGCTTCAACTGTAGCACTACCTGGGGCTATTACCGTGACTTCTCCTCCGGAACAACAGCTCGTGCAGGTGTCAGCTCCTGCGCAAGAGCAGCCTCTGCCTGCCTCATCCACTGTAGCTGCTTCGCCTACCGCATTGCTGAAGATCTCGCTTACTCTAGCAGAGGCACGACCAAGCACATCTCAGGCAAGGGCAATGATGGCTTTGACCTCAAGCCCATCATAATTGAATGTTTCTACTGCTTCTGCAGCTTCGGCGCCCGGATCCCCTGCACCAATTTTAATGGCTAGGGGAGTATCCCCGAGTATCACTTCAAGTCTTGCGGGCGCACCTGAGTTCCTTCAAATTTCCTTGGTGTATCTGAATAGCCTTGCGAAGAAGGTGATTGAATATGTGGTGAGTAGTCAGGGAACTTTTAATTCCTTTCGACCTCTTCTGGAGGCAGGCTTAAACGGAGTCAGAAGTGTGGGGAACACTCTATGGTTCGAGCACTGTTCGGAGATTATCCTTTGTTTGGAAGAACAATTACAGCATTTTGAAGCCTTGGGTCGCAGAGAGCTTCAACTACAAATATCTACTTTGGTTGGTCTTCAACTTGCAGAAGTGGCTCGTCGGGAGGCGATAGAGCGGGACTTGGCTGCAAGAGAGCGTCAAATCACGGAGCTTCGCGAGCATAATATTCGGAAGCGAGAAGAGTTAGAACGCTCGACTACTTCTATGAATTCGCTTCGTGACAGACTTGTTGAAGCTGAGGCTGAAGTCCTGCGATTAAAGGCTGAACTCTCCCGTGAAGAAAACGTTGTCAATATCCTTAGCACCCAAAACGCTACTGGCGCTTTGGAATATCACACGCAGGCTCGAGCCTTGGAACAAGCCAGGAATGAAGCAGCGGCTATCATCATACCCAGTGAGGAAGAACTCCGGGCAAAGGCTGAAGCCATGGTGTGAGCCACTCACGAGGAGGAGCTAACTGAAGTTAGGACCCAACTTATTTCTTTTGATTTGATGCGCGAGTGAATTCTGCACTTGTAATGTTCTTTTAATAAGAACAATTTTGGCTCTTGAATAAAAAGTGATATTGATTCCTCATTGTTTCTTACATTTATCATGTTCTGATTTTAAGCAACAAATCACGATAAATGACCGAGATGTATTCCCGACTTAGAATAGGTCTCCACAATGGTTCTGATGTAGAAAACTTTTTTTTATTATCATTTAAGATAACTTCAGAAAATTTCAAACTGCTGAGGATTAATACTTTATTATTTTCCCATAATGGGGCTGACTAGTAGAATTCTTCCTGTGTTATTTTTGCTTTGAACACTGAAAGAAGTCTATAAGCGCCAGAGGTGTAATTTTAACTTAGCTTGAAAAATATTACGATCAGGGCAATTTTGAGGACTTATCGTTCCATTGGGAGAATCGATAAGTTGATTTTGTCAGAGGTGTAATTTTAACGTGACAGGATAAATATTACGATCAGGGCAATTTTGAGGACTTATCGCTCTATTGACGAGAATCGATAAGTTGATTTTGTCAGAGGTGTGATTTTTAACGTGACAGGGAAGATATTGCGATCAGGGTAATTTTGAGGACTTATCGCTCTATTGACGAGAATCGATAAGTTAATTTTGTCAGAGGTGTGATTTTAACGTGACATCTGTGGGGAAAATATTTTTTGTGTCTCGCTGGGGAGAATGGCTAAGTGTTTTATCATCAGAGCGATGAATTGTGATACTTGTGATTTGAACAAGATTTTGGGGAATTTTATTATCCCACTGAAAACTGGTTATTTATTACTCTGCTGAGGAGAGCTAATAAATTAACAATGATCTGAATGGTTTTAGAGACTTATCGTTCTATTAATGAGAATCAATAAGTGGATTCTGACAGAGGAGCTATAGCCGTACTGGTATTAATGCCAGCTAAACTTAAACTCTGTAGGGGTGATGACTGTCTGGGGTGTAACATTAACCCAATGAGAATTCAGATTCTGCTGAGAAGATACAGAGGTTTTGATTAATACTCTGTTAAGAGGGCTCATGACTTTGAAGAATAAGTGTCGTGTTTGAAGACACAAGTGTAAGTTCTTCATTTAGAAGAATTGCAACGCTAAGGTGACCTTCGCGTTTGAGGTTCAAAACGCGAGGTTATAGGCCTTCGTGACGCTAGCTTGAGCCTTGCACTTGGGAATTTGAACGCGGTTGTGAACTTCGCGTTTCAAAGATGGTTGGGATTCACTCCTAGAATCCCGTGCCATCTAAACAGCTTGACGGCTGTTATAAATAGACCTGAGTGGTCACGTCAAGAGTCACTTGACTCTCTAAATTTTCGGCTATTTCCAAGAACGAGAATTCTCGTTTGATTTCGGCGAGATCTCTGACGTACTCCGTCTCCCTCGTTCAAAAGCGTTTCCTCCGATCGACTGTATCGATGGCGCCTCAGAGAATGGGTTCTAGCTCCAAGAAAGTCACTGGAGCGACTTCCGAAATGCTGTTGGCTGAGGACGCTGGCGGTGTTCTTGTTCGTGTGGGAACATCGTCGTCGTCATCGCCATCGCAGGGGCTTCCCTGTCATGATAAGTGTTGACCGAAATAACTTGCCTTGGCAAGTTCTTTGAAAACCCTAGATGGGTTCTTGACAACGAGAAAGATGACTCGTTTCTGTTCAATGAAAACACGGAGTTGGGATTCCATGTGGGTCTCGACTCTCGCGTTTAAGTTCTTCAACACGAGGTTTGACTCTCGCGTTTGAGATTTCTGACGCGAGGCTCGACCTTCGCGTTTGAGATTTTGTATTTATGTTAACAGCTCGCTTCTAGATGCTAACCTCTGCTTTTGATTGTGCAGTGCTTCTCC
>NC_033795.1:50624861-50691181 GCF_001876935.1 Asparagus officinalis
GAATAAGTGTCGTGTTTGAAGACACAAGTGTAGGTTCTTCATTTAGAAGAATTGCAACGCTAAGGTGACCTTCGCGTTTGAGGTTCAAAACGCGAGGTTATAGGCCTTCGTGACGCTAGCTTGAGCCTTGCACTTGGGAATTTGAACGCGGTTGGGAACTTCACGTTTCAAAGATGGTTGAGATTCACTCCTAGAATCCCGTGCCATCTTAACAGCTTGACGGCTGTTATAAAATAGACCTGAGTGGTCGTCAAGAGTCGCTTGACTCTCTAAATTTTCGGCTATTTCCAAGAACGAGAATTCTCGTTTGATTTCGGCGAGATCTCTGACGTACTCCGTCTCCCTCGTTCAAAAGCGTTTCCTCCGATCGACTGTATCGATGGCGCCTCAGAGAATGGGTTCTAGCTCCAAGAAAGTCACTGGAGCGACTTCCGAAATGCTGTTGGCTGAGGACGCTGGCGGTGTTCTTGTTCGTGTGGGAACATCGTCGTCGTCATCGCCATCGCAGGGGCTTCCCTGTCATGATAAGTGTTGACCGAAATAACTTGCCTTGGCAAGTTCTTTGAAAACCCTAGATGGGTTCTTGACAACGAGAAAGATGACTCGTTTCTGTTCAATGAAAACACGGAGTTGGGATTCCATGTGGGTCTCGACTCTCGCGTTTAAGTTCTTCAACACGAGGTTTGACTCTCGCGTTTGAGATTTCTGACGCGAGGCTCGACCTTCGCGTTTGAGATTTTGTATTTATGTTAACAGCTCGCTTCTAGATGCTAACCTCTGCTTTTGATTGTGCAGTGCTTCTCCTAAACGTGCCTCTTTCACAAGAGCATCATTTTGGATATATCGGTGGACCTGACGCGAATGAAATATTCAGTCTTCAGAGTAGAATTTCACTATGTACCTTCCCTGACTCGGAGAGAGCGGACATGATTAAATTCCCTCGATGCTCTACTCTCAGGATTCTGATCACTGACTTAGACATGGAGACCCCTACCGGTCGTGCCCAGTTTCCCAAACCAGCGTTCATATTCGGAGATCGTATACCAGTCGATGATCACCTCACACATGCAGAAGATTCAAAGCTGCTGCGGAGAGCTGATAATCGCTTCTTATTCCTCCCCAACATGAAGAGGATGTATCCCCTCTCCTATTTCTTGAATGTGAGCTGTCGTCGGGGTTTGACCTTCGACATAGTCAAAGAGAAAGAGAATGTGTCGCTTGGATTTGGTCAGCGAGCTCGTACACAAATCAGGGGACAACTCAAGGGGTTCAGACCCGGCTTATTTGAGAAGAAGGGTCTGGTTCAGGAGATGCCACGTCCGACGAACATCTTTATTCGCCAATTCCTTGCAACTCAGGGTGAATTCTCTACCCAGATGTTCAGATCCCCCGGATGGGTCTATTCTGGAGAAGGAGGTTGGTGGACCTGTATGGTTGACTTCGTTCTTGAGGAGCTTAAGGAACCACTCGCTCAATCGGGTCTCACAGTTCCCGTGTTAGCTACTCGATGGGGAGTCGTACAGAGTTATCACAATTTCTTCGCTATGTTGGAGAAATATAACCCGGACAGTTGCACATTCTTCGCACCTATAGGAGAGTTAGGTTTTGCTTTTCATGAGATGCAAGCAGTGTCAGGGTTGCCGCTCAGAAAAACGCCCTACGAGGAGTTTGTCCCTACCACCGAGGAACTTTCCCTCACCCGGAAATTTATGCTACTTTCTGGGAGTTGATGTACCACTTCCACATATGTGCCCAAGTCTTTGGGATGCGTGGAGGGGGCATTATGCATACCACGTGGGCGGAATACCTCTTTCAGAATTTAAACCGGAAAGATGTAGCCGTATCTCGTGTTGCAGTCATCTCTCCTGAGGACGCTAAAGCTCGAATTAAGGCTTCCAATGCTACCTACAAAACAGAGCATGCAGAGGATGATTTTGAGGCTGGTGTCGAATTTGAAAGCTTTCACTACCAAGCCATGGTTCCTATTTCTGACACGGCTCTTCTTGCTGGCTTCTTCATGATTTGGCTGAAGCGGTGTGTGGTACCGTCGAGGCCAATAGAGGCGATATTAGCTGAGGTTGTATACCCGGTTGTTTTATTGGCGTATGGGAGACATGTGAGCCTCCTTATTGCTATGGTCGGCTGCATACAAAACGGCCTAAGGATGTTGACTTCCGAGCTTCTCGGTGCCTCAGGAATCAAGGCTAATAGAAAGAAAGCCGGGAAAACTCCTCAGCCACGTACACCAGTGCCGTATACGTATTTGGTGGCCTGGTTCATGCTGCATTGCCCTTCATTGATGACAGGAATACATGAGGGTGATGACACTTATATTCCCTTCGTACAGAGATTGGAGTCGGCCACGTGGACTAATTCCTATATAGTCAGGGTTTGACAGCTTTTGTCCCGGGAAAACAATTACCGGATCTTCTGTTGTTTTCCTAATTTTGACGGAGCTGATATGGAGAATGCCCACTTCATGGACTTGCTTTTTGAAGGCTCATCATCTTTGGAAGAGGGCACATTTATATGGCTTCTTATGATCAGGTTGGGCTATCTGGTCTATCGCTTGCGGGAGAAGTGCATCATCGAGCCTTACACGCCCTCTAGATTTGCTAGATAGTTTGGATATGACCAGCTTTACGTTGGCAATCCCAACCCGGCGTTGGCTCAAATTGGGAATTTATATGAGGGGGCACGCACATGGTACTTCTTCTCCGCCGGGGGGACACACACGCACTTTACTTTACCCAATTCACCGCCTGGCTGCTCCACCGTTGTCGATTTTCGCAACTGGTTTGACGAGGTTTCTCAAATCCCTGAATATGATATTTACACTTCCTGTATACATGAGATTCGTGAATTATATTGTTCGAGGAGTGGTTCTAGAAGTACTCATCTGCCAGGGATAGAAGAATATCTATCTTGTGAACAGGAAGCGGCCGGAGCCGTTGAAGCCCCCAGGGATTCTCTCACCATAGAACCTTCTGATGAAGAGGTTTTCATGGGGACTGAAGAGGGAACACCAATTGCTGATTCTCCAGAGGAAAAGGTGACTGAAGAGATTCATGCAGAAGCGTCTGATCCTGAATTTCGTTCTTCGCGATCAGGTAAGAAGGCACTTTCTGCTGCTGAGGAAGGCGAGTACGACAGGAGAATTCGTAAACGAATACCTGTCATGGCTAAAAATTCTAAAAGGGCCAAGTTAATGGGGGATGCGATGAAGTCTGCTCCCGTCGAGCGTTTAACTGATGGGGAGGATGAAATGCCTCAATTGATCCCTTCTATTCCTGAGGATGCTGGAGCTAAAGAGGTATCGCCCGTTGAGGATTCTGAACCTGCTTTTCTTCCTCTTACTCAGGACCAAAGCACATATGAAGTTCATCCTTCCGAGGTTGTTCTTCCACCTGCTCAGGATAAATACACGGGCCCAATCTATCCAACCACTCCTCCTCCACGCTCGAGAGCCTTGAAGAAATCAATTGAGGAATTGGAATACTAGATACATATGACTATTGATCTCGTCAGCCTTGGGGGAGCTTCTTTTGAAGATTGTGAACCCATCCTGACCAAGTGTTATGACTATTGATCTCGTCAGCCTTGGGGGAGCTTCTTTTGAAGATTGTGAACCCATCCTGACCAAGTGTTTGGACAAAATCAAGGAAGTGAACCCATCCTGACCAAGTGTTTGGACAAAATCAAGGAAAAAGGGGATGCGTCATGGACTGAGCATTATCAAGGGAGTATCACTCTCTTGAAGGCAGAGTTGGCAGCTTTCAAGGAACTACAACACACCGATTTAAACTCTGAAGTGGAGCCGGCTCTCTCCCTGGCTACGATCTCCAGGGCACATCACCAAGGGACCCTTCGCAAGGACTTGTCTGATAAAAAAGCCTGCATATCAGTCTTAAGGAAGCAGCACTCTGAAGCATATGCTAACATAAAAAGTGTTGCTTCTGATATTCGTGAAATTAAAGAAACTATCTCTCGATTAGAGGCTGAGTTGGACCAAAAGAAAGCCCAATTGGCCAACTATGAGGATGTCAGAAAAGGGCTTGAGCTTCAAAGCGGCCAGATTTATACGGATTTTTGCCGTACGCTCCATGCGACTGAGCGGATTCGCAGAGATATTGTTGCTGTCGCTCCTATTGAAGCAGAACTCAGAAAAGAGATCGAAGAACAAGTCCGAGCGGCTCACCAGAAGAAACTTTCTGCCTTCAAGTCTAGGCTGAAATCTCTCAAGTTAATGAGGCCTGATGTTTAGATCTCGTCCTGTTCTTGACTAAGGAATTTTGTATCATTTTTATTTTATTTGTCATCATTTTGTGTTTAGATTAATAATATTGAATGAAAATGATATCATTTTGCCTTTTATCGTCTCTTTTGCTGGATTCTAACTCAGGACAATAAAAAGTAATGCAAATGCTATAAGCGTAGTGTTAACTTAGCATAAAACTTGAAATCCTCTTTATTATTATTTAGAATAATTCCAGAAAATTTCAATCGTCAGAGGTGTAGTGTTAACATGACGACGGAAAATTGCAAAGAAAAGAACAAAGAAAATTAACTTGTATTCCTTTGATTCCTATTACAATTTGATTACAAAAGAGAAGAGAACAAATTTGATTATCTCCTTTGTTTAAAACTGGGTTCTTCTTGGTAGCGATGGAATACCTCCTTCGATTGCTCGCGTCGAATTTGCTCTCTGTTGACGATCCGACCGTCTTCTATCTCGTGGGAACGATGAACTTCTGTGGAAAGTTTAATAGATAACTCTGAATGAGTTTAAGAACTCTGAACGAGTTAAACTCTGTTAATAGAGTTGTTAGAACCGAAAATTCGGTTAATGACCAAGCTGATATTCTGTTGTTAAAGAATCCTCTCAGATTTGATCTTCTGAATTTGATTCAAAAACCCTATCTCCAAGGATTTTACTGCTGCTGCTGTTGAATCGCCAAACCTGAGTGGTTGAGATCCTGAAAATCCAACCTGCTGCCAACTCTTCCGTTCCAAAAAGCCAGCCCCTAACTCAGTTGAGTTTGTTGAGTTTTTATAGGTGGATAAGAGGTTGTAACTGCCCTCTAAATCCGCTCCTAAGTGGGCGTGATTTCCTCAGATCGTGGGAAAACAGTTTTGAAACCGTTCAGCTCGTATTTGAACGAGTCAAACGCCCAATCTGGCGTTCAGAACCCAACATCGCCTTTTAGAATTGAGACGCGAGGTTGGGTGTTGCCTGAACATCATTGAACGCAAGGGTCGCTCGCGTTTTGGTTTGTTGTAGTTTGGGAACGCGGGGGTCGGTGTTGGTTGAACCCCTACGAACGCGAGGGTCGCTCACGATTAGCTTGTGCTTGGAAACGCGGGGGTCGCCTGCACTTACAGAATTGTAACGCGAGGATGACATCCGCGTTTTAGAAGGAGCTAGTTGACTTGTAACTTCTTCTGTAAAGTGTTGCAAGGACCGTTGTTTAGTAATCCTGGCTTTAGCTGTTGTGAAGTGTGAAAGTCGTCAGATTGTAACTTTCACCGCAGAATGTGAAGACTGCTGAATAGAGTTTTCATCAGTTGTTGGAAGTGTCGTTGAATTGTAACTCTTCTCTATCAATGTGAAAAGTCCTCTATTTGCAGCTTTCGATTGTCGGCGTGAAAGCTATTTGATTGTAGCTTTCGTCGTTGGAACTTGACGGGAATCAACATCCATAGTGTTTTTAGATGAATATTTGCCCACAGCTCTCTACCAAGCAACTCACCAACTACGTCCAACCTTTTATTTCTGAAATCATTACACTGCTCATCAGCATCTCTAATAGTTGCTAATATAATATTAGTCATGTTGTTGTCGCAACCATCAAGATCAATCATCTCAGAAATGAGGCCGTGTTTGTAGCGATTGTAGAATTGCGAATACAGTGATTAGAAAGTCGTCTGATTGTGACTTCCATTGTCGGAGCTTGATAGGGATCAGCTATCCATCGTGATTTTTAGACAGCCTACAGAACCCCCTCCAAAGTTTTCAAAAGTTCGCGGTTGACTAGGACAAATTTTCGGAATACTTTGGATCCCAAAATTTAGTAGATTAATTGTTCGCTCTGTCTGATCGAGCCAGATGATTCTAATGTTGCTGACTGTAATCTATCTGATCTTCTCCAATATACTCCCCAACGGAGTCGCCTGTTTCTCCCCGACTTTGGTCGCCTTAATGATTGTGATAGCCTTGGTAGTCAAGAAGTTGCTATTATAGCTGTCCAAATAACTTCTGCATTTAAGAATTGGAACGCGTGGGTGAGCTCAGCGTTTTGCCAAAATATGGGACCAATAGGTGGGACAAGTGAGGTGTCCCCCTCCTATTGGATAATGAGTTGGTCATCATTAATGATGACCAACTCATTATCCAATAGGAGGGGGACACCTCACTTGTCCCACCTATTGGTCCCATATTTTGGGTCCTTAAGGAATTTTTCATTTCTTTTCAGCTCGCATTTATGGCTGAGTTGTCATGCTTCAAATCCAATTGCTGAGACTCTCTGGCAAGATCGAGAAATTCAAACAATAATTCAAGGTGGACCAATCACGGTCTAAGAAGAACTCGTCCCTCTCATACGATAACAAGGTTGATCAACAACGTTAATTAGGCTGATTGTGTGATCAAATCAAATGTCATTAAAAGTTGCATGCCGTGTAGCTGCAGTGAGTCACGTACAGTGAAAGTTCCTTGGTTAATTAAAGTTTGTTTGAACCAGAGCTGTCCCCAAATAAATGACCTCCTCGGGAGAGCACTGGGCAAGCAAATGCAAAGGCACGCGTTTCATTTTCTTCTTTAGTTTACTTCGTCCAATAAGAAGAGGCCACTCTACAAAGGAATTGAATCTTTTGGATCGTTTTTTTTAGGGCTGGGCATATTCGGTTCGGTTCGGTTTTAAGCCCAATCCGCATCCAATCCGAATTTTTCGAATTCTCAAAACTCTCATCCAGATCCAGATTTTTTTCCCTTCATCCGAATATTCGGCCCAACCGAAATTCGGATCGGTTCGGTTCGGTTTCGGTTTTAGACTGAATTAATTCAATTTCACAAAAATCTGTCCACACCTGAATACCGTTGTACTTTTGGATACATGGGATATCTGTTCCAATTCGGTATGTCCTCCCTGTGATTCAGTTTTAAATCTAATATCCTGCACTGGGATACCAAAGACATACATTATGTGCTGGAGCGATTGTTAACAGTACTTTCATCTTTTTGCTTTTTATCTAAAGCCAAGTTACAGAAAAGAACATGTCAACGTATGTTTTGTACATTTTGGTTGAGAAAATAACATCAAAATTCAACATTTTCTTTCTGACCGCACTGAAACAAGCATATCTCCTAATAGTATTCTTAAAATCATCATCTTCCAAGGCTTTTCACATCAACATGGAGTGTGTTAATGAATTCTAAGTCAAGAAAGGCTCACAGTTAAGAACTTATGAGGATATAAAAAAGTCGGATGCTAATATGATTACATTACTCTATTAGTAGTTACTACATATCTGTCCAAGGCAATCATGGATAAAAGGCAAAGCTTGCCATAAGACTAATTGATGTAGTAACTACTTTCTTTGTTATGCAACTAGAGAGTATTTCATGACAAGAATCTACAAGAGAGGAAGATGACAAGACTTTACAAGTACTGAATCATCCCTACAGGAAGATAAATTAGAGACCCAAATTCAAACAAATTATACAACTCTTATGGTGAACTCTCGAATGAGTTATCACTTGGCTCTCAGGTGTAGACATGCCATTAAGGCTTAGATTGGTAGGAGGTACAAGGAGGAGGTATGGTTTTTTTTCGGTATTTATATTAGAAAATTCGGTTCGGTTTTTTTTCGGGCGGTTCAAGGGTTCAAACCGGATCCAAACCGGTTTAATTCGGTTCGGGCGGTTTAGAGTCTTCTTCTCATCCATTTAATCCGGTTCGGTTAACCGGCCCGCTTTTTCGGGCGGTTTTTTCGGTTGAACCGGTTTTTTTCGGTTTTTGCCCACCCCTAATACCAGTCAACCTCTTCCTTTTTGCCACCATTTTGGACATGAAGGTGGTGTGGATATGAACATGACATTCAACCTACACCAAGAACTCCCCGTTTTCCGAATCAAGGAAAAGAGTCGCGTGGAACTGATCACCCAAGCTTCTCCCGAGACCCTTAGAATATTGGTCACGGACGCTCGACTTGAAAACTCGAGTCGTAAGCCAATAGTCAAATCTGGATTCCTCTTTGGGGACTTTGTTGATTTCGAGGCGGATAATGCTTACGATGGGGACTACAAGTGGTTACGGAAAGTTGGGAACCGTAACCTTTTCTTGCCTAATATGGAGAGGATGTACCCACTTTCTTATTTCCAGTGTGCTTCCATTCCACGTCGTATGGATTGGCCCCTAGTTAAGGATCAGGATGGGGTTATTCTCGGAACTCTGACTTTTCACGGGGTCCGCACACTCGGTTACAACAGGCAGGTGACAGCTTTGTGGCCAGGTTTATTTGCTAAGGAGTATCCCCTTGGCGAGGTGGCCAGCCCGGCAAATACCTTTGTCAAGAGGTTTGTGGCGAAGAAAGGAGAATTTCCCGCGCAAGGATTTAGAACTCCTGGCTGGGTTCATTCTCCAGTGACAGGGTGGTGGACCCGGATGACCAAGTTCATTTTAGATGAATTGGAGACCCCTCTTGCCCGAGCTGGATTGCAGACTCCCGTGCGGGCTACTAAGTTCGGGATTGTTCAGAGCCACTTTCATTTCTTCTCCATATTGGAGAAGTATAACCCCGAGACTTGTACTTTCTTCACCCCCGTGGGGGAGTTAGGTTTCGCTCTTGACGAGATGCATGAAGTCTCAGGTCTTATTCTTGGGGATTTGCCGTACGAAGAGTTTGTTCCGGGATCAGCGGAACTTAAAATTTTTAAGAAGACCAACCCCGAAATATACTCCACTCTTTGGGAAGTCATGTGTCACTTCTACATTTGCATGCAACTGACGGGGGCCCGAGGAAGAGGCGTTAAACAAGTGTCTTGGGCGGAATATTTATTCCAGAACTTGACCACTAAAGGAGCCTCAGTGATCCGATTGCCTGCAAGTACTTTGGAGGAGGTTCAGGCTCGAATTGACGATGCTACCTCCCACTACACCAATGAGGCCAAGGAAGATGTTTTCCCGGCTCACACGGAGTTTGAGAGTTTCCATTATCAAGCTCTGATTCCCATTTCCGACACAGCGCTGCTGGCTGGATTCTTGATGTTGTGGTTCAAGCGTTGCGTCGTTCCTACTAGGCCGGTCGATGCCCTCGCTGTTAAGGTGATCTACCCGGCTGTCCTTTTTGGCCCATGGGAAACCTGTGAGTCTCCTCCATGCTATGGTGAGTTGTTTACAGCATGGACTACGGGAGTTGGCCTCGGACTTCGTGGGTGTTACAGAGGTGGAGTCTGGGGGTCACAAGACTTTCAAAACTCCCAACCCCAGGGTGCCACTGCCATACACCTATCTGATGGCTTGGTATGTGCTCCACTACCCTCCTTTAATGAGTGCAGCCTCTCCCCCGGAAGATTCATTCATCCCATTCGTGCAACGACTAGAATCTGCGAAATGGGAAGGGGGATATATGGTTAGAATTCGCCAAATTTTGGCACGAGACACCCACTTCCATATCTTTCGCTGTTTCCCTAATTTTGGGGGCGGCGTCTACGGAGCCGAATATCAGGACATAGCGGGTCTAACGGATTCACTCAGCTGAGTAGGGGTGTTTTCCACTGGCTTCTCTCCATCAGGCCCAGCTACTTGATTTTCCGGCAAGGTGTCCACTGTTTCATCGAGCCCTACCAACCCTATAGGTTTGCTCGTCTATTTGGGTATGACCAGTTGTACGTCGGGAACCCTCGTCCTCAACTCTCAGTTATAGGCAATTTATATGAAGGAGCCAGGGCTTGGTACTTTTCTGTAGCAGGTTGTACCAAAGCCATCTTTAGGCTTCCCCATAAAACACCCAACTCCTACACTTCCATAAGCTTCTGTAATTGGTATTTCGCCGCTTCTCAGACTCCCAATTACAACCTGAATACATCTTGCCTAAAAGACATTAGGCATATGTATGCTTTAAGAAAGGGGTCCAAGACATCCCGCTTGAGAGGGATTGACGAGTTCCTATCCATCAAGAATCAGCCGGCTGGACAGGAAGAGGAACAAGGAGCTGGGCCTGTTCCGGTGGAAGAACAACAAGCGGTTGATCCCCCCACGACAAGAGCAGCTGGGAAGAGAAAACTCTCAGCGGATGAAGCCGACAAATATGAGAAACAGATCCATCGTAAGTTGCTGGTTGATTCCTCTCCCCCCAAAGGCCAACAAAAATCTAAGTTGATGGCTGATGCCATCAAAGCTGCTGAAGATGAAGAACAACATGAATCTTCTGTTGCAGGCCTGCCACGTAAAATTGGGCTTCGTTCTCATGGCCCAGCTCTATCGAGTGACACTTCTTCTTATCATCTCCCCCAAGATGAAGAGGATGAGTTAATGGCTGCAGATGCAGAATCTGCTCCGGTGATGGACCTTCCTAAGTCTCCTGCATTAGAACCAGGGGGTCTTGAAAAGAATTCATCCCCTTCTCCTTCAGCCTTAATGTCACAAGCTGGTGATTTAATTCCTAGTCCTACAATGGGACTTATGAATAAACCAGCTGTTGGAACAGATCTTCCGGAACCTTCAGCGGCTCAGGATGATGAGGAGCGAGTTGATTATGAAGACTCCTCGATTGGTGGTGCGGCTGACGAGGATAGAGACGATGAGGATGTTGACGTTGGCAACATGCCGGATCATAGTGAAGATGATGAAGAGCATGATTCCATAGATGACATCACCACTTTTGATGATGCTCCCAAGGTCCCATCCGATAAAGTATCTGGTTATACTCATTTTCATATCTCCGGTAAGCCTAGTTTTCTTCGACTTCTTCCGCATGTTCTTTTCGCGTTCCGACCCTTTTTTCGTGTAGGTTCGCCTCCTTCGAAGACTATTGCTGCTACTACTTCAAAGCAGGATCCAGCGCAAGTATCGGCTCCTCCACCAGAGCAACATTTACCTAGATCACCTACGGCAACTGCTTCACCTGTAGCATTTCCTGAAACTACTGATGCAACCCCTTCTCTGGAACAACAGATCGTGCCGGTGTCAGCCCTTGCGCAAGAGCAGCCTCTGCCTGCTTCGTCTTCAGCAGCTGCCTCACCTACCGCGTTGATGGCAGCTGCCTCACCTGCCGCGTTGATGAAGATCTCACTTACACCAACAGAGGCGAGGCCCAGCACGTCTCAGGCAAGGGCAATGATGGCTTTGACCTTGAGCCCATCACAATTGAATGTTTCTACCGCCTCTGCAGCTTCAGTGCCTGGCTCCCCTGCACCAATTTCAATGGCTCTGGGAGCATCTTCAAGTCTCGCGGGCGCACCTGAATTCCTTCAAATCTCTTTGGTGTACTTGAATAGCCTCGCAAAGAAGGTGATTGAATATGTGGTAGGCGGTCAGGACACTTTTAATTCTTTTCGACATCTTCTAGAAGCAGGCTTAAACGGAGTCCGAAGTGTGGGAAACACTCCATGGTTCGAGCGCTGTTCTGAGATTATTCTTCATTTGGAAGAACAATTGCAGCATTTTGAGGCCCTAGGACGTAGAGAGCTTCAGTTCGAGATCGTGTCCACTTTGGCCAGTCTTCAGGTTGCAGAAGTGGCTCGCCGGGAGGCGATAGAACGGGACTTGGCTGAAAGAGAGCGTCAAATCACGGAGCTTCGCGAGCGTAATATTCAGAAACAAGAAGAGTTAGAACGCTCGACTACTTCCATGAACTCGCTTCGTGATAGACTTGTCGAAGCTGAGGCTGAAGTTCTGCAGTTAAAGGCTGAATTTGCCCGCGAAGAAAATGTTGTTAATATCCTTAGCACCCAAAATGCTACGGGTACTCTTGAATATCACACACAGGCTCGAGCTTTGGAACAAGCCAGGAATGAAGCGGCAGCTATCATCATTCCCAGTGAGGAAGAGCTCCGGGCAAGGGCTGAAGCTATGCTGCGCACCACTCACGAAGAGGAGCTAAACAAAGTTAGGGTCCAACTCACATCTTTTGATTTGATGCGTGTAGGCAATAAAAATTGCCTTTAATCCTTATCAGAGAATTTCAGAACAAAACTGCTAAAAACTCGCCCGAAATAGCAGAAAAAGGGGAAAACGCAGATATCTCCCAAACCGTAAGGAATTTGGCGAAACAGAGGAAGCGAACCAAAGCCTTCGGCTTGGTTCGGATGGCTCCATCTCGTCGAGATAGGCGATTTTCATATATAATTCGTCCAATTCCGACTTACGGTTTGAAAGTTACGGCCTATTCTTCGATCCATGCTCAGGAGCTCGCCTGCAGACCCAAGTCTGCCTGCAGTCCTAAGCTCGCCTGCAGACCCACCTCATCGATCTGCGGACTCATAAATGCGGTTCATTAATGCTGGTCAAATCCACTCGGATAGTAGTCGTTTGTTGCCTCACATACAAGAATGGGCCTTCCCATCGTAGGTGACAGGACATAAAGCACAATCCCTGGAATGACCGTTCATGGTTTCGAGGAACAGCTAGACGTCTCTGAAGAAGATGTGGTCACATCCCACAATTCAAGGAGCAGTCAAGCTGTCTCCCTCACATGGTCAAATCCCATGAATCAAGGGATGGCCCATGTCATCCCTTGCCTACTAAAACCCATCTTCAGCAGCATGAAGAAAGGGGATTGGCCGTTGCATATTCTGCTGGCTAATCTCCCAAAGGTTGAACCTGGACTTTTGCCAAAGGCTCCCCTCATTTGAAGAGACTCGTCGGAACTCTCCGACTTGAGGCTCTCGGGTAGACTCGAACCCACTTACATCGGACCTTCTACTGCGTACTGAAGCTCCAGCAGCAACTTCGATCGGATCGTCCAAGGGAAGCAGACTCGGCACGAGCACCGAGCGAAGCGTCCTATCGCCACCGAAGAACCCACGTTAAACAAAGAGGGCACTCCCTCTGCTTCTGTTGTAAATATTTGATTATTAGTTTGTAATAAGCTTTCTTATCAATACAAACGAAGTTCCCTGTTTTCGGGAAATCAAAGTTTTCACCCTACAGAAGATGGCGACCACAGTGGGAGAATCCGTTCATTCAGATGAATTGGTGGTGGCGCAGTTTGACGAAGTTGCTGCAGGGACTACGGTTGAGTCCCTTGTGATCAAATTCGAGGGGTACTTACAATCGTCCTCTTCTCGCGGCAATACATCTCGCGATGGCTGCAGAGTCGTGCGGGTGGCCCAGCCCCAAGAGGCCGAAGCAACCAAGCCTGAGGGATCTGCCCAAGCCGAGGCAGGGGGTTCTTTTCCCCCCTTGACTCCAACGGGTATACGAGTATAAACTGTTCCCTTCACTCCAACTGGTGCATGAGTTTAAACTGCTCCCTTAACACTCCGACTGGTGCATGAGTCTAAACTGCCCCCTTACACTCCGACAAGTACACGAGTATAAACTGCTCCTTCCGATCCTCCAACTGGTATAAGAGGTTAAACTATTCCCCACACTTCCACTTCTTGAGCCAGGTTCCCAGTACGGGCGAACCGCTCAAATCGGGCAAGCCTATCAGTTTAGGCGTCAGGCTTGGGGGGAATCAACCTTTTGAGACAGGTTCCCATTTTTGGCGAACCGCTCAAATCAGGCGAGCCTAGCAGTTTAGGCGAGCCCATCTCTTTGAGCCAGGTTCCCGATTTTGGCGAACCGCTCAAATCGGGCAAGCCTAGCAGTTTCTTCTGACACTCCAACTGGTGCATGAGTTTAAACTGCTCCCTTAACACTCCGACAAGTACACGAGTATAAACTGCTTCTTCTGATCCTCCAACTGGTATAAGAGGTTAAACTATTCCCTATACTTCCACTTCTTGAGCCAGGTTCCCGGTTATGGCGAACCGCTCAAAACAGGCGAGACTAGCAGTTCAGGGGGGCTGCATCAAACTCCCACTTGGTCAAACCTTTAGATAGTTAGGACCAAAGCCACAACCCCCCGCCAATCCTCTTCAATAGGATGGCGGGACCCCCAAATCTGTCACGTTAACAGTCACCTCTGACAAAACAGCTTACCAGTCCTCTTCAATAGGATGGTAAGTCCATAGAGTTGCTCAAATCGCAATAAACTCCCACTGTCATGTTAACACTACACCTCTGACAAAATCAACTTACCAATCCTCTTCAAAAGGATGGTAGGTCCTCAAAGTCGCTCCGATCGCGGCAATTCCTATCAGTAGGGAGCAGTTTAGACTCATGCACCAGTTGGAGTATAAGGGGGCAGTTTAGACTCATGCACCAGTCGGAGTATAAGGGGGCAGTTTAAACTCATGCACCAGTTGGAGTGTAAGGGGGAAACTTGTCTTCTCTTAGGGCAAAGATGAAGACGAACCCTGATTTGTCTTCTCTTGGGGCAAAGACGAACCCTGAAATAGCAGCACATCGCATAGTAGGCCACTATCAAACAACAACGCCTTTTATGGGAAAGACGGTGCTGGGAGAATCAAATCGTTCAGGGACGTATGAGTATGACGACTGATCGGACAACGTCATTTGCGGGAATGACGGTGTCGGCTATCAGAGGTAATCGTTAACGTGATAGGAATTGCCGCGATCGGAGCGACTTTGAGGACCTACCATCCTTTTGAAGAGGATTGGTAAGTTGATTTTGTCAGAGGTGTAGTGTTAACATGACAGTGGGAGTTTATTGCGATTTGAGCAACTCTATGGACCTACCATCCTATTGAAGAGGACTGGTAAGTTGATTTGTCAGAGGTAACTGTTAACGTGACAGTGGGGGTCCCGCCATCCTATTGAAGAGGATTGGCGGGGGATTGTGGCTTTGGTCCTAACTATCTGAAGGTTTGACCAAGTGGGAGTTTGATGCAGCCCACCTGAACTGCTAGTCTCGCCTGTTTTGAGCGGTTCGCCATAAATGAAAACCAGGCTCAAGAAGTGGGGCTCACCTAACTGTTAGGCTCGCCTGATTTGAGCGGTTCGCCCGTACTGGGAACCTGGCTCAAGAAGTGGAAGTGTGGGGAATAGTTTAACCTCTTATACCAGTTGGAGGATCAGAAGAAGCAGTTTATACTCGTGTACTTGTCGGAGTGTTAAGGGAGCAGTTTAAACTCATGCACCAGTTGGAGTGTCAGAAGAAGCAGTTTATACTCGTGTACTTGTCGGAGTGTTAAGGGAGCAGTTTAAACTCATGCACCAGTTGGAGTGTCAGAAGAAGCAGTTTATACTCGTGTACTTGTCGGAGTGTTAAGGGAGCAGTTTAAACTCATGCACCAGTTGGAGTGTCGAAGAACTATCAGAGGTGATTGTTAACGTGATAGCTTTGTAGGCCCGTCGTCCTATTGAAGAGGATCGACGGGAGATTGTCAGAGGTGTAGTGTTAACTTGACAAGATTGTCGCGATTAGAGCGACTATGTGGGCCCGCCGTCCTGTTGAAGAGGATCAACGGGGGAAATTTGGAGGATATGAGGGATCGGTCTCCACTACCAAGGCATCTTGGTCATCATCCCCTCGAAATTCATGCGGGTCTTCGTCACCCATATGCTTGAGCATGCTCTCGACTTGTTCTCCTTGGCGGAGTAAGTCTTTCCATGAGCGAGCTTCAACAGCGCCCATATTGGACAGAACGCTGATGGAGAGATTGTTCCGGCACATCTCGATGAGCGTGGCCTCGGAAACTCGATCGCGGGAATGCAACGATCGGTTTCTGAATCTCTTGACAAAGCTGCTTACAGACTCTGTCTTCCTCTGCTTCACAGTTAGCAGGGTGGCCATAGATACTTCTGTGTCATCATCGAAGAATCTGGCCACGAAGAGCCTTTCCATGTCCTTCCAGCAGGTGATGGACCCAGGCTCCAATCTGCGAAACCATTCAAAAGCGACCCCCTTGAGGGTACCAATGAACAGTCGAGTCATAATGGGATCGTTTCCCACTATGTGTCCAGTTTGCGCCTGGAAGTAGTAGATGTGCTGGGTAGGAGAACCCTTTCCATTGAACTGCAGGAGGTCCAGCGGCTCGAACTTTGCCGGGTAGGAGACCGCATCCCATTCAATTGGATACGGTCTGACAACCCCCAGCTTGTTCGCATGCTTCTGGAGCTTCAAGGCGTCGAGTTGACTTTGGAGATCGTCAAACCTCTTGTCTCTTGGGTTATGGCCCGAAGATGACGCTCCTCTAGATGACTCGGATGAGGAGTGAGAAGGAGTAGGCACCCGCTCTTTGTGCTTCAAGGATTTATGCGAAGCCCGCGAAGTCCTCTCTCTCTTCCTCTTCTTCTCGCTCAGGAGCTGCTCCAACATCTCCTTCAGGGAGTCGATGGTTGCTTGTTGCTCGTCGAGCCTCCTAGACATCTCCTCAGGGATGTCAGTCATGTGCACATTTGTGTGCTTGCCCTGAACTGAGCTTGAAGTCTCCGACATTGCCACTGCTGAGCAATCGTCGTCGTCGTCGTCGTCAGAGACGGACGTCAGACCCGTGCAGGCAAACGAGGTGGCCACCCCCATTTGGGCGTGAGCGTGTTGGCGAGGTTCATGCTGGCGAGGTTCGCCCGTCAGGCGAGATTGGCACAGTGTGCCTGCGCCTGTCTGGCGAGCTGTTGCTTCGCCTTTCTGGCGATCTTGGGCCGTCAGGCGAGCTTGGTGAAGTTCGCTTGTTTGACGAAGCCCTCTTAAACTGCAGAGTTCGCCAGGTGCCCTTGGTTCGCCAAAATTGAGCACCTTGCTCACAGAGTGGGGCTCGCCTAAACTGCTAAGCTCGCCCGATTTGAGCGGTTCGCCAAAAATGGAAACCTGGCTCAAGAGGTTGGGCTCGCCTAAACTGCTAGGCTTGCCCGATTTGAGCGGTTTGCCAAAATCGGGAATCTGGCTCAAAGAGATGGGCTCGCCTAAACTGCTAGGCTCGCCTGATTTGAGCGGTTCGCCAAAAATGGGAACCTGGCACAAAAGGTTGATTCCCCCAAGCTTGAATAATAATTCAGGCTGTCGTGGGGGATGAGGGATTGCGCCTCGAGACGAGCGAGAGCTTTTCGTCGCCGCTGTTTGGATCTTTTTGAACGAGGAGCGTTCATGTCGACGACGGAGGCGTATTCTGCGTCGACACAAATGGTTGATTCCTCTTGCACAGGGGTCTGCGAGGATCGTTCATCGACCCATTCAGCAGCCCCTAGACCTGCATTCTCGAATCTCGGCTCGGCCTCAACTGGTTCGGGGGGAAAAGAACCCCCTGCCTCGGCTTGGGTAGATCCCTCAGGCTTGGTTGCCTCAGCCTCTTGGGGCTGGGCCACCCGCACGACTCTGCAACCATCGCGAGATGTATTGCTGCGAGAAGAGGACGATTGTAAGTACCCTTCGAATTTGATCACAAGGGACTCAACAGTAGTCCCTGCAGCAACTTCGTCAGACTGCGCCACCACCAATTCATCTGAATGAACGGATTCTCCCACTGTGGTCGCCATCTTCTGTAGGGTGAAAATTTGATTCTTCCGAAGAAAGGAGTTTCGTTTGTATTTATAAGAAAGCTTATTACAAACTAACAAATCAAATGTTTACAACAGAAGCAGAGGGAAGGCCCTCTTTGTTTTGTGTGGGGACTTTAGGTGGCGATAGGATGCCTCGCTCGGTGCTCGTGCCGAGTCTGCTTCCCTTGGACGATCCGATCGAAGTTGCTGCCGGAGCTTCGGTTCTCAAATGAGGGAGCCTTTGGCAAAGGTCCAGGTTCAACCTTTGGGAGATTAGCCAGCAGAATATGCAACGGCCAATCCCCCTTCTTCATGCTGCTGAAGATGGGTTTTAACAGGCAAGGGATGGCATGGGCTCTCCCTTGATTCATGGGATTTGACCACTAATAGAGGTGAGGGAGATAGCTTGACTGCTCCTTGAATTATGGGATGTGACCACACGTTGTTCGGAGACGTCCTGCTGTTCATTCGTACCGTCAATGGTCATTCGAAGAGCTGTGCTCTGCATCACGCTACATAGGAGTGGGAAAGCCCCTCCTCGTATGCGTGACAACGGCTGTCAGATGCTTGCGTGGATCTGACCAACCACCGAGCGTTGGCGGCTCTCGTCCCTTCACCTGGACAACTGAGGTGAGCCGCATTTATGAGGGTGCAGGCTGTTTCGGCGCCTGTCCGCTCATTCGTACTGTGGACGGCCATCTGACGGGCCTGGAGTATTGTGCCCTCTCCCTTGATTTGTGGGATTTGACCACTGATGTAACTGTTCCCATACTCCAAGTGGGCAGTTGACAGTGAGCTGGCGAGTCTGCAGCTTGGGTCTGCAGGCGAGCTTAGGACTGCAGGCAGACTTGGGTCTGCAGGCGAGCTTGCAGGCGAACTGGGTCTGCAGGTGAGTTTGGGACTGCAGGCGGACTTGGGTCTGCAGGCGAGCTAGCAGGCGAACTGGGTTTGCAGGCGAGCTCAGGTGCGCAGGCAGACTTGGGTCTGCAGGCGGATTTGGGACTGCAGGCGAATTTGAGCTGCAGGCGAGCTCCTGAGCATGGATTGAAGAATAGGTCGTAACTTTCAAACCGTAAGTCGGAATTGGACGAATTATATATGAAAATCGCCTATCTCGATGAGATGGAGCCATCCGAACCGAGCCGAAGGCTTCGGTTCGCTTCCTCCGTTTCGCCAAATTCCTTACGGTTTGGGAGATATCTGCGTTTTCCCCTTTTTCTGCTATTTCGGGCGAGTTTTTAGCAGTTTTGTTCTGAACTTCTCTGATAAGGATTAAAGGCAATTTTTATTGCCTACAATGCGTGAATGAACTTTATTCTTGTAATGTTCTTTTCATAAGAACAATTTTGTTTTGTATCACTTTCTTTTGGTTATTGAATAAAAAGTGATATTAACTTCTCATTGTTTCTTGCATTTATCAAGTTCTGATTTTAAGCAACAAATCATGAAAAATGCCTGAGACGTATTCCCGACTTAGAATAGATCTCCACAATGATTCTGATGCAGAAAACTCTCTTTTATTATCGTTTAAGATAACTCCAGAAAATTTTAAACTGCTAAGGATTAATATTTTCTCGTAATGGGATTGACTGATAGAATTCTCCCTGTGTCATTTCTATTTTGAACACTGAAAGAAGTCTATAGGTGCTAGAGGTATAGCTTTTTAACTTGACAGGGGGAATATTGCGATCAGGGCAATTTTGAGAACTTATCGTTCTGTTGGTGAGAATCAATAAGTTGATTTTGTCAGAGGTGTGATATTAACGTGACAGAAAAAATATTGCGATCAGGGTAACTTTGAGGACTTATCGTTCTGTTGATGAGAATCAATAAGTTGATTTTGTCAGAGGTGTGATTTTAACGTGACATGAGAAATATTGCGATCGGAGCAATTTTGAGGACTTATCGTTCTGTTGATGAGAATCGATAAGTTGATTTTGTCAGAGGTGTGATTTTAACGTGACATGAGAAATATTGCGATCGGAGCAATTTTGAGGACTTATCGTTCTGTTGATGAGAATCGATAAGTTGATTTTGTCAGAGGTGTAATTTTAACGTGACATCTGTGAGGAAAAAAATATTGTAGCGTCTCACTTGGGGGAGAACTGCTAAGTGTCTTATCATCAGGGCGACGAATTGTTTCACTTGTGATTTGAACAAGGTTCAGAAAATTTTATCATCTCATCGAAAAGAATTAGGTCAATTGGTTATTTGATATTCTGCTGAAGAGAGTTGATCAATTAACCAGGATTTGGATGATTTTGGAGATTTATCGTTCTATTGATGAGAATCGATAAATGGACCTTCGCAGAGGAATTGTAGTCATATTGGTAGTGATAATAACTAAATTCAATCTCTGTTAGGGTGATGACCATCTGAGGAGATACAGGGTTTTTTGTTTAAAAAAAACACTTTGTTGAAAGAATCCATGAACTTTAGAGGATAAGTATCAAGGGTAGATTCTTCATTTGGAAAAGTTGCAACGCTAAGGTGACTCTTGCGGTTGAGGTACGAAACGCGAGGCTAAGAACCTCCATAACGCTGGTCTGAGCCTAGCGTTTGAACGCGGGTGTGAACTTCGCGTTGAGATTAAAGTCTTAACTGACTTTATCTAAAAACGTAAGAGATTTACGTTTTAAAATATAAAACGGTTGGGATTCTCTTAGAATCCTTAACCATCTTAACAGCTTGACGGATGTTATAAATAGACCTGAGTGGTCACGTCAAGAGTCATTTGACTCTTTCCACTTTTGGCTATTTCCAAGAACGAGAACTCTCGTTTGGTTTCGACGAAATCTCCGACGAACTTCATCTCCTTCGTTCAAAGGAGTTTCTCTTGATTGACTGCATCAATGGTGCCTCGGAGAGCAGATTCCGATCCCAAGAAAGTCGCTGGAGCGGCTTTTGAAACGCCGTCGGCTGAGGACGCCGGCGGTGCTCCTGTTCGTGCGGGATAATCGTCATCGTCATCGCCGTCACAAGGGCCTCCCTGTCGTGGTAAGTGTTGGCCCAAATAACTTGCCTTGGCAAGTTTCTTTGAAAACCCTAGATGGGTTCTTGACAACGAGGAAGATGACTCGTTTTTGTTTGATGAAAACGCGGGGTTGGGACTCCTTGTGGGTCTCGACTCTCGTGTTTGAGTCTTTCCAACACGAGGTCCGACCTTTGCGTTTGAGATTTCTTACGCGAGGCTTGACCATCGCGTTTGAGATCCTGACATGGAGACTTTAACCTTCTGTGTTTCAGACTTGTCTTTATGTCAATAGCTTGTTTCTAGCTGCTAAACTCTGCTTTTTGATTGTGCAGTGTTTCTTCCAAACGTGACGCTTTCACAAGAGCATCATTTTGGATATATCGGCGGTCCTAACGCGAATGAAGTCTTCAGTCTTCAGCGCAGAATTCCACTATGCACTTTCCCTGATTCAGAGAGAACGGAGATAATTTAATTCCCCCGGTGCTCTACTCTCAGAATTTTAATCACTGACTTGGACATGGAGACCCCGATTGGTCATGCTCAGTTTCCCAAACCAACATTCATATTCGGAGATCGTATAGCAATCGACGACCATCTTGTACATGTGGAAGACTCCAAATTGCTGCGGAGAGTTAATAATCGCTTCTTATTCCTCCCCAACATGAAGAGGATGTACCCACTCTCTTACTTCTTGAATGTGAGCTGTCGTCGGGGTTTGACATTCGACATAGTTAAAGAGAAAGAAAATGTGTCGCTTGGATTTGGTCGGCGGGCTCGTACACAAATCGGGGAACAACTCAAGGGGTTAAGACCCGGCTTATTCGAGAAGAAGGATCTCGTTTCTGAGATGCCGCATCCAGCGAATGTCTTCATTCGTCAGTTCATTGCAGCTCAGGGTGAATTCTCTACCCAAATGTTCAGGTCCCCAGGATGGGTTTGTTCCGGAGAAGAAGGCTGGTGGACCCGTATGGTTGACTTCGTTCTTGAGGAACTTAAGGAGTCACTCGCTCAATCAGGTCTCACAATTCCCGTGCTAGCTACTCGACGGGGGGTTATGTAAAGCCATCACAATTTTTTCACCATATTGGAGAAATATAACCCGAACAGCTGCACATTTTTCACACCCATAGGGGAATTGGGTTTTGCTCTACACGAGATGCAAGCAGTATCGGGGTTGCCCCTGGGTAAAATGCCATACGAAGAATTCATCCCTACCACCGAGGAACTTTCCCTGTTGAGGGCAGCGCATCCAGAAGTCTATTCTACTTTCTGGGAGTTGATGTGCCACTTTCATATATGTGCTCAGGTCGTCGGAATGCGCGGAGGGGGAATCATGCACACTGCTTGGGCGGAATACCTCTTTCAGAATTTGAACCGGAAAGACATAGCTGTATCTCGTGTTGCAGCCATTTCTCTTAAGGATGCTAAAACCCAAATTAAAGCTTCCGGCGCTACTTACAAGACAGAGCTTGTAGAGGACGACTTTGAGGCTGGTATTGACTTTGAGAGTTTCCACCACCAAGACGCAGTTCCTATTTCTGACACGACTCTTCTTGCAGGCTTTTTCATGATTTGGTTGAAATGGTGCGTAGTACCGTCTAAACCAGTAGAGGCAATATTAGCTGAGGTTGTATACCCAGCTGTTTTGCTAGCTCATGGGAGACCCATAAGTCTTCTCACTTCTATGGTAAGCTGCATGCAGAGCGGCTTACGGATGTTGACCTCCGAACTTCTCGGAGCCGCGGGCGTTAAGGTTGCCGGGAAGAAGGTTAAGCAGGCTTCTCCACCACGCGTACCAGTGCCGTATACGTATTTGGTGGCCTGGTTCGTATTGCATTGCCCTTCATTGATGACAGGAGCATCTGAGAGCGATGATGCTTATGTTCCCTTTGTACAGAGGTTGGAATCGGCCACGTGGACTAATTCTTATATAGTCAGGGCTCGACAGCTTTTGTCTCGGGGAGACAATTATAAAATTTTCTGTTGTGCCCCTAATTTTGACGGAGCTAAAGAGAATGCCAACTTTTCAGACATTCTTTTTGAGGGTTCGTCTTCATTAGAGGAGGGTACTTTCAGATGGCTTCTCATGATCCGTTTAGGCTATCTGGTGTACCGCTTGAGGGAGAAGTGTATCATTTAACCTTACATACCTTCTAGATTCACCAGACAATTCGGATATGATCAACTTTATGTCGGTAATCCCAATCCGGCATTGGCCCAAATCGGGAATCTGTACGAAGGGGCTCGTGCGTGGTTCTTCTTCTCTGCCGGAGGGACCCATGCGCACTTTACCTTGCCCAATTCACCGCCTGGCTGTTCTACTGTTGCGGACTTTCGCGACTGGTTTGGTAAAGTTTCTCGAATCCCAGAATATGATATTCATACTTCATGCATAAGCGAGATTCGGGACTTGTATAAATCGAGAAGTCGTTCTGCTAAGAGTCATTTGCCAGGGATAGAGGAGTATCTCTCCTGTGAACAAGAGGCTGCCAGAATAGTTGAAGCCTCACAGGAGTTGCCTATCATTGAGCCTTCTGAGGAAGAGGTTCATGCAGGGACTGAAGAAGGGTTGCCAACTGCGAATTCTCCTGACGATAAGGTGGATGAGGGAATTCCTGCTCCTGAAGATAAGGTGGCTGAAGGAATTCCCATAGAGACCCCTACTCCTGAACTTCGTTCTTTGAGATCGAGGAAGAGGGCCCTTACTGCGGCAGAGGAAGGTGAATATGACAGGAGAACTCGCAAGAGAAAGGCTGTCCTCGCCAAGAACTCCAAGAGGGCTAAATTGATGGGGGACGTGATGAAGTCTGCACCTGGTAGACTTCCCGAGAACAAAGAGGCTGTAGCACCTCAAGCTGCTCCTCCAGATCTTGGAACGACAACAGATGAGCAGGAACCAGCTACCTCAGGTTCGGTGCCGAATACGACCGAAAAGTTATCATCTGAAGCTGCGCACACCTCCACTCGCACTAACTATGAGAATTGCTTTATCTATCCGCCGACTGCTCCACCTTTAAGCTCGGAAACTTTAAGGAAGCTCATCGAACAATTAGAGCACTGGATACAAATGACTATCGATGTCGTTAGTCTCGGGGACGTGAGTTTCAAAGTCTTTGAACCCCATCTGCTGGGGTGTCTCGCTAAGATTAAGGACCAAGGGAATGCGTTGTGGACTGAACATTGTCGCGAGAGCATTATTATTCTGGAATATGAATTGGAATTCCTTGGGAATGCGTTGTGGACTGAACATTGTCGCGAGAGCATTATTATTCTGGAATATGAATTGGAATTCCTTTCAATGCTGTAGCGTGACGACATAGGGCCAGAAGTGGATCAGGCTCTTTCTCAGGCCAAAGCTTTAAAAACACAACACCAAGAGGCCCTCCAGAAAAGTCTGTCTGAGACGGAATCTTGTATCGCCAAACTACGTGATTAGCATCTCCAAGTACAAGGGGACATGGGCAATTTTGCCGTGGGTCTCCGGGATACTGCAGCAGAACTCATTCGTGCTGGTGTTGGGATACCTCAGATAAATGCTCAGCTAGCTGGTGATATGGAAGTTTTCAAAGGGTTAATTACTTACTGTGATGGGCTTTTCCAAGGGTATGGCGATGAACTTGTGGCTGCCAATAAGATTAGGCGAGAGATTGCAGAAGCAGCACCCAATGAAGAAGAGCTCAAAAACAAGATAACAGAGGAAATCAAAAAGGCTCGTGAAGAGAAAATATTGGCTTTGAAGTCTAAACTCAAGTCTTTTAGGCTGATGGGCCCCAACGCTTAGGATTTGAATTGCTTTTAGCGGAGGGAATAAGTTTGTATCATTTTCATTTCAATTATCTTTGTTTTGTATCCAGATTGACAATATTGAATGAAAATGACATCATTTTGGCTTTCATCATCTCTTTTATTGAAATCTGATTCAGGATAATGAAAAATAATGCGAATGCTATCGAAATTCTCTTTATTGATTATTTAGAATAATTCCAGAAAATTTCAATCGTCAGAGGTGTAGTGTTAACATGACGAAATACAAGATAGAATTACACTATGAATAGGTAACCCCCAGCCTGATTTAGCTGGGTATAGAGGGCCACATGATTTATGGGAAATATCTCTTAAGGAATTTCCCATTAATTGGCATCATGAGCCTGTCTCCTTTTTGATCAATGAGGTGATATGCTCCGTTCGAATAGACCGATTCTATTACGAAGGGCCCTTCCCATTTAGGATTAAACTTCCCTTTGGTCTTGTGTGTCATCACCATGGGTCGTTTGTTGGCCAAAACTAAGTCGCCTTTCTTGAAAACCCGTTCCTTGACCTTTTTGTTATAGGTTTTGGCAATACGGGCTTGATATAGTTCAATCTGCTGCTGAGCTTGAAGTCGTTTGTCGTCTAAGGCTTCAAGTTCTTGCAGACGTCGCTGATGTTTTTCTTCTTCTGTGAGTCCAGTTGTAATAGCCACTCTCAGAGAAGGGATCTGGATTTCCAATGGCAATACAGCCTCGCAGCCGTATACCAAAGAGAAAGGTGTGGCTCTTGTAGAGGTCCTTAATGTCGTGCGGTAGGCCCACAAACATTCGCCGAGTCTTTCGTCCCAATCGCGCCGGCTTTTGGAAACAAACTTTTTGAGAAGCTTCACTATGGTTTTGTTAAAAGTTTCTGTAAGACCATTTGCTGGTGGATAATACACCGTAGATGCAACACTTTGGATTCTAAATTTGTCACAAAATCTTTGAAACCCAAAGCTGATGAATTGTGTCCCGTTGTCGTGAACTATTCGTCTCGGGACTCTAAAACGGTAGACGACGTGATGCTTGATGAACTTGATTACATTTGAAGTCTTGACTTCTTTCAACGGGTTTGCCTCTGCCTATTTGGAGAAATAGTCAGTTACGGCTAGAATGAACCGGTGCCCTTTGGACGTCGGAGGGGAAATCGGTCCGACGATATCCATACCCTACATTTCGAATGGCCAAGTCGCCGATGTGGGGTGTAAATTCCCGGGTGCTTGGTGGATGAAGTCTCCATGAATTTGGCACGCGTGACAACGTTTAGCATAGTCAACCGTGTCTGAAAACATCTTCGGCCAATAATAGCCGATTCGTCAAAGGCAATCTCCTAATTTAGCTTCGGGCTGATGAGCTCCGCACATTCCGTCGTGAGCTTCCTTAAGGGCCTCTTTTGCTTCCTTCCGGGAGAGGCATCGAAGCAAAACTCCATCATGTGACTTACGATACAGGACTTGAGAGACTGTGTCATAATAGAATCGGAGGGTCTTTCGTTTGACAGAGGCTGCTTCCTTAAGGTCATCTGGCAGAATTCCATATACAGCAAAGTCGATGTACGAGAATCGCCAATCCCTAGATTCGAACTCCATAAATGTCGTACAGACTTCTCCGGACGTCATCTTGTCTGGGTTTTCCTCCATGGGGATCTTGGAAGAGCATAGTTTCTGCCCCGCGACTAGAATCGTTGTTTCAGCTCCCGGTGGCAATGCTAATGAAGTTGCCAAGGAGGCTAGAGCATCTGCATACGCATTCTGAGCTCGTGGTACATATTCGATGAAGAATCCTTCGAACTTTTGAGCTTGCTCTAGCACTGCAAAGTAATGCGGGATCAAATCCTCATGACGTACTTCGTATTCTCCTCGGACTTGATTAACGATGAGCTTAGAGTCACCGTAAGCCTCAAGATGCCGAACATTTAGTTCTTCAGCAAATTGCATTCCTAATAGCAGAGCATTATACTCGGCTACATTGTTGGTGCAAGGTTCGATTAAGGAGAATCCCCTTGGGATTACATGGCCGTTCGGAGAGATTAGCACTACTCCTACTCCCACGGTAATTGCTCCATGAGGATTTGCTCTGAATGCACCGTCGAAGAATAACTTCCACACTTGCGTAGCTTCTTGAGTAACACAAGTTTCGGCGACTTCGTCAGGTAATTCTTCATACAACTTAGACGTTCCTGACACTGGATGATCGGCTAAGAAGTCTGTCAGTGCTTGACCCTTGACCGCCTTTTGCGGCATGAATTGTATGTCATATTGTGACAGGAGAATGGCCCACTTGGCGAGTCGACAGTTTAGAGATGACGGTTTTGTCATCAGAACTCTCAAGGGATTCACCTTAGAGATGACGTGAATTGTTTATCCAACTAGGTAATGTCATATCTTTTAAATTGCGAATACCAAGACGAGACATTCTTTTTTGACCGGATTGTACCAGTGTTCGGCTCCCGTCATAGTCCTACTCAGGTAGTAGATGTCTTGCTCTTGACCCTGATCGTTGTTCTGGGCTAACAAAGCTCCAAGGGAATGGTCCATGGTTCTCACATACAACAGGAATGGCTTTCCTGATATCGGGGCCATGAGAACTGGCGGTTGAGTGAGATATCTTTTGATCTCCTTGAACGCTTTTTGACACTCTGCATCCCAAACAAAGGATATTCCTTTCTTCATGAGCTTAGAGAAAGGTTGGCAACGCCCTGAAAGATTTGATATGAATCTTCGAATATAAGCTAGTCTGCCTTGCAAACCTATGAGCTCTTTGAGATTCTTCGGAGGTGGCATGTCTTGGATGGCACACACTTTCTCTGGATCAAGGGAGATTCCCTTGGAAGTAGCGATAAATCCAAGGAATTTTCCGCTTGAAACTCCGAGAAACGATTTTTTCGGATTCATCTTCAGCTGATGTGCTCGCATGATCTCGAACATTGTCTTCAGGTCTGCAAGATGATCATCTTTACATTGGCTCTTTACTGCTATATCATTAACGTAGCACTCGATCTTTTTTCGAAGGTGTTCGTGAAAGATTATGTTCATTGCACGTTGATAAGTTGCACCTGTATTTTTTAGGCCGAAGGGCATCACTGTGTAGCAATACACCCCCAGTGGTGTTCTAAAAGCAGTGTGTTTCTCGTCTTCCGGGTGCATCTTGATCTGATTGTATCCGGAGAATCCGTCCATAAAAGACATCCTTTCATATCCGCAGGTGTTGTCGATCATGACGTCAGTAATAGGAAGAGGAAACTCGTCTTTTGGACAAGTTGCGTTGAGATCACGGAAATCAATGCATATCCGGACCTTACCGTTTTTCTTGGGCACTAGGACAATGTTGGCTACCCAGTCTGGGTGTTGCTCTTCCCTAACAAAACCTGAGTCTATAAGCTTTTTAACTTCTGACTCAATTGATTCCATGATCTCTGGACGAAACCTGCGTTGTTGCTGTTTAACAGGTTTTGCATCTGGATCGATGTTGAGACGGTGCATGGCAACCTTCGGGTCAAGGCCGGGCATATCTTCATAATTCCAAGCGAAGACATATATATATTCTCGGACGAGAGATATAAGGTCCTCTTTTTCGGATGATGATAGGTCTTCGGCTATAAAGATAGGCTTGGGGTCAGACTCGTCTCCCATGTTGACCTGGATCACCTTATCTTTAGTGGGTGGTTCGCGTTGTTCGAAGCGCATATCCCACAAGATGTTAAGGCGTTTGATCCAAGGGTCGTCGGTTGATTCGACTAACTCTTCATCACTCCCTGCGTCTTCATCTGGATGACTAGTTGAAACCATGTTCATAGTCAAACTTTTAAAGAGAGGTCCAACACTGATGTCGGACTCGTATGAAGATGTTCTGGATGAATGGTCGTGACGCGGGTAATTACTGATTTCGTTTTCCGAGGCAGGGGGAGGCGTAACGTAACCCACGCCTCTTCCGGTTTTTTGATAATAGTTCGGAGGTTTTCCTTCAGGAGTGAGAGACATTCGGATCGGGGTTCGTCTTCCTTTCCCGAATTTCAAGCCTTGCTTCTCATTAAAGTTATACCCCATTCGTTTCATTAAGTATATAGAATTGGGTTCGTGGTAATGGAATTGGGGAACTCCATCATCTTCCTCTGAACTTCCTCGTTTGAGTTGTTCGGGTTTGACTTTACCAAAACAGATCGGCTTCTGCCCTTTCCTTTTGGATGTGACTTTGAAGAAAGCCTTTTGTGCGTCCTCCACTTCTTCATCTGAAGCGAAGGATGACTAGATTGGCAAAGTGAGCGACACCTCTATGCACAGTACGTGCCATGGGTTAGTACCTGTACTAGAATCATTCTCTATTTGTTTATTTTTAGGAGAGACATCAGACAAGTACGCTAAAATGAAATCTTCATTAATGCACCACTCGCCCTCACTCGGTACATTATTGTTACTCTCACCCTGACCCATTACATCAAAGTTTAATTCCCAGATAGAAGACGGAGTCGGTATGGAAGTTTTCCACCCCTCGGAAGGGGTATTTTTCTGCAATTAAGGTTCAAACTTCACCCTCGTTATTGGCGTACTTCATGACTTGATGCAGAGTAGATGGGACAATACGGTTTGCATGTATCCATGGTCGTCCTAGCAAAAGATTGTAGGACGTGTCCACATCTATGATGTAGCATGCTACTTCAGACTTAAGATCTCCGATCTAGCATCTGAGCTTGATCTTTCCCAGAGGTCGGGTACTGTTTGCATTGAACCCAAAGATAGTAGTCTGGGTGGTGTGCAGTCGGTGCATAGGAATCCCTAAGACCTGCATGACCCTGTAAGGCATGATGCTGAGTGCTGAGCCTGGGTCAACTTGAACACGACTGATTTCGGAGGATCCAATATACCCTGTGTAGTACAGTGGTCGGTCATGCTCGTGCTTGACTTGCATATCTTCCTGAGTGAATGATATGCATGGTAGACTTCTCGCTGCTTGTAGGCATTGCAGACAAGGTTGATCTTCAGAAGCTTCAGGGATCAGAGTGACTTGAGTAATGAAGCTCTCCGTATTCTTTAAGGCTTCGATCAGAGCTTCCTTGGTAGTTTTGGACAACCTCAAGAGCTCATACAGGGTAATACTGGCCGGTATATTGGCCAACTAAGCTATGACATTGAATTGGAAGGGAGCGCTCGACTCCCCGGATTCTTGGTGGAGATTTTTGTTGAACCGAAGCTCCTTTTGTTTCCCCTTATCAACTGGCTTTTTAGGGACAGAACCCCCAGCGTCTTGGTGTTGTTCCTCAATTTCTTGAGCATTCTGGCTGTAGTCTTTCAGGTAAGCTTTTCCTGACCGAGTGCCAGGGTTGTCCCCTGGGTATGCTGCCAGGGCAATCCTCTCCTCTTCTGAATCTGTAAGAGGTTTGAGGTGGTCATCATTTTTAGTAATAGAGGGGCTAATCATGTTGGAAGACTTAGCCTTGTCTCCCTTCTTTTTGGACGAGGTGTTCGTCCATTCTTGATCTCTTAGCAAATCAGGGTGGACCCACATGATTTCCCCTTTTGGGGTAATGAAGGGTACCAATCCCCTGTCTTTTTGACTATACAAGTCAACATTCTTCAAGTGCATTTCTTCCTTGCGAATGGGGACAACGCCGTTCGCAGTTACTGTTGGACCCTAGAGGGGGGGTGATTAGGGTCAAAAGGCTCTAATATGCAGATTAAAAACACACAACAATCAATTCACAGTAAATAGATGCAAACAAGGTAAATAAGAGAGGGTTAGGAATCGTTATCCTTGACGCGCGATGTGTTAACGAGGTTCGGCCCTCTGGCCTACGTCCCCGCTCCCCACTCTCGAGGAGAAATCCACTACACAGCCGGTTTGGAAGCCGGAACTTCGTCTACACAGCGATCCCACACGATCTCTCTCACTACACAGTTTGATCTCAACAGATCACTCCCTCACAGTAGATCTTACTCAAGATCTCAACTACACAGCACAAGATAACAGATGTAGAACTCTCTCTTACAAAGCTCCTATGGCAAAGAGAACAAATTTCTGAAGCTGGGAGGTGAGCTCACACAAAACCACAGAGAAGAAAGCAGGACTGATTTGAAAATTTTCTCAGCAGAAACAGAAAATACTCTCTCTGGTTTTCAAACGTTTGGCTCAAGGAAGAAGAAGAAGCAGCTGTAGGGTTGATTAAACCAATTTTAAAACAAAACCCAATCTTTCTATTTAGGAAGATAATCCCCTTTACAGAGTCTTAGCTCAGACTGAGCCAAGCACAAAAGAGTGAAAGCACGACAATCGAAAATAAAAGACCGTTTAAAAAAAAATCTCGTGTTGACTGAAAGGAAAAAAGCGGTCGGCCGAAATATCGTTCGGTCGACCGAAAATCACGTCGGTCGACCGACCGAAAATTTCGGTCGACCGTGAGCTGCTTCAGAAAAAATAAGAAAACCAGCAGAAACACTGTCGGTCGACCGGATCGGTCGACCGATATAAAAATCGAGAATTCGGTCGACCGGCCCGGTCGACCGACGACCTCTCTGGAAACCAGTAAGAAAAGATGATATGTGCGGTCGACCGATCCGGTCGACCGCTTTCTGACATATGCTGGAAAACATGTTTTTGACCAAGTTAAAATATTTGTAGAATATTTATTTGACCTCTGAAAAATCTGAAACTTTGTAAAATGTTTTTGATACTAAAAACAAACTGTTTGAAGAAAGAATTTTGCAGATAGGTTCTCGTATTTGTGAAAAATAAGGTTTTGTGAAAACGGCTTAAAAGTTTAAGAAAGAAAACATGTGTGTAAGTCCCAATAGCTTCATGTAAACATAGTGACTCTTTGCCTACAATCTAGCACTAGAGAGAAACATAAAGGAAAGCTAATATCCTCATATTTAAAGCAATACTTGAGCTTTGATTAGCTTGAATCGGATGAAGCTTTTATATGAGTTTGTCGTTCTTGAATTAACGTTGCTTCATCTCTTGGCCTCCTCCTCCTTTGGATATTATCTTTGTAGCATATATTCCATCCATCCTCCATTTATGGCACTAACGAGCTTGATAAATAGATTTACTACAATTTCACTCAATAAGCCATTAGTACCAATAATGGTGGTTGTAAGAACATCATCAAAACATAAGGGCTAACAATCTCCCCCTTTTTGATGATGACAACCAACCATTTTAAGAGCAAAAATAAAATAACTTATAGATAGATGCTCCCCCTATCTATGAGCTCCCCCTAAGGATGTGCAACAAAAGAGGAGAGGTTTCTCCCCCTTTGGCAACATCAAAAAAAATGGGGTAAAAAGAAATATAAACGACAACTAAACAAGCACACAATGTAGAACGCTCACATAGTGCATAGGCCCAAACCATTTCTTATGCGACAAAAATCATCCTCTCCAAGAGGCTTAGTGAATATATCCGCTAGTTGAGATTTTGTGTCAACAAATACTAGGGATACATTTAGTTTCTCTACATGATCGCGTAGGAAATGATGGCGTACATCAATATGTTTGGTTCTAGAATGCAAAACCGAATTTTTTGAAATATTTATGGCACTTGTGTTATCACAAAAGATTTTAATATTTTGGAAATGCAAATCATAGTCAACTAGACTTTGTTTCATCCATAAAACTTGAGCACAACATAAGCCGGCGGCAATGTATTCCGCTTCCGTAGTGGACAATGCAACACAATTTTGTTTCTTGGAAGCCCAAGAAACAAGTGAATTTCCTAAGAATTGGCATGTTCCACTAGTACTCTTGCGATCTACTTTACACCCGGCAAAGTCGGCATCACAAAAACCATATAAATCAAAAGAAGTGCTTCTGGGATAAAACAAGCCAAGATTAAAAGTACCATTAACATATTTAATGATTCTTTTAACGGCAATTAAATGAGATGCTTTAGGAGATGCTTGAAAACGTGCACATGCACACACACTAAACATAATATCGGGTCTACTAGCAGTAAGATAAAGAAGACTACCTATCATACCTCGGTATAATTTTTGGTCCACGTCTTCACCACTTTCATCCGCATCAAGCTTAACACTAGTGCTCATGGGAGTAGGCGCATGCTTGGAATTCTCCAACTTGAATTTCTTCACCAATTCCTTTGCATACTTGCTTTGTGAAATGAAAATCCCATCCTTAGTTTGCTTGACTTGGAGCCCGAGAAAGAATGTAAGCTCTCCCATCATACTCATCTCAAAGTGATCCTGCATAACTTTAGAAAATTCCTTGCACAAGGATTCATTAGTAGCACCGAAAATAATGTCATCCACATATATTTGAACTAAAATGAAATCATTTTTTCTTTTTCTTACAAAAAGAGTGTTATCAATTGTTCCTTTTGAAAAACCATTTTCAACAAGAAAACTAGAGAGGCGAGCATACCAAGCTCTAGGAGCTTGTTTCAACCCATATAAAGCTTTGTGTACCCGGTAAACATGGTTTGGAAAATCATGATCAATAAAACCGGGGGGTTGCTCAACATACACTTCCTCTTCTATAAAACCATTTAAGAAGGCACTTTTAACATCCATTTGAAAGAGTTTAAAATTTTTGAAACTAGCAAATGCCAAAAACATCCTAATAGATTCCAACCTTGCAACCGGTGCAAAGGTTTCATCATAGTCTATGCCCTCCTCTTGATTGTATCCTTGGGCAACCAAACGAGCTTTATTCCTAGTAACAATGCCATGTTCATCAAGTTTGTTTCTAAAAACCCATTTTGTACCAATAACACTAGCATTATTTGGTCTAGGAACTAACTTCCAAACTTCATTTCTTTGAAAATTGTTTAATTCTTCATGCATAGCTAAAACCCAAAATTCATCATTTAAAGCATCATTAATTCTTTTAGGTTCTATGTGAGATAAGAATGCAATGTTACCACACTCACTCAAGGCTTTTGAGCGAGTAATAACTCCTTTTGAAGGACTCCCAATGATTTGCTCCTTTGGATGATTTGATGTGAATTTCCAAGCTTTTCGAGGTTCAACTTGATCTTGAGAGCTATCTATATCTTTATGAGCTTCTATGGAGGGAGTGTCATTTATTTGCAAGAAGTCCAATCCTCCCTCAATATCCTCATCATCATCTTTTCTAGGCAAAATAACTCGAGAGCAAACATTAGTCTCATCAAAAGTAACGTTTATAGATTCTTCAACAACGAGGCTTCGTTTATTGAAGACCCTATAAGCCTTACTTCGAGGTGCATATCCCAAGAAAATACCAACATCAATTTTGGAATCAAATTTATCATGGTGGTCTTTCGTATTTAAAATGAAACATTTGCAACCAAAAACACGAAAATAGCCAATGAAAGGAGTTTTCCCATAATAAAGTTCATAAGGAGTTTTCTTAAGCTTTGGTCTAATCAAAACACGATTCAAAACATGGCAAGCCGTATTAACGGCTTCCGCCCAAAAATATTTTGGTAAATCAAAAGAGTTTAACATAGTGCGTGCCATCTCTTGTATGGTGCGATTTTTCCTTTCAACAACACCATTTTGTTGTGGTGTTCTCGGAGCGGAAAACATATGAGTTATACCATGATGAGCACAAAAATCATAGAAGAATTCATTTTGAAATTCACCACCATGATCACTTCTAATTTTAACAACTTTCAACTCTTTTTCATTTTCAATTCTCTTAATATGATTAGCAAATTCTTCAAAACAATCATTTTTCTTTGCAAGAAAAATTGTCCATGTAAAACGAGAAAAATCATCAATAATCACAAAAACATAGTGTTTTCCTCCAAGAGAAGTGACACGCATAGGACCAAATAAATCAAGATGTAATAGTTGCAAAGGTTTAGAAGTTGATACCTCATGGATGGATTTGAAAGAGGATTTTGTTTGTTTACCTTTGGCACAATCCTCACAAATTGTATCTTTTATGAAGTGCAAGTTAGGTAGCCCTTTCACAAGATTCTTCTTAGACAATTTTGATATCAACTCCATATTTGCATGTCCAAGTCTCTTGTGCCAAATCCAAGGGTTTTCATCAATGGCCGCAAGACACTTCACATCTTGATTCAATAACTCATTCATCTCAAAGATATAAACATTAGACTTGCGATATGCAACAAAAACAATTTCTCCATTCATACTAATGATGCATTTATCCGGTTTAAAAGAAATATCGAAACCTTTGTCACTTAGTTGACTAATACTAAGAAGATTATGATTCAAACCACTTACTAAATAGACATCTTCAATAATGGGTGAGGGTTTCTTACCAATAGAACCTATACCAATGATTTTACCTTTCTCACCACCACCGAAGGAGACGTTGCCTCCTTCAATCCTTGATAGGGTTGCAAATAACTCTTTGTTGCCCGTCATATGATGTGAGCAACCACTATCAAGGTACCAAATTTCCTTACGTCGTTGCCGTGACGTCCCCTACAAAAGAAGAAGACGAAGGTGTTGTAGCTTTAGGTACCCATGTCTTGGGTCCTTGGTGGTTAGTAGTTTTGGTGCCTTTGGGTACCCATATTAAACCATAAAAATCTTCATTGTCTTTAACTCTACAATGAGTAGAAATGTGTCCATGTCTCATGCAATAAGTACATACAAAGTTTCTTTTGTATGCACGAGTGTGAGAGCCATAAGACCTATTTCTACCATGGTGATTGGCATAGACATGAGTGGGTCTAGTCCTACAACCTTCAATTTCTAATCTTTCAATTTTTGATCTTAATTGTTTATTTTCGAAATCGAGATCTCCTAGCAATTCATCTTTTAGAGCAAGAGAGGTTGTTAGTTGTTCAAGCTTAATATCACAAGAGACATGCAACTTTTTGAAAGAGGAGTATTCTTTAGACATTCGTTTAAATTCAAAGTTCAACTCCTCTAATGCCATAGCTATATCACATTGCATATAGAAAGATTCACTTTCGGCCTCGGATATTACCTCATGTTCATTTGCCATGAAACAAACATTTGGGTCATGAAGGGCAAGTTTGGCTCCCTCCTCATCGCTATCCGAATCACTTGGTTCGGATTCTTCCCATCCGGCATACATAGCCTTCTTCTTCTTGTACTTCATGTACTTCTCCTTGAGCTTGGGGCAATCCTTAGCGATGTGACCCGGTTCATTGCACTCAAAACATTTTCCTACACGAGATGAAAACTTGTTATTAGATCGGGGATTGAATTTTTTGTTCATTTTTATAAGTCTAGAGATTCTTCTAGAGAGATGAGCCACTTCTCTAGAAAAATCTACTTCACTCTCCGATGACGAAGATGAGTTGTCACTAGCTCCTTTGAGAGCTATAGTCTTCAACTTTGGTGATGGTTCCTCAACTTCACGTGATGGCACTTCCTCCTTCTCCTTCCCTTTGAGCTTCTTTTCATGCACTTTGAGCTTTCCGATAAGACTATCAAGAGCTAATGTAGTGAGGTCATGAGCCTCCTCGATGGCCGTAGCCTTGGGCTCCCATGCCGGAGTTAAGGAACGAAGTATCTTGTAGTTCATCTCTTGAATAGATAGTTGCTTATCTAAACCATGTAATTCATTGATGATATTAGTAAAACGGGAAAACATAGCATCAATGGATTCATTTGGAAGCATTTTGAATAGCTCATAATCATGCATAAGTCCACTAATCTTAGACTCCTTAACTTGGGGTGTTCCCTCATGTGTGACACATAATTTTTCCCAAATTTCGTATGCGGTTGCACACGTGGAGACTCTATTGTATTCATTAGGGGAAAGACCACAAATTAAGGCGTTCATAGCCTTAGCATTGAGATTGGCAAGGTGCCTTTCATCATCGGACATGTTCTCAACTTTGGATTTCTCTACATATTTCTTTTCAATAAGCCCTAGGATGTCAAGGTCAATACAACGAAGATAAATTCTCATCCTAGCCTTCCAATAAGCAAAATTGCTCCCGGTGAAGAGAGGTGGCCTAGTTGTGGATTGTCCTTCTAACATATGCATATTCAAAGAAGCCTCCATAAGATCTTTACTCTAAGGTGATTAAACCAAAAATTAATATAGAGACCAAGCTCTGATACCAATTGTTGGACCCTAGAGGGGGGGTGATTAGGGTCAAAAGGCTCTAATATGCAGATTAAAAACACACAACAATCAATTCACAGTAAATAGATGCAAACAAGGTAAATAAGAGAGGGTTAGGAATCGTTATCCTTGACGCGCGATGTGTTAACGAGGTTCGGCCCTCTGGCCTACGTCCCCGCTCCCCACTCTCGAGGAGAAATCCACTACACAGCCGGTTTGGAAGCCGGAACTTCGTCTACACAGCGATCCCACACGATCTCTCTCACTACACAGTTTGATCTCAACAGATCACTCCCTCACAGTAGATCTTACTCAAGATCTCAACTACACAGCACAAGATAACAGATGTAGAACTCTCTCTTACAAAGCTCCTATGGCAAAGAGAACAAATTTCTGAAGCTGGGAGGTGAGCTCACACAAAACCACAGAGAAGAAAGCAGGACTGATTTGAAAATTTTCTCAGCAGAAACAGAAAATACTCTCTCTGGTTTTCAAACGTTTGGCTCAAGGAAGAAGAAGAAGCAGCTGTAGGGTTTTTATAGAATAGATTAAAACAATTTTAAAAACAAACCCAATCTTCCTGTTTAGGAAGATAATCCCCTTTACAGAGTCTTAGCTCAGACTGAGCCAAGCACAAAAGAGTGAAAGCACGACAATCGAAAATAAAAATGACCGTTTAAAAAATCTCGTGTTGACTGAAGGAAAAAAAAGCGGTCGGCCGAAATAACGTTCGGTCGACCGAAAAATCACGTCGGTCGACCGACCGAAAATTTCGGTCGACCGTGAGCTGCTTCAGAAAAATAAGAAAACCAGCAGAAACACTGTCGGTCGACCGGATCGGTCGACCGATATAAAAATCGAGAATTCGGTCGACCGGCCCGGTCGACCGACGACCTCTCTGGAAACCAGTAAGAAAAGATGATATGTGCGGTCGACCGATCCGGTCGACCGCTTTCTGACATATGCTGGAAAACATGTTTTTGACCAAGTTAAAATATTTGTAAAATATTTATTTGACCTCTGAAAAATCTGAAACTTTGTAAAATGTTTTTGATACTAAAAACAAACTGTTTGAAGAAAGAATTTTGCAGATAGGTTCTCGTATTTGTGAAAAATAAGGTTTTGTGAAATGTTTTTGATACTAAAAACAAACTGTTTGAAGAAAGAATTTTGCAGATAGGTTCTCGTATTTGTGAAAAATAAGGTTTTGTGAAAACGGCTTAAAAGTTTAAGAAAGAAAACATGTGTGTAAGTCCCAATAGCTTCATGTGAACATAGTGACTCTTTGCCTACAATCTAGCACTAGAGAGAAACATAAAGGAAAGCTAATATTCTCATATTTAAAGCAATACTTGAGCTTTGATTAGCTTGAATCGGATGAAGCTTTTATATGAGTTTGTCGTTCTTGAATTAACGTTGCTTCATCTCTTGGCCTCCTCCTCCTTTGGATATTATCTTTGTAGCATATATTCCATCCATCCTCCATTTATGGCACTAACGAGCTTGATAAATAGATTTACTACAATTTCACTCAATAAGCCATTAGTACCAATAATGGTGGTTGTAAGAACATCATCAAAACATAAGGGCTAACAGTTACCACCGGGGGAAGTCACCGAATTGGACCGCTATCATATTAGTGGATATGGTCTTCTGCTTAGGTTTTAAGGTGAGCACATTAGCATTTATCAAATTCTGCAAGATGTCTTTGAAGACATAGTATTTTTTGATAGGATGCCCAAGGAATCTGTGGTAACAACAATAATTAGGGTCATCCACTTTCCCTGCTTCATCCGGCTTCCTGATCTCAGGCAATTGCAGTTTGTTGTTCTTTCGAAGCAACTGGAATAAGGTATCCACATGCTCCTCTTTAAACGAATATTGCTTGGGCGCTCTTTGTTGATTGGGCGCTTTGCCTTGCTTATTAGGCGGTGGTACTCGCGTGTAGTCAGCTGCTAAAGTCTCCTTTCCCTTAGACCGCTGGGCGTTGTTCTGGTTGCGTTGCTGTTGTGGCTTGGGTTGCGGCTCTTCTTCAGCTTTAACTCGCGCCACTATCTCTTCAACTTGTTCTCCTTGTGAAACTAGTTGTCTCCCAGAGCGACACTCTGCTACCCCCATCTGAGCAAGGAGCTGGGTCTGTAGATTGTGCCTGCAAGTTTCAACCAAAGTTGATTGAGTCATACCTGAGGGGCATCGCAATGCCATGCTGCGGAATCTTTCCACATAGGCCTTGATGGACTCTCCTTTCCTTTACTTAGTGGCGAGAAGAGTTGGGACTAAGACCTCTGTATCGTCCTTAAAGAACCTTGCCAAGAATAGCCTTTCCAGGTCTACCCACTTCTGGATGGATCCGGCAGGTAGTTTCATGAACCATTCGAAAGCGACACCCTTAAGGGTACCAATGAATAGCCTGGTCAGGATGGCGTCATTCGCTACCACATCTCCAGTTTGGGATTTGAAGTAGTAGATGTGCTGATTCGGCGGTCCTGTGCCATCAAACGGTTGTAAGGTAGGGGCCTTAAATTTCGGTGGGTAGGGAGCTGTATCCCACTCGGCAGGGTAAGGCCGCACTACTCCTTCTTCACGGAGCTCACTTCTGTTGGCGATTGCATTGAGGTGGGCTTCTAGCTCATCCACTTTGGTTGACTGAGGATACAGCTCTTTTTCCATCTCCTTCTCATTGTCAGAAGAAGAATCCAAGTTGTGAGTCTCACGATCTGAGTGTTCGTGCGCCTTTTGCTTTCCCTTTGACATAGTTCTCCGGGAAGACTCGGGTTTTTGGCCTTTTTCAGTGAGAAGTTGTGCCAGCATATCCTTTAATTGGAGAAGTGTCTCCTGTTGCGCCTAGAGCATGACACGATGTTCGTCCACTCTCTTGGCTATGTCTTCATGGTTCCCTGTCGTGTAAGCGGAGACCTCGCGTGCGACAATAGAACTTGAAGATTGAGATTCGGCGACTGCTGAATGTTCATCATCGGAAATGACCCCCTTGGCCAATCTTTGATAATCAACCGGATGGATAGCTCCTGTCCGAGTCCGAGTATTCCGATATACTCCTTCGAACTGGTCACAAATTTCCCTAACAGTTGGGGAATGACTTTTTTGTGACTCATCGGAATCAGTATGTGAGACTTTTCCTCTGCCGATCATTTTGATGGTGACTTCGGAGTATTCTGCTTCAACTGTCTTCTTTTTGTATCGGCGTTGTTGTTTGGCAGGTCTAACGACGTTCGACAACCTGTCGAATACAGACTGCCGAGGTGTGGATGCGCAACAATGGCATTCTGACGGGACTGCGGATATAAGCCTCTCACATTGACATGAGTGAGCTGCTTGTGCTGTTGGTTTTCCTCTCGACAATAATTCCCATAGATCAGGAACTTGGGAGGAGACTTTCCCCGGGCACGGAGGCGGAGATGGAACCCCCTGCCCTTGGGTGGGTGAGATTGGTTCTTGTCGAACGTGGATTTTGAAGCCACGCTGACTTTTCTGAACTTGGCGGACCTCTTGAAGATCGCGTTCTTGAGAAATAACGCGAGGGTCGCGTTGAGATTTGTAAACATTAGGCCGAGGCCTACGTTTAAATGATGAAACAGACCTCTGAGGGTCATGTTTTGTTTGAACGCGCCTCTGAGGGTCGCGTTTGGTTGGTAAAACAGACTCTTGAGAGTTATGTTTCGTTTGAACGCGCACCTGAGGGTCGTGTTTAGTTGGTGAAACAGACTCTTGAGAGTCATGTTTCGTTTGAACGCGCACCTGAGGGTCGCGTTTAGTTTTGACAGCTCCCTTCTGAGGGCTGCGTTTTGAAGAAATAACGTGCCACTCAGGGTCGCGTTTCAGCTGTATAAGCCAGGGCTGATAGTTGGGCTCGTTGCCGCGAAGTGAGCGTTCTTCCTTGGGAACGCTAAGTTTGGGTGAATTTTTAGAAACGCGGTCTTCGCGTTGGGCCAACATTCGGCTTTCACGTAAGTGTGCTCGACGTATAGATCTTCTTCGTCTGCGAGCGGCGTTCTTCTTGGCTTGTTTCAAAGCCTTAGCAGCAGCGTCGTTGACGCTCATGGAATTCGTCTCCTCCAGAGGCCGTTTGTGGCCCGAAGTATGTCTGGGTGACGCGGAGGTGAGATCTTCAACTAGCAGAGCTAGTTTGAGTTCCTGGCCGAAGGAGAGGGCTTTCTTCGGCACTTCAACAACAGAATTGATCTCCTTGGAGATCTTGCGAACACCATGCTTAGCTTTGGGGCTAAGCAATCCAGAGGATAAGGCTTCCTCATATTTAGCTTGATCAAACTCTACAACGAGAGTTTCTACAGTGGTTCCCATGAGGTGGACGTCGGACTGCACCACCACTTCTTCGTCGGAAAAGCTAGTCCCCAGCGGAGTCGCCATCTTTTGTATGTAGGAAAAATTACAAAGAAAAGAACAAAAAAAATTGACTTGTATTCCTTTGATTCCGATTACAATTTGATTACAAAAGAGAAGAGAACAAATTTGATTCTCTCCTTTGTTTAAAACTGGGTTCTTCTTGGTAGCGATGGAATGTCTCCTTCGATTGCTCGCGTCGAATTTGCTCTTCGTTGACGATCCGACCGTCTTCTATCTCGTGGGAACGATGAACTTATGTGGAAAGTTTAATAGATAACTCTGAATGAGTTTAAGAACTCTGAACGAGTTAAACTCTGTTAATAGAGTTGTTAGAACCGAAAATTCGGTTAATGACCAAGCTGATATTCTGTTGTTGAAGAATCCTCTCAGATTTGATCTTCTGAATTTGATTCAAAAACCCTATCTCCAAGGATTTTACTGCTGCTGCTGTTGAATCGCCAAACCTGAGTGGTTAAGATCCTAAAAATCCAACCTGCTGCCAACTCTTCCGTTCCAAAAAGACAGCCTTTTACTCAGTTGAGTTTGTTAAGATTTTATAGGTGGATAAGAGGTTGTAACTGCCCTCTAAATCCGCTCCTAAGTGGGTGTGATTTCCTCAGATCGTGGGAAAACAGTTTTGAAACCGTTCAGCTCGTATTTGAACGAGTCAAACGCCCAATCTGGCGTTCAAAACCCAACGTCGCCTCTTAGAATTGAGACGCGAAGTTGGGTGTTGGCTGAACATTGATGAACGCGAGGGTCGCTCGCGTTTTGGTTTGTTGTAGTTTGGGAACGCGGGGGTCAGTGTTGGTTGAACCCCTACGAACGCGAGGGTCGCTCACGTTTAGTTTGTGCTTGGAAACGCGGGGGTCGCCCGCACTTCCAGAATTGTAACGCGGGGATGACATCCGCGTTTTAGAAGGAGCTAGTTGACTTGTAACTTCTTCTGTAAAGCGTTGCAAGGACCGTTGTTCAGTAATCCTGGCTTTAGCTATTGTGGAGTGTGAAAGTCGTCAGATTATAACTTTCACTGCAGAATGTGAAGACTGCTGAATAGAGTTTTCATCAGTTGTTGGAAGTGTCGTTGAATTGTAACTCTTCTCTATCTATGTGAAAAGTCCTCCATTTGCAGCTTTCGATTGTCGGCGCGAAAGCTATTTGATTGTAGCTTTAGTCGTTGGAACTTAACGGGAATCAACATCCATAGTGTTTTTAGATGAATATTTGCTCACAGCTCTCTACCAAGCAACTCACCAACTACGTCCAACCTTTTATTTCTGAAATCATTATACTGTTCATCAGCATCTCTAATAGTTGCTAATATAATATTAGTCATGTTGTTGTCGCAACCATCAAGATCAATCATCTCACAAATGAGGCCGTGTTTGTAGCGATTGTAGAATTGCGAATACAGTGATTAGAAAGTCGTCTGATTGTGACTTCCATTGTCGGAGCTTGATAGAGATCAACTATCCATTATGATTTTTAGACAGCCTACAATGACGACATGCAAAACAGGGAAATTAAACATTTATTCCCGAAATACATTCCAACTCGACCACCCCCAGTCTAATTTGACTGGCATTTAACAGAGAAGGAAGGGGGCTACAAGATTTATGGGAAGTATCTCTTAAGGAACTTCCCATTAATTGGCATCATGAGCCTGTCTCCTTTTTGATCAATGAGGCGATAAGCTCCATTCGAATAGACTGATTCTATTACGAAGGGCCCTTCTCATTTAGGATTGAACTTCCCTTTGGTTTTGTGTGTCATTACCATGGGTCGTCTGTTGGCCAACACTAAATCGCCTTTCTTGAAAATTCGTTCTTTAACCTTTTTGTTGTAGGCTTTAGAAATACGGGCTTAATATAATTCGATCTGTTGCTGAGCTTGAAGTCGTTTGTCGTCTAATGCTTCAAGTTCTTGCAGACGTCGTTGATTTTTTTCTTCTTCTGTTAGTCGAGTTGTAACTGCGACTCTCAGGGAAGGGATTTGAATTTCAAGTGGCAGTACAGCTTCGCAACCATATACTAAAGAGAACGGTGTGGCTCTTGTAGGTGTCCTCACCGTTGTGCGGTAGGCCCATAGACATTCACCGAGTCTTTCATCCCAATCGGGTCGGCTCTTGGAAACAAACTTCTTGAGAAGCTTCACAATGGTTTTGTTAAAAGCTTCTGCAAGACCATTCGCTGGCGGATAATATGTCGTAGATGCAACACTTTGGATTCTGAATTTGTCACAAAATCTCTGAAACCCAAAACTGACGAATTGTGTCACAAAATCTCTGAAACCCAAAACTGACGAATTGTGTCCCGTTGTCGTGAACTATTCGTCTCGGGACTCTAAAACGGTAGACGACGTGATGTTTGATGAACTTGATTACATTTGAAGTCTTGACTTCTTTCAACGGGATTGCCTCCGCCCATTTGGAGAAATAGTCGGTCACAGCTAGAATGAATCGGTGTCCCTTGGACGTCGGAGGGGAAATCGGTCCTACGATATCCATACCCCACATTTCGAATGACCAGGACGCCGATGTGGGGTGTAAGTTCCCAGGTGCTTGGTGGATGAAGTCCCCATGAATTTGGCAAGCATGACATTGTTTAGCATAGTCAGCTACGTCTAAGAACATCTTTGGCCAATAATAGCCGATTCATCAGAGGCGATCTCCTAATTTAGCTCCGGGCTGATGAGCTCCGCACATTCCGTCGTGAGCTTCCTTAAGGGCCTCTTTTGCCTCCTTCCGAGAGAGGCATCGAAGCAAAACTCTATCATACGATTTATGATACAGGACTTGAGAAACTGCATCGTAATAGAATCGGAGGGCCTTTCGTTTGATAGAGACCGCTTCCTTAGGGTCATCGGGCAGGATTCCGTACAGGACGTAGTCGATATATGGGAATCTCCAATCCCTAGATTCGAACTCCATAGAGGTTGTACAGACTTCTCCTGTCGTTATCTTATCTGGGTTTTCCTCCATAGGAATCTTGGAAAAGTATAGTTTGCGTCCCGTGACCGGAATCATTGTTTCAACCCCTGGTGGCAAGGCTAGTGAAGTTGCCAAAGAGGCTAAAGCATCTGCATACACATTTTGAGCTCGTGGAATATATTCAATAAAGAAGTCTTCGAATTTCTCAGCTTGCTTTAGCACTGCGAAGTAATACGGGATTAGATCCACATGACGTACTTCGTATTCCCCTCGGACTTGATTAACGATGAGCTGAGAGTCACCGTAAGCCTCGAGGTGCTGAATATTAAGTTCTTCGACAAATTGCATTCCTAATAGCAGAGCATTATATTCGGCTACATTGTTGGTGCAGGGTTCAATTAGGGAAAATCCTCTTGGGGTTACGTGACCGTTCGGAGAGATTAATACTACTCCTACTCCTGCGGTGATTGCTCCATGAGGGTTTGCTCTAGACGCACCATCGAAGAATAATTTTCACACTTGCGTAGCTTCTTGAGTAACACAAGTTTCGGCAACTTCGTCGGGTAATTCTTCATACAACTTAGATGTTCCTGATACTGGGTGATCGGCTAGGAAGTCTGCCAGTGCTTGACCCTTGACCGCCTTTTGAGGCATGAACTGCATGTCGTATTGTGACAAGAGAATGGCCTACTTTGCGAGCCGGTAATTTAGATATGATGATTTCGTCATCAGAACTCTTAAGGGATTCACCTTAGAGATGACCTGAATTGTTTGTCCAACTAGGTAATGTCGCATCTTTTGAATTGTGAATATCAAGGCGAGACATTCTTTTTCGACCGGATTATACCGGTGTTCGGCTCCCATCATGGTCCTGCTTAGGTAATAGATGGCTTGCTCTTGACCTTGATCGTTGTTCTGGGCTAACAAAGCTCTAAGAGAATGGTTCATGGCTCTCACATACAATAGGAATGGTTTTCCTGATTCGGGGTCACGAGAACTGGCGGTTGAGTGAGATATCTCTTAATCTTCTCGAATGCTTTTTGACACTCTCCATCCCAAACAAAGGATATTCCTTTCTTCATGAGCTTAGAGAAAGGTTGGCAACGCCCTGGAAGATTCGATATAAATCTTCGAATGTAGGCCAGTTTGCCTTGTAAACCTCTGAGCTCTTTGAGATTCTTCTGAGGGCGCATGTCTTGGATGGCACGCACTTTCTCCGAGTCAAGAGAAATTCCCTTGAAGGTAACGATAAATCCCAGGAATTTTTCGCTCAATACTCCGAGGAACGATTTTGTCGGGTTCATCTTCAGCTGATGTGCTCGCATGATCTCGAACATTGTCTTCAGATCTGCAAGATGATCACATTTACATTGGCTCTTTACTGCTATATCATCAACATAGCACTCGATCTTCTTTCGTAGGTGTTCGTGAAAGATCGCGTTCATTGCACATTGATAAGTTGCACCTGTGTTTTTCAGGCCAAAGGGCATCACTATGTAGCAATACATCCCCAATGGTGTTCTAAAAGCAGTATGTTTTTTGTCTTTCGGGTGCATCTTGATCTGATTGTATCCGGAGAATCCGTCCATGAAAGACATCCTTTCATATCCGCAGGTGTTGTTAATCATAACATCTGTGATAGGAAGCAGGAACTCGTCCTTTGGACAGGCTACGTTAAGGTCACGAAAGTCGATGCATATACGGACCTTACCGTTTTTCTTAGGTACTGGGACAATGTTGGCCACCCAGTCCGGATGTTGCTCTTCCCTAACGAAACCTAAGTCTATAAGCTTTTTAACTTCTGACTCAATTGATTCCATGATCTCTGGACGAAACCTGCGTTGTTGTTGTTTAACTGGTTTTGCATCCGGATCAATGTTGAGACGGTGCATGGCAACCTTCGGGTCAAGGCCAGGCATATCTTCATAATTCCAAGCGAAGATATCTATATATTCTTGAATGAGAGATATAAGGTCCTCTCTCTCGGATGATGATAGGTTTTCAGCTATAAAAATAGGCTTTGGGTCAGATTCGTCTCCCATGTTGACCTGGATCACTTTATCTTCAGTGGGTGGTTCGCGTTGTTCGAAGTGCATATCCCACAAGATGTTGAGGCGTTTGATCCAAGGATCATTGGTTGATTCGATTAACTCTTCATCACCCCCTGCGTCTTCATCTGGATGACTAGTCGAAATCATATTCACAGTCAAACTTTTAAAGAAAGGTCTGACACTGACGTCGGATTCCCATGAAGATGTTCCAGATGAATGGTCCTGACGCAGATAATTACTGATTTCATTTTTAGAGACAGAGGGAGTTGTGACGTAACCCACACCCCTTCCGGTTTTTTGATAGTAGTCCGGAGGTTTTCCTTCGGGAGTGAGAGACATTCGGATAAGTGTTCGTCTTCCTTTCCCGAAGTTTAAGCCCTGTTTTTCATTAAAGTTATACCCCATTCGTTTCATTAAGCGTATAGAATTGGGTTCATGGTAATAGAATTAGGGAACTCCGTCATCTTCCTCTGAACTTCCTCGTTTGAGTTGTTCAGGTTTAACTTTACCAAAATGGATCGGCCTCTACCCTTTCCTTTTGGACGGGACTTTGAAGAAAGACTTTTGTGCATCTTCTGCTTCTTCATCTGACGTGAAGGATGACTCGATTGGCAATGTGAGCGATGCCTCTGTGCACAGTACGTGCCATGGGTTGGTACCTGTATTAGGATCATTCTCTATTTGTTTATTTTTAGAGGAGACATCAGACAAGTACGCCAAAATAAAATCTTCATTAATGCACCACTCGCCCTCACTCAGTACATTATTATTACTCTCATCCTGACCTATTACATTAAAGTTTAACTCCCATGGACAATCTTCTTCAGGATCCGATTCGATATCAGCTTCGTTACCGCTGTCCACATCTTCTTTCTCCTGGGACTCCAGATAGAAGACGGAGTCGGTGTGGAAATTTTCCACTCCTCGAAAAGGGTATTTTTTCTCAATTAAGGTTCGGACTTCCCCCTTGTCGTTGGCATACTTCATGACCTGATGTAGGGTAGACGGGACAATACGGTTTGTATGTATCCATGGTCGTCCTAGCAAAAGATTGTAGGACGTATCCGTATCTATGATGTAACAAGTTACTTCGGACTTAAGATCTCTGATCTGGCATCTGAGTTTGATCTTTCCCAGGGGCCGAGTGCTATTATCATTGAACCCGAAGATGATAGTCTGGGTGGTGTTCAGTCGGTGCATAGGAATCCCTAAGACCTGCATGACCCTGTAAGGCATGATGCTAAGCGCTGAGCCTGGGTCAACTTAAACACGACTGATTTCGGAGGATCCGATATATCCCGTGTAGTACAGCGGTCTATCATGCTTGTGCTTGACTTGCATATTTTCCTGAGTGAATGATATGCATGGTAGACTTCTTGCTGCTTGTAGGCATTGCAGACAAGGTTGATCTTCAGAAGCTTCAGGGATTAGAGCGACTTGTGTAATAAAGCTCTCTGTGTTCTTTAAGGCTTCAATTAGAGCTTCCTTGGTAGTCTTGGACAACTTCAAGAGTTCATATAGGGTAATCCTGGCCGGTATGTTAGCTAGCTGCGCCATGACATTAAATTGGAAAGGAGTGCTCGATTCTCCAAGCTCCTGGTGGAGATTTTTGTTGAACCGGAGCTCTTTTTTCTTCCCTTTATCGACCGGCTTCTTTGGGACAGAACCCCCAGCGTCTTGGGGCTGTTCTTCAACCTCTTGAGCGTTCTGGCTGTAATCCCTCAAGTAAGCTTTTCCTGACCGAGTGCCAGGGTTGTCTCCTGGGTATGCTGCCAGGGCAATCCTCTCTTCTTCTGAATCAGTAAGAGGTTTAAGGTGATCATCATTCTCAGTGATGGAGGGGCTAATCATGTTGGAAGAATTAGCCTTGCCTCCCTTCTTTTTGGACGAGGTGTTCATCCACTGTTGATCTCCTAGCAGATCAGGGTGGACCCACATGATTTCCCCTTTTGGGGTAGTGAGGGGTACCAACCCCCTATCTTTCTGACTGTGCAAGTCAGTGTTTTTCATATGCATCTCTCCCTTATAGACGGGAATGACGCCATTTGTAGTTGCTACCGGTGGGAAGTCACCAAATTGGACCGCTATTAAGTTGGTGGATACGGTCTTCTGCTCGGGTTTTAAAATGAGCACATTAGCATTCACCAAATTCTGCAAAATGTCTTTGAAGATATAGCATTTTCTGGTAGGATGTCCAAGGAATCTGTGATAACGACAATAGTTAGGGTCATCCACCTTCCCCGCTTCGTCCGGCTTCCTGACTTCAGGCAGCTGCAGCTTGTTGTTCTTTCGAAGCAACTGGAACAAGGTATCCACATGCTCCTCTTTAAACGAATATTGTTTGGGCGCTCTTTGTTGATTTGACACCTTGCCTTGTTTAGCAGGAGGTGGTTCTCTCGTGCTGGCATCGGCCGCCATAGTCTTTTTTCCCTTAGACCGCTGAGCATTGTGTTGCGTTGCTGCTGCGGCTTGGGTTGCGACACTTCTTCAGCTTTAACTCGCACCACGATCTCTTCGGCTTGTTCTCCCTGTGAAACCAGTTGTCTTCAGGAACGACACTTCGCTACTCCCATCTGAGCAAGGAGCTGGGTCTGCAAGTTGTGCCTGCAAGTTTCAACCAAGGTTGATTGGGTCATACCTGACGGGCAGCGTAGTGCCATGCTGTGGAATCTCTCAAAATAGGTCTTGATGGACTCTCCTTTCCTTTGCTTAGTGGCGAGAAGAGTCGGGACTGAGACCTCTGTGTCATCCTCAAAGAACCTGACCAAGAATAGCCTTTCCAGGTCCACCCATTTCTGGATAGATCCGGCAGGCAGTTTCATAAATCACTCAAAGGCGACACCCTTGAGGGTACTGATGAATAGCTGGGTCAGAATGGCGTAGTTCGCTACCACATCTCCAGTTTGAGATTTTAAGTAGTAAATGTGTTGATTCGGCGATCGTGTGCCATCGAACGGTTGCAAGGTAGGGGCCTTAAACTTCGGTGGGTAGGGAGCTGTATCCCACTCAGCAGGGTAAGGCAACACTACTCCTTCTTCGCGGAGCTCGCTTTTGTTGGTGATTGCGTTGAGACGAGCCTCCAGTTCATCCACTTTAGCGGACTGAGGATGCAGCTCTTTTTCCATCTCCTTCTTATTTTCAGAAGAAGATTCCAGGTTGTGAGTCTCACGATCTGAATGTTCATGTGCCTTCTGCTTCCCCTTTGACATAGTCCTCCGGGAAGACTCGGGTCTTTGGCCTTTTTCAGCAAGGAGCTGGGCCAACATATCCTTTACTTGGAGAAGTGTCTCCTATTGCGCTTGGAGCATGACGTGATGTTCGTCAACTCTCTTAGCTAAGTCTTCATGGTTTCCTGTCATATAAACAGAAACCTTTTGTGATCCAACAGAGCTCGAAGATTGAGACTCAACAATTGCCGAATATTCATTACTCGGTGTAAGCCCCTTGGCTAACTTTTGATAGTTAACCGGACGGATAGCTCTTGTCTGAGTCCGAGTACGCTGGTATACTCCTTCGAATTCGTCACAAATTTCCCGGACAGTCGGGGAATGACTTCTTTGTGACTCATCAGAATCGGTATGCGAGGCTTTTCCTCTACCAATCACGTTGATGACTTTAGGGTATTCAGTCTCGGTTGTCTTCTTTTTATATCGGCGTTGTCGTTTGGCAGGTCTAACGACGTTCGTCAACCTGTCGAATACGGACTGCCGAGGTATGGATGCGCAACAATGGCATTCTGAAAGGACTGCCGAGATAAGCCTCTCGCATTGGCATGAGTGAGCTGCTTGCTGCGCTGGTTTTCCTCTTGATAATAATTCCCGCAAATCAGGAACTTGGGAGGAATCTCTTTCCGAACAAGGTGAAGGGGATGGCACCCCCTGCTCTCGTCGAACATGGATTTCAAACCCATGTGGGCCATTTTGAACTTGATGGACTGCTTGATGGTCGCGTGCTTGGAGAGAAACGCGAGGGTCACGTTTTTGACGAAAAACGCAAGGGTCATGTTTGGATTTATCAACATTAGGCCGGGGCCTATGTTTAAATGGTGAAACAGACATTTGAGGGTTATGTTTTGGGTGAACGCACCCCTGAGGATCGCGTTTGGTTGGTGAAACAGACTCTTGAGGGTCATGTTTCATTTGAACGCGCACGTGAGGGCAACATTTATCTTTGGCAGCTTCCTTCTGAGGGCTGCATTTTGAGGGAACAACACGCCATTCAGGGTCGTGTTTCAGCTGTATCAGCCGAGGCTCGTAGTCGGGCTCATTACCGTGAAGCGAGCGTTCTGTTTTGGGAACGCTATGCTCGGGTAAAATTTCAGGAACGTGATCCTTGCGTTGGGCCAACATTCGGCTTTCGCGCAAATGTGCTCGTCGTATGGATCTTCTCCGTCTGGGAGCGGCGTTCTTCTTGGCTTGTTTCAAAGCCTTAGCAGCAGCATCGTTGACATTTATGGAGCTTGTCTCCCCTAAAGGCCATTTATGGCCTGAAGTGCGTCTTGCTGACACGGATGTGGGATATTCAACTCGCTGTGCGAGTTCAGCAGAGGCTGAGCCCGCTCCTGAAGCGGAGGGGCTGTTCGACGATTTTTGGCCAGAGGAGAGGACTTTCTTTGGCGTTTTAACAATAGATTTAACCTCCCTGGAGATCTTGCGGACATCAAGCCTGGCCTTGGGGCTAAGCGATCCAGAGGAGAGGGCTTCCTCGTATTTTTCTTGGTCAAACTCCACGACGAGAGTTTCAACAGTCGTTCCCATGAGGTGGACGTCGGACTGCGCCACCACTTCTTCGTCAGAAAAGCTTATCCCCAGCGGAGTCGCCATCTTTTGTTTGTTGGAAAATTTAGAGTAATAGAAACGAAAGGAAAATTGATTTGTATTCCTTTAATCTCAGTTACAATTGGATTTCTTGATTACAAAAGAGAAGAGAATGGATTTGGTTCTCCCCTTTGTTTAAAATTGGGTTCTTCTCGGTAGAGATGGAGTGCCTCCTTCGATTTCTTGCGTCAAAATTGCTCTCCGTTGACGATCTGACCGTCTCTTATCTCGTGGGAATGATGAACTTCTGTGGAAAGTTTGATGGGTAACTCTTAACGAGTTTAAGAACTCTGAATGAGTTATAACTCTATGAAGAGAGTTGTTAGAACCAAAAATTCGCTTAATGACCAAGCATATCTTCTGTTGTTGAAGAATCCTCTTAGGTTTGATCTTCTGAATTTGATTCAAATCTTCTATCCCTAAGGAATTCGCCTCTCCTGCCTCTCTGTGTGGTTGAGATCCTGAAAAATCCTCTCTGCTGCTGCCTCTCCGTTCCAAAAAGCTAGCCCTTAACTCAGTTGAGTTTGTTGAGATTTTATAGGTGGATCAGAGGTTGTAACTACCCTCTAAATCCGCTCCTAAGTGGGTGTGATTTTCTCAGATCGTGGGGAAAATAGTTCTGAAACCATTCGACTCATGTTTGAACGAGTCAAACGCCCAATCTGGCGTTCAGGACCCTAACTTCGTGTCTTAGAATTGAGACGCGAGGTTGGGTGTTGACTGAACATCCAGAACGCGAGGGTCGCTCGCGTTTTGCTTGTTGCAGCTTGGAAACGCAGGGGTCGGGTGTATTTCTAGAATTGTAATGCGGGGATGACTTCCGCGTTTTAGAAGGGGTTAGTTGATCTGTAACCTCTTCTACAGAGCGTTGCAAGGACCGTTGTTCAGTAATCCTAGCTTTAGCTGTTGTGGGGTGTGAAAGTCGTCAGATTGTAACTTCCACCGTAGATTGTGAAGACTGCTAAATAGAGTTTTCATCAGTTGTTGGAAGTGTCGTTGAATTGTAACTCTTCTTGATCTATGTGAAAAGTCCTCCATTTGCAGCTTTCGTTTGTTGACATGAAAGCTATCTGATTGTAGCTTTCTTTGTTGGCACTTGATGGGGATCAATTATCCATTGTGATTTTTAGACGAATATTTACCCACAGCTCTCTACCAAGCAACTCATCAACTAAGTCCAACATTTTATTTCTGAAATCATTATACTGCTCATCAGCATCTCTAATAATTGCTAATATAATATTAGTCATGTTGTTGTCGCAGCCATCAAGATCAATCATCTCAAATATGAGGCTGTGTTTGTAGCGATTGTAGAGTTGTGGATGCAGTGATTAGAAAGTCGTCTGATTGTAACTTCCATTGTTGGGGCTTGATAGGGATCAGCTATCCATTGTGATTTTTAGACAGCCTATAATTATATAACATTTTAAAATTTAACATTATGTTTCATACATTATATTTTCACTTAAATGTTAGATATGAAAAATATTAAATACACAAAAAAAATATAATAATAAAATATATTAAATAATAAAATATTTAATATTACATCATTCAAATATTTGATGTCAATTCTTTGAAATAAATTAATGTTTACATATTTAAATATACAAATTATTTTTTATATGACTGAACACTAGTTATTTTCTTTTATATACTTGAGCAATAATTATTTTCATATACGTGCTTAAACACTAGTAGTCTCCTTTTATGCGTCATAATTTGAACTATCTAAATGGATTATAAGATGTATTCAGTTTTGTTGTTGTCATCCGTTAATCAAAATGATGGTGGTTTTTTAAATTAATGTTCATTTTTTGTTAATAATTACTATGTTTGGGTGGAAAGTCGATTTCATTGAAGAATCCATTACAACTTTGAGTGTTACAATAAATTCAAGAAGTTAGCCTTTTTATAAGACTTTCAATCAACAATTACAACTTTCTTTCAAACTACACACAATAGATGTTTATCGCCTATTGCTTGTGCGGGATCGTTGCCGATGCCGGGGTTTATCCGTGGACTGCCTACGAATCAGATCCGGTGAGAAGAAGATTGATAAACAATGCTCTTACTTCATAAAGAAAGTAATCGTAGCAGCGGTAATCTCGACCAAACGAGATTACGGCTCTTCTCGAGATTAAGACCAAGCTTAAATCCAGAGGAATAGGCGGAAAACAAGTCTCAGATCTCTCGAACTCTCTTTTTTATTGAGGAACTCTGATAAGATCTGCTAACTCTCTGAAATTCATGCTCCACTCTCTAATTTGACAGCACTTCGCCCTCTTACTTTTCAGATCCTCAAAAATGAGCCCCCAATCTTGTATTTATAGGCTTCGGTTGGGGGTTTTTGGATAAGAACAATAGATTTCGTCTTATCTTCAGTTGACAACTGTGTAACTATGTTCAGAGATAAGATTGAGGCAGTTAGGAACCTCTGGAACAAAAAAAATCTCGTGAAAACCCGTCAAAACCGCCAAAACACGTTTCCGGATCAGACCTGCGCGCGAGCCACTGGCCCTGGCCGAGTCTGATTTAGTACGACTTGGCCGCCAGCGGCTATTCTGGTTTTCAGTTTCTTGACTCGTTGTGTTGTTTACGTGTATTTCGTCATTTCGCTGACTGGTACGCTTCTTCGATTCGCTTCGTGTGTTTCGTGAACGCGCAGATCACTTGACGGTGACTGACAAGCGTGCATGCCACTTGTTTTGCCATTCCATGGCCGATGAGTACACGGGCTACTTAGCGGTGGCCGGTGAGTACACGAGCTACTTGGAACTGGCTGATGAGTGTACGGGCCAATTGGAGCGCACAGAACGCTTGGTTCGCCGTTCCGGTGGCCGCTGAGCGTACGGGCCACTTGGCGGTATCCGGTGAGTACGCGGGCCATTCGGATAAATCTTCTCAACTTGGATGATGATGTTTATCGTATCCCCTTCATCTCAAGCTGTATACGGGAACCTATATGTATTTTTAGACGCCTACAGATACCCCCTCTAAGGTGTTTCAGCCTCATTCTTTTATAAATGAGTCTGAAATACTTTGGATGTGATAGGCTCCCACCTTAAATCGGTGTCAAAGGATCTATAACTGGCTTCAGTTATTGACTTATCCACTTCTCAGTCTATTCAGTGTTTATCGAATAGCTAAAATTCTTCCGCTGCTGTGTTTATCATCTGACCGTTGTCGAAGTCTCGAATTGAAACAAACGTATTAGTTTCTGAACTTAGTTCGTGTCGTTGGCTCGACGTTGGACTGATTACTTTTTGTAGGGAATTCATATCTCTTGAACTAGGATTGATTCAATTACTGTGTCCGTGAGAACTGTTGAAGTATCGACCCATGCGTTAACCGGCATAGATTTTTATTGCAACACGTTGACTAGTGTTGACCTAGGGCTACGCATTAACCGTCGTTAACTTTCATTGCAACACGTTGATCGGTGTTGACGTAGGGTTACGCGTTGACCGGTGTTGACTTTTATCATAACGCATTAACACGTTGATCGGTGTTGACGTAGGGTTACGCGTTGACCGGTGTTGACTTTTATCATAACGCATTGACTGGCATTGACTTTCATCGCAGCGCGTTAACCGGCATTGCCTTTCATCGCAACGCGTTAAACGACATTAACTTTCATCGTAACGTGTTGACCAGTGTTGACCTTCATCACAACACGTTGACCGACGTTGACTTTCATCGCAATGCATTGACCCGCGTTGGAACGAGGAGGGCCGGTTTATACTCGTATTCTCGTGGGAATTTCGGGATTCAGTTTAACATTGTGTACCCGTCGGAGGTTGTCGGATTATCCTTAAGAATATTATGCGTAATATTCTTCGGAACTTCCCGTCAAGAGTGAGAAACAATTTAGACTCGTATACCCATTGGAGTATCAATACGAGCGTCGAATATGTCAAAAAACACCCGAAAATGGGATCAAAATGTATGCGAAGTATCCCCTGATCACTCCACACACGCGAACCAACAAGTGATATTTGTGATTCGGGCTGATTCAATCTGGTTCAGTGTTTGATTCGGTTCAGGCTGATTTGGGTCGGTTCAAGCCGATTTGGGTTGGTTCAAATCGGTCCAGTTCATGGGTTTGGTTCACCCAAATGTTCCCATTTAAAAAGCCGACTTCTTCTTCTCTTCTTCTTCTTTTCTTTTTTCGGTTTCAATCAAGACTTTTTCTTCTCCAAGAATTCTAGCCTCTTCCTCCTCCTAAACCTCTAAACCCTTCCTCTTCAAGGCTCTCAACTTCTTCAAACCTTCAAGGCAAGCTAGGGTTTCGGATTTGGCCTCTCTAATTTGAGCTTCCTCTTTGCCATTCTTCTCAATAAGGCTTCCTCTAACTTTGGTAAGAACCCTTCTCCCTCATGGTTTTAATTTGATACTTTTCTCTTGAATTCTTAATTTCCCAAAACCCTAATTTCTTGATTTGGGGGAAAACTCAAATCTTTATTTTTTTTTTTGGTCTTGAATGGTGGCTGAACCCATTGTTGGGGATTGACATGGCCAAAAATTGGGTTTTGGATGCCTTCACTCTTTAATTTCATGCTACTTCCATTTCATGTATATGTATGGCCAAAATTTAAGGGGGACTTTTGTGCAAAAGTGGGCCGAAACTTGAGGGGGGTGTTATGTAAAAGGACTAAAATTTTGGGGTTTGGATTTGCCATAACTTTGAGGGGGTGTTTCATGCAAAAAGACTACAAATTGTTTGAGGGTTTATTTGCAAAAAGTGGCCAAAAATTGTTGAGGGGCTTATTTGTAAAAGGGCTAAAACTTTGGAATTTTGGGTTGCATTTAGTCTTGTATGCAGAGTTTGAATTCTTTCGAGGCATTTGGTTGAGGAATGAGTGTGTTGCTGTGTGCATAGTCAAGAGTTGTCGTCATATTCCCGTTGTTCGAATATGAGTGTGTACTTCACATTCTCACCTTGGATGAACTTGTTTAACTTATGGGTTAACCAAAACCCTTGATCTTTTTGTTTGGCCTCAATTGATGACTGGATTTATTTGCTGGCTCGATTTGAATACCATAGCCTACCCGTCGGCTTGAAGCATTAGATTCGGCTTGATTTGAACATAATCCGGAGCTATTATCTCACTTTTGAGTATTGATAAAAACTCCATATCCCAATTTTTATACCCGTAGGTTTAATTGGATTTTTAACCCAAAAATCCTATATTTTTTTTATAGAATTTTAGTTAAAATATCGCAATTTCCTTTTGATTATTGGATTGTTGCCTCTCCCTTCTCGACATACCTGAACCACCGATTTCCTTTGAAGATTAGCTATGTCGTTGAAGGGATCACGCGCTGCGAGGGGTCGCTCTACTACTCAGTCACCTGAGCTAGAGCCTTTTTCTTGCACAGGTAACTTTTCATTCCCTTTGGCTTATAAATTTGAGATTTGTATATCGTATTGCATATTGCATCTCCGCTTTGTTCTCCTTGACGAGGCATTTGGGAAGAGCCGCCACCTTTTTTCGTGAGGGTGGACGCTTCACAGTCACGTTTTGCTTGGACATAATGCGCCTTAATTAATTTGGGGCGATTTTCAGCTGCCTTATACTCCGGAGGATGGGTATGTTGCCATGTTACTCATATGACAACATACATCGTGCTTTGTGTGTATAATTTTGCCCAAATCGTCTCGCCTAATTAACAAGCACTTTTTTCTTTTTGCTTAGAAACCCATATAGACATATTATATATTATATCCCCGTTTTGTTCTCCTTGGTGAGACAATTGGGAAGAGCCGACATCCTCCTTCGTGGGAATGAACGCTTAAAGATATGTCTTGCTTGGTCAAGACGTGTCTCGAGGCAATAAGAGATGATTTCATATTGTATTGCGTCACGTAGAACGAGGGATATAATCGTATTCCTGGTGCGATAATGTGCCTTGTTTTGAGCGTACGTAATACCGTTAAAACCGTCTCGCCAATTACAGGGCCGTGACTCTATCTCACTGATCTGTGAGATGAGTTCAACGCCTGCATAGATAAAAGAAAATCTTATAATTACATTTTTGTCCATGCGCATTATTTGCTTTAGTCGAATTTCCTCCGAAGGCAATCAATGCCAATGCGGTGGAAGGCCGCTGTAGCGAGGCTTATGCTTCCGCTAGATATCCCATGCTCATCCCGACTATTCCCTAATTTGCTCCGGGTGGACCTGAAGAACTCCCTCAGTTAGCACATAAGGGAGATCGTCGTACTTTACGGCAGCTGATCACCGATGCATCCCTAGTTGAGGATCTCGACTCTACTCACCCCTTGAAGAAACCAGATTATTTATTCGGCAACTCTGTTGAGGACCCGATTACTGTACCCCTTGAAGCAGAGCAATGGTTGCATAAGGACGACGGGGGCTCTCTATGTATCCCCTCTATTCCTCATCATCGCTCGTTGATTGAACTATGACAGCAATCTGTTAAACAGGAGATGTCATGGGACTTGACGGAGGAACGTGAACGCGTCCATTGCGGATACATCACACATCAATTTGCCCCTGGTTCAAGTGACAGAAGTCGTGTCACCGGATTGCATCCCGGTGTATTGGGATTGAATGACCCGCCGCGAGGTGAACTGTGCACAGTTGCAAATACCTTGAAGAATCACCTCACGAGACTGGGGTGAGAGATGCCTGCCACTAATCACAAGTGTTATGGTTGGGTCTATTCCTCAGATAAACTTTGGTGGTCTCACCTAACCAGCTATGTTCTCACTCGTTGGGGCGAGGAATTGAAGGCCAGCGGTCTATACGCGTCTGTTCTCGCCACAATGTACGGATTGACAATCAACATTCCTCATTTCCTTGCGTTGTTAGAGCTCTGCAATCCCGACACAAATACGTTTCTGACGAAACGCGGGGAACTGGGATTGGCTCTTCACGAGATGAATAAGGTTTCGGGCTTACCGATGGGAAATATGGTATACCAGGAGTACTTCCCTTCGAATCGGGAGTTACATCAGTTGAAATCAGCTACCCCGAATCGCTATGACACCTTATGGGATCTCTCCTACCATTACTATGTAGCCTTGGCCGGTGTCGAACTGTTATCGAAGAAGACCAAACCGCAAATCAGCTTGAAAAAATTTGTAGATTATTTATTCAGGAATCTAGAAAACAGTTCTGGTGAGGCGATCTGTGAGTTGAGGCCACTAGTTCCATCAGAGATTAACGAGTTAATCAAGAAATCCATCACTCAGTCTTACACTACCGCTGGTATAGAGGATGATTTCCCCACCGGGACCAAGTTTCAAGACTTCCTATGGCATGTGATGAAGCCTATTCAACCGATGACTCTGTTGGCCGGTTATCTCGCCATCTGGTTGAAGAAATGTGTGGTACCATACCAATCCACGCATGTTCTACCTGTAGAAGTGCTTTACCCAGCTGTTCAACTTGCTCACCGGAAAAGTCTTTCTCTTCTCCTGACGATGATCGCTGACATCCACTGTGGTCTTCACCAAGTAATTAATACTTTCACACAGAAAGGAAATAAGCCATCTGCTCAGATTCTGTAAAACCTCGAAAATTTGAATATTTTATGATAAATAATAATAAATATATTATATAGTGAAAAATAACATATTTTGATATTTGAGTATGATAAGAATTAATTTGAGATCAATTCAATATATATTCGTGAAAATATGAGTGTAAATGCATAAAGCATGCACAAAGTCCAAAAAAGAGTAAAAATCTGGGAATAATGATCAGTTATGAGTTTCTATATTTTGCATACCAATACAGTCAGAATCTGGAAAAGTATAAAAGACAAACGTTATAGATATCTTCAATAGCTTTCCAAAAAATTTTAGATCACCTCATTCCGAGATCGGATGAGAAAGTTACAGTCAAAATACCGAAAGTTATTTTCCTAGTCAAACTAAATTTGCTGGTTCGGATCAAACAAATTTGTTTCGGGTTTACCTCTATAAATACCTATGTTTTTTATGAAAATTCTTTTCTTTTATCATATCTATGAACCCTAGTAGCCACTCTCTCTTCTCAAAAATCCTAGATCTTTTTCTTATAAGTTTGGAGAGCTTTGTGTGACGCCCCTGGATTCACACAAGGCTGCGGTCCAAAGTGAAACCAGAGATGTCAAACCTTCCATTCACTTACACTGTGCATAAACATGTTTCACCAATCACAGTAATATCTTCTAGTAGAACCAAATAGAAGTACAAGTACAAACACAAGAAATAAAGGGAATAAATGTAATAGACATGATATAGAAGAGATACCTCATAAATAAAAAGAATCATGTCTCAACTATAATACATCTGATATCTGAATAATGAAAATGTCTCAACATGAATCAACTAAAAATCGTACTAAGGCACACTGCCTTTACAATATGAATATGAAACTCTAATGTCTAGATAAAACTCAAAACTACAGCGGAGTCTCTATAAGTAAAAATACGCGACGACGACTATGCCAGAACTCCGTCACCCTGCGGCTCTCCAAAACTTCAAACTACCTGAAAAGTAATTTAAAAGAAAAAGAATAACAACAAGAATGTCAGAGCGCTACAGCAAGATTACCTCCATCCGTCCCCAGGGAAAAGACTACTAGATGGAGTGAAGGCTCTATCTATTAAGCATAGTCTACCTAGATTTATTTTTCCCGTATCTAAGTAGGATTAACATTTAGAAACCTACAACACGAGACGTAGTACGTCGAGCGAAATAATCCAAACAAGGAAACCCCTGTGTATATACCATAAGTCTCAAATTATAGATATCTAAACATTAATACCGAACTAAGAAAAGACAATATAATGAAACTAATAATTAGAAATCCATAATACGAGACTGGTACATCGAGCGAAATAATCCAAACAAGGAAACCCTCATGTATATACCATAAGTCTCAAATTATGAATCTCTAATCATTGATCCCAACTAAGAAGTAAAAAAGACAGTAAAAGAAATAAGATATCAACACATCGTATTTATAATATCTTCTACAATCACTGAAGAGATAGAATAAAATACATTGTATAATTTCAAAAGTAATGTATCTCAATTATATAGTTCAATGATAGGTCGTATTTATAATCAGTATATGTCATACTTAGCCTATCAAGTAATTGTCTTAGTGTAATGGACTACCCTGTAGGTATACTGAACAGTGTACACATACGGCTCATTAGTCTCATCGCGATCTCAGTGCGTAACATGAGTGCGAGACGGACTACCAAATAGGCATCCTAGAAATACGGCTCACGAGCCTCATCGCACCCTAGTGCGAGACGGACAGCTAGATCAAGCCTCCTAAAATCTGACTCAATAGCCTGTACATATGGAATATCGACACACTACCTCATGTAGTACTGAACTAAGCTCATCAACGATATCCACCTCATATAAATTTTTGTATCTCAGGTATGTCGACGCACTATCCCATATAATACTAGGCTATGCTCATCAACAATATTCAGCTCATGTATAAACCATGTATATCTAGTATGTCGACACACTATCCCATATAGTATTGAGATATGCTCATCAACGACATCCAACATGTATATGAACTATATCTAATTCAAATATGATCAAATCAAAATTCATCATAATCCTCTTAAAATTCTTAAATGTATAACATAACATATTCATGACTGTACATATAACATCAAATGGCTCAAAACTCCACGAACGCACCTCAAAACGACGCAACACAGCTCCACAAAACGAGCAGGAAAAACAAACATGATATCTGTTAGTAAAACAAGCATATCTTTCTCTAAAAAAACTATTTTTACAAATAGTTTTCTGTTTTAAGAATGGTTTTCTGTTAGTTGTTAGTAAAACAAGCATATCTATACAAACTCCTTTTAAGAATGGTTTTCTGTTTTAGAAACTAAATACATATATCTTTCATTTAAAACTAGTTCGATTAAATTTGAAGTTTTTTTGCTATCTTAAACTTTTAATTAAAGATTATACAAGTGCTGTAGTTTTCTGCAGAAAAACATATATATAGTACATCACTTAAATTTCTCATATATAAATAAAATTATAAAAAACCCTAATGATCATGATCATGATACTATCATAAACAGTAAGAAAATATTATTAATCTAGCATTTGTTTTAAGGTTTACTATCAAAAATCTGACTTTTAACACCTCAGGTTAAGATTAAAGCATGAAAATACATATTCAACATCATATTAATCATCTACACTAGTTATTTAACTATGGGGATAGGTTTGGATGAAGATAATCTTGCCTCAAATGTCGTTTTAAGCCTTTAAGATAACCAGCAAGCAATTAGAAGTGCAAACATCCTGTTTTCTCCTTGCTACACGTCGATGATCTCGCCCTTGTGTCGATATTTGCTTCACAAAGCTCTCAAAATTCTTAATTTTAGGGTTAGGGATTTAGAGAGAGGAATAGGGACTGATAGGGTTTGAAACTCTGATGTAAGGGTGATAATTTTCGTTGTGTAAAATCTATAAACTCTTAACTGGTCATTTTTCCCAGATTTTTTCTCATGCATGTTTTGTGCATTTGCACTCATATATTCATATATATATATATCGGATTAATCTCAAATCAATTCCTAGCATACTCAAATATCAATAAATGTTATTATTACAATATAACATGTTTATTATTATATCTCACAGCATTCAGTATTACGAGGTTTTACATTCTTCCCCCCTTAAAAGAATTTCGTCCCCGAAATTCTGCATTCGTATCTTAGAGATTAATAATGCCAGAAAAGCACGTTGAGGGAATAATCCAGACAAGAAAACCCTCACATACACATCTCGCATCATTAGTCTCCAGATATGAACATAGCAATATCTACATTTAACAATCTAGGATGCTAATATTTTCACTTAACCCCTAACTAAACGGAACTAGTACGTTGGACGAAAAATCCAAACAAGGAACCCCTCATATATATACCATGTGTTCCGAATGATTAGAAGTTAAGTGTCAATACCTCCATTCTAGCGTTAAATGTAAATATAATCATACAAATAATCACATATATAAATCAATCCACCTTCTCAATAGGTGCAGGTAGTCGTGATGCATAACATCTTCGCGCTCCCGAGAATCATCCTCAATGTTTATACTTAACAGTCTAAAATACAAATACCCCCACTTAACCCCTAACTAAATGGAACAAGTATATCGAGCGAAAAATCCAAACAAGAAACCCCTCATATATATACCATATGTTCCGAGTACTTAGGAGTTAAGTGTTAATACCATCATTTTAGCGTTTAGTATAAACATTACCATACAGGTAGCCACAAATCATAAACAAGTCATACTAAATTTAATTTACTTGCTCAAACAGGTGTGGATAGTTACGACGTATGTCCTCTTCGCGTTCCTAAGAAGCCTCCTCAGCTCCTCTCCGATTCCACTGAACTTTAACTAAAGGTATTACCTTGTTTCTCAACTTCTTGTCCTCCTTAGCAAGAATACATACAAGAATCTCAATAGTAGTCAGATCCCCCTGAATCTCGATCTCTGGTGCATCTAATACTTGCTGCTCCTCCTCGTCGCGTAGGTGCTTCTTAAGTATCGAAACATGAAAAACATCGTGTATGCTCGACATGGATGCTGGTAGGTCTAGCCGATATGAAACAGCTCCAATGCGCTCAATAATCAGGAATGGTATAATATACCTCGGGGCAAGTTTTCTTCATCTGCCAAAACGTTGAACTCCCTTTATTGGTGATATTTTCAATAACACATAGTCCCCAATTTGGAACTCTAACGGTCGTCGCCTATGATCCGCATAACTCTTCTGACGACTCCGCGCTACAAGAATGCGCTCTCGAATGATTGCTACATTCTCCGTAGTTTGCCTCACAAGCTCTGATCCAAGTAATAGGCTGTCCTCTGGTTCTGCCCAACAAATAAGTGATCTACAAGACCTCCTATACAATGCTTCGTATGGTGACATCCCAATAGTCGCTTGGTAGCTATTATTATAAGCGAATTCGATTAATGGGATGTGGTCCTCCCAGCTACCCTGGAAATTAATGACACATGCCGCAACATGTCCTCTAATATTTGGTTCACTCTCTCTGTCTGCCCATCTGTCTGTGGGTGAAACACACTAGAATAAGATAACCTGCTTTCGAAAGAGTTCTGGAAGCTTTTCCAAAAATGTGAAGTGAAAACCGAGCCTCGATCTGACACAATCGTCTCTGGAACTCCATATAATCTCACGATCTCCTGAATAAATATTCGTGCATACGTCTCTGTCGTGTATGTCGTCTTTACTGGTATGAAATGTGCTGACTTTGTCAGTTGATCTACTACTACCCACTGAATCATTCCCTTTCTTCGATCTCGACAATCCTACAATGAAGTCCATAAAAATATCTGTCCACTTCCACTCCGGAATGGGTAAAGACTGTAGGGTTTCTGTCGGTCTCTGATGTTCTGCCTTCACTTGCTGGCAGGTAAAACACTTAGCTATATATTCTGCAATCTTTCTACGCATGCCGCTCCACAAAAAATGTCTCTTCGGATCCTTGTACATCTTCTTTGTGCCTGGATGCACTGTATACCTGGTACGATGCGCTTCGTCGAATAAATCCTTCTTCAGCTGAGCATTAGCTGGTATTACTAATTGGCCCTTCATCCGAAGTCCTCCATCTGCTCCAACGGTCCAATCAACCTCTGGCTCTTTGGAAATCTCTCCTTTTTGGGCTTGAATCCAAGAGTCGTCCAACTAAGCTCTGACCACTCTGTCATTCCAAGATGGCTGTACGGATAAAGCTCCCAAAAATGCGCTGCTCCCATCAATCTCCAGTCTAAAGTCGAACTGGCTAAGTGTGTGGAGATCTTGATATAACGAGCATCTCAAAGCTACAATCCTGTGACAACGCTTCCTACTCAATGTGTCTGCTACGACATTCGCCTTCCCCGGGTGATACTGAATCACGAACTCATAATCCTTAATGAACTCAACCCATCGTCGTTGTCTCTGATTGAGTTCCTTCTGAGAGAAGAGGTACTTCAAGCTCTGATGATCTGTGAATAGCTCAAACTGTACCCCGTACAGGTAGTGTCTCCATGTCTTCAATGCAAAGACTGTTGCTGCTAGCTCCAAGTCATGTGTGGGATAGTTCTGTTCATGCGTTCTCCACTGACGCGAAATGTATGCTACTACCCTCTGGGTCTGCATCAAAACACCTCCTAGACCCGCTAACGACGCATCTGTGTAGACTACGAAGGTCTTATCACTGCTAGGAATGGTCAAAACTGACGCTGTAGTCAACTTAGTCTTCAAAGTCTCAAAGGCCTCCTGACACTCCATGCTCCAAACAAAAGGTACACCCTTTTTCGTAAGGCGTGTAAGTGGTGTAGCTATTTTTGAGAAGTCCTGAATGAACTTCATGTAATATACGGCTAAACCTAAAAAAGCTTCAAATCTCTGTCACCGTCTTTGGCGGTTCTCAATCAAGAACTACTATAACTTTAGTCGGATCCACTGCTATGCCCTCTCTGCTAATGACGTGGCCGAGAAATCTTACTTCTGAAAACCAAAACTCGCATTTGTTGAACTTGGCATATAACTGATGCTCCTGTAGAGTCTGCAAAGCAATCTGAAAATGTTGTTCACGTTCTGCCTCAGATCTCGAATATATGATAAAGACGGTTACAAACTGGTCCAAGAAGGGACGAAAAACCCGGTTCATCAAATGTATGAACACCACGGGTGCATGAGTCAATCCAAATAGTATAACCAGAAACTCGAAAGATTCATATCGAATCAGGAAAAACGGCTTTGGGAAAATAAATTCATCTCCCGAGCTCGCAACTATAATAACCCAAATCAAAGATCAATCTTCGATAAAATTAAAAAAAATACTACGCTTCGCGCAGCTGATCGAACATGTCATAAATCCTATCAAATCCGGATAGTGAACTTGTTCACATCATAAAAATCTACACATAATCATAGTTATCGTCCTCATTCTCCTGAAGAGGATCAGTGTTCCCATAAATAAAAGATACTCCAGTGAGTAATACTCTAAAATGATAACTCATCTATCTAATTCTATCTGTAACTCCCTCGTCTCAGTAGGTGCCGTACGATAGGGTGTTTAGGATATCAGTACTGTGCTTAGCTGCAACTCAATATAAATCTCAACCTCTCATACAGGAGGTAACCCTGGGACAACTCTAGTCTCACACAAATCATCACTCCGGTCCCTCAGCATCACCTACTCGATGTATACCAGAAATGACCCACATTCCGATCAGCCTGTGAGTTTGCTACTATCTATACAAATCCAACGAATGCTCACAAGCTGACTGTTTCAGTAAAACAGTCAATACTAATATGGTATAATGATAGTTAATGCATACCAAGAATGAATGTCGAAATTTGACATCATCAACACGATCAACTTGATGACTAACTCAGACTCATCTAGTCTGATGACACATCTCCTATAGATAGAAGGAACACTCCACCTAGAGGAGTAGAGACTGACAATTGAAAATTTAAGGAATATGCTACAAGTTGAAACCTATCAGCGAAGGTATGAAAGATAAGAGATAAGCGAATTTCTTAAACCAAACTAGATCCGAGCTGAAAATGAAATCACGAAGAAAGCTTCGCTCATACCCTGATCACGCGGTACTGCTGAATAAACTCCGCTGGTGGTGCAACAAATATGGGACTATCTATCCTTCGGGAATCTCCTGAATAATGCAAATCTGTCTTGCTGGCCTCTAAATCCTCGGATTAATAGGTAGTGCCTCTATCTCCCCACTGCTGACCGAAATTACAACTCTGAGACCGTGATCTCTATATTGCTGGCTCCCTGCTGGGGTACTGCGATAATTCTTTTGCTCTTTGTTCGATCTTGTTGTGATTATAACATGTTCTTTGAACTCTGTGCTACTTCGGCGCTCTCAAATCATATGGTGTTTATTTCTTATATTGTCTTTGTTGCTGGGGTAGAATCATTCTCCCGCTGCTAGGTTTCTCTAAATTCCACAATAGTTTTCTTGCCATTGACATTGTCACTATTCTGATTTTTATTTCTTCCCTTACTACGGGTATATCTCCCTGCTTCACTAAGACTAGCTCTAACTGCTTGTTGAAGTAGTGACTAAAATTCTCTCAAATAGGTGATAATCTCTGCCCTGTCAAAAATCTGGATATCGTTGCTATCCTCCAGCAATGTCCTCAATGTTGAATACATCTAACCTTCTGCTTGGAACTAAGTCGACGTTCAAGATATTTTCACATACTTCTTCCCTTATAGGTTGAAATTGAAACTGGTGTGTCTTGAAACTCTGATGCTCTCATTGTCTGATATTTTTCTTATTCTTTCAGAGTTAAACTTCCTGCTCTGCAGCTCCATCAACAGCTGATTGTGATGGTGGTGTACTCATTGGTATTGCCTCTTTACTTCCATGATGGTTATAACCAGTGGTGAATCTCTTGAAAATGGTATTGCTGACGAAAACGGATGCACCTCTTGCTCTTCGAGTATGGTAAGATCTTGCTGCTAACGACGTCATGGAGTCGATCAAATACTGTGGAGCCTACTGTGGTTCGGCTCTGCATGCCCAGCTCTCCAGGCACGAGTTTTACCTTGACCATATCCTCGTTTTGATATTTATAATATCAAAAAGAGAGCTTAATTTTCACACAGTAAGTGAGATAGCAAATATATATATATATATATATAATACGAATTCATAACACATAGTATTCACACAAATACTTTCAATTAAAATAAAATAGTTGTAAAAAAAATATCCTCAATTTTTGAGATATACGCATATATCGTCCTCACTCATACTAGGGAATCC
>NC_033795.1:50691288-50706885 GCF_001876935.1 Asparagus officinalis
TATATATATATATATATATAACGTATCATTATACGAATTCATAACACACAACATTCACGCAAATACTTTCAATTAAAATAAAATAGTTGTCATAAAAAAATATCCTCAATTTTTGAGATATACACATATATCGTCCTCACTCATACTAGAAAATCCTTAGCGTACTCTATACATGAATCCTAAGAAACTCTAACCTAGCTCCATGACTCGACACAAGATGATCCTAAGGATACTGGAACCTGGCTCTGATATCAACTGTGGTGCCCCTGGGTTCACACAAGGCTGTAGTCTAAGGTAAAACCAGAGATGTCAAACCTACCATGCACCCACACTGTGCATAAATATGTTTCACCAATCACAGTAATATCCTCTAGTAGAACCAAATAGAAGTGCAGGTACAAACAGGCAAAATAAAGGGAATAAATATAACAGACATGATATAGAAGAGATATCTTATAAATAAAAAAATCATGTCTCAACTATAATACATCTGATATCTGAATAATAAAAATGTCTCAACATGAATCAACTAAAAATCGTACTAAGGCACACTGCCTTTACAATATAAATATGAAACTCTAATGTCTGGATAAAACTCAAAACTACAGTAGAGTCTCTACAAGTAAAAATACGCGACTGCGACTATGTCAGAACCCCGTCACCCTGTGGCTCTTCGAAACTCCGAACTACCTAAAAAGTAATTTAAAAGAAAAAGAATAACAACAAGAGCGTCAGAGCGCTACATCAAGATTACCTCCATCCGCCCCTAGGGAAAAGACTACTAGATGGAGTGAAGGCTCTATCTATTAAGCATAGTCTACCTAGATTCATTGTCCCCGTATCTAAGTAGGATTAACATTTAGAAATCTACAACACGAGACGTAGTACGTCAAGCGAAATAATCCAAATAAGGAAACACTCATGTATATACCATAAGTCTCAAATTGTAGATATCTAAACATTAATACCGAACTAAGAAAAGTCTCAAATTGTAGATATCTAAACATTAATACCGAACTAAGAAAAGACAATCTAATAAAACTAATAATTAAAAATCCATAACACGAGACTGGTATTTAATACCGAACTAAGAAAAGACAATCTAATAAAACTAATAATTAAAAATCCATAACACGAGACTGGTATGTCGAGCGAAATAATCCAAACAATGAAACCCTCATGTATATACCATAAGTCTCAAATTGTGAATCTCTAATCACTGATCCCAACTAAGAAGTAAAAAAGACAGTAAAAGAAATAAGAGATCAACACATCGTATTTATAATATCTTCCATAATCACTGGAGAGATAGAATAAAATACCAACACATAATTTTGTATACTTTCAAAAGTAACGTATCTCAATTATATAGTTCAATGATAGGTCGTATTCATAATCGACATCTGTCATACTTAGGCTATCAAGTAATTATCTCAGTACAATGGACTAACCTGTAGGTATACTGAACTGTGTACACGGCTCATTAGTCTCATCACAATCTCAGTGCGTAACATGAGTGCGGGACGGACTACCAAATAAGCATCCTAGAAATACGACTCACGAGCCTCATCGCACCCTAGTGCGGGACGGACGGTTAGATCAAGCCTCCTAAAATCCAACTCAACGGACTGTACATATGGAATATCGACGCACTACCTCATGTAGTACTGAACTGAGTTCATCAACGATATCCACCTCATATAAATTTATGTATCTCAGGTATGTCGATGCACTATCCCATATAGTACTAAGCTATGCTCATCAACAACATTCAGCTCATGTATAAACCATGTATATCTGGTATGTTGACGCACTATCCCATATAGTACTGAGATGTGCTCATCAACAACATCCAACATGTATATGAACTATATCTAATTCAAATATGATAAAATCAAAATTCATCATAATCCCCTTGGAATTCTTAAATGTATAACATAACATATTCATGACTGTACGTATAACATCATACGGCTCAAAACTCCGCGAACGCACCTCAAAACGACGCAACACAGCTCCACAAAACGAGCAGGAAAAACAGACGTGATATTTGTTAGTAAAACAAACATATCTTTCTCTAAGAAAACTATTTTTACAAATAGTTTTCTGTTTTGAAAACTAGATTCACACATCTTTCAAATGACATAAGTTTAGTTTAGTTTGGAGTTCATTTATTATCCCAAATCTCTAGTTAAATATTATATATATGCATCCATTTTTCTGCATGATATATTGTTAGTAAATATAATATATCTTTCTCTATATAAACTCTTTTTAAGAATGGTTTTCTGTTTTGAAACCTAGATTCACACATCTTTCAAATGACAAAAGTTTGGTTTAGTTTGTAGTTCATTTGTTATCTCAAATCTCTAGTTAAACATTATATATGTGCATCCGTTTTTCTGCAGGATATGTTGTTAGTAAATATAATATATCTTTCTCTATACAAACTCCTTTTAAGAATGGTTTTCTGCTTTAGAAACTAGATACATATATCTTTTATTTAAAACTAGTTTGGTTAAATTTGAAGTTTTTTTATTATCTTAAACTTTTAATTAAAGATTATACAAGTGTTGTAGTTTTCTGCAGAAAAACATATATATAGTACATCACTTAAATTTCTCATATAGAATAAAATTATGAAAACCCCTAATGATTATGATCATGATACTATCATAAACAGTAAGAAAAGATTATTAATCTAGTATTTGTTTTAAGGTTTACTATTAAAAATCTAACTTTTAACACCTCAGGTTAAGATTAAAGCATGAAAACACATATTCAACATCATATTAATCATCTACACTAGCTATTTAACTATGGGGATAGATTTGGATGAAGATAATCTTTCCTCAAATATCGTTCTAAGCCTCTGAGATAACCAGCAAGTAATTAGAAGTGCAAACAACTCGTTTTCTCCTTGCTACACATCGATGATCTCGCCCTTGTGTCGATATTTGCTTTACAAAGCTCTCAAAATTCTTACTTTTAGGGTTAGGGATTTAGAGAGAGGAATAGGGACTACTAGAGTTTGAAACTCTGATACAAGGGTGATAATTTTCATGAAAATATAAGTTATGGTATATATAAATATAGTATTAACTATATATATATAATATATATTATATATAAAATAATTATATATATATATAGTATATATATATATATATTATATGCCAAACGCCGAAATAGAACCCGTGGACCCGAACCAGCGAACCTAGTTCTTGACTAGGAGAATAACTTTTGGGTCATTTGGACAATAACTTTTCGCTCTGTCTGACCTCGAATAAGGTGATATAAGATTTGTTAGAAAGCTGTTAAACAAATAACTACAATTTTGGGCATGTTGTTGAGGTTTTCCCAGCATTCTAACTGCCATCATTGTGTAAAATCTATAAAATCTTAACTTGTCGACTTTTTCCCAGATTTTTCTTCGTGCATTTTTTGTGCATTTGCAGCTCATATATATATATATATGTATATATATATAGATATAATATAATATAGCTATATTAGTAATTATATATAATATATATATATATATATATACATATTGAATTGATCTCAAATCAATTCCTAGCATACTCAAATATCAATAAACGTTATTTATCATAATATAACATATTTATTATTATATCTCATAACATTCAGTATTACGGGGTTTTACATTTTGTGAAGCAAAACACCGACACGAGGGTGAGATTATCAACGTGTGGCGAGGGAGAACCGGTTGTTTATGCTTATGGATTGCTTTCTATTTGTTTCAGAGGCTTGCACATGATATTAAGGCAAGATCACTTACATCCAAACCCATCCCCATAGTTAAATAACTAGTTTAGAAGTTTAAATTGTGTTTACATGCTTAGATATTAATCTAATGTGAAAAAGAATAGATTTTTGTTGTTAGATCTTAAACAAATGTTAGATCTATATGTTTTTCTTGCTGTTTATAATAGAAACATAATTATGATCATTAGGGTTCTTCAAAATTTTATTTTTAACTTGTTAATCATGTTCTAATCATATTTAAACCCTAATTTGATATTTAATTGAGTTTGCATGTGGATTAAAGATGAGAAAACACTAGGTTAGCTAGAGAACATTGCTAATTGACAAACATCACCTAACAGCCCATCGATAATTGATGAACTTCACCCAGCAGTCCAAAATTGAGCGACCTTCGCTAATACCCAGAATCAGTTGAACTTTGCTAATTTCTCAGCATCTCCTCAACAATAGAAAAGGTGAATTCTATTTCAAGCATGGATTTCGATGAGTACATGCATCATCAATCCTTTGATACAAGTCTGCAACAAAGAAAGCTACGTTCAACATTACACCTCTAGCGACTAAGTGGGTGGATGAAGAAAAGTTTTCACCTAATCAAGATAACTCAAGCCAAGTTCAACATTACACCTCTGGCTATTTATCCAAAGTATTTTAACTACAAATTAAAATGTAGGATCTTAAAAACTTTGAGAGGGAGAGTCTTATAGACGGCTCAAAATGTATGTTCACTTAGGACGATGATTAACTTGGATCCAAGAAGTGAATGCCCATGGGCTAAACACTTCGAATGGGCCCAAAGTCAAGCCCACAACAAGATGCGGTATAAAGAGCTAAACGTTTATAATAAAGTGCTAAGCTTCAGTATAAAGAGCTATACTTTTCTCAGAAATTGTATAAATGAGAGTGGACCTGTTAGTTATATAAATAATTGCCCAAACAACATAATGTATACATCATCACACATTTACATTGTTCAAAAAAAACTGATTTGATTTAATTTCAATTTGAGATTCTAGAGACAATAAAGAGCTATATTTTAGCTTTAAGGAGCTATACTTTAGGCATAAAGAGCTACATGTTTATAGTAAAGTGCTACGTTTTAGTATAAAGAGCTACACTTTCTGAGAAATTGTATAACCGAGAGTGGACATGTCGATTATAAAAATAATTGATCAAACATCGCATTATGTACATCGTCATACATTTACATTATACAAAAAATACCGATCGATTTTTTTAGTTTTAGGATTTCTAAAGATAAAAAAGAGCTATACTTTAGCATTAAAAAGCTTCACTTCAAGCATAAAGAGCTACCCAATTTCATAAAGAGATATATTTTATAAATAAAGTGCTACGCTTCGGCATAAAGTGCTACATTTTCCCCAGAATTTGAAGGAGTGAGCGACAATGGTGAGGAGGACGATAGGGAAGAGGATGAAGAGCTTTGTGTTAAGGAAAACCTCTTGCAGGTTGGCTAGGAAGTACACGAGGAGTCCACATTGGACCTTGGATACGAGGGTAAAATCTGACTTCTTTCTCAGTGACGACGATGACATGTTGTGGATGGTGCGTTCATGGTGCCCATTGTGCCCGTGTCTCACCTGATCCTCACCGGTGATGCCCTTGATAAAGATCACACTCACGCTGATGTTTTTTTCCTTCCTCTTAGAATTGAGAATCGCCTCTTAAGGCTACGAAGATCGTCTTTAGTTGGGAAAGTGAAACGAAGGAGAGAGAGAGGGGGGGAAGGGGGAGAGCTATTGTATTTGAGGATGAACGGTAGTCTAGGAATTTTTAATTTATCAGGGAAATATAATATAAAGAATGTGTTGGTAATCTTGACCCTAATATAGGTTTGGTTTGATGATAACAAATATTATATGTTGTGTGTATTATGTGCTAACGTTTGTTTTGCAGTATCAGAACAAAATCAATAATGATATTCAAAGAGATACTCAAAACATAAGATGAGTCAATGCAACATGAAGCAAAGAAGAAGATATATGTAATTGTCAAAATGTAATTTTACATTTTTTGCTTAGAAATTTGTACAAGCCTTGATCAATCACACATATACAAACACGGTGTTTAGAACACATTAACACATGCTTAGTGTATGGTTAATAATAAAAATCTCCTATGTTAACCATTAGAGGTTATAAATATTGAATGTGTCTTAAAACATATCAGATATCTCATATCTATACCTTCATAGTCGACTAATAGCCTTAGTAGTCGACTACTCAAGACTTAGACAGAATATCAGTTTCTGTGTCATTTCATATTATTCGACTAATTAGCTTTGTAGTCGACTAATCAACTTTGAATCGGAATTCCAGACTTTCTGTTGTTTATAGTGTAGTCGACTAATGACCAAAGTAGTCGACTACTAAGAAATAATTTGACTACACAGAGTTTTTTTGAACTCAGAGTAGTCGACTACTAAGAGTTATAGTCGACTACATAGATAGTTTTTCTGACAGTTTGAGATTTGAATGCTTGACTGTTTATACCCGTTTGTGTATGTTTTTAGGGTTTGAAAACTTGTATTTTCAATGGCTATAAATAGGTAAAAACGTCATAAAACAATTAACCATCACTTGCACTTGTAAGATTCATATATTGTGCAAATTAACTCTCAAGTTTCCAGTTTTCAATTTGAAGTTTTAGAAAAAGAGAGTTTCAAGATATTGCATTTGTTTCCATCATTCTTAAGGAGTCTAAAAGATTCATAAGCCATTGTTACACGTTCACATCTACATCAAGGCTTATAGGATTGGATTTGTATTCTTGCTTCTAGGAAGGTTTCTCTCGAGTTTGTGAGGGTTGATATCTTGGTCTAGAGATCGATGTGCAATTGGCATGGTCTTGTCAATTGGGGTTGTAATTTGCATGGTTTTGTAAATTGCTCAGGTTTGCTTTTGATTTTATAAGGTTTCAAAATCATAGTAAAAATCTCAAGCAGTATTTGCTTGGGGACTGGATGTACACCGGGAGATGGAACCAGTATACATGCTTGTGTTTGTGATGTTCGTTTTCTGATATTGTTGTCATTCTTTCTTATAATTTATAACACATCTTGCAAACTCTTTAAATAACACTAATCAACGCTCTCTAATGTTTTAGTTAATGCTTCTGCAGATTCTACTCTTTGTATAAGAGAGCGCAACCCTACAAATTATATTAGATTAGATCCTACACTTGGTATCAGAGCAAGGTGAAGGATAGTATCATCAAGTATAACAAATACATCACAATTCAAAGAGGGACATTCCACACAGCAACCACTCTCTTTGACGACACAAGCTATAACTATTGTAAATGTCGAATGACGATCTACCTCTAATCTCTTGGCTATGAACTATGGAATATTGTAGAGATGGAATTTACAAAGCCTACCACTCCTTATACCGAATGGATGGTTGTTCAAAGGACAAATATAAATCTGGACTCTAAGACAATGAATGCACTATTTTGTGCGTTGGACAAGAACAAATTCAACCGTGTGTCTACTTCCACTTCAGCCCATCAAATTTGGCATACATTAGAGGTAACACACGAAGGTACAAATAAAGTTAAAGTATCTAAAATCTCTGTTCTTGTGCACAGGTTTGAGTTATTCAAAATAAAAGAACATGAGACGATCACTAAAATGATCACAAGATTCACTGACATCACCAACTCTCTAATTGGTCTTGGAAAAGAATACACATAATTGGAGATGGTGATAAAAGTTCTTCGTGCACTTACACTGGAATGGAAGAAAGAGACGACCGCAATTGAAGAAGCTAATGATCTCTCAACACTCACCCTAGAAGATCTCGTCAGGAATTTAATGGCATATGAAGTACAACTTCAAGATAGAATGGAGAGAGAACAACCAGAGAAGAAAGTCATTGCTTTAAATGTATCTTCCAACAACGAAGAATCAGATAAAGATGATGAAGACATTGACTATCTCTCAAGAAAATTCAAAAAATTCCTTATACAAAATAAGTATAAAAAGATTAAAGATACTAACAATAATTTTATTTGTTATGGATGTAATAAGCCAAGACACATGAAGAAGGGTTGTCCTCTTTAAAAGTTAAAGTCAAAGTCTACAAACTTTAACAAGTTAAAAAATAAGAAGAAAAAATATTTGGCAATGACATGTGATGATAACTCTTCCGAAGAAGAAGAAGAACAAAAAGAGGAATCTGCTCACATATGCTTCATGGCGCAAGAAGATGAGGTATGCAATAATCTTGATAATGAAGAATTATTAGAAGCATTCAATGAACTCTATGTTAGATTTTAGGAAAAATTGCTTCTAGGCCCCAAATTTATATTTTCAATGTGCCTCAGCCCCTCCTACTTTTTTTAATGTTCTTTAGCCCCTCCTTTTTGAAAAAAATGTGTCCAAGCCCCTCCATCACTCCTTCATCATGATTCCAGCTCATTTCAACAGTTGATTAGATATACCAGCTCATGATTAGACATATCAGCTGACTTAAATCCCGAATTTACCCTCCTCTTTCTCATGTCAGTGAATGTTAACTCTTTTCTGTAACATGTTAACTCTTTTCTATAACATGTTAACTCTTTTCTGTAATATGTTAACTCTTTTCTGTAACATGTTAACTCTTTTCTGTAAAATGTTAACTCTTTTTTATAAAATGTTAACTTTTTTGTAACATGTTAACTCTTACAGATAACATGCTAATTCTTATAGCTAACATGTTAACTCTTACAGCTAACATGTTAACTCTAACAGATAATATGTTAACTGTTACAGCTAACATGTTAGCTGTAAGAGTTAACATGTTACAAAAAAGAGTTAACATTTTACAAAAAAAGTTAACATGTTACAGAAAAGAGTTAACATATTACAGAAAAGAGTTAATATTAATGTGCCCATGCAAAGTTCCTCGGAACGACGCCGGCGACGGAACGGGGAAGGGGGCAAAGGGGGACCGAAGGAGGAGGAGGAAGGTGCAGCGGGGGAGAGAGGGGGGGGAGGGTAAAATGAGGATTGTGTATGGAGTTTGCATGGGAACTTGGGGAGAGGGGCTTTTAATAATTTTTTCAAAAAGGGGGGCTGCAGCACATGTTTGAAAGTTAGGGGGGCTAAGGCACATTGAAAATATAAATTTGGGGCCTTGAAGCAATTTTTTCTAGATTTTAAGTATAATTATAAGTTATTAAAAAATAAAAATAAAATATTAAACTTAGAATTAGTGACTTCAAATTCTTCACAAGTTGAAAAATTGAATGAACTAAATAATAATTTATTTTCTGAAAATAAATTATTGACTAATGATAATATTTATCTAAAATTTGAATGTGATAAATTGATAACTCGTATTTCAGATGTAGATAAAGAAATAGGTTCACTTAAAGTTAAATATGAAGAATTATCTTCAAATGTTAACAAATTTAACAAAGGAAAAGAAGACTTGAGTAATTTATTATATTTTCAAAAGTCTTCTGATCAAAAGTTTGGATTAGGATATGTTCATAAGAAAAACGAATATGTTAATAGGACACATTATACATCATGTCATAAAGTATGTTTACATAAGAAATCTATGTTCATTTAGGTACCTAAAGATATTTGCTTACATGATAGAAATGTGTATATTTTAAATTTTAAGAAAAACATAAGCAATTCTGTTAATTATATTTATGTTAACAAGGGAAAACCAAATTCCAAGTGGATTTGGATTCCTAAGGGCTAATCCTAAGGATCTAATATAAAAGGGTACCAAAGTGCTTCATGTTTTTATTAAGGTACTCGAGAAAAGAAAAATGAATTTAACTTGAATTATGTTTATTTCTTTTTGCTAATGACAAAGGAGGGGTTATATAGAAAATTTTAAATATTTTTTACTAATGCTTTGATGCAGGGGGAGTAAAAGATTTTAACTAATGATTTCATGCAGGGGGATTAAATTTTTTATATATATTAACACAATGTATTTGTCATCATCAGAAAGGGGGAGAATGTTGGGAAACTTGACCCCAAGATAGGTTTCTTTTTATGATAAAAAATATTATATGTTATGTGTATTATGTGCTAACGTTTGTTTTGCAGTATCAGAGCAAAATCAATAATGATATTCAAAGAGATACTCAAGACATACGATGAGTTCAAGGCAACATGAAGCAAAGAAGAAGATATACGTAATTGTCAAAATGTAATTTTATATTTTCTTTGCTTAGAAATTTGTACAAGCCTTGATCACTCACACACATACACACACATAGTGTTTAGAACACACTAACACATGCTTAGTATGTGGTTAACAATAGAAATCTCCTATGTTAACCACTAAAGGTTATAGATATTGAATGAGTCTTAAAACATATCAGATATCTCATATCTATACCTTAGTAGTCGACTAATAGCCTTAGTAGTCGACTACTCAAGACTTAGACAGAATATCAGTTTCTGTGTCATTTCATATTAGTCGACTAATTAGCTTTGTAGTCGACTAATCAACTTTGAATCAGAATTCCATACTTTCTGTCGTTTACAGTGTAATCGACTAATGACCAAAGTAGTCGACTACTAAGAAATAATTTGACTACACAAAGTCTGTTTGAACTCAAAGTAGTCGACTACATAGATAGTTTTTCTGACAGTTTGAGATTTGAATGCTTGATTGTTTATAGCCATTTGTGTATGTTTTTAGGGTTTAAAAACTTGTCTTTTCAAGGGCTATAAATAGGTAAAACGTCAGAAAATAATTAACCATCACTTGCACTTGTATGATTCATTTATTGTGCAAATTAACTCTCAAGTTTCCATTTTAAGTTTTAGAAAAAGAGAGTTTCAAGATATTGCCTTTGTTCCCATCATTCTTAGATATTGTTTAGGCAATATTCAGAGAGTCAAAAAGATTCATAAGCCATTGTTACACGTTCACATCCACATCAAGGCTTATAGGATTAGATTTGTATTCTTACTTCAAGGAAGATTTCTCTCGAGTTTGAGAGGGTTGATCTCTTGGTTTAGAGATCGATGTGCAATTGGTATGGTCTTGTTAATTGGGGTTGCAATTTGTATAATTTTGTAAATTGGTCAGGTTTGCTTTTGATTTTGTATGGTTTCAAAATTATAGTAAAAATCTCAAGCGGTATTTGCTTGGGGACTGGATGTACACCGGAAGGTGGAACTAGTATACATGCTTGTGTTTGTGATGTTCGTTTTCTGAGATTGTTGTCGTTCTTTCTTGTAATTTATAACACATCTTGCAAACTCTTTAAATAACACTAATCAACGCTCTCTAATGTTTTAGTTAATGCTTCTACAGATTCTACTCTTTGTATAAGAGAGTGCAACCCTACAAATTGTATTAGATCGATCAGATCCTACAGAATGAATGTATTACATTTATTGGGTTTAAAAATAAATGGGATGAGATACTTAGGATTTATGAATGTTTATATAAGTGAGTTGGTTTTTAAATAAATGGGGGTAAAACTTGAGGTTAAAAGAGAAAAGCCCCTTATTATCAATCATTAAGAAGGCTTGTTCCCATATAATGACTAAGAAATTCCTATGTTTGTATCCATAATCTTAATCCATATCACTCCTTAATACATAATATACACATTATGTGCGTGTATTTATATATATATATATATATAATATATATATATATATATATATATATATATATATATATTATTATATATATATATATATATATATATATATATATATATATATATATATATATATATATATATATATACACACACACACATATATATATATATATATATATATATATATATATATATATATATATATATATTATATATATATTATATATATATATAATATATTCATAAAAGTATAAAATATTGACATGTGTATTATAAATCACAAAAAGTTAACATGTGTTATATCATAAATAAACATATGTCTCTTTATCCTATCAGAAGATGACATGTGGACACCTAATCCTATATTCACGTAAAAAATTCTATCAAATTAAATCTATCCATAATTAGAAAATTTTAGTAATCAAATATTTTGTAATCCTTATCAGATTATAACTATCTATAAATAAAAATCTCATAATTATATATTTAAATATAGAACTTAAAGAAAAAACTCACGTAAAAAGCCTCTCTACATAAATTATGGGTTAATTTTAGAAACCCCACTCAACAATTTTAATTTGAGAAGATCTCCCTCAAGTTATAGTATATTATATATAACCTCCTCATCCATGAAAATTTGAGATAACCTCATAACTTTTCTCACTAAATCCCCTTAAATATGGGATGCGTCTCAGAAAGCCCCTCTCAACTATTTTAGGTGGGAAACCCACCTCAAGTTTGAGCAAACTGTAGATAAACCCCCTCAAGTTTGAAAATTTTAGAAACCTCCATGAAGAATTCTCACTTTACTCCCTGAAAGCTAACACTATTAGTTCTAGCATGTCATATGACAAAAAAATGACAGTGAAAGGATCAAAATACCCTTTAATCATAAAAAAAATTACTTTGGTTTTTAGGATAGAAAAAAGAGAGCAAATAGAATTGTAAATTGAAAATAATTCCTTTTTTTTACCAGTTAGGGGTTTCTTTATAATTAAATGAGTTAATTTTTAAAAGGATATTTTAGTTATTTTATATTTTGAAATAATGTAGGTAGGTTTGGTGAGAAAAGTGTGAAAGATCGGGGGGTTTTGTAAGACACCCTATGTTAGACCCTAGAGGAGGGGTGATTAGGGTCTTATGCTAATCTAATCCGATTTAAATGCCAATTAAAATTAATTAATGAGTTATCCTAGCAAGTATGAAATACCAAAAGATATATGAGCTAGAATAAGCAATATGAACAACAAGATATATCCTAACAAAGAGATATAGGCAATGTATGTGCAAGGATATAAACTAACACAAGGGTAAACAATATGAACTAGATAGTGGATGATATAAATAATGAGCTATGGACAATGGCGACAAGAAATATAAACATAAGATTAAGTGCGTCAAAGCAAACTCAAACACACGATATGATTACGGAGTTCGGACCTTCCGTCCTACGTCTCCGCTCCCCACTCCCGGGGAGAAATCCACTATCACAACCGGGTTTTCTACGCTCACCCGAATAACGTTTACACCTCACAATGTTGGTTTTCAACGCTCACTGATCAACGTCACTCCTCACAATCGGTTTTCTAGTTCACCGAAAACTTCACAACACACTCGGTTTTCTAGCTCACCGAAAACCTTACAACACTCATAATGTAACAAATATAAATTTGTTCTCTATAATAGATGAGAACTCAATTAAGCATAACTCAATGTTACAAATCTCTCACAACCCTAATATACTATGTATGCAAATACAATAAGCTCAAGTGGGTGTGTGTAACAATGAGATATAAATAAAAGCTTAACTCAATAAGAACTAGCAATAAGATTGATATGAAATACAATAGTAGAAATACTAGGAAATAGAGTTAAGGAAACTTCTCTATAAACACAAAGAGAGGATGAAAGGATATTGAAGATGAATTCCTCAACAGATGATGCAAACTCCTCTTTGTAACAGCAAACCCCAAAAACAAACTAAACAAACTTAAAATCTTTTAAAACTTGTTAAAACATTCTCTTAGGTTACTGAGATAGAAGGGGGTTTGGGGGTTTATATAGGAAGAGGAAACAACAGCAAAAATCCCAAACAGATGACAAAAAAGCCCCAGCCAACGATAACAAAAATAGCCGTTGGAAAGAATCTGACTGAGCGGCGGTCGACCGAAAAAATTCACGGTCGACCCGAGCAAAGACTTATTCGGTCGACCGGTGCGGTCGACCGTGGGAAGTTTCGAGCTCTCGGTCCCCCGACAAACTCTCTGCTACCCACTGACGAAAGAACACAAGTGCGGTCGACCGGTGCGGTCGACCGCATTCTGATACATTCCAAAAAACTGATTTGCTGATTTTAAAACACTGTTTAAAAATATCAAATAAATTCTAAAAAAATATAAAACTTTGAGGAATGATTGTAGACATGATAATAAAAGTGCTACAATGACTGGTTTCCAAAAAGGTCTTCCCAAATGAAAAATATCATCATTTTACAAAATTATCCAAAACATGAAAATGTAAACATATGAGTTTGATGTTTTGACCTAAACCAACTTTTGAAACTTTACAAAATGATTATGTAGACTTAATAAAATATGTATATGATTATTGTTAAGTCCAAAACTAAGAATACAATATTTTTACAAATACAATAGAAAATATGATTATTGTTAAGTCCAAAACTAAGAATACAATATTTTTACAAATACAATAGAAAATGAAACCATTTTACTTTCACAAATACTCATATGTTTCATATCTAAGTGTTAGACCCTAGAGGGGGGGGTGATTAGGGTCTTATGCTAATCTAATCCGATTAAATGCCAATATAACAGTGCTTGTATTACTCTAGTGTTCATTGTAAGACAAACAACGTTGTGGAGATGATGGGAAAATTGCGCCATAAACGACGATATCAAATGGAGGTTGGAATTGTGTAAGTAAAAGCAACATACAATTCAAGTTAAATATCATCAAGTTCAGCTTCCATCTCCGGCAAAGATTACCAAGGTCAAGCAATATTGAAGACGCAATCCAAGCTTGGTACTTTAGTTTAGGATTTATAAATTATGTGTGTTATATAACTCTAAAGCCTCAATTATCTAACACACAAATTTATTATTGCTTCTCGTAATATCATATATATATATAGTAATATATATTATATATAAAGCAGTTTTGGTTTCTAAAAAATGTTTCATATATATTTACTATCTATTACTATACCCCGTAGAATCACTATCATGATGTTTTGATTTTTTATGGTATATATATGAAAATTCTATAATTATTCTATTCTTCTAATTATGTTTGAAAACATTGCATAGAATATGAATTTGTGAAATATCTGTATTCCTTAGTCTTATAGACTTCAAAATATAAGTTTTAATACATGTTTTACTAAGTCTAAAAAAAACATTTCACCAAAGTTAAAAGTTGTTTAAGCAAAATATCAAAATATCAATTTTCATATTTTCATGTTGGAACTAATTTTGGTAAAATGATTGAATATTCATCTTGGTAATCCCTTTTCGAAACGCGTCCGGCACTCGCGCGCAGCGGCGCTCCAGTCCATCGGGTTACGCATGTTATTAATCATCGTCTACCCAATCATTCCCCAAAAATTTTACATTGTTTCCTGAATTATTTTATATTTTTAAACAGGTTTTCAAAAATCAGCGTGTTCCCTGACAATTCATTCGTCGAACCCCGCTACGGTCGACCGGCATCAATTGACCATTTCTCAGTCAGTTTTCCAGAGAGTTCGCGTCCGATCGTCCGGTCTACCGAAATAGCCCATCCGGTCAGCGCACCGTCGACCGATAAGTGTTTGCTGTTTCCTGTTTTCTGACCTGATAACGGTCGACCGACACTTTCCATCGTCGACGAATTTTTCCATCCGTCACCACGAAATTTTCGTCGACCGACAATTATGACCGTTCTTTTAAACGGCTCTTCTCTGAGCTGTTTGCTGGGTTTTGGTCATTCCGTTGGGTTTTTGGCTTAGCTTTGAATGGTATATACCGCCATTGCTGATGTCTTTTCAACTTAACCAAGAGAGTTTTAATCAAGTTTAATAAAGTTTTTAACAAGGGTTTAGTTTGGTTAGAGTGTGTTTACAAAAAGCTTTAAGCAAATTGAGAAGTTTGTTTGGTTTTTTGAATTCAAATTCCACATAGAGCTTGAAGGAGATTATCTATAAGTTTAGCTCCC
>NC_033795.1:50706910-50712761 GCF_001876935.1 Asparagus officinalis
TACTATATATGAAATTCTATATTTTATCATTTCCTATTATGTTTTGAAAACATTGCATAGAATATGCATAATTTTGTGAAAATATCTTGGTTATATTCTAATAGTTTATAGACTTCAATATCAGATTATATACATGTTTTACTGGAAGTCACAACAAAACATCTTCAACAAAGTCTTTTAAAAGTTGTTTAGTCAAAATTTTATCAAAATTATCAATTTTCAAATTGTTTTCATGTTTGGACTATTTTGTAAAATTGATCGATATTTTTCATGTGTGGAAGTCCTTTTTCGTAAACCAGTCATTGGTAGGAAATGTTTATTAAATCATGTCTACAATGATTCCCACAAAGTTTTACATTTTTTTTCTTTTGGAAATTTATTGATATTTTTAAACAGTGTTTTAAATCAGCGTTCGTTTCCTGAAATGTCAGTTTTTCGCCAATGCACATCGACCGGTACGGTCGACCGCTCATTGACCATTTCTCAGCAGTTTCCGCAGAGATGTCGTCGGTCGAAGTCCGCACTCCGGTCGACCGAAAAGTTCTCCATCGTCGAGCCGGCCACCGGTTCGACCGGATAAGTGTTGCTTGGTTCCTAGTTATCCTCGACCCTGAAAGGATAACGGTGCAGGACCGACGAACTTTTCCATCGGTCGACGAATTTTTCCATCGCGTCGATCACGAACGAAAATTTTCGGCCTTCGACCGATCAATATAAGCCCGTTGCTGCTTTTAACGGCTCTTTTCTCTGAGCTGTTGGTGGGGTTTTTTGGTCATTTCGTTTTGGGGCTGTTTTGGCCCTTGAGCTTTGAGTGGGTATATAATACCCATTGTGCTGATGTTTTGCAACTTAACCAAGAGAGTTTTTAATCAAGTTTAATAAAGTTTTTTAACAAGGGTTTTAGGTTTGGTCTTAAGTGTGTTTAAATAAGCTTTTAAGCAATGAGAGGTTTGTTTGGTGAAATCAAAATTTCCACAAGAGCCTTGAGGAGATTATCTATTAGAAGTTTGGAGCTTCCAACTATCAATCCTCCATCGTCTTGTTATTCAATATTGAGAAGTTTTCTAAACTCAAACTCTAGCTTTACATTTATATATTGATTGATTATGCACTTGTCTTTAAGCTAGATTTAATATTTGAGTTTATGTGATTTTGATCTTATTTTACTCATTGTTACACACACACACATTGACTTATTGTATCTTTTCTAGCATAGTATAGTTGGGTGGTGAGAGATTTTTTGTAACTTTGACTCTGCCCTGTGATTTCATTGTGTTCTCATCTATTGTAGAGAGACAAATTATATATTTGTTACAATTGTGAGTGTTAAGTGTATAAGGTTTTTCGTGAGCTAGAAAACCGAGTGTTGCAGTGAGCGTTCTTCGGTGAGATAGAAACCGAGTGTGTAGTGAGGTTTTCGCGTGAGCTAGAAACCGAGTTGTGAGGAGTGACTTGGATCGGGTTGCACGTTTGAAAACGATACTGTGAGGTGCTAAACGTATCGGTATGAAACCGTAGAAAACCCGTTGATAGTGGATTTCTCAACCCGGGAGTGGGGAGCGCGGTGAGAACGTAGGACGAAGACGATCCGAACTCCAGTGATCATTATTGGCTTAGTATTGAGTGTGGCTTTTGGCGTTCATATCAATATTTATGTTATATCTTATATCGCCATTCGCATTAGCTCATTATCTATTTCATCACTATCTGTTTAGCATTATTTACCCTTGTGTTAGTTTAAGTATATGCCTTGATATATTGTTATAATATAATATATATATATATATATATATATATATATATATATGATATATATATATTATATCATATATATTATATATATATATATATATATATATATATATATATATATATATATATATATATATATATATATATATATATATATATATATATATATATATATATATATTATATGATATATATTCTATCATATATAGCGAATACTCTCAATTTGGTTCATATTCGTTTACACCTAGCTGTACCAGTATCTTGTTATATTTCACACTTGCTAGGATTAACTTGGTTAATTAGTTAACTATATAGACAAACAACATTAGTAGTAAATTGTTTGTAAATCATCATCAAAACAAGAAGGCCAACACTAAGTAGTTAAACCAAATCGCAATAATAAATATGAAATATGTAATTTCATATTTATAAACATGAAAACCCAAAACCATGCATGTATATAACAAATACGTGTGTGTGTGTATGATATTGAGCTTAAGGTACTTAACACACATAATATAAAACCTAAACTAAATTACCCAAGCTAGATCTTGATCTTCAATAAGATCGACTTGGTACACATGCGGATGAAGCTGAACTTGGATATTGAACTAGAATTGCATAAGCTTCACCGACATTCCGCCAACCTCCTTTGAATATGATCGTTAAAGCTCTATTCCATCCATCATCCAACATGTTGTTTGTCTACAATGAATAAGAAAACATAAATACTTGACAAACAACATTAGTGATAAATTATTTGTTAAACATCATCAAAACAAGAAGGCCAACACCCTATAGTTTAGGGGGGAAAGGGATTTCTCTAATTTTCAAAGTTGACTGGGATTATCATAAAAATTTGGTCATGCATCATATCCTAAAAATATTAGTTCTTACAAATTTTCTCATGTATTGGAAACCTATCCCTCTATTTCTCATGTATTAAAAATATTAGTTCTTACAAATTTTCTCATTTTATATATATATATATATAGTATATTATAGGTATATATATATATATATATATATATAGTATATATATCACTAATAGGTATTGCTATACTTATATTACATTTACTCAAGTATATTATCTATATATATATATATATTGCATAGTATATATTATATAGCTAATTACTATCTCAAATATTATAACTTGTATATCTATATATAGATAGTAGTTGTATAGTATAGGATATATGATACATATATATAAAATATTATATATATAATTGTATAATGTAAGTTATAAGACTATACTTTATATGGCTGTAAGTCCATAAGTATAATTAGTATATAAGTATTATTGCATCTAAGTATATATAAAAGTATAATCATATAAGTTAAACTGTTATTAATTATACTTAAATAGAGCAAATGTTATATAGTTTAATATAGTACTATATATGATATATATATTATACTATATATATATATATAATATACTATTATATATATATATATTATATATATATATATATATATATACTTTATGTGAATTCTCTCTCCTTAATTTATAACTTATAAGTATATACAATATATTACATATAATATATGTATATATAATAGATAGCTATATAATGATATGTAAGTATATACTAATACATACTTATATAAATATAATAAAATTAATCTAATTTTTAGTAATTTTTTTACTAAAAAAAAAGAAAACAATCGGACCGGCCCGGTGCCCTACCTGATCGGTCCCGGCCCGAGCTAACTAGGCCTGGGTCCGTGTGGGTCCGTGTCACGGGTTTTGCCCGGCCCGAACCCCGGCCGGTTGGACAGGGCTATGCCTACTGAAACAAATGACTCCTAATGCATTGTTAACTCCAATTTGATTGGCTGTTCCATATCAATCCTTATTAGGATAAGAATTACAAACTTAAACTTGTTGCCCTTGTCTCTTACATTGAACATCCCCTGCATCAAATCAAAGACTTATGATCAACTTCGGGCGAATATTTGAGTCACAACACAATAGAATCCAAGGAGGACCATACACCAATATAGATGCATGTGTACTTTTTCTCAAAGAAGTTGCATATTTAATAGTATACTAATGCACCTGGCAGCTGTAATAATATAATATAATTTGATTATTTGATAATTTCTTTACCAAATACTTCAAGCAAATACGTTTTGCATGAACCAATGAATCCCAAGATCTCATAATTTTTCATATTCGATAGAACTTTAAAGGTGGTTCTCATGTAGTCACTATATTTTTAAAGGTAGTATCCGTGAAAAAATTTCCCAATATGTTTGATAACCACAATATCCACCCAAAACATGCTAATGGAGTTGCATACAAAATAAATAAATAAATAATAAAAATAAAAAATGATAATACAAAAATATTTGCGGCCCAGGATCCCTTAAGTAACATCACCATTGAGATTCTTCCAACTTTTAAACAACATTCCATATTTTTTTTACTTTGGCAAACTCTTGCCATAACTTTTGCAAACTCTTGCCATGACAGAGACCTGAATCTTAGAATGAAGAATGCCACCGCATTTTAGTGCAAAATACAGTCAAATGAATCAGAATATACTGTGGTCAATAGTAAGGAAATTGCATTGGCGAGGAAAAAGGTAACACTGACTAAGTATATTTCCCAATGTATCATACAAATGAATCATAAAATACATGATAAATTAAGAAAATCTACAAATATTGATGTATGATATGAATCGACTTTTTAAACTAACTCCAGGGGTCATCCCACCCCCTGGGTCCTTCTCTTCTAACAAAGTCGAGGATAGCCGCTACAGCTTCATGAACCCTGTTTGAGAGAGAATGGTTTCCCCATTCTATCTCAACCTTCTCTGCACCTCCCATAGCCCTACAAAGCCTGCATGCAAAGAAAAAATTTGCAGAAAATATTTTTTTTATTTGCCTTGGGGAAGAAAAAGCGAACACTACAGTTCATAGTTGTGTGTCCCAGAGAAATCCTTGCCTTTCCACTAAAGCTTTTTTATCAACATAATCTGGAACATATTCATCAGCCATTGAGAAAATAACCTGAGACCGTACACAGAAAATTCATATGAGCAGGAAACAGGACATACAACTGCTTGGGATATATATTTTGAGACCTCTAGAGAACCTAGTCCGGCATTCGTTGGGTGAGAATAGTCACAAACCTCGCTTTTTTGGATTCTACTATTTTAGTTATGAAGTTGCTTGACGTGCCTAAAACATGTTCCGTCGTATAAAGATACAGAGATTTCCGAAGGGGAAAACAAATGCATAAAAACGTGGCGCCAAGGAGACGATTACTATCAAATTTGTTTGTTTTCTTAGCAACTTTGAGAGAGTGTGCAGATGATGTCTTTGCTTTGCAGCTTGATATAACATGGATTTGCTACTCAATATATTTAAAGCTTATGCACAGATCAATATTATAGAAAGAAAAATAATAATAGCGCTTGCCATAAAATTCAGAAAGGCAACTATGAGCAGGGAATAGCCTAGTTCACACACTGTTTAACTTGTGCTTCTATGAAGCTCTTTTATGGCACTCTCTAGAACGGAGCCCTACCTAGTCAGTTCTACAGTTTAAGCAGGTGCAAATAATATAACAGAACACCCAAACTTCATCTAATATAAGAGGAGTCTCCATGTTGATGGTATTCAGAAAGTTGAGGTGGTAGTTTTCAGAAAGGGTGATATGAGTGAATGGTGGTTGAGATCTGATCATGCACGCCTATGAGCTTGTAGGTGCATGTTTTGATTTTCACTGGGGACAGTGTTGGAGATCCTTAGGCAAAACAGCCATCTTGCAACACATTTTTCAATAACTAAATAAGCTCTTTTGTGGTAAATGAAAAAAGACACTAGGATGGAAGATTAAAAATAGCACCCCATTCATATTTAGTACATTTTGCATCATTTTAACTCCAAATAATACATACATTACAGCAGTAATTGCAACTCATATGATTAGAAACAAGAAAAATAGAGTAATGCTCTACCTGGCAAGGAGTATTTGACATGTGACCAAGTCTCGCTTTCAATTGGTCTTCACTGAGATCTGAGCTGAACATGTCATCATCCCCCATGTATGCACTAAGGGAGTGGTACCTTCAAGTTA
>NC_033795.1:50712771-50731281 GCF_001876935.1 Asparagus officinalis
TTTGAATACATCCAACATTCAAAAATACATGGCATGATTCACTAAAAGGATTTGATTAGTTTTAATTGCACTCATCTATTCCTCTATACCTCTATACAAATGGGAGAACAAAGATTCACTATTCATGCTACAGTAACTAGGGAACGGTACTGTAGCATTTTTGAAAAAAATTTGCGGCATACGGAAGCAAGATAACATTTTTAGACAGTACTGTAGCAGAGTATCTAAAATATTGCGGCGTACGGAAGCAAGATAACATTTTTAGAAAGTACGGTAGCAGAGCGAGATACTGTAGCAGTTCAAAAAATATTATATCATTTAGAATGGGATTACTGTAGCAGGGAAAAAAGATATGCCGTGCTTTGCACGGTGTTCACACTAGTTATAGATAAAGGAAAACCCTTAAATACACTATATTCTTTTAAATAAAATATATTATTTCACGCTTGATTCCGATATCTCACTGATTGCAGCTATAACATGATTCAGGGGACAATTTATTGAGATTGTTCGAGACTATTGTCATGGAAAAACATAGTTTCAATAATTTGATGCCCCACTAGAACATAGTTTCAATAATTTGACGCCCCACTAGATTCGGTTTCTTATAAGAACAAAGAGATCCCACAATAAATAAAAAGAAGATAGTGATGGTGATGACCAAATGTAAGTGAAATAACAGAATAGAAAGTAATTGACAGTCTTTCAGCAAATGTATGGGCTTTAGAGCAAAATCCTGAAAGAAATATCCAAATAAATATTGATGAGTCCAGTACTGTCAGAGACATTTAACTCCTAAAAGCTAAAATATCTGGTCATTTTCATCTGTATCAGTATCGACAGGTGTAAATTATGTGGCTCATAGTCCCCAACATTCGGGGCAAAACATTAAAAACGAGAAACTGGTAACAGTAAGAAAGAAATAATTGCAACAGCGGCATATCTTTTCACTTCACCAACTGCAACTAAGGATAGTGAGGAGTAACTTTAAAAGAATATTCTTTTCAAAGATATAATGAAACCTCCAGATTGGCTTTCCTTGATCTAAATGGATTTACATGATGATCATTTGATTGGACACGATTATGCAAATTAAATTATGTTCACTGCTAGAACTAGAATCTCATTTATATCTTATAAAATAATAATTGCTACAAATACTACATAAAAGAAATCAACATGAGAAGTCATGCAACACTTATCTTTAATTGATTTATAAGATGGAAAAAGTAAACAAAAGGAATCAACATACTTTAGCGAAAGGATGCTAAAACATTGTTGGCAGAGAGAGACACTACTCCTTCCTTGACAGGACTAATTTAAGAGCAAGACCTTAGCTGTTAAAGCTAGAATACCAACAAACAGAAATGGGAGAAAAAGAATAAAACAGAGATCACTTATTTTATTCTAAGTGATCTTACAAAGCCTGTTCATGTATGACATAATTCGGGTATGATCATAGAAAAGATTCTCCTCAAGCGAACCAGCCTATCCTATGCTATATAAGGGGATTTACATAGTGGTTGGATGGAGAGACATATTTGGTTGTGATTCCAACGTGGCGGATAAAATCATACATCAGCACAGCCCAATCAATAGTTCAAGTCACGCACTCCCATAATCCATCCTCTCTTCGGAGAATCCACTTCAACTACTTCAACTATTTTTATCAATAAAAACATACAATACTTTGGAGTTGAAGAGAAATATCCAAATAACATGTCTTATTTTTTCAATAACACATATCTGTAGCAATGAAATACTATTGGTCCTCCCCAATATGATACATGATAAATTACAAATATTTATCATCTGCCTTTTCTATACTCTATAAAGGACCCAAAATACCTTGCTTACGTATCATTAAAAGAAATTCAAATAAAAAACAAGCCTTGTTTGGAAATTATTATATACAGACAACCAGAGTACAACATGATATGTATAGCATATACTTATTATAAATATAAAACATGTATTGTGTCATTTACCTGTATGCAGTTATTGGAGCATCTGGATTTGCTTGCCTTGGCATTAAATCCATTGCTCGGCCTTCATTTATCATGTTTAATGCCAAGTCTATCATTTCAGCAGTTTCTGGAAGAGTTGCTCTATATTCTCGGTCACTAACAGGAGCCTGATCAGAATCTATTGAGTCATATATCCTCAGAAGATAGAAATTGCGTAGAACTTCAGCAAGCAAGTTTATCCAAAAAAACAGTTAAAAGATCATTGCATCTGTAAGAGTTTCATTATTCGTTCTACAATTTCAGCCAGGATCCTGTCATTGGTTACCCCAAATAAATCATTGGACTTTTAATGCAGGCATATAAGTACTGGAGCCTGTTTCTTTTATTGATATGGTAATGCTTTATGTAACACAATATTTTTCAATATTGATGTATTGACTGTTCTCAGTAGAAGGATTCCATGTGTGCCCCAATATATATAACAAATTCTTTGAGTAATGGCTGTAACACCAGCACGTCTAATATAGCTTCCTACTAGAAGTTATAAACTATCTTAAATTTTATAAATTATATCTTCATAAGATATGAACATAACATTAACAACTTTTGCAAAAAAATATCCAATTTATGATCTTAAAATATCTTTATTGACATCTCATGACTACTGTTTTTCGCTTCATCCTATTTTTCTTTTCTCAGAAGAAAAAAAAATAAAAGAAAAAATTCTCTTTCGTTGAATACAGCACATAGGCATGAAAAATAGCCTAAACATGATAATAACAACCTTTAATTGCGGCTGCTATTGCAAAGCAGAACTAATTTATCATGCTAAAATTGTAAGCTGTAAAACTAAATGAATCATGTTAATAAACAATTAGTAGACCAGATAATGAGGACAGCTAATCAATAGTTTCAAGAGTTAAATTTTATTAGACAGATGCGCAACAAAATAGTTTTCACAAAAATAAAACAGTTGATCAACATGTTCTGCTTTCTTTTTCTTTGCCATGATTAAGAACTAAAATTGCTTTTCACATGATGGTTCAGTTTCCTTTCATCTACATGGTTTTGATTTTTCTAAAATACTAGCAGAAGCAAGTTGACATGGTCCAAATTTGCAATTCAAAGCTGAAGTTATGGGTCTCTTCATAATATGAAATTTGAAGAAAAAGCAGGAAGTGAGGGGATCTTATCCAAAATTCCTACATTTTCATGCCTGGCACATGGAATTTGGGGGAAAAAGAGTAGAGCTTCAAGATTAAATTGAGATCCAACTTCCATATGGGATGATTTTCTAACTCTAGGGATAGGAAGACAAGGAAGGAAAACTTCTGAATCCTTTTGAACTATTGCTTGGGTTTCTCTCCCGCTATTTTCTAAATTAAAGGAGAGAGAAAATAAATAATCGCGCACCCTAAGCTTCCTCATATTAAGTTCCCATATGCCAGAAAATAATGAATTTTCATTTCTTCTGTTTTCTATCGATATAAGTTATAAAGGGTAGATATTCTATTCTCTTTTTCTTTCTTTGAATTCCATGTGCCCACATAGACAATGCATGGTCATGTGTGTTTGTGGGTGAATCACAGATTGCACATGCATGCATCGATATACATAAAGGTATGTGTTTTTGTGTAGAGAGACAGAATAGAACTAGAAGCTATTTGGACTATACAAACTATAAGAGGGTTATCACTTATCAGTATCAAACTGACTGACTTTCTTCTCCCAAACCTACAAATTTGGAAAATGGCCATAATATTTTCAAAACAGGAAACATTGTCTTGATATCTAACCTGACCTAAACTTTTTGGGAAAGTGATAAATCTTATGGCATGGGCCCCATAGCCTCTACATGCATCAATTAGGGGATCAACCAGTTTTCTTTTGGTGAACCAAAGAGGTTATTGATTAAAAGAAAAAGATAAGAACCCATTGAAACCTCATCTTAGACTAAAATAGAGGATCATGCATGTTAGTCAACTGAGGGAGGGTAGAAGACTACTAAAGACCAGCTAATTGCATTTTCGGACTGGGCAACCTTCTCAAATTCTATTTACTTTGATTCTATTATCCGGCTCGCTTCTTTATCTATAATCCAGTTTTCGCAAAAACGCTTAAGCTATGAGGTCCAGACAATGGTGCTTATTAATTTGAATAGTATCCAACTGGCTAAATCATGTTAGCGGTTAAGAGGTCCAGACTTCAATCCTTCCCTTGCTTGCCAATTACTGCAATTGATGTTCAAGATAAAAAATAATTACACCTATTTTCATGCAGAAGATTGTGAAACAATCCTACCATTTGTTGGTTAAATGCCTATAGATGAAAACATGTAAAGAATATCCAAATGGCCCCAAAAAAAACCTGTAAAATTGCTCCACGAACAGCTCTAGAGAATGCCAAATTTGTACGCATGTAATGTACAATATCCTGTATGCATGTCCAGGGAGTTGCAGAGTTAGATTTATTCTCTAGATATTAACAGAAAGTTATTTGAACTAAACTTCAATCAGTGAGAAAAAACTCAATTTGGCTGTACCTGGCAACCAGTACTGTGTCCCAGTAGTACAACGCCCTCGGAATTTTCCTTGTTAATTAAATAACCAATAAGCTGATCAAGCTCCAAGGCATCCTTCAAGTAAAATTTGTAGAATATACATTCAGACTATGAGCAAACGAAGGGAAATTTTACTAAAGACTATTCTGCAGGAATAAATCTATAACTAAACTCATTTTCAGTGTAAACACTGCACTAGAGGTTCCTATCAGAAGAAGTGGTTGGCATGCCAACTTTAGATTGTAGAAGTGTAATATATTTCTGTGTATTTTAATCAACACTGTTTGCAATGCAACAGCTCCACCGTTGCTGCCGTACCAACAGAAAGCTAAGTTTGGTTTGGAGAGGAAGATAAAGAAAGAAAGGGAAAACTATAGGAAAGGGGCATTCCCTTTTGTTTGGAAGTTTGTACAAAGGGTTTACAGTTACATGGCAATATTCCTCTCAATAATCCAGAGATATGGGAACATGAAAGGAAGCATCCTACTCCAGCTTCCTCAGATTTAATGTAGGCGATCAAGGCTTCAAGAAATATTCAAGAGAGACATGGAGAAAGAAGACTCAATTTACTTCAATCGGGTTATGTATTAGTATAGTTGAGTCTTTCAGTTCTATGTGCGTTACGAATTTACGATTAGTTATTTGATAATAAAATTTGAATTTGAGTCTTCTACCTCTATTTTTAGTAGGAGTCTTTGGAGTCTATGAATTTTCTTGTATGTCTGATAATCAGAAAGACTTGATTATTTGCTGAAATTTCACATTAGAGTTTGCATGGGATTTGCCTTGATGTGAGATCAATCCAATCTAGCTAACTGCGCCCCTTCCCAAGCCTTCTCCCTCCTTTTCCTCCTTGGTCGCCACCTCCCCAAGCCCCCATCCATATTTTCATTTAGAACCAAACAGTCCAATACCAAACAACCATCTTTGACCCTCCTTCTAGTTTGGCTGAACCTGTCCAGACCTCAAATGCCTTCATCCTCCTTTCAATACCCAGCACACTGCCCAAGAAACCTACACGCATCAATCCTCTGCTCAAAACTGCTAGCTGAAACCACACCAACCCCTATACCCTGACGGCCAGTCCTTCCCACCCCTATTCACCGCTAAAACTCATCCATTCCCTGCTCGCACCCCAAACACAGCACCATCACCTGAAAATGGTCCAAAAATCCTATCTCTTCTCATCCAACAGCCCTCAAAACTTTCTAAAGCTTCCAACCCTCCAACATCTAGATTCATCACCGGAACAGATTTTCATAATTTAAAGTTGATATTATTCCTATCTAGAAGTAAACTTCCAGCGATGCCGGTGAAGGAATCATCCATCTAACACTATTAAGGCTCAGAAGAAAGCTCGGTAGAGATCAAAACTTTTGTCAAGTTAACTATCATCTTATGACTGATTTCTTCACTGAATCTTGTAGTAGGTATGTTTCCATGTATAATTCGACACATAATTATCATCTTCGATGTATTTGCCTATGGTTCTTGCATGCTTTGCGTCTTAGCATACAGCATCGTCTCTTGTTTCACTAAATAGAGCATTCATATAGTCTAGATGTTTTAGGAATCTTGTCTAGTTGGTTTTTGTACTAGCGTTTGTGCTTATCTGATCACATTTAGTAGACCTACAGAACCTGTCGCCATGTTCCAGCATTCTGCTTTAACTTAACCACGAACTTATTTTGACTGATATAGCTAGCACTAAGAAGTCTAACACCCGCGTGCTCAATGAAGCATTTATGAAGATAGCTCAGCTCTTATAGGTACTACCGAGGTAATTATAGGTCCTTATCATAAAATGAAAATAAACTACTGTAAGTTCACAATTTTAAAGTAAAGAAATGAGCTTCTTTTAGGTGGAAAGGCAGAAGATAATGTTAAATCCTGAGCATTTTGATAGCAAACAGACAAATCGATACCTGTTCCAAGCTGGAGGTGCCATATCCAATATAAGATGATGTGAGCAGGGGCTGCACCAGGGACCATTTTTCATTCTCCAAAGCACTTGATAAAGGTTCCAGATATCTGCAAATAATCACACATTTGTCACATTCTCGAACTACAAAATAATATTATAGAAAACAGCTTAAGATGAGCAAATACAATAAAACTGGTTCTCACATGAAAAAATTGGGGAAAAGAAAATTTGACTCATACATATATCTAAAACATCATGAGGTATCAAACATCTTAAATCATCACTAACGACAAGACTTTTCCATCAAAGTAGAGAAAGCTCCACTAAAGAACTTGACCTGGCTTTTACAACATTATCCCCACATAAATATTGTAGGAGTTGGTGCCAAAAAGTATCTCTTAAAGTCCCTAACCATTACACTAAAACTCCGAAGTAATGGTGAGGTTCAGAGTTATATTTTTATGTTCTAACATGCCCCCGTAGGTTTAGCGTCCTATTTATGGGTTGAAACTTGGACTCACATAATGATATTAATTTTCTTTTTAAATCTGCATTAAATTCGTGGCTAGTGGGATTCAGACCTGGGTTGGCTCTGATACCATCTTAAAATCCCTTACTATTATACTAAAAACTCCGAATCTGTGGTGAGGGTTGAGAGTTATACTTTTATATTCTAATAGTATCTATGATCAGGAGAGACCCATACTCAGTTGCCAAAAGTCCATCTGTCAGTCCACCAATAAAAATGACTTGCTGGTTGAAGTCACCCGTCCTAAAGGCCACCTGCAGAAGCAAATAATTTTTTAACTGATAATTAAAGAAGAGAGAGTACTTAGAGTTGTTATTGAAAAATGAAGACAAAGTGTTTTATTCAGCTGACTATTATGTCTGCTTTTGATTAATTGATGATTATCAATTCTGGGACTTTGCTCGATAGAGATGTAGGTCGATTTCACACACAACTAATTGATCTCATTTTAAAGGATTAGAAAAAATTTTGCAAAACTAATGACAGTGGAATTTGCATGTGATAGGCATATTAGTAGTGTTCTTGTGACACAATATAGCTAGACGGATCAGTAAAAAATATCAACTTAAGGAACAGCAAGAAAACTTGAGAAAGATGTGATGTAAGGCATGGACTATTATAATTCATAGAAAATTGAAAAGAGTAAGGGTTGGGCAAGAACAAAATAGGTGAAATTGACAAGGAGATGGCATGACTGCTTCATGCAAGATAACATTAGGCACTTCTTGTCTCTCTAGCATGTGACCAGACATAATATCTGAATAGGGAAAGGAGCTTATTTAAACATCAAGTTGGCTGCATAATCTTCTGTTTTAATCACCAAACCTATAAGACTAATCAAGCTATCCATTTTAACCTGATAAACTAGACCATTTTTTACAGTTGCTCCCTTCAGGTCGCAAAATACACAAGGTGTCGTATATCATAATAGCAATTAGATAACTTTGTTCTATCTTATACAAACTTTTCATTTGCAATCTGAAATGCTAGTTTACAGCACTTCCACTTCACATAAAAAACAGGTTTCATAACTTTCAAGCCCACCAATTTGATTAACATGGTTTTCTCTTTTTTATTTTTTTGGTTAAATTGAATGCAACTCCTCTCATCTATACTTTAATTGCACTTAAACCCCTCAACTCAGTACTTAGCACCTCCGAAATGCTATTCTCTTTAAAGATAAATTGCAAGTTACACCCCCTCTTCTTCATGAATTGAGGGAGGCTAAGTGGTAATAAATGGGTTGAGGGGGTTTAGTGCAACTAAAGGTACAGATAGGGGGCTAATGTGCAATTTACCCTTCTTTTTGTTATCAAAACCTTTAAAACTCTAAGTTTGGATGGCAATAAAGGTTGTCCGCTGATTAAATCTTAATTCTTCGCTATCAAAATTTATGCTGTTCTAGTATACGAAATTTCCTGTTCAAATATGATTTCTCCACTATAACAATTATTTCCAAACCCTCCAAGTTAACTGACCTGCTTTTCTAACAAGATTTCTACTAAATACCTCAACAAGATTTGATCCTCAATCAATTCTTGTATAAGTCACATCTACTTTAAGCCAACATGAACTTAGGGAACTGTGTTGCTCTGGCTATTTCCATGGATCACATTCTCAACATCTAATAAACTCCACTCAAGGTCGGACGGATGTACATTGAATGGTTTGGGGGCACATGCCCCCATATATATTATAAGGCCTTCTTCCTTTTCGATGAAAAACAATTATTTTTATTTGCCTACTATAGTAAACCTGATCGATTAACTAGTCTCGTTTTTCCTTAAAATGAATTGTGTGAATAAGATATTGATGGTTGTGCTACAAATATCACCAAACTATGTTGTCAAATCAACATTCACCTTCAATTTTGCTGTTATTTAGCTATTAGAAACTTAAAATTGCAAGAGGATGTGTCTCTTGCTCTTGCCTTTACATGAAAAATAAATGAAAATCATTTAAACTGAAAACACATTCCATTCCTCATAAGCTACTACTTAAATAGTAAAGTGGAGAAGCAAAGGAGAAGGCGGAGGAGGAAGAATGATGAAATAGCATCAAGTCTATACTCCAGTACTAAGATATAATTTAAAACCTTGTATTTAGTTGATTTCAAATTTCATGAGGAGAAGAGTTAATAGATGTTCTTACTTCTTAGATATCCAATATGATTGTGTTGTGAATTTATATTAAGGTCTATGTAATAGAGAGTGAAAAAAGTCTAAATGTGGCACATCACTATGTTATACCATGCATCCTAAAGGAACGAACACATATAAGGATATAAGTGAGCTTCTACCATTGCCAAGTATTACTTTGAGAGATGCTATGTGATTGAAGTACCCATGCTTGACACGTAGGCAAAACTGGTTTCATACATGGGTCTTTGCCATCACATAAACTGTATTATTCTTCAACGTTGCAATTGGGGCATGACAGTAGAATGGCATAGGAGCCTGGTTATCCAACAACTAGTCTTTAACAATTATTCTTGTCATGCCCTTGCTTGTGACCAACATCGCACTTCCCAATCTGTTGTTTACAAGATTGCTCCACCTTCCACACCATATTTTGTTTCACTAATCCTTGTTCGTTCCACTACTGCCATTTGACTAGAAACGCATCTTCGAAAAGGTATTGCTAACCTCATTCGTTGGCATTGCATCCATTTTATTTTCTCAACTATTAAGGCCTTTTTCAGCACTTCCCTATAGGTAGTAGAAAGTTCGAATGAACTTATTGTTTCCTTAATAACAAGTCAAAGTTCCTCCTCAAAGTGGAAAACTCTCTCTTCTTCCTTAGCGGCAAACTTTGACAAGTAAACTCCTCTTCATACTTAGCTATTGTTTTATCATCTTGCTCTAATTTTCTAAATTATTGCAGTGCACCTTAATGGGTTCTTTAAACTCAGCTAATAACATGTGATACAAAGCTTTAGATATCGGACTTGTGTCCGGCACTAAGTCGATTGAAAATTCATTCTCCCTATCAAGGTAAGCCTTAAAATCAATTCACAACACAATCTCATTAGATATATAAGATCATCTACAATTCTTCAACTCTGCATGAAATTTCAAACTAACTAAGTATAAGAGTTTTAACTTATACCTTACTATCGGGGTATAAGTTTGATGCTATTTATTTAGTCCTCCTCCCTCCTTCTTTGCTTCTCTACTTCACCTTACCATTAACTAGTAGCTTAAGAGGAATGGAGAAAAGAGTTAAGAGAAACCAAAAAAGAAATGGGTTCTGGTTTTCGAAGATTTCTATTTATTTTTCATGGAGATGCAAGAGCAAGAGACACGTCCTCTTGCAACCTTTAGTATCCAATAGCTAAGAGCTAGCAAAACTCAAAGTGAACGTAGGCTTGATAACATGGCTTTGTGATACCTGGTCAATATCATATTCACGCAGAATTCTATTTAAGAGAAAATAAGATCAGTTAATTGTTTAGGGTCACTACATCTAAAAATTCTAATAAGTGTCCCCGACAATATTAATTTGGTGTCCTCTGAAACTATTGTAAATTACAGTCTATTACTTTAACTTAGCGCTAAAAATCAAGACAACCTTCTACAAGCTGCCCAAATTACTTAAATTATAAAGTTATTAAGGGGATGCGTTCAGATCTTTGTCATTATTATAGAAATAAGCTTTTCTATTGATAGAATTTAGGACAAATATTTGAAATAGATCAATTCCAATAGTTGCTTATCAAAATTAACCTATTTACTATTCATTTAGCAAAATTGACCAACTTTTAGTCACATCAACTATTTTATCTGAAAGTTGGTCGATTTCAAAAAAAGAAAATTTATTAATCACCCTGAATTGCTAATCCTGAGTAATTAGCATTTTCTTAACTGATCTTCACTAAACATACGGGATTAACAATCCTGCATTTTTATTTTTCATTCCTTTCCTCTTTCTACATGCGTCCAGTACTCAAAAAGAGAAGAAAATAAACCCTTCTAGTTCTCACTCTATCCATTTCCAACAAATCCATGGAGAAGCCAACAGAACTGTCAATGCCACAACTGGACAACAGCGAGGTCGAGAAGGTCTTCAAGCACTTCAACGAGAATGATGATGGAAAAGTCACCTTGTTCGACCTTTGGCAAGATTGACAATGGTAAGATATCCCTGTTCGAGCTTGGCAAGACCGTCTGCGCCCTCAAAACCAAAACCACTGAGCAGGAAAGATATAGCACATGTTCTAATGGATGATGCCATCAATGGTCATTGCTTCCTTCTTGGATCATTACCTAAGTTTTCAACCCTTCTCTCTGCCCATTATTTTCTCAACTCTCCATTCTTAGAAATAAAAGAACTGAAGGAGGGATAAAAGCGAACGTACAAGATTGTCAATCCTCTATGTTTAGTGGAAGGTGATTTTTGACAGTGCTACTCGAGATTGCCAATCTTGGGAAATAAAAAAATCTGCTTCTTTTAAAAATTAACCAACTTTCAGCCAAAGATGCTGATGTGGTGAAAGTTGGTCAATTTTGCAAAATAAATAGTACATGGATCGATTATGTTAATTAAATATTGGAATTTGTCTATATCAAAAATTTGTTCTAGAATTCATATTATATATAAGTTTTTAATTTATACATACCATTATATATGTACCTCCACAGGGTAAAAAAAATCTGAATACATCCCTGACCCCACTATTTTAAGCTAATCATTCTTTTGAAATAGCAAGCTCAAACATTAAGAGAATCCTTCCGCTGATCGATGTTATGAATCCTAAAAAAGGAGGAAGTTCACCAAGATATATAAAAAAAAACAACAAACGAAAATTTTCTCTTCATCATCCTCAGCTAACTTAAATCTTCACTTTGCAGTATCAAATATAACACGAATCCCGAATACCTCTACTTACAGGTCAATCCAACTGAAATAGGTAGATTCCAGATAAAACAATATATCCATTCATGTTACAAACTGAAATTCTGGCACTGGATCGACGATGAACTGAATATTCGACGGTACAAATTGAAGCAAAAAAGAAAGAGAACCAAAAAAAAATCAAGAAGTAGCAGAAAATAGAACGACGACTACCTGAGCGGGCTTAGGGCCGTACTTGAGAAGAACTCCACGAAGCTCGCCGGCGATGGGGTTCGCCTGCGCGGTTCTGAGGGAAGAGGCGGAGGCGTCGAGCTTGCCGGAGCGGCCGCGGACGAAGCCGGAGAACCAAGAGCCGGAGGAGGTCGACGAGGAGGAGGAAGACGAAGCTGCGGTCGAGGGATTCATTGAGATCGAGATCTCAATCTTTCGATTTTGATTTTATTTTTGTGTTTATGCGCCCGTGTGATTTTGGACAGAACACGGGGAGTAGGAATCGCCAGAGGGTGCTTTGACGACTTGGGGGATGAACAAAGCGGTGAAGGGAGTTTATGAGAGTAAAATTACTTGTAGGTCCTTGGTTTGATAAAGATTTGACTTGGGGGATGAACAAAGCGGTGAAGGGAGTTTATAAGAAAAGAGCTTTTTGTCCCTTTTTGTTTTAGAGCCGTACCAAAGAATATCCAATTTATGAGTTTTAATATGACTCCTTTTATCTTGGATTTAATTTTGAGCTTGGTTATCAAATAGAAGAAGAAAAAAAGAACTGCCCATTTATTTTTAAAAACAAGAGGAAAAAGTATTTGCACGTGGTCATTAGCGCTACTTTGAAGTATTTGCTTAGATTAATATGTGTTATTCCTTGTTTTCCTAAGTAGGCTCACTTGTCACTATACCTAACTCATTGCACGATTTTATGATTTAATTCGAAGCCGATATAGGATTTACTTTTGGTACAAATCCGGATGTGGATACATTTCAAACAAAAAAAAAGCCATTCACATATATTACGCATGAATGCGTGATGTAGAAAATAAGAATAATTATGTTTTCCTCATACAAGTGAAAGTGAATACACATTTAAACGTAGACGATAAGGTACACACAAATACGTGTTTTTACTTACTACTATGGTGCACATGCGTTTCACGTGTATCCATTTTCATGTTTATATGTAGGCTATAAGTGCGCATTGCAATGATAATTTTATATATCTAATGTATATTTTTATTATATAATAGTATTTCAAATCAGTTTTATTTGCATTCGACACTTTATTAGATATCAAATCGGTTTTTCCAATCATAAAATTAATACATTCTATTTAGGGTAAATTTCACAAATGCCTCACGATAAACCCCTCGAATTTTTAAAATGTCACAAAACCACTTTAAGTTTTTGGGTTCTCAAAAAACCACATTCAAATCTAAAAGCGTGAAATACAATTTTTATTGGCAAAAAAATCACCCTGCATAATTTTACCCACTTGTGAAAAAATACAAAGTAAGCGTTAATGCCATTAAGAAGGATTTTTTTAAATTGTTGAAAGTTTAAGGGGATTTATTGAGATCGCCAAAGCTCTGGGGGATTTTATGACATTTTACAAGTTAGTGGTATTATTATCTAATAAATGCCCAAATTTAAGGGGTTTTCTCATAGGCTAAGAAACATTGAAATGCCTTATAGTTTCACCTACTTTTCATTTATACACCTCAAGTTGTAAAAGCATTATATGCCCAAGTTGTTTAAACATAGATAATTAGTATATTATCATATCATATCATATCATACTCCCTTTAAAAAAAGGAGTTGTGGAAAAACTTTCCAATGACTATATTACCCATATTCTTTTTTGATATTACATTCTAATATTAACTAAACTAAATTAATTATTAATGTTAATTAATTATATTATATGTCACTTTAAATTTGTATAATTTGGTCCCTAAAACTCATAACGTTATTGTAAAACTCTACATGATATTAACTATTAGTAATGTATAATAATATATTAATAGATAATTGCATGTTAATAAAGTATTTATGAAAAGAATAAAAAACATAGAATTGTCCTAAAATTATATCATGACACTCATAAAGGAAAATTACAAAGAGCATTCTTATGTTTAGGTAACAGGACAGAAGGTACAAGTATAAAATTTTAGAAAGTATTAGGATATTTAAGTGTAGCAAGATACACTATCTTAAATTTAAAAAGAAAAGTGTAGCAAGATACAAGTGGAGTTATATAAGTATTATTTTGGTAAATTATAAGGCATATAAGTTCAGTTAAGCCTATAAAAGATTTGAAGCATTTGTTATCTACATACAATAATATATGATCTCATTAATAAATAATATTCATCATACAATATGAGGCCACATGCATAGCTTATATTTATATAGTAAAGGAGATGTGAAAAAATTAAAGCATCATATTTTGAATGAGTCTCAAGATTTTGAATTATTTTCTAAAATTATATACTTCGCTTAGAAAACTTCAAAAGAGGCTTTCGAATGACTACTACAAAGTGTTGGATATCGGATAAATATTGAACAAATAAAATCCACAATATCGGACTGTAAAAATCAGGGATATGTAAATAATACTGAGTGTCATATGAGATAATATTCATACATAACATTATATTGTAATATGTAATCTAACATATTAATAAATTTTAAACATAAGAATTTACATCAATGCTTAAGATTTGGGAGAGCCGAGAGTGGAGAGATTTGGGAGAAGAATTGTGGCCTTTGTGTGTTTTGTGGGCTCTAATTTTGTTTCCCAAACACGATCCAAACCCGAGCCCACAATCAAATTAAAAATAACACGATTTCTCGATATCTTCAAAGAGATATATCGGCCATATTTTTAATAACGGTCGATATTAAAAAAATTACCAAACAAAAGAAAATAGTATAAAATATTATCGAGATAAAGTCTTTAACTCGATATATTAGCTGATATAGCAATATATCCACCGATATTTAATACAATGCCTGTAAGCGCAAATATGTAAATGTTATTTAGATATTAGTTTCTTGACTTTAAATGTCTCATAATTCTATGTTATTCCCTCAAAATTTTAAAATTGCTCATAATTTTAGGGACTAATATTAAATTATTAAAGTTTTGACAGAGAAAGTATAAAGTCATATTTAAAAGAAGAGTTAATTTTTAAAAAACCCTCTCAACTATAGGGATTGTCTTAAAAACCCACTCAACTAATTCAATTTGACAAAACCCCTTATTCTGAGGGATGTTATAAATAACCCCTCTTAATTTTGGTGTAATTTTAGAAAACACCTATCAACTATAGCGTGTCTCATAATAACTCCCCTAATCTTTTACACTTCTATCAACAAACTCCCTTAACGTAGTTACTTCAATATGTGATTTGGACAAAATACTATATTGAAGAAATCAATTTAATAAAAAAAGACCCTAAAGTGATAATAAAAGGACCATAACCAATTTACAATTATTTTCCCTCTATATCACCTCTTTTTCTTTCATCCGGGGAAAAGCCAAGATAATTCCTTTATGGTTGATGGATATTTTGGTCTTTTCAAATCAAGTACTTATCACATAATAGATAAGACATAATAATATTAGTTTTGAGAGGTTAAGTTTAAGTGAGACAAGTCCACAGGGATAAAATAAAAAAAATTAAGCTGAGATAGATTATCTACAAAATACCCAAAACTTGACAGAGATTTACTTAGTTTTAAATAGGGGGGGGGGAGGGGCGGAGTAGGTTGACATGCCCCCAATAGTTGAGGTGGAGTTTTCTAAAATTAAATCTTAAACAAAAGCACAACTTAAGGCGCATGTGACATCAATTTTATATGAGTGGAGTTTATAGCAAGTATATCACTCAATGAACTGGTTTGAGTTATTTGTCCTTAAATTTATCCTACACATCAACTCAAAAAAAGTTTTGTTATAAGAATCTCTAAGAGAAATTTAATATTTATTTGGGATGGATATGTGATCCTTCTGATTCCTCTTGTCTTTCATGATTTGTAATAAATTAGTTGACAAAATAAATTAAGTTGTTATTTTATATTACTCGTCTTCTTATAAGTTTATGAAGCTCATAGCTTGGACATGAATATTGTTGTAGATATTGTATTCTTCTAACTCCTTAAGCTAAACCTTTGGATGATCTTTGATATTGGATAAATATGAATTATTTTATTAAAATACAATCAATATGAATGCATAATATGTATAAATTATTCTCAAACTATATTTTATAATTTTTTAAAACTAGAGAGTAATCATTTTGATAAATCAATTAGTAATTGGAAAGATATAAAAAGAGTACAACGTCATATTTTGGAATTGATCAAATAATTTATATTTTATTTCTTGATTGAATTTGCACATTCTATTAGAAAATTCTAGAAAAATTTTCTTTAATATCTATAATGCTCGATCGTCGGATAAACAACAATGAAAATAAACAACAAGTGGAAGTGATTTTTTTATAACTGAACAAAATCCTTAATGACTAGATAAAACTACTATTTTCTTTGATGAATTCAAGAATTTATTTTTTCCATTAATAATTATAGTTTTTTTAGTATTGGTCCCTTACATCATTAATATTTGGAAATTATACATTCAAATTACTAATCAATCTTAAATTATTAATATTTTAAGGCTTTAAGCGTAACTATTTATCTGAAAGATAAAATGTTAAAGCCACACATGAAAATATCTAAAAAAAGTTAATAATTTAATATATTATAATTATAAAGTTTTTTTTACAATCATGTTATAGTAAATAAATAAACTTAAAGTAAATAACTAAATTATCTGACCACGTTCAGTGCACGTACATTCCACCTAATGTTACTTAAATGTCCTAGTATTCGCATGTGCTACTCACATGTCAAGTATAGTTTTGTTTTACCCTTATTGATTGTTGTATTTACATTTTTACCTACCTTGTTACTATAGGAGGAGGTTAATTTCAGCCAAGGGTAATTTGGTCTTAACCTTAAAAATTAACTCTATTTAAAAACTTTAATGGAGAAATTTGTATCCTTAACATATATGTTTCTCCTTCATTACCTTGTTCTTGACTAAATTGAAGTTGAGCTATGATTTAATATTTTGCAAGAAATAGCATTCGTAAAAAAGAAACTTATAACACGAATTAAGAAATTTCGTTAGCTAATAATTTGTTTTGATAAATCCCAAGAGATGTATGGTCTAATTCTTCTCCTCCCATTGTCATGCCATTCATTAGCCTTTGAGATGATACTTTAAGGTTTTGAAGTTTATTACTAATCCATTGTTCACATAATTTTACTAGACTAACAGCCAATTTAGTAATCAAATTATTCTTGACTTACTATTATGCCCAAAAACTTATGATATGAGTAGATATATGTAGGAAAAGATAGTCTTATATCTCTCCTCTCATTGCCCAGTTATCGATCTAGATTGACATTAAGCAATAGTTTAATGGATTGCATTAAACAACATTGCTACAGAAGAGATTATTTTATAATAAACCTAATAACTCAAGTTCAAGAATTTCCTACTAAGCAAATAACTTATTCTAATTTGCTTTTGAAATGCTAGTTTATTGACTTAAGATTTATAATTAGTTAGTTGTTTGCATAATTTCACTGAGTATATAGCTACTTTTAGTTTCATGAATTTTAATAAAAATGTTATGATATAAGAACTAAGAAGCTAAAATAGATCGGCAATGCAAGAGATCAAATCATTCTTTGTCAATCAAATCAACATTCAGTTTCAAAGATTAAACAACAAACCAAATTCTTTTAATCTAAGATTAAAACAGAGATAAAAAAGGTGAATAGATTTGGGATCTTGTAAAATTATCAATATATTGTTTATTTTTTTATTATTTCATCATTCAATTTTATTCAACCAACATTTTCAGTGAATCTAATATGAATATGTCATTATAATATATTAAATTAAATTAGCTATTACTTAAATTATTAAATTAGTTATAATTAGTTTTCTAATATGGAATAATTTTTGCCAAACTGATAAGCTATATAATTAAGATAAGAGTTTCTTTTTGCTCTTTTAATTCAAGGCATGTAGTCATGTGAAGAATCACCAAAAACCTCATAGTTAACATAATGTCGCACGAATATAGTGTGAGACCAAAATAGAATGTGACAATGGACAAAAACTATAATTATTATTTATTAAATGAATTGCATACATTTACATCATCTCAAAAAAGACAAAATACAATTGAAACACCTTAATTCTCATTTTGTGCAATGTTGATCAAGAAAAGAACATGAAAATTATAAAGATTGTAGAGAAAGTGAGCTCGAGAATGCTAAAGTTGTAAGCATGCAAAGAGAGCTAGAATTGGCTATTTTCTTCTAAATCTAAATTTTAATAATGAATTGAAATGTTGATTGGAGAAATTCGATAAAATTTTGTTATTATTTATAGTGATTTGGTAGGAGAGGAATAGTTGTAACTTTTTTTATCATTTGTGTAAATAAAGTTATATCTATATGCAAATATAAACTTGTTGTGTCAACAATTAACCTAAGTGCTAACCCTCCTCTTAGAATCAACACGTGTTCCATATCAATATCAATCATCAGATCAGCTTACCCCAGTCAGGGACAACTCTAGTAGCATGGACACCCTCCCACC
>NC_033795.1:50731291-50764798 GCF_001876935.1 Asparagus officinalis
TGAGACAAGCTCTCACTCAACCTCATCATTTGACTCGACCCCACTCACATAACTCAAGGCCGGGTCGACAACTTGTAAGGCCAACAAAAAATGCAGTACTTATCAACCCCCTCGAAGAGCAGGTTCGAGAGGCAGTTAGTCCTCGAGCCCACATCTATAGCTGGCTACCACCATCACATCTCATGCCACGAGTCTCCATGACTCATCTCTTTTCATCAGCATCATGCTCTCTCAGTCACCATCATATCAAACTCAGTGATGACTCATCCCACCTATAACCGACACCTGTAGGCTATCTGTCGATTCAGCTGCCTACCTAGAATCAACTAGAATTACACATGTACCCCTCTCAACTAGGTATATATAGGCTCATCGTCTAATGACCAAAGGGGGAGGGTCGGAGCCCCCTTAGGGCCACACATAAGCTATTTCTGGCTAACTAACTTAATCTTTACATGCTAACTTATTTAGTTTATTGATTCCCCACTCAAGCTCTATATTGACTTGATTGTCGAAGGGATCACCTGAGAACCCAACCCCCGTCCTCTAGCATGCTTATTTTATAACACTCTTATCCTAACAAGAGATCGACCGTCTAAAGGAGATGAGGGGATCTCTACATCTTCCTATCGACCCTAAGCCCTGTCGCTGATTCAAGATTGTCCTTTAATCCCGCTACTAAGTCCCCGAACATCAACATTGACGCCTACTGTGGGACCCCTTCATCTCTTTTTCAAAGGAGTGCATCATCTCCTATACTCGAACTTAGGAGATAGGAAGCTGTCATCGACATTTAAGATTCATAGTAGACAAGAAATATTGCCGTAAGGCTAAGGCGCCAGGTTGGTCCTTAAACACAAACATTTCAGAGGATATCTCTCCAAGAATATAGTCAAATTAAGATACTCATATAAATAAGAGATATTTTTGTGTTGTGTACTAACCTACACGCAACCTTCGCCACTTGATCTTATCGACTCGATCAACTTCGACAAAAGACCTTGGTATTATTTTCATAATGCAAGACCTTGGTATTCTTTCGGAGTAAAACAAAGGCACGCTATAGTCACAAAGACCTTGGTATCATTTTTATGAATACACCCAAGGCACACGTCTCAGAATTTTGTATCATTTTCATGAGTAAAACTCAAGACACGCATATAAGACCTTGACACCTATCAGGATAAGCCCAAGGCATAACATTATCTCGGTCAACTCTGACAAAAAGACCTTGGCATCATTTTCATAAGTCCAAGGTACATACCTTAAGACCTTTGTGTCATCGGGAGTAAATCCAAGGCACGAGCACGAGTCAACCCGCTCACCATACACAGAGCCGAGTCACCTCCACCCGAGCACATTTGAAAGTGAACTCGTACTTGAACCAAGCAGATTATCAACTCTTAACACACAAAAATGCAATCTCAAAGGAACACAGTTCATATTGATAAAATAAATCTTTTTATTCGTATACTTGGAAATATTTACAGTAAAAAAAGAAGCACTAACAACAAGAAGGAGATACATTGGAGCCCCTAAGGGGCCAGACTCAAAAGAGACGTGGGTGGAGAGACACTAGGGCCAGGAGCAGGAGTCAGACACATAGGAGCAACAATAGTAGAAGGTTACAGAGGAGTCAACTGGACCTTAGTCTCGACTTCTTCACCTTCTCTCTCTATGGGCTGACTCATCCAGCTATCATGAGTCGAGCCCTCATCTACCTCCTCAGCCAACTCGTCATCCTCATCACCACTCCTGCCATCGAGCACGAGCCCCCCTCCTTGCTTCTCTATCTCTTGGAGTGCTCCATGGCAATTGGTCACCCTTGAAGGATAATGGAAGTGGTCGGAATCATTTCTGAGGTTGACCAAAAGTTGTGCCTTGAGATAGTCGTGGCTGACATTGTAATCCAGCTCCTCCTCCACCTTTCTAAGAGTGCTGTGGTGATAGCCCTCAATAGTCTCAAACAGATAGGCCTTAGATTCCATGTGAATGATGCGGCCTCACAGTGCTTGGACTACAGCGAAGGACGACTCATACTGTCGCTCGGCGGCCATCACAGCTTGAATTCTCTCTTGCCTAAGCTCTTCGAGAGCAATATGTAGCTCCTTCAGCTAGAACCACATGCTCTCAGCATCTAGTGATAATCTCTATCCCGTTTGAAGGCATCATTCCTCTCTCACCTCTTAACCTCAACCTCCTCAGGGAAGTATCTTATTTTATCATTCCGCTTATAGAGATCATGTTCAATATGGCTGAGGTCCTCTTGGAGCTTGCTAATCTCAACCAACTTCTTGTTGTTCGAAGTCTTCAAGACAATCGGTCATCCTTTCCCGCATCTCCACCTCCCGGTACCACTTATCCTTGCCCCTTCTCTAGATTGCTAGCTCATCCATGGTTCGAGGAACTGAGGAGATACCGACAACCCATAGGACCAAGATTGTTAAAGAGATTCTCGATCCGATGAAAACCTGTGTTTGCCCTAATTTTGTCAAGTGCACGCTTCTTGTCGCTCGACAATAGACCCCGCCTCAGCGCATCCATGTTGATCTCAGGCCACATGGAGCAGCCCAAGACAGCATCAGTGCCGAACACTCACGCAGATGAGGTGGTCGAGGATTCTTAGAGTCGAATCAACTCCAAGCTAGTGGCAGATGATGATGAACCTCATTAGAGTGGTGATGGAGTTTGACTTCATCTATGACGGAAACACCCTAGAGTTTCAAAAACACGGTGAAGGAAGGGGTGCAACAACAGACGTAACCCATACTCCAAATGCTTCAGCTACACCAGAGTCAGATTGTTGTCATGGTTGAAGACCGCATGCGTACGTGATGGCACTATTAGGGAAAATGCCCTAGGAATGTCATACTTGCTATACAAAGCCTCCAATTGTGACGACGACACATTCGAGTGAAATCCTCGAAGCTGATTGATCTAAATCTCATTTCCAGTAATAGAAAATGTAAACGCCATCAGATTGAAAGTTCACTGAAGATGAGAATGAGGGAAAATTAGAGTTCTTTCACAACAGAAGAAAGTTAAAACTTTTTGTGAGCAGCAAACTCCCCCATCGCAGAACGACCAAAGGGGCCGACAAGTGGCAAGATCACAATAGCCGACTAAATTCTTAACCAATAGCCATGATTGTTCCTAGAATACGAGGTGTTCGCTCCAGAACTGAAGCAAGCCTCGCCTTTGTCAGCCCACAATCCTTGCTCGAGGATCAAGGCAGTGGCTGCACAAGATTCTCTTTGACATCAGCAACATTACATCAGAAAAGTCTCTTCAGCAACTCCTCATAAATGCACCTCGATACCCGGCTAATGACAGTCCTATTTCACTTGAACTCGGCTACCTCAAGTTCGAGTGAAAGGGGTGTTGGCAGTTAAAATGTATTTTCACCTAGTCCAATGATCAACTTGGTTCTAAGAAGTGAACGCCCATGGGCTAAACTCTTCAAATGGGCCCAAAGTCAAGCCCGCAACAAACTACAACAAAGGTCGCCTAACAGCTATAGGAAACATCACTAAGTAGCCCATCTTGACTCAACTCGACCAAAGTTTAGAGCAAGTCGACTCGCTAAACACGCCCCAGACCGAGACAAAAGGGGCCCCCAGTTGACCAAATTATGAGTTGAATTTCGTGTCAAATTTGAACTCATAGGCAAAGTTTGCCAAACCAACAAACTTCCATGACAACTCAAGTGGACCAAATCATCTATTCCCCAAAAGGACTCGCCCACGTCCACATCGACCCTCGCCCATGACTTTAGTGATGTTCGCCCGTGCCTTCAGCGAACTTTATTAAGTCTACAAAGTTCGCCAAATAATCATTTTGCATGTTATTTGCAAGGGATAACCGCCCCCCTAACTACATCCTACTTTAATGGCCACTTAATCTACAATTAAGAGCCATTAACTCTCTATTTTAGCCTATAAAAAAGGGGAGATCATTCATTCTGAGGATGGAAGATCATTAGATTAGATCATAAAGATATCAATTCACATGCTAGAGAAATTTCTATTATCGTACTTGCAATCCAATTGAGTAAAAGTGCTAAGAGAAGACTGAGCTATTTTCTAGGTTATTGGACTCATCATTAATCGGTAAAAAGGTCAGTCATCTTAATAAGTGCATTAATAAAGTACAAGATCGATGCTCCACCGATACATAGAAAAGAACCCTAGGAAATATAAATTTTTTCTTTGTTTCATTGTAATTCTTTTTATTGTAATCTGAGTTAATTACAATATAAAAAGACCTGAAGTAGGATGACAACTCTGCTAGGGACTTCTTTCTCAACCGATGAAAAAATTATCTCGCACATCGACACTAAGACCGGTCTTTTACTAAATCACTGGTCATTGAATTTGACCAAGCAAAGTTTGAGGAGTTTATTTCCATGAATAGAACTTCATCCACAGTGATTGTTCGCAGTTGTTATAGGATTCGTCATAGTGCAACTACCGGATCTAGATTGACCTCCGCATATGTAAAGGTGACCTTCACCGAAAACAATTTTAGGTTACCTAGAAGCCAAATGGACTTCTCTAAGAACGAAGAAATCTCGACCCTCGCCTTGAGTGAAGGTCAAAATCTAATTTTATTTGTTGATCTCGGACATTAGTCCACAACTCCTTTAGGAGTTCATTTTAAAGCGTCTCGTGATACTCGCTATGCTTCCTTGATAGAAGCTAAGAATGGGAGTAATTCTTCATCTAAATCCCTATAAGGGAATGACATCATTAATGATGATCATCTTGCACAAAGGCCTAGCCAATGTCGCCAAAAATGGCATTCACGTTCTAAGGCTGAAAGTAGCGAAGTTGGCTCTTAGCTTGGAATTAATACTAATCTAAGAGAATTCCTATATCCAAAGAGAGTTCACCAATGTCAACATTATCCGACCCTCAGAGAAGTGGTCTTTGTAGTTCAAAAGAATTGCTAATGCAAGACCATTCCCGGAAAGGAATCAGTATTCAACTGTCTTAGTTAGGGTCCTGAGCCTTCAAGGGTTTGAACTAAATGATGATGATGCACCCAAAGAGAAGTATTCACTATCAATACGACAAGCATAAAGTCTAGAGATGAAGAAGAAAGTACAGATAGCTAACCCGATCCAGTGTATTCTCCTGGCATTTGATCCATCTTTCCAGAAGCCAACCGTGTATATCACAACATCAGATTAAGAAGAAGAGGGTGATCCCTTTTGACTACTCTTCCCTCCAGGTGCAGACATCACAAACTTCATCTTAGGTGAACCAACCCACTTCTAGCGATGCCAACTCTGCCATAGCATCAAAGGTAATCCCTAGTTTAAGTCAAGAACAAATATGGGAGGTAGATATGACGGACCAAGAAGATATTCTTACTCAAATGGTAGCTCAAAAGAAGGATTCAGATGAGTGGATCGAACATATGGAAGAGATGGTTAAGCAACTATTGTTGGCATCTCAACCTCAACCAAGTTCTTCAAAAGGGAAGAGATCGATAGGCAAAAATTGCCCATTAGAAAAGCACCTAGACAATGCAAATTCTGAACATGCAATATCAAAAGCAACAATTCCTTCAAAGCCAAGCAAGGAAGCAAAGGTTCTGGAGGATATCCAAAAGCATCTCAACATTCTTTGTCAATGAACTAAGCTAAAGAAGGTTGGAATCATCCGACCTCGTTCTGTCGAGTGGGACATGATTCCCTACTCACTGAAATTCAAATCTCTAACGTTACATATGTTTGATGGTAAAGGATCTCTAAACCAACATATATACTACTTTCACATATAAACTAGGAATGATGCCATAAATGCATGTCTTTTCATTGGCACCCTTTAGGGGTGTAGCCTTTGATTAGTTCCAAAATCTGCCTGAAAGTTTTATAAGATCATGGACAGATTTCGAATCAAAATTCCTCTCACAATTGCACAAGGAACAATCTGATGTTACCATGGCCAATCTCCTTTCTCAGAAATAAAATAAAAACGAAACTGTCAGAGAATACATCGAAAGAGACCGTAATCTGACATTGCGATGTTGAGATATACCTTTGCTGATGTTACTTCAGACTTATCAACATAATTTTCTAGCATGGATTGAACCTCACATGGGTGCCGTTACTGCTCACATATGGAAGGACTCAATAGAACAAGTTGAGATAGCAGAAAAATCATCAAAGCATTTCATCCAGTTTGAGCCTCGCACCAACTTCAAGGGTAACAAATGCAAAAAAGGGCAAACTTCACAACCAAAAGCCAAAGAGACTTTTGCAGTTAGGATCCAGAATCCTAATAATAATCACCAAAGAGAATCAAGAAAGAACTTTTAGCACAACTATTCATTTAAAGATGAACATACAGTTACCATCTTCCATGTGCTCAACAAGAGGAATCAGTTAAAGCTTCCTGAAGCCCGACACCCTAAAGAAGTTGGGAAGACTGATGACCCTCATTATTGCCTTTATCACTGGATGTTAGGACACCTAATGAAGAATTGCTATATCATCAAGTATAAGATCCAAACCTTCGTTGAATCAGGGATCCTCAAACTCAAGCCAAAGCAAAAAAAAGTCACTGTCAACATGGTGACCCTTCAATTCAGCTCCATGCTAGAAATCTAAGCTCAAAATGGTGTTCTCCCCATTCCTACTATAAGAATGGAAGTGGTCAACTATGACCGCCAGAACCAACAAGGCCGAGGTCTAGTCCCTCTCACTACAACAAGAGATGAAATGATGTGGGTACATCCTAACTACCTCCAAGATGAAGATTGGCCTCTTTAGAGGTCCAAGAATAAACGTAAGATGAAGCCTTGCAACGCCATCTCTGCAATTGTTGAAGAAGAATATCTACACGTTGCTTCATTTATCGATTCAGAGGAAGAGAAGATGGTCATGGTAGGAACAAGGTTCGGTAAAGATTATCTAAGGGACTATGATCAACGAGGTCCATCCAAACAAGTCAAGCAAAAAGAAACTTGGTTCAATAAGGCCTTACAGTGTCCTCCAAGTGATCGTAAGGCCCCATTCAGATATGACATCATGGCTCAACTAGCCAACATTCTAGTTCGTATCACCTTATTCAGACTTTTATATTAGTCTAAGGAAATGAGAGAAACTTAAAAAAGCTCTGAACGATAGTGAGGCGTTCATTACCTATATGATCGAACCTCCTTAAGATAAAGAACATGAGCAATGCTATCAATGCCAAAAGCATACGCCTTGTATCACCTTCACTCTGGAGGATATGCTTGAAAAAGATCATCATCATAATTGACCCATTTACTATACTGGGTATATAGGGCCATTTGTAAAACCCCGTAATTTTGGACATATTATAATAAATGATGATAAATGAATTATATTGTGATAAATATCTTTTATTGATGATTAAGTGTGATGATAATTGATTTGAGATTAATTAAATACATATAAGCGTGTATATGAGGGTTCAAGAGCGAAACATGCACAAATAGGCACAGAGACAAAAACCTATAAACCAGGTTACGCTCTGGTCGGTCGACCAACCCAGGTAGATCGATCGACCGATGACACCCGATCGGTCGATCGGTGCCTAGCGGTCAGTCGACCGACGGGCTTCCTGAGTTCGTGCAGGTTTGTGTTCGGGTCGGTTTTGTTTGGCTTCAGGCCCAGTTAAACCTCTTTCCCTAATCTTTTATGTGATATATCAGCAGCCACCTTCCCTCTCAAACCCTAACCCTAGATTGTGAGTTTTAGGAGTTTTCTTGAGGTATTTTTCGAGAGGAAGATAGGGTTCACGATCTTGGTGAAGGAGGATCTTGCACACACGCATGTTTAGGAGTTTTAGCATAGTGTTTGAGGCAAGATCATCTTCCTCCAAACCTTTCCCCGTAGTAATTCATGATTTAATGTGTTTAATAGATTAATCTACTACTTAAAGTTTAATCAGATGTGATAAAACCTAGTTTGTAATGTTAAATCTAAAACCAATGAAAAATTCTATAATTTTAATCTCTGTTTAATAAGAATAGTTGATCATGATCAGTAGGATTGTATTAAAATTTTAAATTCATGTTTTAATATGGTTTAAACACCCTAGTTTAATCTTTTAAATGAATTTTTGCTAATTAAGATGTTTAAACCCTAAGTTTATAATACATAGGCAATGTGATGTTGTTTAAAAAAAATCTATATCTGAGGAATAGTTAGAAAATTGATCTTTGTTTATTAATCATGTTGGTGAACAAGTATTTATTCAAGAATTTAGGTTAAATAGGATGTTAAACCCTAATTAGTTAATTCAAGAGTTTGAAACATGTTAAGATTAATCATTGTTAATTAATTCTGAAAGTTTAAATCTTGTTTTACATGCTTGTTAACAAAATATGTGATTAAGAAAAGATACAAAAAACAAAACCTAAGAATAGCACCGATGGAGTCTTTCTCGCATGCACTTTGTGCACGTTGTTGTCGGTCGACTGATGCCCTAGGGATAGTCAACCGACACCTGTATTGTTGTTTGAAGTGATTTGTTCTTACATTTTTAATCATGAACATGGGGTTCAAGCCATACAATGATACACGTGCAATCATGAGTATACATGAGTAGAGTCGTAACACGCATACAAACATCCCGAAGAGGATTATTATAGGTATTGTTTTGATCATATTTGAGTTAACAATTAATTATAATATGTATGCATGTATGGATATCGTTGATGAGCACAGCTCATTACTACTTGGGATAGTGCGTCGATATGCCGTTAGTACAGACCATTGAGTCATGATTTTAGGATATCTGATTTGGTAGTCCATCCCACACGGTGATGCGATGAGGCTAGAGAGCCGTACTTCTAGGATACCCGATGTGGTAGTCTGTCCAGCTCGGTGATGCGATGAGACTAATGAGCCATGTACATATTTAGGATGCCTAATTCAGTAGTCTATTCTGCATGATAATGCGATGAGTTATAAAGTCTTACGAGATATTGTATTGTGATATATCTGATAGCCTGAGTCTTTGGTAGAAGTCATTTATGAATACGATTCATCGCTGAGTTATATTATGACCGGATTACTTTGCGTTTGGGAGTTACATGAGATTTAGTTCTTATATCCACATTATCTACCCAAGGGTAGCGCGAGTTATATGGTCGATATTTATGATATTGCGACAACTTTACTTTTATGTATTGTTTTTCTTTATCTTTTATTCTTAGTTTGAAATTGATATTTAGCGATTCACAATTTGAGACATATGGTATATACATAAGGGTTTCCTTTTTTGTATTTCGCTTGACGTACTACGTCTCGTATTGTGGGTTTCTAAATATTAATCTTATTTAGATACATGGTAAATAATATAGGTAGACTATGCATAATAGATAGAGCCTCTATCACATTTAGTAGCCCTTCCTCTGGGGACGGATGGAGATGATCTTGCTAAAATGCTCTGACGTTGTTGTTATTTCCCTTTTTATTTTCCATTCTTTTTAGGCAGCGGGTCAGAGTTCTGGAGAGCCGCAGGTTAATGGATTTAGAGCATAGTCGTCGTATTTATTTGTAGTAGTTGGTGCTCCATCGTAGTTTAATGTTTACTTTCAGACATTTAGAGTTTTTTTTCATTTTGTAAAGGCTGTGTACCTTAGTACTATTTTTAGTTGACTCTTATGTATTAAGATATTTCACCTTTATTTCAGACATCAGTTGTATTTCATTTTACTCAGATTGGGACATGATCATATTTATTGGATATTTCTTCTTATGTCATGTCCATTGCATCTATTTCTCTTATTTTGCTTGTTTTGTACCAACATTTGTTATTGATTCCACTACAGAGATATTATTATGATGGTGAAACATGTGGTTGCGCAGTGTGAGTGCATGATAGGTTTAACATCTCTGGGTTCACCTTGGACTGCAGCCATGTGTGAAAACATGGGCGTCACACCATCAAGGACTAAGAGGGTTCACATCGATCCAAGCTCCACATTGAGCATAATCTCGCAGAGGCTCCTGAGCTTTTTGGCTAATACCTTCACAAGCTCTCCAAACTTCTACAACCATACTCTGCTTCAACTCCAGTAGTAGCCGATCTTTGGGAAAGATCCAACTTAAGTGTCAGATCAAAAATTTAAAGACAGAAGTGACTTGCTATGTCATCGACGTCGAGACACCTTACAACCTTTACCTCAGATGACCTTGGATCCATTCCATTATGCTCATCACCTTAACACTCTATCAGTGTTTAAAAACATTGATGGACAAAGGGTCCAACAAAGAGTTGATGCTGAAAAGCATCCTTTCAAGAGGGTGGAGAATTACTTCACTGGGACCCTCTTATATAATGAAAATTATACAATCGAGATTGTCCTTCCTAATTGTGAGAATAGCAGTAATGAAGTAGATGTTAAGCTAGATCCCAACAATGATTTAATCTAGGAGATAGATCCACTTATAATTACCCTAGATAACATCTATATCGACCAATCCACCGAAGATCAGATGACTGGATCTTTAATGAAGAAAAGTTTGCTTATAACTACTCTATAGACTCTGAGTCTGAAAACTCAAGAGCCGAAACTCTGATGGCAAGACTAGCCTTAGAATCAGCATTGCATATGCCAATATGCGAGTCATGCTTCACTCACAAGAAACTAGACAACTCAGAGGATGTCACTTTTATGGTCCAACCCAATAGGAACACCTTGAATCTGATCATCTTCAAAAATTAAGACATGACCTCACTTACAAGACTTAGACGAAGAAGCTTAAGGGGCAACAGAATTCTCCCGACACAGCCAACAATCTCAACAGATTATGGTAAAAATGGGATACAGTCTCACTGCTAAGCAAGAATTGAATTTTAATCGGGGTTAAGAACTCCTTTAATCATTTTATGCAAGAAGGGGAGGCTTTCGATTATTACAATCAAACCAAACGAAGACTTGGTTATATTTCACCCTAAACCAGGCAACAGATGGGACCCGCATCTGACGACTTTCTAAGCAGTTCTTCAGACACGTCCAACTAGGATTTTGATATCAGATTTGGAGTTTTGCTTAGCGAATTCATGGCCATCATGGTCTCATACAACCTAACCATGGATCTTAATGAATCTAAACTGTTTGAAGATGCTAAAGATGACTCATGGCAAAGAACCTTGAAAAGTAGTGGGAGTCACACTTTGATGTCAGTGAACCATCGACCGAAGATAAAGTGGTCCAAATCAACATTGGCGACTATTTTAATCCCAAGCCTATCTTCATCAACGAAAGTCTATCATCCGCTAAAAAGAAAGAACTAATAGTTCTCCTTCAAGAATATATCGATGTCTTTGTCGGGAGCTATGAAGACATGTCGAGTTTTGACCCCAACATTTCTATACATCGCCTTGACATTAACTCTATCGTTAAGCCAGTCAAGCAACAACAAAGACACTTCCATCCTGAGCTGAGGGAAAAAATCATAAGAAAATTCTTAGATTCATAGAATGCGGATTTATCCATGAGGAGCAGCATCTCGATTGGCTGACCAACATCGTAGTGATGGTGTAAAAGAATGGCAAGATCTAGATATGTATTGATTTTCGGAACCTAAATCTTGCTTGCCCGAAGGATGAATTTTCTCTACCTATCATAGATGTCAGTGTTGACAATACATGCCGGTTTGAGAGGATGTCATTCATGGATGGGTTTTCTCGATATACCCAAATCAAAATGCATCTAGATGACCAGAAGCATATAGCTTTCGACACACCCTTAGGAGTATTCTATTATACAGTAATGCCCTTGGGTCTGAAACATGACGGAGCAACTTATCAGTGTGCTAGAAACACAATCTCTTGTGAAAATTTGTGTAAGACGTGGAGTGCTACTTTGATGACCTCACAATCAAAAGTCGCTCACAAGCAAGACCACATCAATGATTTGAAAATGGTGTTTGAAATTATGTGAAAACACCAGCTTAAGATGAATCCAACCAAATCTTTCTTGAGTGTATCATAAGGTAAATTCCTGGGATTTATCTTAACATCCAAAGGAATACATGCAGACCCTAAAAAGTGAAAGCCATCCAAGAAATGTTGCCTTCAAGAAATCTCAAAGAACTCAGATGTTTATAAGGACGATTGACCTATATTTGTAGGTTTATCGACAACTTATTAGAAATATGTTAACCATTTCAAAGATTGATGAAGAAAGGTGTCTTATTCATTTGGTATGATACTAAGAAACCTTCAATGAGATCAAGAGTTATCTCACTAAGCCATCGGTTCTAACAACACTGACATCAGGCAAACCTTTCATGATTTACGTTAGGGCAGTAGATCACTCCCTTGGAGCACTTCTTACCCAGAAGATCGATAGTGGTCATGAGCAAGCAATTTACAGACTATGATTAGTGCTAAACACCGTTACAATCCAGTGGAGAAGGAATGTTTAGCAGTGGTGTTTGCAATTCAGAAAATATGATACTACATCATCGGTCAATCCATCCACGTTATTTCAAGAGTCAATTCTCTATGGATACTCATGACAAAATCTGGATTGAATTTCTAGACTAGCCAAATGGGCAATATTGCTTTCACAGTACGATATGACATTCGTGCCACAGAAAGCAATCAAAGGATAAGCCATAGCTAACTTTCTGGCAGAGCACCCATCCCCGAGTCTTCTAAGCTATACAAAGACATTCCGGATGAAGTATTTGAATTGAATGCTACCTCATATCAACAAATATAGCAACTTTACTTTGATGGTGTGTCAAGACGCAACTACAAAGGAGTAATTGTTACAGGAGTGGGGATAGTGCTGATTGATCATCGTGGATATGTCCTTCCCCGGCCTACTCATTGATCGAACCATGTTCCATCAATATGGCTGAGTATAATGCCCTTATAATCGGTCTACAACTCGTTCAAGACATGTGTGTTAAATATCTTGAAGCCCATGGTGATTCGAAACTAATTGTAAATCAGATCAAAGGAGAATATGAGGTTCACCATGATGACCTCATATCCTACGATAAAGCAGCAATGAAGTGCGCTCAGTTGTTTGAAGGCTTCTACATTAGCTACATAGTTCACCTCAAAAATACTCATGCTAATGCTTTGATCTCCCTTACAACCACGTTGACCTTATTGCTTAAGTCCACCAGCTGCATCATGATGGCTAGCCATCAATTACACTATTTAGAGCAAGCCCTTGAAGCTAATGAAGTGCGTGTCATGCCAATTCACTTCGAAGACAAGGATTATCGTGTCCCAGTCATTGACTACGTCTTATACGAAATACTACCTAATAATTCGAAGCAAGTAATCTCTATTTTAAAAGGGCATTGCGTTTCTTCTATGATTTTGCTATGTAGATGTTATACCAATGTTCCTTTGACTGTATGTTATTATGCTGCTTATCACCAAGTGAAGCTCAAGAAGCATTAAGAGAAGCCCATGATGATACATGTGGAGCTCATCAACCAAGCCCTGAACTTCAGGTACGATTTCATTATTTAGGTTACTACTAGCAGACAATGGTAGCAAATGCGGTAGCTTATGCTAAACGATGACATGCGTGTCAAGTCCATGCTGATTTTCTACATTAACCTCCGGATGAATTACATTTGACTATTGCCTCACGGACATTCAAAGCATGGGGCATGGGATATCATCGGGGCAATCGGTCCGCTGTCTGCCAAAGGCCAACGATTCATCTTGGCCATTATAGATTGCATCTCTAAATGAGCTAAAGTTATTTCCCTTAGAGAAGTCAAGACATCTTAAGTGATCAAATTCTAGAGACATCACGTGATTTATCGATTCAGCGCTTCTAGACGAATTGTTCATGACAACGGTCCGCAACTCATCAGTTAACCATTCTTTAAGGTTTGCAACAAGTTCAAAATCTAAGATGTGGCCTCTATGCCATACAATCCAGCTACTAATGGTCTAGCTGAAGCTTTCAACAAAACCATCATCCAACTTTTGAAGAAGTTCATCTCCTCTAACAAATGAGATTGGGATGAGAAACTTGGAGAACTTGTTTATGGGTTTATTGAATGACAGTCCATACTCTGACTGGCTCCATGTCATTTTCCTTGGTCTACAGATGTGAAGCCGTGATCCCACTAGAAATTTAGGTACCATCATTGAGAATCGCTATCACTGAGAAGATGACAACCGAAGAACACTATCAAAAGTTCCTACAAGAACTAGAAGTGCTAGATGAAATGAGACTCCAAGCTCACCAATGAATCAAGATCTACTAGTCACGAATCTCAAAAGCCTTCGACAGGAGAGTCAAAGAATGATCCTTCAAAGAAGGTGATCTGGTCATAGCCGTTCATCAACCTATGGTCATGACACATAAGACTAAAGAAAATTTTTAACCCAAATAGGAAGGTTTGTTTATAGTAGAGACATGCTACTTAAATAGAGCATATCACCTAATTGACCAAAATAGCAATAAGTTCATGGCGCCAATCAATGAGAAGTTTCTCAAAAAGTATTACTATTGATCTTGGCCAATTTCATCCCCCCACGAAGATTCAGGTCATGTTAAGTTTTTACCTCTAACCATAAATGTTGATCCAAAAATCAAAATTCCCACTGAGTCTTTAAGTTAACACCACATCTCTGTTTGACCCCAAATCTCTTACGCCGTCATGTTAACATTACACCTCTGAATAGTTATCACTCTAAATGATTTGGCACGTTAACATTACACCTATATAAAAAAAATACTTAGTACCATCATGTTAACATTACACCTCTGAACATTACTAATCTTATGAACCTGATATGATTAACATTACACCTCTATCAGTTCGATTCCATCGACCGGTTAACATTACACCTCTATTGACATGTCTTGTTGAGTTTGACTAGTTAACATTACACCTCTGTCAATTCACTCTTGTTAAAAAATTGATTAGTTAACATTACACTTTTATCGATTTTCTACCATTAAGTTAACACTATACTTCCAAATGATAGTCATCCTTTGGACTCGTTTGAGCCGACTGGTTAACATTATACCTCTGTCAATCATTTTATTTGACAAATTAACATTACACCTCTATCAAATACCCTCTACTATCATGTTAATATTACACATCTGAACAGTGCAAACTTGATCAAGCTTGTTATGTTAACACTATACCTCTACCAGTTTGATCCCGATATCATTCTCTCCCTAGCAAAGATATCGTTATGATACGTTAACACTACACCTCTATCATACACACATCAAGGAAGAAAAAAGTTCTTTTATTACCAAAAAGAGCTAAGTTATTACAAAGATTTCAGAGGCAAAATGGATAAAAAACATGTATTCGCATAATACACGAAGCTATCTTGGAAGCCCTAACTTCTTGGGCATCCTTTTGGGACTTCTCCCTTAAAACTCTGGGATCAATTAGAGCAACCTGAGCTTGAATAACCGCTAATCTCTTTGTCTCGGCGTTCAATTTCGTAGCTTGAAGATCCCATTCTTTACTCAACTCGATTGACTTTAGTTCCAGCTCCTCCTTCTGATATTGGGCTACATCTACGCTAGCTTAAGCTGCTACAATGACCACTTTGGCCTCATTAATTGTGGTCTCTTTCTCTTGAATGGTGCTCTAAAGAGTTGCTCTATTGCCCTCAACCGATGCTAGGATATCATTTAATCCTCAAACTTTTACTTTGATTTGCTCTATTTCTTTGCAGGCAGACTCCCCAGCTCATGGTGTTTCACTGAGAGACAATGAAATTCAAGCTCAACAATGTCATCGATATCAGCTAAATGAAGGTGATGTAACTCTTGAAATTTGAGTTGGACTTCGTCAAGCATCAACTTGAATATTCCTGAGCAAACAGGACCCGCAACCGAACTCAAAAGACCATGTTGATTCCATAGTAGAGTAAGGGTACAAGCATATAAGCATGTCCGTGTATTCAAAACATACTCAATGCTCTGGTTAAAGAGCATCATCAAACTCTCCGTTAGATTTTGGATCTCTAACTCCACTAAGTTATCAGGATTCGGAGTGTGGGGAACCTCCACACAGCTCAAAGAACCTACTCCTATAGAGATCACCATTGCATCCATGGTAGTCAGAGAGATAGTAAGACTTGTATCCGTTCATTACCCGATATAAGTGTTGGCCTTCTTGTTTTGATGATGATTTAACAAACAATTTACAATTAATATTGTTTGTCTAGTGTTTGTATTTTCGTATTTATTCTAGGTAAACAACGAGTTGGAGGATGGATGGAATCGAGCATTCACGATCATATCAAATAGAGGTTGGCAGAATTGTGGAGTGAAGCTTATGAAATTCAAGTTCCAGATCCAAGTTCAGCTTCATCTGTATAGTGTACCAAGTCAAGCTTATTGAAGATCAAGATAGCTTGGGTAATCTAGTTTAGATTTTATATTATGTGTGTTAAGTACGTTAAGCTCAATATCTATACACACATTTATTGGTTTCTTCGTATATATATATATAGTTATATATATATACATAAGTTTTGGTTTATATGCATATATATAGTTATATATATTTATATACATGCATGGTTTTGGGTTTTCATGTTTATAAATATGAAATCACATATTTCATATTTACTATTGTGTTTTTGAAAACATTGCATAGAATATGCAATTTTGTGAAAATATTGTATTCTTAGTTTTTGGACTTAACAATAATCATATACATATTTTATTATGTCTATATAATCATTGTGCAAAGTTTCAAAACATGGTTTAGCCTAAATGTCAAAATTCACATGTTTACATTTTCATGTTTCGGACTATTTTACAAAATGATGATATTTTCATTTAGGAAGTCCTTTTTGGAAACCAGTTGTTGTAGCATGTTTATTATCATGTCTACAATCATTCCCCAAAGCTTTATATTTTTTGGAATTTGTTTGATATTTTTAAACAGTGTTTTAAAATCAGAAAAATAGTTTTCAGCACTTCATTTTCATATATCAGTATGTGGTCGACCGCACCGGTCGACCGCACCGGTCAACCGCACCTGTGTTCATTCGTCAGTGGGTAGCAGAGAGTTTGTCGGGTCGACCGAGAGCTCGAGACTTCCCACGGTCGACCGCACCGGTCGACCGAAGAAGTCTCTGCTTGTTTTCTTAGTTTGGGATCTGGATCGCGGTCGACCATGAATTTTTTCGGTCGACCGCCGCTCTGTCAGATTCTTTCCAACGGCTATTTTTGTTATCGTTGGCTGGGGCTTTTTTGTCATCTATTTGGGGTTTTTTGCTATTGTTTCCTCTTCCCATATAAACCCTCAAACCCCCTTCTATCTCAGTAACTAAGAGAATGTTTTAAAGAGTTTTAAAAAGAGTTTAAGCTTGTTTTAAGCTTGTTTAAGGGTTTGGTTTAAAGCTGTTTTGGTTTTCACAAGTGGAGGAGATTATCTTCTTGTTTGGGCTTCAATCTCCATCTCTCCATCTTGTCATCTATTGAGAAGTTTTCTAAACTCTACTCTAGCTTTTATTTATTAATTATTTGTTAATTATCATTTCTATTAAAGCTAGCTTTATATTGAGTTTAGATTTGATTTTATCTCATTGTTGCACACACCCACTTGAGCTTATTGTATTTGCATTCATAATATATTTGGGGTTGTGAGAATTGTAACATTGAGTGTGAGCTTTCATTGTGTTCTCATCCATAGTTGAGAATAATCAATTGTTGTAATTGAGCCTAATTGTGAGATACACTTTGTAATACACTTGTACACCGAGAGAAGTATGTGGCGAGAGTCGGGGATCATCCCAAGAGGAGTGGCGTCGGTTGACGAACCTAGGGAGAGGTTGTAACCGAGCACTTGAGGGAGACACGTCTAGTTCAACGCTTAGTGGGTGTAGAGTGGGATTACAATAGTGTGTTGTTGTGAAGTTTTTGGTGAACTAGAAAACCGAGTGTGAGGAGTGGACGTTGATCGGTGATCGTTGAAAACTGACATAGTGTGGTTGTAAACGTTATTCGGGTGAACGTAGAAAACCCGGTTGTGATAGTGGATTTCTCCCCGGGAGTGGGGAGCTGAGACGTAGGACGGAAGGTCCGAACTCCGTGATCATTTGAGTGTGTTTGAGTTTGTCATTGGCGCATTTGCTTTTGCATTTATCTTATATCGCCAATTGTGCATTGCTCATTTATTTCATCCTCTATCTAGTTTATTTTGTTTATCCTTGTGTTAGTTTACATATCCTTGCATATATCATATTGTATATCTCTTTGATAGGATATATTTCCTTGTGTTAGTTTTATATCCTTGCACATACATTACCTATATCTCTTTGTTAGGATACATCTTGTTGCTCATATTGCTTATCCTAGCTCATATATATTGTTGTATTTCATACTTGCTAGGATAACTTGTTAATTAATTTTAATTGGTATAAAATCGGATTAGATTAGCATACGACCCTAATCACCCCCCCTCTAGGGTCTAACAATAAGGAATGGTGCGACTGTGACCAACATACTTAAAACGTCTACATTAGACGACGTCACAGATATCACCACAGTAGATGGGACAATGATCCTCACAACCATTATTGTGGTCATCAGCACATCTATAAGTATGACTTCAATGCCTATGGACGAAACCTCTGGTTCATTAGAAGCAGCTATAGCCATGCTCGAACCTTTACAGATGGAGGCCTAGGGCTTGGTGCCGCTACCCTTCCAACCCTTGCTGGTACCAGAGAAACGAAAGTATCGTTTTCTTCATCAGAAGACCCATGAATAATCAGCTTCCGTTACACTAATGAATCAGGTGCTGGTACAGGAGTTACAGTCGTATCAATGGCAGATGCAGGCTCCAGAACACCAGAAGCTCCTCAAAGTCGACTACGGACTCAAAATGGCCACCAATAGGAACGACGCAGGGACTGCTCTACCCATAGCTTCAAAATAAGGTTCATCGTATATTAAAGAAACAGATAAAATGTGAGTTACCAAAATGAAGTGGTCACACAAGACTGCTCAGAGAAAATACTTGGCATGTACGAAGAGCCACCGATATCGCCATCAAAGCCCATATCAGTAGGTTCAGTAAGATAAGTGTCAGTATCCTCAGGCTCATAGTACAACTTTTCCTCATCATTATCTTGATCTACAGAAATGAGCTCCTTAGGAATAATCCTAGAATCCCTTCAGTTTTCTGGATTTAGAGAAGTGCCGATTTTTAAGAACGGGAATCTTATGATATATTAGGAATATCTTATGATAATCATCCACGTCTTAAACGTATCTTGATGCCTAAAAATTGGATAGGCTGGCCCTTATGTAAGGACTATATTACCCCTAATTTCTATGAAATACAAGATGCTCATTGAATGATAATGATACGAGTCGCCGTGCGAGCATCCTTTGGTCGCAGAATTACCAAAAGGTGGGTTGAGAAGAAGATAACTAAAATACAAGATAATTCAGTATGGCGAAGGAAAATACCTTCTTCTAGATTATGAAAAACAAAATATTACAATCTCTCCCTCACAATCTCACTAGAATCGAGAACAACCTCTCAATCCTCTCTAAACCCTAATACAAAGATTATAATCTCTCTCTGATCTAAGATCTCTAAGATGATCATAAACTCATCATAAACTGCTATTTAGAAACCCTAAACAACCCTTTATATAGGTGTACAAATGTGGATGACAATCTGGTAAATAACCAAGCCCAAAACCAATAGGAATTCGTGTGAACAGAAACCCAAATGAATCAGGAAACTGTCGATGAGTCGACTCATGACTGAGATGAGTCGATGAGTCGACTCATGACTGACTCGTCCGAAACTGGACAAAACACAAAAACCAGCAATGAGTCGACTCATGACACATGGGTCGACTCATAAATGATGAGTCGACTGGTCAGAGCCGAATTGCTAACATGGCTTGAGTTCTTGAGTTGACTCATAACAGGCATGAGTCGACTCAACCTGATGAGTCGACTCGTGTACATGTGTGAGTCGACTCACAGACTGAAATCTGGATTCTTCAAATCTGCTGCTCGTCATCTCGTTTCATGCTTCCACCTGCGTTCCACTGTACTGATTGACACCTCTATTCTCACGCTATCATGAGAATCATCAAGCTCCCATGAGGATCGCTAAGCTCCCGAAGCAGAGAAGAAGATACACACGTATTATGGCTCCCTTCTTTAAGAACTTGAAGTCCCTTTCAAGTTTAGAACTTCTGCTTAGGGAACTCTCGAGCTCCTCCATCTTTTCTGCACCATCTGGCCTTGCTAGGAATCTGGTCTCGACGTCTGATCTGAAACATCTCATTCGTCCCGCGTCTCGTCGTAGTCACTGTTCGTTCCAAGTTACAATCCTTTGTCGATGGCTTTTCTAGAAGTCTAATGCACAGCGAGACAAACTTCTTGCTTGCATTCACTAATCTCTTCGCTCTCGTCACCGTCCCCAAGCTTGTCTCCCTCGGAAGAGATGCCGAATAAAATATGAACTTGTCACCATTCTTAGTGAAGGTGTACTTTTGAGCCCGCCTCTCGTAGATCGCATATCTATCCCATAAGTACGGATTGCCCAGTATAATCTGACAAACATCCAATGGAATGACGTCGCACATGACCTCGTTAATATACGACTCGTGGAGCACAAATCTGATAGTGCATTGATCAACTACACTCAGTTTCTCCTCCTTCTGAATCCACCCCAATGAATAGGACTTCGGATGATTGACGTCTTCAGACCCAGCTTTTAAACCAGTGCCTCGGATATCAAATTCTTCTCGCTGCCCGAATCAACAATGACATCAACCAAACTGGTCTTCACTTGCAACTTAAGAACAAAGAGTTGCTCTCATGGGTCGTCGTCCTCTTTCGTGGTCTGCTTTTCCATCATAAGGTTGAGACTGCTGTTGGGCTCTGTCATCCCCGGGACTTCTTTCGGACATTGAGCTATCATGTCATCCCCGGGACTTCTTTCGGACATTGAGCTATCATGTATGCCTTTTTCTCCTCCTTCTTCTTCAACCCTCTTGGCTTGAGATGATGATACTTTATGCCTTTTTCTCCTCCTTCTTCTTCAACCCTCTTGGCTTGAGATGATGATACTTCTCCCAGCACTGATCAGCTGTGTGCCCTGTCTTCTCGCAGTGACTACAAATCAGCCCTGCTTTCCCTAGATCACCCTTCTTCTTCTCCTCCTTAGATTGAGAACCACTAGACTTGCCTCCCATCTGTTTGGAGTCTCCCTTAGCCTCGTTGCCCTTCTTTTGCTTGCCCTCGAGGGCAATAGCCTTCACGCTCGCCTCTGCAATTGATTCCACCGTGAATAGCTTCATCTCCTTTCGGATGTGACCGCTCAATCCCGCCATATACTTCATTAACACGGAATATTCCTCTGTCGCAATGTTAAGGACCATCACCTACTGCTGAAACTCCGTGGTGTATTCTTGAACGGTTTGATTGACCCTTTGGCGTAAGCCGTACTACTTGTACCAATGCTCTTTAAGGAATCCTACCGGGTAGAACTGCTTCCTCAATAACTCCTTGAACTTGTTCCATGACACCACCTTCTTCTCCTGCTTGTAGTAGGATTTCCACCATGTCAACGCGTGTCCTGAAAGCTTCAAAGTTGTGAACACAATCTTCTCTTTTGATGAATAGCCATAAAGAGTAAAATACGTCTCCATCCGCTCGATCCAGTCATCAAGCCTCTCGACGTCAACACTCCCATCATAAATAGGAATCTCCACTTTGAAGTTAATATTTAGGTTCTGATAAAAATTCTTACCCCCTTGATGCAATGCAGCTGTTTTCAGCGAAAGTTGACTCCATTGTCGATTCCATTAAAACTTTGATTTGTTTACAGGAAATTACAATGAAAATAAACGAAAAATACAACCTTCGAGAAAATAACACAGAAATTGTTTATCAACTCCTGTTTTGTGGGACTTTGCCTGTGCCGGGAGTGCTTTGGCTCGTTGACCACCGATTCACAGATCGTGAGGATGTTTAGAGATCTTTCCTTCGTTTATCGAAGTAAAGATTTAAAAGCGAATATCTTATCGATGTAAGATGTTCACTCTTCCAAAGATCAAGTCTGAGCTTAGATCTCTAGGAATCACCAAATGATGCTTGTCAAAGGGTGAAAGTTCTCTCTTTCTTCCTCAAAATCACCAAAAGCTCAAGTCTCCTCTGCTCCAGAATGCTCTCTGTCCTTTATTTCATGCCTAGGGGGGTATTTATAAGGGTAGCAATGCACAACAGTTAAAATGGAAGCGAAATAACCGACCAGACAAACCATCTTTGGCCGCTGCAGTCCACACTGCCGCGGCTATTAGCTATTGGCGCGGCAGTGGGGCCTGCCGCGGCCAAAGAGACGGTTACCAGCACGTTCCATCGTTCTTGAAACCGTTCTCCCACGACCTTTAACCACCTTTTTTCGTAGTTTAACTGATTGTACACGTCAGCACACGTTCCCTTTCTGATATGCCGCCACGTGGACTTCAAAAAATCATCGTATAACTACTTTATAACTGCCGCAGCACCTCCTATAATAGCCGCGCCGTCATGAGCTGCCGTGCCTAAGGCGCGACACCCTTAACTGCCGCGCCAAAGGCGCGACACTCTTAACTGCCGCGCCTAAGGCGCGACACTTTGAATTGCCGCGCCTAAGGCGCGACACTCTTAACTGCCGCGCCTCTGCCGCGCCTAAGGCGCGACACTTTGAATTGCCGCGCCTAAGGCGCGACACTCTTAACTGCCGCGCCTCAGGCGCGACACTTTGAATTGCCGCGCCTAAGGCATGTCACCCTGGCTTGCTTGTTGGTGTATCGTTGTGTCTACACTGTTCTTTTCTTATCCTTGAGTAGTGTTTGGATATCTATGAGCATTTTTTAACGCCTACAGATACCCCCTCCAAAGTATCTCAGACTCATTATCTTAGAGAGGAGTCTGGAACACTTTGGATATGATAAGCTTTCCTTGCAATTTCATCAATGCTTTGTTGAGGAAGTTGCGTAGAATGGTCTGTGCACGATATCAATTCTTGACTTCTTCATCTTTTAGTCTATTCAGTGCTTTGTAGAATAGCTAAAATTCTTCCGGTACTGCGTTTATCGCGTGGCCGTCGTCGAAGTCTTGAATCAGAATTGCCATCGGGAAATAGTTTAACCTCATATACCCGTTGGGAGGTTCAAGGAGATGCAGTTTATATTCATATACTCATCGGAGTATTTGGGTGTGTATTCCAAATACCGAAGGGATCGTTGTGTATATATGATACTCCCATGCGACAGAGTGGACTGTGACAACGTCAGTTGCCGCGACGGCAAATACTGCCACGTTTGAGCGCGACAGCGTAGAGTGCCGCGCTCGAGCGCGACAGCATAGAGTGCCGCGCATCGCTCGGCCAGTTGGGTTATAAGACCGCTGTTGGGCCTTTTTTGTGGGTCATTTTACCCGCTGTTTTGAGTTCGAATCCTCTTCAAACATCCTATAAAAGGGTTTTTTGGTTTTTCCCCTCTTCAACTCTTCATATTCGGGTGCTATTTGCTTAAACAAGATCTTGGGTTTTCACACAAAATCTAGGGTTTCGGGTTCCTTCCTCAAATCTGAGATTTTCTTTGGCCTTCTCCTTTTTCGGGCTTGATTCTTCCTTATCCCTGGTAAGACCGAACCCATGTATTGTGTTTTTAGAGTCCTGTCTCGATTTCTGCTTAAAGTTTCGTTCAAAACCCTAACTTTTCTTTCTTGGACCAGTTTCCATCATGTCCCCGAAGAGATCGCGAGTTGCTAAGGGCAAATCTTCGGTCCAGGCATCGGAGGAAGTTGAGGCAGCTGCCACTTCATTTGGAGGTGATTTTCTAACCCCTCATCTGTTCAAAATTACTGTTTTCTGCTTGTATAACCTCGTTTGCCTCCTTTGAGAGACATCCGGGAAGAGCTGACATCCTCCATCGAGAGGATTGACGCTTTAAAACACATATCTTGTTCAATCAAGACGTGTACCACAGTCAAGATGCGAGTTTTCATTGAGCTCGTGCCTTTTCGAAATTAAAGACCGCTGTTTAGTTACCGCGACAGTACGTGTTGCCGCGGCTGAACGCGGCAACATACCCTGCCGCGGTAACGCACGGCAGTAAGCCTTGCCGCGGTTACTTAAAGCGAGGTTTTGCTTTGTTTAGCCTTTTTTATACAACTGTTTTTCAACTTTTCTTTGCAGTCCCCTTTCCCTCTGTGGCCTTCTCTGATAGAGAAGACCCAGGCCAGAGCGGTATTCTTCATGCCTCCTTCAACAGCGACTTCGCCTAAGGCATGTCACCCTGGCTTGCTTGTTGGTGTATCGTTGTGTCTACACTGTTCTTTTCTCATCCTTGAGTAGTGTTTGGATATCTATGAGCATTTTTTGACGCCTACAGATACCCCCTCCAAAGTATCTCAGACTCATTATCTTAGAGAGGAGTCTGGGACACTTTGGATATGATAAGCTTTCCTTGCAATTTCATCAATGCTTTGTTGAGGAAGTTGCGTAGAATGGTCTGTGCACGATATCAATTCTTGACTTCTTCATCTTTTAGTCTATTCAGTGCTTTGTAGAATAGCTAAAATTCTTCCGGTACTGCGTTTATCGCGTGGCCGTCGTCGAAGTCTTGAATCAGAATTGCCATCGGGAAATAGTTTAACCTCATATACCCGTTGGGAGGTTCAAGGAGATGCAGTTTATATTCATATACTCATCGGAGTATTTGGGTGTGTATTCCAAATACCGAAGGGATCGTTGTGTATATATGATACTCCCATGCGACAGAGTGGACTGTGACAACGTCAGTTGCCGCGACGGCAAATACTGCCACGTTTGAGCGCGACAGCGTAGAGTGCCGCGCTCGAGCGCGACAGCATAGAGTGCCGCGCATCGCTCGGCCAGTTGGGTTATAAGTCTGATGTCGGGCCCTTTTTGTGGGTCATTTTACCCGCTGTTTTGAGTTCGAATCCTCTTCAAACATCCTATAAAAGGGTTTTTTGGTTTTTCCCCTCTTCAACTCTTCATATTCGGGTGCTATTTGCTTAAACAAGATCTTGGGTTTTCACACAAAATCTAGGGTTTCGGGTTCCTTCCTCAAATCTGAGATTTTCTTTGGCCTTCTCCTTTTTCGGGCTTGATTCTTCCTTATCCCTGGTAAGACCGAACCCATGTATTGTGTTTTTAGAGTCCTGTCTCGATTTCTGCTTAAAGTTTCGTTCAAAACCCTAACTTTTCTTTCTTGGACCAGTTTCCATCATGTCCCCGAAGAGATCGCGAGTTGCTAAGGGCAAATCTTCGGTCCAGGCATCGGAGGAAGTTGAGGCAGCTGCCACTTCATTTGGAGGTGATTTTCTAACCCCTCATCTGTTCAAAATTACTGTTTTCTGCTTGTATAACCTCGTTTGCCTCCTTTGAGAGACATCCGGGAAGAGCTGACATCCTCCATCGAGAGGATTGACGCTTTAAAACACATATCTTGTTCAATCAAGACGTGTACCACAGTCAAGATGCGAGTTTTCATTGAGCTCGTGCCTTTTCGAAATTAAAGACCGCTGTTTAGTTACCGCGACAGTACGTGTTGCCGCGGCTGAACGCGGCAACATACCCTGCCGCGGTAACGCACGGCAGTAAGCCTTGCCGCGGTTACTTAAAGCGAGGTTTTGCTTTGTTTAGCCTTTTTTATACAACTGTTTTTCAACTTTTCTTTGCAGTCCCCTTTCCCTCTGTGGCCTTCTCTGATAGAGAAGACCCAGGTCAGAGCGGTATTCTTCATGCCTCCTTTAACGGCGACTTCCTGGTTAAAGAAGCCCGCCAATTTAGCGAGGGTTGTGATGATAGCATCCCCGGCTTGATTCGTGAAGGCAATCGTCGCACCTTACGTGCCTTGTTGACTGATTCGCCTTTAACTTCGACTCGGGATTCCACCGAACCTTTAAAGAAGACAGATTATTTATTCGGGGATTCAGTTGAGGATCCAGATAATCTTTGCCGCGGGCCTGAAATTTGGTTGAATGAGCACGAAGGTGCTTTTCTATTCCTTCCTCCATTCCCTCGCCAGTGTTCAATTCTGCAATTAAGGAATCTGGCTGTTTCGAGGAAAATGACGTGGCACCTGACAGAAGACCATGAGCGCATTCATTGTGGATTCATTGGTAAAGATATTAGCGCTCCTGGCTCTATCGGTAGGCATAATATTTGTGGTCTTCATCCGGGGATATTTGGACCAGATAGCGGCCCCCAGAATGAACTGATGATAAGGGCCAATACGGTAAAGAATAGGCTCGCTCGAGTTGGCCGAGAATTTTCCATTCCAAAATTCAGGTGTTATGGATGGGTTCATTCTCTTCCCGACAAATGGTGGGCTAGAATGACCAATTATGTACTCAATCGTTGGGATCAGGAGTTAAGGAATTTGGGATTATATGCTCCAATCCGAGCCAGCATGCATGGTCTCCCAGTAAGTGTAGATCATTTTCTTGCCTTGTTCGAGTCTTATATTCCGGAGACCAATACATTTCTTACCAAGTATGGGGAGTTAGGGCTTCCGCTCCACAAAATGATGAAAGTATCCGGATTGCCATTGGGGAATACTCCTTATCAAGAATATTTTCCCAACAATCGTTAGCTTATGAAGATGAAGAAGGCCAACTCTCCTGCTTATGACATTCTCTGGGAGTTAACTTGTCATTATCAGACAGCGATAGCCAAGATCGAAGTGAAGAGTAAGAAGGCGGCTCGAGTCAGTTTAAAACAGTTCGCCGACTACTTGTTTCGGAACCTCGAGAGCCCGACCGGTGTAGCTGTCTGTGAATCACCGATTCTGACCCCTTCTGACGTTAATAAGCTAATCACAAAGATTAATGCTCATTCTTACAGAACTGAGTCATCTGAAGGTGGTTTTCTTAGAGGCACAAAATTCAACACTTTCTTGTGGCAATCCACAAAGAGAATGAAGCCTGCGACTCTCCTCTCCGGTTATCTGGCTATATGGATAAAGAGATGTGTAGTGCCGCATCAATCTTCTGAGGCGCTTCCTCTGGAGGTTCTCCTTCCCGCTGTGCAATTAGCCGTTGGCGGTAGGTTATCTTTACTTTCCGCTATGATTGCTGACCTCCACAGCGGCTTGCGTAACCTGGCCACCACTTTTACGAAAACGTGTGCTGAGCCTTCGACTAAGATCCCCTTGTCAAGCGTTGAGTTGCCATACACATACTTAATGGCGTGGCTAGTTCTCCATCGAACAGACATGATGTCAGCACCTGACGTGTCTGATCCAGAAATTCCTTTGCTGCAGCTTTTAGAAGGATGTAAGTGGCTGTATCCTTCCCGACAGTGCTTTTAGAAGGATGTAAGTGGCTGTATCCTTCCCGACAGTGGCCTGACAGGGTGAGGCAGTTTAAAAATACTAAGTGCTAGGAATTTTACAAGTGTTTCCCTCGGTTTTCTGGTGCCTATAATGACACGCTCGTTGATGAGGAAATGCCTGGGGCTAACAGGACCTCTCTCGATACGGGTAGTTTTCATTGGCTCATGAACATTCGCCCAGGCTATAATGTTTTCCGGTCGAAGAACCTATGCAGGATTGAGCCTTATTTTCCTTGCCGATTTGCGCGACAATTCGGCTATGATCAACTATACGTCGGGAATCCCAACAAATGGTTGATAACCTGCGGGGGCCTTATAGATGGGGTACGAGCCTGGTTCTGGAATATTGCTGGCTGTACCGAAGCTCAGTTTAGTTTGCCTGTCGCTGAGCCTGATCTCCACTTAACTTTCCTCTACTGCCGGTGGATTTTAGCCGCCAACACTCCTCTTACAAAGAAGAAGATTTTCGAACTAGAATCTGAGGCTGTGGTTCGGAGAATTGTATCTAAAAAAGGAAAGGAGCCTGCTACATCTTCTCGCCAAAGAAAACAAGTAGCTGATTCCGAAGAGAGTGACGACTTCGAAACATCCAGCGAGGATGATGAAACCAAAGATGAAGCAGGTGCTGATGTTCCTCTTTCTCATGTGGCTCACAGGACTCGTCGAGCTTCTTCACCCCAATCACCCGGTGCTCCTTCTAAGGGTATTCGAATGATGGAGAAGAATATTCCCTTATCGTCTTCGAACAAGATGACAGTCAGATGGCCTGCGCTTGAAGAGGAGGAAGAAGAAGAAGAGGAAGATGCCACCCCGCTTGTTGGCAGGAAGAGATCTCGATCTTCTGCCTCTTCTGAGTTTCAACCCAGCCCTGTTCAAGGGTCTGAATTGCGTTCCAAGTTTCGCCATGAGAGCTCCGAAGTTCCTCGAGATTCTCGTGCTTCGAAAAGGATTAAAAAGACGGCTCATCGACAACGTCAACTCTCCCCGTTGCTTGAGGAAGAGTTTACTCTGGATCTTCCGGTTGATCAAGGGGGTAAGATCTCATTCTTATCTCTTTTTCACTATTTCGTCTTTGAATATAGCATCTTATTTGTTCTTTTGCCATCGCAGTTGGACCAGGAGAAGAAGGGGAAATCATACCCGAGCCCTCCTCTCCTGGTTTAATGGACGTTGACGAGTCAAGCTTCACTCACAAAGTACCTCGAGCAATGAGTGAAGAACCCCTCAGTATGGACACTGCCCCTCCTCAGGCTACTACATCGACCTCACCAACCGCCGACACAGGTACTGATGTTTTTTCATTTGGGGGACATTTCCGGGAGATAAGTGAATCAGAACATGTTCCTCTCCTACTAACTTGTGTGCTTTATCTTCTTTTAGTTAAACTAAAGGAGGTGAGTGTGGGTAGTAGCGCTGCTGACCCCGCAACTATTACTGAAGGTAAACTTATTTTTGTTTGCTTTGATACCTTCATATTCTTGCACATTTATTGACGGATCCTTCTGCTTAATAGACATCCCAACTAATGAGCCGATAGATCAAGAACTTACCCCTGATATGGGTATCGGAGATTTCAACGAGCATGATTTCAATCTTGATATTTCCAAGGATGAACACCAACGCATCTGCGACATATTGTCCGCTCCGGCTCCGACCGCTACTGCAGGACCAACCACTAGGGTCGATTCAACTGAAGTAGGCGTATCAGAAGGTATGTATTTTATGATTCGAGTCTTCAGTTAGGCTTTTATTTCTTATCTTTTGATGACTAGAATAAGAAATTTAGGTGTAGGACCAACAAATGAAGTTGATGCGTCTACTGTCATTGGCGAATGTGATCAACCTGAAGGCTTGGGTTTCCTGCTCTTGACGGGTCCCCCAGCTGAAGTTGAACCGCCAGTTACTACTCCTCCAGCTTCTGCTATCGCCGAAGCTGAACCCGTCGTAACTTCCGATCCGACTCCAGTTGTTCATGACGCTGGAGGGTCGAACGTTATCGTGGAAGAGCAACTTCCTGCAACCTCAGCTCAACTTGGTGCGTCTCTCTTTTAATATATCTCGTAGTTGGATTTATCCTTGTAGATCCTTTTCTCATTTATAGAACTTGTTCCTCAAGACCTTGTTGATTTGGATCTGAAGCCATCAGAAATTGTAATTGAACAACAGCCTGATGTGGTGAATCCACCATCCAGCATTATCTCTGAACAAACTTCGACTGTCGTGGAGCGTGTCCCAGTATCGACAAGTCAAGGTAATCAAACTATAGAATTTCCTATTGAATTTGGGATAATTCTATTCATTGCTGTATGCAAGCGTGCATATTTTATATCTATTTCTTTTATTCTCTTTGCAGATCTTTCTTCATCATTGTCCGATCGTATTCGAGCTTTATTGGCAGATGAAGATCCGGACAAAGTTGTCCTTTGTGCTGACGTCCAAAGCTTCGTTCTTTTCTTAAACGTCATGGTTGATCGAATTCTTCTTAAAGGTTCACCCTTTGAACTTTTCAGGAAGTCTCTCAATCACCATGTATCAGGAATTAAAGAACAGGGGTGCACCGAATTATCTAACTCCATTGAAGCTTACTTGGTCGATATTAAACACAATATTGAACAGTTGCAGAACTTTCGTGTTAATGGCGCGCCTTCTTACATTGCTTCCCAAATGGACCTGAGACTACAAGCATGGTGTGATTCTCAGAAATCCGCTGAATCTGAACTTCAAGTACTGAAAACTCGCATTAATCAACTCCAGGTGAGCGCTGCCAAGAAGGCACAAATCAAGGTAGATCTGTATCGTGACTTGGAATCGCGTCAGACAGAGATAGCCCAGTTAGAAAAGCAACTTGCCGAAGCTAAGAATGCTTATGAATTTTTGGAGTCTGATCTAGCGGAGGTAACTCAAGCTGAGGTGACTACACTCCGGCAACTGAATCTCCAGGACAAGATTCTTGCCGACAAAGAGCAAGATGTTGCTAGAATTCAAGGCGTTAATGAAGAAAGTTTTAAGGCTAGCTTGATACCTGAGCTCGAATTATCTTATGCAACAGAGCTCTCCCGATTAGAGGATCAACTCCGTCACTACAAATTATTGTAATTTGAGAACATATATTTTCCATAGCTCTGTCTGAACTCTTTTGGTAAATATAGTGAAATCTTTGCTTATTGAGATTTTATTATGATTACTCATTCTCGTTTAGAATAAATAACCATAATACTTATAGAATTTTTGGCAAATTCTCAGCCATCAACGGATTTGAGATGCCTTTACCGACTACCGTTTGAATCGGGCTAGTATGTGAATTATCTAAGTCTGTTTCACATATAACGTTGTGCTAAAAGAATTAAACTCTTTTAGACTTTGAACTACAATGTTGAATACGTAGGCTACATGTGTTAGATGTAGGCTTATCTCTAATAAGGGATAGAGATAAAATCCCCCATGCGTAAATGGCATGGCTTTTGAAATGCAAATAGGTTACATTTCCTATGTAGGAAAATGATCCCAAAATTATAAAGAAAGAATTGGGTATTCTATCTTTCAATCTCTTGTTTGTTGGTAGAGAAAAACCCTAGAATCGGATAGGAATAACTTTATATTCCGTCTCCTGGTCTCTTGTTTGTTGGTAGAGATAAACCCAAAAAATCGAAGAGGAAGAATTTTATATTCTATCTCCTGGTCTCTTATTTGTTGGTAGAGATAAACCCAAAATTAGAGAGGAAGAATTTTATATTCTATCTCCTGGTCTCTTGTTTGTTGGTAGAGATAAACCCAAAAAATCGGAGAGGAAGAATTTTATATTCTATCTCCTGGTGCAAAAGAAACTCAAAGTGGGATCTCCACTTAGAGAATCTGGACTGATTTGAATAATCCTAACTGTCATAAGGTTTGAGTATTCAATTCAAAAGGGGATATTTCGTTCGCTAAACGAATCGAAAAGAGATTTTGGTTGCGGTCCTAACTGTAGTAAGGTTTGACCAAGTGAGAGTTTCGAGACGATCCTAACTATAGGAAGGTTTGATCGCTCGATTTGTGGGTCTCTCGTTCATTGAAGGAATCGAGAGGGGATTTTGGCTTTGGTCCTAACTATAATAAGGTTTGACCAAATGAAAGGTGAGAGTTTGAATGATTTTAATCCATGACGGATTTTGGTGTACTTTTCGTCGATCGATTTGACCGGTGAGGAGTTTTGTGAGGAAAGATTAACTGTTTACAGATTTGAATCTCATCTCAACAAAAACTGTAAAAGAACTTTGTGATAATCAAAATCATATTATTTGAAAGATCAGTTTTTTAAAACAATTAACTGATCTCGGGTTATCCCGAAGTATCCTATACAGGATTCTCCAGGAACTTCCCATTCTACACATATTATCATGAATATATTACGAATAATATTTTTTCAGGAACTTCCTATTTATTGGCATCATTAATTTACTGCCATCCTGAGTAATCAGGCGGTAAGTACCGTTTGAATAGACTGTTTCTATTACAAACGGTCCTTCCCATTTGGGTTCGAATTTTCCTTTCTTCTTGGAGTTAAGGATTATAGGCCGTCTTTCGGCTAAGACCAAATCTCCTTCTTTGAAACTCCGTTGTCGAACTTTCTTGTCGAAAGCTCGGGAAATTCTGGCTTGGTAGAACTCAATACGCTGTTGAGCTTCTAACTGCTTTTCGTCGAGCATCTCGAGCTCTTCGAGGCGTTTCTGATGTTGTTCTTCGGTTATCATCTGGGTTGCGAAAGCAATCCGAAGAGATAGAATTTGTATTTCTAATGGAAGAACGGCTTTACATCCGTATACCAACGAATACGGAGTCATTCCTGTCAGTGTACGTACCGTGGTACGATAGGCCCATAGAGCCGCGCCAAGTTTATCATCCCAATCTCGTTTATTAGTTTTCACGAGTTTTGCCAAGAGCTTTATGATTGTTTTGTTGAAAGCTTCAGCCAATCCATTTGCTATGGGATTGTAAGCTGTCGACGAAATATCCTGAATTCTGAACTTCTCGCAAAACCTGATGAAGGCGTTGCTGATGAATTGAGGACCGTTGTCATGTATGATTCGTCTTGGGACACCATGCCGATAGATGATATGGTATTTGATGAATGCAATGACATTACTCGTTTTAACTTCTCTTAGCGGAATCGCTTCAGCCCATTTGGAGAAGTAATCGGTGATTGCTAGGATGAACCGATCACCTTTGACTGACGGGGGATTTATAGGACCAACAATATCCATTCCCCAGGTCTCAAACGGCCATGACGTTGCTGAAGGGTGTAGATGCTCTGGAGGCATGTGCATATAATTTGCATGCAATTGACACAATTAACATCGTCGGGCGTAGTCAGCCGCATCCTTTATCATAGTCGGCCAATAATATCCAATTCTCCTAAGTCGGTCACAGAGTTTAGGACCGGGTTGATGTGCACCACCCTTCATGCGCCTCTTTGAGTACCTGTTCCGCTTCCTTATTGGATAGACAACGGAGTAATAAACCGTCGTACGACCATCGGTACAGCATTTGTGATTCAGCGTCGTAGTAAAATCTCGGTGCTCTCCGCCGAATCGAATCCCTTTCCTTCACGTCTTCCGGTAAGATACCGTGTAGGACATAATCAATAATAGGGAAATGCCAGTCTCGAACTTCGGGTTCAACTCTTGTTGAATATGCTTCTTTGGCAACCGAGTCGTAGATCGGAACAATAAGTTGGTGAGTTCTCACTGTAATTAATTGTTCTGTCTCGGGAGGCTGAGCCAGAGATACCGACAATGCCGCCAACGCATCTGCGTATGCATTTTGGAGATGTGGAACGTACTCGATGAAAAATTCTTCAAACGAGCTTGCCATTTCGATGGCCACCTGGTGGTATGGAATCAGGTCTCGATTTCTGACTTCATACTCTCCTCGAATCTGATAAACTACCAATTGAGAATCTCCAAAAGCTTCAAGGTATTCGACCCCCAGCTCTTTGGCAAAATTGAGTCCAATTATCAATGCGTTGTACTCGGCTACGTTATTAGAGCATGGTTCGGTCAATGAGTATGCTCTAGGTAAGACATGCTTTCCCGGGGAAACTAAAACAACCCCCACTCCTGAGGAGATTTTAGAACATCCGGGTGCGCTCGCTACGTTGGTTGCTCGGGAAGCCCCATCGAAGTATA
>NC_033795.1:50765517-50766179 GCF_001876935.1 Asparagus officinalis
TTCTTGTCGAAAGCTCGGGAAATTCTGGCTTGGTAGAACTCAATATGCTGTTGAGCTTCTAAGCGATTTTCGTCGAGCATCTCGAGTTCTTCGAGACGTTTCTGATGTTGTTCTTCAGTTGTCATCTGGGTTGCGAGAGCAATCCGAAGAGATGAAATTTGTATTTCCAATGGAAGAACGGTCTCACATCCGTATACCAACGAATACGGGGTCACTCCCGTCAGTGTACGTACAGTGGTACGATAGGCCCATAGAGTTGCGCCAAGCTTGTCATCTCAATCTCGTTTATTAGTTTTCACGAGTTTTGACAAGAGCTTTATGATTGTTTTATTGAAGGCTTCAGCCAATCCATTTGCTGTGGGATTGTAAGCCGTCGACGAAATGTCCTGAATTTTGAACTTCTCGCAAAACCTGATGAAGGCGTTGCTGATGAATTGAGGACCGTTGTCATGTATGATTCGTCTTGGGACACCATGCCGGTAGATGATATGGTGTTTGATGAATGCAATGACATTACTCGTTTTAACTTCTCTTAGCGGAATCGCTTCAGCCCATTTGGAGAAGTAATCGGTGATTGCTAGGATGAACCGATCACCTTTGACTGACGGGGGATTTATAGGACCAACAATATCCATTCCCCAAGTCTCGAACGGCCATGATGT
>NC_033795.1:50766250-50844945 GCF_001876935.1 Asparagus officinalis
TTGACATCGTCGGGCGTAGTCAGCTGCATCCTTTATCATAGTCGGCCAATAATATCCAATTCTCCTAAGTCGGTCACAGAGTTTAGGACCGGGTTGATGTGCACCACCCTTCATGCGCCTCTTTGAGTACCTGTTCCGCTTCCTTATTGGATAGACAACGGAGAAATAAACCGTCGTACGACCGTCGGTACAACATTCGTAATTCAGCGTCGTAGTAAAATCTTGGTGCTCTCCGCCGAATCGAATCCCTTTCTTTCACGTCTTCAGGTAAGATACCGTGTAGGACATAATCAATAATAGGGAAATGCCAGTCTCGAACTTCGGGTTCAACTCTTGTTGAATATGCTTCTTTGGCAACCGAGTCGTAGATCGGAACAATAAGTTGGTGAGTTCTCACTGTAATTAATTGTTCTGTCTCGGGAGGTTGAGCCAGAGATACAGACAATGCCGCCAACGCATCTGCGTATGCATTTTGGAGACGCGGAACATACTCGATGAAAAAATCTTCAAACGAGCTTGCCATTTCGATGGCCACCTGGTGGTATGGAATCAGGTCTCGATTTCTGACTTCATACTCTCCTCGAATCTGATAAACTACCAATTGAGAATCTCCAAAAGCTTCAAGGTATTCGACCCCCAGCTCTTTGGCAAAATTGAGTCCAATTAGGTTCGGTCAATGAGTATGCTCTAGGTAAGACGTGCTTTCCCGGGGAAACTAAAACGACCCCCACTCCTGAGGAGATTTTAGAACATCCGGGTGCGCTCGCTACGTTGGCTGCACGGGAAGCCCCATCGAAGTATAATTGCCACACTTGTTGATGTGAGGTGACATTAACTTCGTGAGTTTCATCCGGAAGATCGTCATATAACTCCACTACATCCTTCGTAGGGTTTTCCGCTAAAAGATCGCAAATAGCTCGTCCTTTAACCGATATCCTTCGTAGGGTTTTCCGCTAAAAGATCGCAAATAGCTCGTCCTTTAACCGATTTTTGTTGCTTGAAGTATAGATCATATTGCGATAACAGTAGAGCCCATCTGGCTAAACGCCAATTCATGGATGCTGGTTGGGTCATGAATACCCGGATTGGGTTTATATTGGAAATGACATAAATTGTCTGTCCAACCAAATAATGTCGTATTTTTTGGATTGCGAACACCAAGGCAAGACATGCCTTCTCGATCATTGGATAATGAGATTCGGCTCCTACCAATGTACGACTCAGATAATACACAGCTTGTTCGTGACCGTTATCGTCGTCTTGTGCGAGTAATGCACTTAACGAATGGCTCGTCGCTTTGACATAAATCAAAAACGGCCTGCCTGATTTCGGTGCAACGAGAATAGGTGGATTCGCCAGATATTTCTTAATATCTTCGAATGCCTTTTGGCATACTTCATCCCAAATGAATGATACGCCTTTCTTCGCGAGTTTAGAGAACGGTTGACATTTTCCCGACAGATTTGATATAAACCGACGGATATATGCCAATCGACCTTGCAACCCCCTGAGTTCTTTAAGATTCCTCGGGGGTTGTAATTCATGTATTGCCTTCACCTTATCTGGATCAATATGAATACCTTTTGTAGTGACGACAAATCCAAGAAATTTCATGTATTGCCTTCACCTTATCTGGATCAATATGAATACCTTTTGTAGTGACGACAAATCCAAGAAATTTACCGCTGGACATTCCAAGGAAGGACTTAGTCGGATTCATCTTTAATTGATGAGTCCTCATAAGTTAGAACATCGTCTTCAGATTGTTAATGTGGTCGTTTTTATCACGGCTCTTAACGACCAGGTCATCAACATAGCATTCGACGGTCTTCCGAAGGTGTTCTTGAAAGATCTTCGTCATCGCACGTTGGTACGTAGCACCAGCATTCTTCAAACCAAAAGGCATAACAGTGTAACAGAAAACACCAAGGGGTATTCTGAATGCTGTATGCTTTTCATCATCTGGGTGCATCTTGATTTGATTGTACCCAGAAAATCCGTCCATAAACGACATTCTCTCGAACCCGCAAGTGTTGTCAATGATGACGTCCGTGATCGGTAAGGGGAAATCGTCTTTAGGACATGCAGTGTTTAGATCTCTAAAGTCAATGCAGATTCTGATCTTTCCATTCTTTTTAAGAACTGGAACGATATTGGCCAACCATTCAGGATGTTGTTCTTCTCTGACAAAACCCGAATCAATTAATTTCTTGACTTCAGTTTCTATTGCCTCCATAATCTGCGGACGAAACCGTCTTTGTTGTTGTTTGACAGGTTTGGCATCCGGTTTAATGTTAAGGCTATGCATTGCTACATCTGGGTCGAGTCCCGGCATATCTTCGTAGTTCCAAGCGAAAACATCGATATACTCTTTAACGAGGGCAATTAATTCCTCTTTTTCATCCGGTGGAAGATCACCTCTAATAAATATAGGTTTCGGATTAGTTTCGTCACCCATATTAACCTGGACTACCTTATCTTCGGTAGGAGGTTCTCTTTGCTCAAATCTATCGCCGTATTGGATATTCATGTAATGCATCCATGGATCTTCCCAAATAGGCAACTGATCGTCCTCTTCGGTTGTGGAAGGATCAACTGTCGCCATATTCGACATTAGGGCTTTGAATCTTTCACCAATGCTCACGTCCGAATCCCAGGTTGAAGCATCGGATGAATGCCCACTCTTATTTATTAGTTGGCTAATAATCTGTTGACCATATTCGTCATCAGATGATGAAGCATAACCTAGACCCCTTTTATGACTGTAATAATTATCTGGTTTTCCTTTTGGTACATAGACGGGACGGAGTGGAACCCTGACACCTTGACCAAAATAGAGACCTTCACCGAGCGAAAGGTTATAGCCTTGGCTCGTCATGTAATCATTCGCTTGTGAACTGTACCGAGAGAAATGTCGCCCGGGTTCTTCATCATCCGAATAAGTGTCTAAGAAAAGATCCGGGGTAGGGGATGGTTCCCCTTTCCCGAATACTATTTCTTTTTCACTCCCTGCCTTTGCGGGTAGGATTATAGTTGTTCCGGATAAACTTTGGATATGTTTCGCCGTCGTGCAAGACGAACGAAGTGGCATATGTAGACTAGGGTTGTCATACAATTCCTGCATTATATCATCGAGACAACGGAGTACTCTAAATCATTGTTTATTATTTCATCGGCAAGCTGCCAGTTACAACTTTCATCCGACGAATTACCACCGTCAAGATCGATTACAAGAGGTTCAATGTCATTTAATACAAGACCTTCACTATAATCGAGCCCGGCTTCGGTATCAGCTTCTTCTTCGCTGTCCGTACCATGGGCCGATGGTTCAGTATCGGATTCAGCACCATAAAGAAGGGAGTCAGTAAAGTAGTTTTCTAACCCCTTGAATGGTTGCTTATCCGCGACCACCGTCTTGACCTCATCATTAGTGTTGACATATTTTAGACACTGATGGAGGGTAGAGGGAACTATAAGATTACTGTGGATCCATGGACGACCCAACAGTAAATTGTAAGAAGTCTCGGTATCAATTACATAGCAGGTGACTTCGGACTTCAGGTCTCCGAGCTGACACTTCACCCGGATTTTTCCCAACGGTCTTGATCCACTAGTATTGAATCCATAAATGACCGTCCCCGTGGAGGCCAGCTTGCTGGCGGGGATTCCGAGGTGGTACATCAACCGAAGTGGCATGATGCTGACGGCGGAACCCGGATCAACTTGGATCCGGTTGACAACGCTCGAGCCAATATATCCGGTGAAATATAGAGGCCTATCATGCTTCGAGTTCTTAACTTGCATATCTTCTTTGGTAAAAGCTATGCAAGGGAATCTTGTGACTCTGGCTTTTCAGGAGTTGGCTTGATCTGAGTGAGGAATACTTCAGAATCAGCCAAAGCTTCTTGTAAAGCTTCTCTGGTTTCTTTTGAGAGACGCAACAACTCGTATAGCGTAATCCTTGCTGGGATATTGGCCAGCTGAGCCATAACGTCGAAACGATATGGTGCGTTCGAGCTTTCCGGTTTATCTCGTCCAATCGGTCGGTTGAAACGAGACTGCTTCGGAACTTGAACCTCTTTATGTTGGGGTTCTTTCTCTTTTTGATTAGCCGGTTATTACGGCTTTTCAGCAGCTACTGGAGGAGTTACAACTATCCCTAGCTCCTTCAGAGTTGTAGCATTTGGATTAGAGGTTTTAGGATATTTATAATGGTATTCATTACCACTCCTTGTAGCGAAAGATTCTTGTTCTTCATCAGAAAGCGGTAAAGCTGGAATCTGTTCATCATTCTTCTCCGGAATTGCCGAGGCTCCATAACAGGACTTCTCTTTTCCCTTGCCTTTTGACTTCTTCTTCGACGTGGATGTTGTCCACTGTTCATCTTCAAGCAAATCTGGATGAACCCAAAGGATTTCGCCGTTGGAGGTTGTGTGAGATACAAGCCCCTTTTGGCGCTGTCCATGAGGATCATCGTTGATGGTTTGCATCTTGACCTTTGATACCGGTTCGGTTTGAAACCAGGATAAAGGAACTGATCCGAAGCTAATGGACACCGCATTCGCCCCTACTTTCTTCTCTTTCGGCTTCGGTGTCACGATGCCAACATCGATTAAGTTTTGTATTTTGTCTTTTATGTTGCGATGTTTGATGTGCATCAACAGCAGCCCCAGACCCTCTTCCTCTGCCTCGAGAGTTAAAGTTCTGTTTTTGAGGATTATCTTGTGGCAGTCCTCTCTCTAACTTCTTTCTCTTAAGAAAGCGCTCGGCTTGTTCACCTCTCACTTTCAACTCCTTCCAAGTTTTAGAAGGCACAACCCCCATGACTTCTAATAAATCCAGCGACAAGTTATTGTGACATGTCTGCAGGATAAACTCTTCTGTGAGTGGATCTCGGCAGTTTACCGCTTTGTTCCGGAATCGTTTGACGAAGACATCAACCGATTCTCCATTTATCTGCTTCTCATCTAACAAGGTGCCAATTGAGACCTCCGTGTCGTCATCGAAGAAATTGGTGAGGAACAATCCTTCCATATCTTCCTAGCTAGTGATGCTCCCGGGTTTTAAACGTCGGTACCAATCGAAGGCAGGCCCGCGAAGGGTTCCTACGAATGACCGGACCATCAGGGCTTCATTCCCGGATATTGCGCCGAGATGCGACTTGAAATAGATCAAGTGCTGAGTGGGTGAACCCCTGCCATCAAAAGGAGTAAAGTTAATCAAATTAAATTTTGGGGGATAAGGAATCAAGTCCCACACCCTCGAATACGGGTATGGAATGCCCGTTTTCTTTACTTCTTGGGCAGTCATCAGAGCGTTAACTTTGCTCTCGAGATCATGCATCTTCTTGTCCTCTTCCTCACTCTTCTTCAAGTAGATCTGTGGAGGTTGAGTGGATGACTTGACTGGACCGCTTCCGGAATTGTCTTTATCCGGAGGAGGATCATCAAAGATAGTCTCATCTTCTTCATTACGCCGGCTGGATTCTACTCTTTGGCTTGATTCCAGTTGGTGTTGCTGAACCTGCAAATCTCGCATCTGCTGCATAGTCAACTCCATCTCGGTTTTGAATTCAGCTCTAATTTCTTCGCGTTGTTTAGCCAACGCTTCTTGCAGTATGTGAGCCAGTTGATCCGGCGTGATTGCAAATGATTCTCTGACTTGACCGACACTGGATGCGGTATCATCCGAAGCGACAGCAGAACAAGCATCTGACATTTCTTCATCTGAAGATAGCCCCTCGTGCATCTTCTTGTAATCTCGACGTCGGTTGGCTCTTCTCTGTAATCGCGACATCCTTTGAGAGAGACCCGGCTCAACTCTCCCTCCCGGAGAGAAATCAGGGTCGGGATTGACTAACTGTTGTTTTCCTCTGCCAGTCATATTGATAGTGACCTCAGGGAACTCATCTTGTTGGATTATAGGTTTCTTCCTGTTGAAACGTCTCATTTTGGGTCTTGACACCTCCATAGACAATCTTTGAAATACAGAGACTCTTGACTTAGTTTTAGAGCAACCGCATTCCGTCAGCACGGCTTTAATGAGTCTTTCACAGGAGCAGTGAGACTCGTTTTCTCGTACAATTCTTTTTCTTGAGTTGTTTTTCTGATAGTATAGCTCATCGTTATTGTGATTTGAGCAACCTATCTTTTGCTTTTAAACTTTGTTAACGTGCACAGGACGACTAGTTGTCGCCTCTGGGCGATCCAAAGTTGTATTCTCAAATCCACCCCCTTGCAGGCATGGGGTCTTCATTGGTCCTAAACGAGAGTGAACTTATATTCTCTCGTTCCGGACTGGTGCAATTCTGACGGGAGGGTTTTTACGACCCCCTGTATAAGAAACCACTAAGGGTTTATTTGCTGGATCTGGGTTTTCTCTGACCGGGGCTTTGCCTCGCTCGTCAGTCGAAGGACCGAAGCGATCCGCCATGGTGATCTTGAACTTGGATAAATCTGGGAACCCAGGGTTTCACGGGTGATGCAGCAGACGCTGTTGTAGTAGAAGGGACTGGATCGTTCTGTAATTTTTTTGCATTTTTAGTTTTGGGAACCCAAGTTTTGCAGTTCTTCGATGGCTTTTCGATCGTTCTGTAATTTTTTTGCATTTTTAGTTTTGGGAACCCAAGTTTTGCAGTTCTTCGATGGCTTTTCAGACACCATTTCCTTCTTGTTCCTCTGCGGTTTTGGGAACCCAAGTTTTGCAGTTCTTCGATGGCTTTTCAGACACCATTTCCTTCTTGTTCCTCTGCGTTTGTTGACGAAGGGCACGAGCGCGAGCCGCCTTTGTTTGACGTCTTTGTATACGCTCTTTGAGGGTAGAACGTGCTCTTTTGACAAGAGTCCATTCCTCCGTCGTAAGCTGTGCAGAGATGTGATTAGTTTGCCGTTGAGGCAACTGGTTCACTTTTTGTTTCCTCGACTTTAGGTCCGCATAGTAATGGACCCCGTCGGTTTGCTGTAAGGCATTAGCCAATTGACGAGCACGGCGCTGGCGCTGTCTCTGACGAGCTCTTTTCGTCAGCACCGGTGAACTATAATTCAGTGACTCCTTAACTGGTGCGGGGTCACTTGGAGCAGAAATGTTGCAGGCAGATTCCTTGGAGAGAACCTGGCAAGAATCTTCACCTGCGGTCTTCGTCGGAATTGAAGACTTAGAAACTTTCTTGGGTGAAGAAATCTTCCTACACCTGCGAGACGAGGGAGATTTTGAGGATGAGGATGACAGGTACTCCTCAAATTTTGCCTGATCGAACTTATATTCGATCTCTTCCGTGACAATGATCTTAATCGGCTGCGACACTGCGGCCTCGGCAGCGAGGCCACTGGCTCCCACTGTGGTCGCCAGTTTGTTTTCAGCGAAAGTTGACTCCATTGTCGATTCCATTAAAAATTTGATTTGTTTACATGAAATTACAATAAAAATAAACGAAAAATACAACCTTCGAGAAAATAACACAGAAATTGTTTATCAACTCCTGTTTTGTGGGACTTTGCCTGTGCCGGGAGTGCTTTGGCTCGTTGACCACCGATTCACAGATCGTGAGGATGTTTAGAGATCTTTCCTTCGTTTATCGAAGTAAAGATTTGAAAGCGAATATCTTATCGATGTAAGATGTTCACTCTTCCAAAGATCAAGTCTGAGCTTAGATCTCTAGGAATCACCAAATGATGCTTGTCAAAGGGTGAAAGTTCTCTCTTTCTTCCTCAAAATCACCAAAAGCTCAAGTCTCCTCTGCTCCAGAATGCTCTCTGTCCTTTATTTCGTGCCTAGGGGGGTATTTATAGGGGTAGTAATGCACAACAGTTGAAATGGAAGCGAAATAACCGACCAGACAAACCATCTTTGGCCGCTGCAGTCCACACTGCCGCGGCTATTGACGCGGCAGTGTGGGCTGCCGCGGCCAAAGAGACGGTTACCAGCACATTCCATCGTGCTTGAAACCGTTCTTCCACGACCTTTAACCACCTTTTTTCGTGGTTTAACTGCTTGTACACGTCAGCACACGTTCCCTTTCTGATATGCCGCCACATGGGCTTCAAAAATCATCGTATAACTGCTTTATAACTGCCGTAGTACCTCCTATAATAGCCGCGCCGTCATGAGCTGCCGCGCCTAAGGCGCGACACCCTTAACTGCCGCGCCAAAGGCGCGACACTCTTAAGTGCCGCGCCTAAGGCGCGACACTTTGAATTGCCGCGCCTAAGGCGCGACACTCTTAACTGCCGCGCCTCAGGCGCGACACTTTGAATTGCCGCGCCTAAGGCATGTCACCCTGGCTTGCTTGTTGGTGTATCGTTGTGTCTACACTGTTCTTTTCTTATCCTTGAGTAGTGTTTGGATATCTATGAGCATTTTTTGACGCCTACAGCAGCCTTAACGGTCTCCTCCTCGTCGGAATCTGAATCTACTCTTTTCACATCGGACTCAACAATTTTTTCGAAGAAGATTCACCTTGTTTGCCACCTCCATGGATAAGACTGACGAGTTATGTGAGAGTCGAACCTATCGTCTCGATCTGCTTCTCCAATGCATCAATCCTCGTAGAATTATCTCCATCAGCCATCTTCTCCTTCCTCATCTTCTGGACTTCTTCCAATGAAATAAGGATCTCGCCAAGCTTCTTGTATAGTGATCGAGTCAGGACCATACACAGGATGCCCCCTTCGCAGGATCTGATCGCTCTGATACTAACTTGATACGAGTCGTCCTGCAAGCACCCTTTGGTCACGGAATTACCAAAAGGTGGGTTGAGAAGAAGATAACTAAAACACAAGATAATTCAGTATGACGAAGGAAAATACCTTCTTCTAGATTATGAAGAACAAAAGATTACAATCTCTCCCTCACAGTCTCACTAGAATCGAGAATAACCTCTCAATCCACTCTAAACCCTAATACAAAGATTAGAATCTCTCTCTGATATAAGATCTCTAAGATGATCATAAACTGTTGTTTAGAAACCCTAGACAACCCTTTATATAGGTGTACAAACGTGGATGGTAATCTGGTAAATAACCAAGCCCAAAACCAACAGGAATTCATGTGAATAGAAACCCAAATGAATCAGGAAACTGTCGATGAGTCGACTCATGACTGAGATGATTCGACTCGTCCGAAACTGGACAAAACACAAAAACCAGCAATGAGTCGACTCATAACTGAGTGAGTCGACTCATGAATCATGGGTCGACTCATGACACATGGGTCGACTCATAACTAATGAGTCGACTGGTCAGAGCCGAATTGCTAACAGGGCTTGAGTTCTTGAGTTGACTCATAACAGGCATGAGTTGACTCAACCCGATGAGTCGACTCATGTACATGTATGAGTTGACTCACAGGCTAAAATCTGGATTCTTCGAATCTGCTGCTTGTCGTCTCGTTCCACGCTTCCACCTACATTCCACTATACTGATTAACACCTCTATTCTCATGCTATCATGAGAATCATCTATCCTCAAGCTCCCATGAGGATTGCTAAGCTCCCGAAGCAGAGAAGAAGACACACGTATCAGATAAGAAATTAATGTTCACTTATACGACACGGCTCCTGATTCACATGAGAAGCACGCATCAGCCAAAGGCACTTCAAGTAAAGTGATACAAATATATGAGCAGAAATCACCTAAAGAGCCAACCTCAGAATCTTACACTAGAACCATTGTAGGTTCCTCTCTGATCCTCAACGAACCTCCAGGCACAGGCTCAGGCTCTGGAGATGCCAAATGTTGCTTGTTTGAAGGTGGTGGGGGAGGAGGAACATGTAACAGGCTCTTTCTTCTATTACATCATCCTCTTCCAGTAGCTCCTTGATGAACCCGCAGACATAGACGGTTCTTGGATACTAACGCCAATTTGCCTTTGAGACGTGGAGTGTCCACCTGGTAATTCCTAATCTTCATCATTCGACACATTTTCTGCCAAAAAATCCTTATACTTGTGAGTGATCCAATATAAGCTAGTCCTATTTAGTTGGAAGTCAGAATGTGGGGTGCTTACCTTGCTATACTATATACAGAACCCCAGTGTTATGTAACAATTGGGCATGTGGTGGGAGAGTGAGAATCTAGCTCCCGCAACATTAACAACAAAATGATACTAGGCACAAGCTCCGTCTATCAAGCTCCCAATGCGCAATAGTCCTATGTTCAGATTGCCAATATAGAGCTGATCATAACCAAATTGACGATCGAATTGACAAGGCAGGTAGGGCTCGATATAAAATTCTGTCCCATTGAGCCTAGCAATAAGGTGATCTAGATTTTGTAACCAATTGAAACACGCACTAGGCAAATAGGTAAAACCCTCGCTGCTCAAATGGTCCTCAAATTTGTCCTCGATTTTATACCATCAATTGAGGGGAAGTAGCAATAATGATGATAATGATCTTTATTCTGAAAGAGTCTCCGTACCCAGGTAGGGTATTTGATCATCCACTTTGAATGCTCATATCTCTAAAGTAATGATACCTGCATTCCACTAGGAGTAGCAGCCGACATCATGGAGAATAATGTAGGGTAAACCAAATCACCAGATATGTGTATGGTAGTTCCACTCTAGGGTTAGGAACCTCATTCCTCGGACAATGATCCTCCCCACTTCAGATACTTAGTGGCCAGTTCTCTTAATCTGTGATGCATATAACTAACCATTACTGGTAGAAGAGCTAGGTTATACCCAAAAGCGAGCAAGAAAGCAGACAACAATGCCTTGAAGGAGATGCGATCTTTTGGCTAAGAAGGCATAACTCAACCCTTCAGTCAAATTGAAAATAATCACGCAAGTAATGATAATTCACATATTGGTTCCTTCACTTGATGATGGAAACTTTAAAATTAGTCGCTTGTATGGAACCCGCACTCATCTGACTCAGCAGTGTGAAGTACTTGCCCATCATTAAAAATATGAGTCTCAATCTCAGTGTCTGCAACTGGATGGATCGAATCCACACCCCCTTTTTGCTTACACTGGGAAATAGGTATTCGGCCTAAGGATTGCGAGCAACGGTGGAATCATGTCTGGCCCTTACAACGGTCCTCTGTCAGATGAGGAAATGACAAACTAATTCTCGAAACACCTCCACAACATGAGCAACAGTTGAATAAGTTTCCAACTCCTCATTGGTAGGAAAGAAATCCTTATACAGGCAATCCCCCATCAGCAAACAAGACACTTCAAACATCTCGAGCAAAGCAATCCTGATGTCGCCCACCAGATTAAAGAAGGTATTTCTATTAGCATTGTACAACTCCAGAATACCATACAATATGGGTGCACAAATCTCGGCACCATATTTAGAAGCTCGTACCGTAGCATTGAGTTCGATTCCTTGTAACCTATCCACGAAGGTGACAAGAGCAAAGTCCACCAAATGGGTCCACCATAGGGTATCTGTCCACTGAATCCAACCAGCTGGACATCTAGTGTCCCCATCAGGATATTGTGCTTCAGTCTTGGCAAGCTTGTTCCCGAAGATGTTCGGGGCGACAACCACTTCATTAACAGGAATGTCCTCATTCATAAAACCTGGACGCAAGCCCATGATGCTGACTCCATAAAGCCCATCTTGATGAAAACCATCGTCATGCTTCAAGGAGCCCACTTTAACGCTATCTTCTCTATTAGTGAGATTATAGTGCATAAAACGAGGCACAACTAGGCACTGCAAGAATATAAAGGAGACTTGGCAATCTATCGCCAGTAAACAAAAACAACGATCTCCTTAAGCATAATTCTAGTGCTCCTCTCCCCAATAGAAAAGAGAGTTGCCATCATTAGCGCTACCTCTAAAAAGAAAATGTGGCTTCATCAATGCATCTTCGTTAGGAACAGAGAACTTTGCGTCAGTGACTATTTCCCGTAAGGTCCAATAATCACCTGAACGAATGATTGCAACCCTCTCTTGGCTACTTCCTTCAAAGAATAGAAGGACATTACTGTCAAAGGGGTATGCCATTTTAGGATCATTGGTTCCATTATGACTATAGTTGTTGCGACGATTAACAGGATCCTTGAATAAGCAACTGCACACAACAACAAGCAACAAATGGGTTAGAAGACAGAGATCGAATAAAATCAAGTCTTCACACATAAGAGGCAAAAATCACCATAGACGAACCATGTTCATAAGTGAAGGTCATCTCTATCAGTTAAGTGTTGATATGATAAAGCAAGGTTCACGATGAAAATAGTGAACTTCAGCCACATGGATCAAACTGGCGAACTTCACCGAACCTTGCTCAAGCGAACATTGCTCAAGCGAAGGTCATCCAGATTGTACTAGCGAACTTCACCTAAGCGAGGGTCACTCAAACCAGAATAATAATCTCTATGGAAATGAAGTCCGTTGTAGAAGCCCAAAAGGCTAACAGTAACGAGCTCTGCCTGAGAAGCGAAACTCGCCACATCAAGCACTATTAATGGCTGCTAACAAGAATTTGTCACCAACAATAGAAGCTTATTAGAAAGACTATGAGTGGTCATAAAGATCTTGCTTTTGATAGCGGATCAAGTATTTTAATGCTCTGAGGCATTGTTTAAAGCCCGATGGGCTGAGTTAACGATGATCTGAAGATCGCCATTGATGGGTTCGAAGCTTACTCACAACATCTCCAACTACGCCAGTGTCTCCTCAGCTCTTGGCTGACGAGCTCCTTAGGTATAACCCCTTCCTCTAGAGATAGCATGACAAAGAGCTGTTGATGATGAAAATAGGGGATTCTAAGAAAGCTAGGATTTTGAAGAACTTAGAGAATTTTGAAAATAAAAGTCAAGAAGAAGGACACAAACAATCTTATTTGAAGAAGGACACAAACAATCTTATTTATAGACTAACTTCGAACTTCGTTGAAGATCCTCCACCCTAAACTTCACTGAAGATCTCGCTCTTGAACTTCGCTGAAAGATTTTGCTATCAAACTTTGTCGAAGAGTTCACGCCAAACTTTACTGAAGATCTCGCTCTCGAACTTTGCTAAAGAATTCGCCCCAGACGTCGCCAAAGATTCCATCCTTGAAATTCGCCAAGAATCTTATTTCAAATAAACTTCATAGCAATTTTAGGCACACAGATCAAAGACTTGAATTCTTAGGCTGAGCCTCACCTAACTGACTCACTGAGCCTCACCTAAACTGACTTATTGAGCCTCACCCAGACAATTATTTCTCAAGTAAGCAAACTTCACCCCATTCAATAGGGTATTAAGGTGAGCCTTGCTAGAGCACAATAGTGAATTTCACTAAGTCTCTAAATTAAGAAAAATCACAAACTCAATTTGTTTGAGACCTTATATAGCAAACCTCACCAAAAATGACTTGGCAAATTTTGCTGAGTCTCCAAATTGAGAAGACAACAACTCAATTTGTTTGAGATTTCATCTGGTAAATTTCAAATCAACCCTCGCCAACACAGGGAAGTCTGAACCTTGCTTCCAACATGATAACTCTATGTAGAGTTCAAGTCAAGAAAAGTTCAAGTTTGCTACTGGAGTAAAGTTCACACATATCAAGTACACAAAAGATAGGCAATTTCAACAGATAGAAAAGTTTATTTTATTGATCGAAGACTTTACTATATGAAGGCAACACTTAGACTATCAAATTACAAGGATGATATGTACTTATTGCTATTTTGCAACTGCCCTATATTTCTAAGATATGGATACTATGAAAGTTGGAGATCACATACGGCTACACGAAGAAATAGTTCGTATGCCTCCGATCTCATAAGATTGGAAAAGCAAGAATTGTCCCACGGCAGAAAAAACAACTCCTGTTTTATCCTTCCTAGGCCTCATGCTAGGAAAATAATAGAAGCTGTTAGATAAGAAGTGTCCCCATTGCTGCGAACAGAGGCATATCAGTAGCAAGAAGTTGTACTTCTCACCATCAAAATTTAACGTCAAGCTTGAGTCAGCCACACGATATCTAATTACGATCTAGGTTCACGTTCATGACACCTAGTTACTGTTAGAGTCCTCGCTCGTAGAGATCTAAGGATTTTTCTTCAATTGCCATTTTAGTTGCCGAACAATCTTACAAAGAGCTAAGCACTCGAAGCTCCACGTGTCTCTATCGCGATTCAGCTAGCCCCACATCATTGACTGGTTCTCAATAATCTACTCGAGCATCTCCTTCTCAGCTAACAGCAACTCTACCAGATGGCGAAGTACGCAGAGCTCATCTACTTGATTACCCTTTATTTAAGTGAGCTCCTATTGGAGCCTTTTTATTTTAGTTCCTTTGTCGAAGAGCATCTACGATCTAGGCAATGGAGACTTAGACATGCATAAGAAGAAGAAGATAGAGATGAAGGCAGTGAGAACGGAAGGGGATGACTACTATTTATAGCCTTTTTTAAATTCTAACTTTCAAGAAAAATCACATCTTTTGAGATTTGATAGGACCGGACAATGAGGCTAAATCTTAGCCTAAAACTTGGTCAAATCCAGAGGGAATCTTGTGAAATCTCCAATCAAGAAATCTCAGTCACAGATTATGATGCAAATCCATAGGTGATCCTTAACAAGCTTCGCCAACTAACGAACGTCACCAGTCGACGAGCTTCGCCAAACACAACTCAAAATAAATTGAGTCTTTCTAGCCAACGAATGTCGCTGATCGATGAATTTCACCCAGCAACCTAAAATTGAACGAGCTCCGCTCCTGCCCAGAATTAGTCGAACTTTGCTGATTTCCCAATATCGTCTCAACAATAAAAAAGGTGAACTTCATTCTAAACACATAATTAGATAAGCACAAGCCTCATTAGGCCTTCAATATGAGTCTACGATAAAGGAATCTATGTTTAACAGACACAAGTAGGCGGATGAAGACAAGTTTCAACCCAAACAAGACAATTTAAGCTACTTTCAACAATACACCTCTTGCTATTTACCCAAAATATTTTAACCTAGCTACAAGTCAAAATGCAAGATCTTGAAAACTTTGGGGGGGGGGGGGTCTTGTAGATGGTTAAAATATATTTTCACCTAGTTTAATGATCAGCTTGAATCCAAGAAGTGAATACCTACGGACTAAACACTTTAAATAGGCCCAAAACCAAGCCCGCAACAGACTACAGTAAAGGTAGCCAAACAGCTATAGTGAACCTCACCGAGTAGCCCATCTTGTCTCGAGTCGACTAAGTTTAGAGCAAGTCGACTCACTAAACATGCACCAGACCAAGTCATAAGGGGTCACCAGTCGGCCAAATCATGAGTCGAATTCTGTGTCAAAGTTGAACTCATACGTGAAGTTCACCCAACCAACGAACTTCACCTACGACAACTCAAGTGGACCAAGTCATCTATTCTCGAAAAGGACTCGCCCACATCTGTAGCGACCCTCTCCTATGACTTTAGTGGTGCTCGCTCGTGCCTTCAACAAACTTTATTAAGTCTGTGAAGTTTGCCAAATAGCCATGTTGAAGGCTATTTTCAAGGGATAACCGCCCCCCACTATCTCCTACTTTATGGCCACTTAATCTATAATTAAGGACCATTAACTCTCTCTTTTAGCCTATAAAAGGAGAGAAGATCATTCATTTTGAGGATAGAAGATCATCAAATTAGATCATTAAGAATCAATTCACACGCATAGAGAGATTTCTATTATCACATTTGCATTCCAATTGAATAAAAGTGCTAAGAGAAAACTAAGCTATCTTCCACATCACTGAACTCGTCATTAATCAACAAAAGCCTCATCATTTTAATCAGTGTGTCAATGGAGTACAAGAACGACGCTTCATCAGCACATAGGAATTATAAAATTTCCTTTGTTTTATTATAATTCTTTTTTATTGTAATCCGAATTAATTACAATACAAAAAGACCCCAAAAAGGGGCAAGTTGTGCCAACAATTAACCTAAGTGTTAATCCTCCTCTTGGAGTCGACATGTGTCTTATGTCAACATTAATCATTAGATCAACTTACCCCAGCTAAAGACGAGTCAGATAGCATGAGCACTCCCTTCTCCGGGTAAGGCTAAGACGAGACAAGCTCTCACTCGACCTGATCATTTGACTCGACCTTGCCCACATAACTCAAGGCTGGGTCGACAACTTGTAAGGCCGACAAAAAGGTGAAATTTGTCAACCCCCTCACAGAGCTAGTTTGAGTGGTGGTTAGTCCTCAAACCCGACATCTAAAGCTAGCCATCACCATCACATCTCATGCCATGAGTCTCCATAACTCATCACCTTTCGTCAGCACCACACCCTCTCAGTCACCATCACATCAAACTCAATGATGACTAATCCTACCTACAACCGACATGTGTAGGCTATCTGCTGATTCAATTGTCTGCCTGGACTCGACCAGAATTATACATTTACCCCTCTCAGGTAGGTATTGTTAGCCTTTTTTGATATTGTTTAAACAAATAATGTACAACTATAATTGTTTGTCTAGTGTTTGTGTTTTCTTATTTATTCTAGACAAACAATGGGTTGCAGGTTGGATGGAATCGAGTATTCACGATCATATCCATTGGAGAATGGAAGGTATAGTGGAGCGAAGCAATACACTTCAAGTCAAATATCCAAGTTCAAGCTTCATCCGTATAGTTTTCCAAGTTAAGCTTCATCGTAGATCAAGATAGCTTGGGTAATTAGTTTATCTTTTATACTTGTGTGTAGAAACTTTAAAGCTCAATATCACACACACACACACACACACACACACACACACACACACACACACACACACACATATTTTATGAGTTTATCAGTTTTGGGTTTTATCCACAAACAAAGTTTTTTTTACATATAAATAAATTTATGTTTATATACATATATGTTTGTTTTCATGTGGATAAGTTATTTAGTTTAGTTATATAGATATGAAACAAATATACATTCATATATATATATATTCATATGTTTCATATTCTATTATATTTTGAAAAATATTGTGTTTTTTGTTTATAGACTTAACAACTATAGTTTATATCTTTTATCAAGTCTATAGAATCACTTTACAAAGTTTCAAAAGTTTGTTTAAGTCATGTTGTCAAAAAACATGTCTTGTTTAGTTTTCATGTTTTGGACCTTTTTGCAAAATGAAGAGATTTCATAATTGGAAAGTGGAATTCCAAAATTTCTTTTTGCACCATGTTTATTTTCATGTTTACACGCATTTCTCAAAGTTTTATAATTTTTGGAATTTATTTACTATTTTTAAAAGAGGTTTGAAAATCAGTTTTACTATTTATTTTAGGTTGATAACTTGTTATCAGTCGACTGATGGATTTTATCAGTCGACTGATGAACTCACCTGGAATTGCTAAAAAGTTTTTATTTTTATGACTGATAAACTATCAGTCGACTAATGAGATCTTCAATCGACCGATGAGCTATAAGCTGCCTATATCGGTCAGTTCATCAGTCGACTGATACTATTTATCAGTCGACCGACGGCCTCTAACGGCTAGTTTTTCCAAATTTTTAGGTTTTTATTTTTTTGTCTTTTCCTTGGTTTTCTCTTGGTTTTGGGGCTTGTTTTATGATCCTATATATACCTCATACCCTCTAACTACTAAAAGGGTAATTAAGAAGGGTTTTAACAAGTGGTTTAAAGAGTTTAAGAGATCGTTTAAGTTTCTTTTCAAGTTTGGTTTTTGTTTACAAAGAGGGAGCTTACATCATTGTTTGAGGAATTCATCCTCAATCTTTTTCATCCTACTCTTTGTGTTTATAGAGAAGTTTTCCTAACTCATTTATCTAGCATTTTATTCTCAATTTTCATATTTATATCATTGCTAGTTTATTATTTGAGTTAGATTTTATTTGAACTCATTTTATCACACACATCCCTATTTGAGCTTTTAGTATTTCATACATTATGTATTGGGTTGTGTGATTGTGATGTTGTGTGATTGTGATATTGTGAGAGTGAGCTACATTGTGTTCTCATCCATTATAGAGAACAAATAATTTGTATTTGAGCCTTATTGTAAGTTACACATTGTATTACACTTGTGCACCGAGAGGAGTGGTTGGTGTGAGACGGGGTCGATTCCAAGATGAATGGCGTCAGTTGTAAAGCCTAGAGAGAGGTTATAAATTCGAGCACTTAAGGAAGAGGACATGGGCTAGGCCAACATTTAGAGGGTGTAGAGTGTGTTTATATTGTGTGTGTTGTAAACGTTTGTTGGTAAGCGTTGAAAACCGGTTGTGAACGTTTTGGGTGAACATCAAAAACCCATTGTGTTAGTGGATTCTCCCTGGGAGTGGGGGGCGGAGACGTATGTCGAAAGGACCGAACTCCGTGATCATATTGCTTGTCTGAGTTTGCCTTTTTGTCCACTATTGTTTCTTATTGTTAGCCCCTTGCTTATATATCCTTGCTTTAGTTCATTGAATATCAATCTTGCTAGGATATATTTGTTAATTAGTTTTAATTGACATTAATATCAGATTAGATTAGCATAAACCCTATTCGCCCATCCTCTAGGGTATTTCAATTGGTATTAGAGCTTGGTGCTCTTTGATTTGTGGCTTAACCGTCTTGAGTTAAAGATCCAATCTTTCATATTGTTGCTAATCGTTTTTGTTTACAAAGAGGAAGCTTACATCATCGTTTGAGGAATTCATCCTCAATCTTTTTCATCCTACTCTTTGTGTTTATAGAGAAGTTTTCCTAACTCATTTATCTAGCATTTTATTCTCAATTTTCATATTTATATCATTGCTAGTTTATTATTTGAGTTAGATTTTATTTGAACTCATTTTATCACACACATCCCTATTTGAGCTTTTAGTATTTCATACATTATGTATTGGGTTGTGTGATTGTGATGTTGTGTGATTGTGATATTGTGAGAGTGAGCTACATTGTGTTCTCATCCATTATAGAGAACAAATAATTTGTATTTGAGCCTTATTGTAAGTTACACATTGTATTACACTTGTGCACCGAGAGGAGTGGTTGGTGTGAGACGGGGTCGATTCCAAGATGAATGGCGTCAGTTGTAAAGCCTAGAGAGAGGTTATAAATTCGAGCACTTAAGGAAGAGGACATGGGCTAGGCCAACATTTAGAGGGTGTAGAGTGTGTTTATATTGTGTGTGTTGTAAACGTTTGTTGGTAAGCGTTGAAAACCGGTTGTGAACGTTTTGGGTGAACATCAAAAACCCATTGTGTTAGTGGATTCTCCCTGGGAGTGGGGGGCGGAGACGTATGTCGAAAGGACCGAACTCCGTGATCATATTGCTTGTCTGAGTTTGCCTTTTTGTCCACTATTGTTTCTTATTGTTAGCCCCTTGCTTATATATCCTTGCTTTAGTTCATTGAATATCAATCTTGCTAGGATATATTTGTTAATTAGTTTTAATTGACATTAATATCAGATTAGATTAGCATAAACCCTATTCGCCCATCCTCTAGGGTATTTCAATTGGTATTAGAGCTTGGTGCTCTTTGATTTGTGGCTTAACCGTCTTGAGTTAAAGATCCAATCTTTCATATTGTTGCTAATCTTGTTTTGATAATTTTCATATTGCTTGCACTATACATTATTGATATGCATGGTGCACCTAGCTTAGGTTATGCTATTAATATTACTTCTAGATTAGATAATTTCCCTTATGCTCAATGGTGTGTTAAATTTAAACTTTTTGTTCGATCTAGACACTTTGATTTGTGGGAATTAATTGATTGTGCTTATATTATACCCACTTCGGAGAAATTTAAGTAGAGTAAAAATAATCAAAGAATGTTTACCATGAACAAGCTCTTGTTAGAATTCTTACACAATGCGTTTGACTTATCTTTTTCTAACAAGCTTGATTCTTTTGATAGTGCTTACACTTTATGAAAATTCATAGAAGCACATCAAGGTAACTTGGAGGAGATTCAACGCACTTTGGCGGAATCGACTTCAAGTGATAGTGGAGAATCATGCACACGGCCACTAGGAGATAGCCATAGTATGGTAAGCGAGTGCGATTCCGATGATGATTTATCTATCAATAAACTCGCATGTGCATATAAAAGATTAATGCACGCCTACACAAAAATGCAACATAATTTTAAAGATTTAAAAAGCAAGCATGTAGAGCTAAAATCCGATCATGATAAACTAGTGTCCAAATTTAATATTATTGTAAAAAAAAATACGATGCTTAAAGAAAACAGTGATATGTTAAGTTTAAAAAAATAAAAAATTAACCGCATCTATGAATAGCTTAACTCATGATAAAAATAATGCCATGTTAGAAGTAGAAACTACTAGAAATGAATTGAATTCATTTATAAATAAGTATGTTTGCTCTATTTCTAATGTCAATGCTAATATGCAAAATGATGTGTTGAATCTTATTAAGGATTGCATATCTTGCTTAGATTCAACCTTAAACATATGCATTGATAATCATAAGAAGCTTGTGAATATGTGTGCTAAGTCTCATGCCACTACATCTAAACATCTCGTGCATCATGCACACATATATAGCAAAATTTATAAATATTATATTTGCGGCCGAAAAGGCTATATTGCTAAATTTTGCTATGATGCACACAAATCCTCTAAGACTAATACTTCTTGTGCATTTCATAAGGCTTCTTCACCACACACATGCACATGCATCCAAAGTTCATCATAAGCATGCTCATGTGTACAAATATGATTATTATGGTCGTTTTGGTCATTTGACCAAATTTTATTTTGATTTGAAAAGAGTTTTTCATTTGCCAAATTATTTTAAAAGACCACATAAGTTTAAATATGATATTTGTGGTAGATTTGGCCACTTAGCAAAATTTTATTTTGATTTATAAAATGTTTCTTATTTGTAAAATAAATTTAAAAGACAACCTTTATTTGCAAATGTTCCATGTGCACGCCCACTTGGTCAACACAAACCATTTTGTCCTTTTCATTGTACCTATTGCAATCGAAAGAGTCATTTTCATAACTATTGTTTTGACCGTGTTAGTGCACAAAATGCGCCCAAAAGGGATCATAACTCTAAGGCTTTGAGCTTAAATGATAGAGGTCATATCCCAAGACTCTTCGGTATCAAGAGTAATTGAGTACCAAAACATGTTTGATTTCAAAACACATTTTAGCATTTTTGTTTTCATTTTGTGTTTTGAAATTTTTGAAATTAAAAACCATTTTTTTAAAGTCAATACCTTTTGTTTTTTTATTGACTTTGATTTCGATAAGAGGTTTGTGGTTGATCAACCCTTCGGATTTATTGGTTATTTATTTCAAAATCATGTTTACTGGGTGCTAAATGTTTATATGGGTTGTAACAAGCTTAAAGAGCTTGATATGGTTACCTCTCTTATTTTCTTTTCAAATATGACAAAAATTAATATTTGTTTGTTTTTATGTTATTATGATTTAAATTGATTGGTTTATGATTTCATTTGGTTTGATTTGTTTTCATTTGAAAACTTTTTTTTCATGATTCTCATGTTTTCATTCTATTGACTTCATAAATTACTCTTTTATTATGTTTTGTTTTTAAACCTATGCTTTGAGACACTATTTTGTAATGTCATATCAATATGTGTTCTTATTGTCTTTTTATATGTGAGTTTTTCCTAGCATGTTTTCATCTATACTTGCTCACATATATTTGCCTTGATCTTTATTGCATATATTCTATATAGCTTTTTGATAGGGGGAGCCTTCCTCATATCCTTTCTATATTTTTTTATATACTCACTGGTGCTTATTGATAGGGGGAGCTTCGCTTGTGCCTTCCCCATATCCTTCTATAAATTGCTCTCTTATTCTATATTTAAGGTGCTTATTGATAGGGGGAGCTTCACTCAGTTCATCAGTCGACTGACGGCCTCTAACGGCTAGTTTTTCTAAATTTTTAAGTTTTTATTTTTTTGTCTTTTCTTTGGTTTTCTCTTGGTTTTAGGGCTTGTTTTATGATCCTATATATACCCCATACCCTCTAACTACTGAGGGTAATTAAGAAAGATTTTAACAAGTGTTTTAAAGGGTTTAAGAGATCGTTTAAGTTTCTTTTCAAGTTTGGTTTTTGTTTACAAAGAGGGAGCTTACATCATCGTTTGAGGAATTCATCCTCAATCTTTTTCATCCTACTCTTTGTGTTTATAGAAAAGTTTTCCTAACTCATTTATCTAGCATTTTATTCTTAATTTTCATATTTATATCATTGCTAGTTTATTATTTGAGTTAGATTTTATTTGAACTCATTTTATCACACACATCCCTATTTGAGCTTTTAGTATTTCATACATTATATATTGGGTTGTGTGATTGTGATGTTGTGTGATTGTGATATTGTGAGAGTGAGCTACATTGTGTTCTCATCTATTATAGAGAACAAATAATTTGTATTTGAGCCTTATTGTAAGTTACACATTGTATTACACTTGTGCACCGAGAGGAGTGGTTGGTGTGAGACGGGTTCGATTCCAAGAGGAATGGCGTCGGTTGTAAAGCCTAGAGAGGTTATAAATCCAAGCACTTAAGGAAGATGATACAGGCTAGGCCAACACTTAGAGGGTGTAGAGTGTGTTTATATTGTGTGTGTTGTAAACGTTTGTTGGTAAGCATTGAAAACCGGTTGTGAACGTTTTGGGTGAACGTCGAAAACCCATTGTGTTAGTGGATTCTCCCCGGGAGTGGGGAGCGGAGACGTAGGTCGAAAGGACCAAACTCTGTGATCATATTGCTTGTCTGAGTTTGCCTTTTTGTCCACTATTGTTTCTTATTGTTAGCCCCTTGCTTATATATCATTGCTTTAGTTCATTGAATATCAATCTTGCTAGGATATATTTGTTAATTAGTTTTAATTGGCATTAATATTGGATTAAATTAGCATAAACCCTATTCACCCCTTAGGGTATTTCAGGTATATATAGGCTCATTGCCTAATGACCAAAGGGGATAGGGTTTGGAGCCCCCTCAGGGCCATTGGTAAGTCATTTCTGGCTAACTAACTTAATCTTCGCATGCTTAACTTATTCAGTTCATTGATTCCCCTTACTCAAGCTCTATACTGACTTGATCGTCGGATAGATTACCGGAGAACCCAACTCCGATTCTCTAACATGCTTATTTTGCAGCTCTCTTCTCCTAATAGAGGATCAACCGTTTAAAGGAGATGAGGGGACATCTATATCGTCCATATTGACCCTAAGCCCCATCGTTGATTCGGGACTATCCTCTAACCCAGTTGCTGAGTCTCCGGACATCAATTGAGTCTCCGAACATCAACAAAGCTCAAATTCAAATGTATACTGTTACATGCAAAAGTAAATGGATATTGGGACCCAATTTACCTATTATACTTGAAATGCAATTGGAATAAAGAGAAAAGAAAAAGAAAAAGAAAAATAGAAAGGATAATGTATGTATATATATAGGTCCCTCCCCCCAAACTAGTCCCCTAAATCTTTTAAGTGATTTAAAATTAGTCCATCTAAATTGAGGAACCGATAGCAAATAACTTTAAGATTTGAGGAACTAATTACAAAATATGAAGATTTGAGAAACTAAATCCAAATATGCAAGGTTTGGGGGATTACATTCAAATATAAAAGCTTTGGGACATTTAGAATATGAAAGATTCGAGGGACGAAAAAACTAATACACTAAGCCTATTTTGTAAAAAGCCAAGGGGGCCATAGCCACCCGAGCCCCTAGCGTTGTCAGTGATCAAAGCATCTGATTATCGTCTATTTGGCATCATTGGTTGAATGAAGCTCATTCAGTTATTTCCCCCTTCTTATTCTTCTGATGGTTTTCATAAACCTATTTTGTTATATTATTTTTTTGCATTACCTATGGGTAGTTGTTACCATCTTTGTTAGTGATAACATTTATATTGTCTGAATTGTTTCGTTAAATACTTATTAATACCCATCGTTCCATTAATTTAAAAAATGTCAAAAATGCAAAATTTATAATTTAGATTGACAATAGTGAGGATTGATAAATAAAATACTACAAGGAAGAAGGCTCGGCGTGGGGTCATAATTAAATTTTTGGATAGCACCTTATCCCGTCCTCTAACCTCGACTCTCCGAAAAAAGGGCAAAAAATAATTGAACACCTTAAATATCAGTCTGTAGCAAATGTTCATCAAGGAAAAAAATAAAAATTATAAAGATTGTAGAGAAAGTGAGCTCGAGAATGTTAAAGTCGCAAGCAACAAAGAAAGCTAGATTTGACTCTTTTCTTCTCAATCTAAATTTTAATTATGGATTGAAATGTTGATTAGAGAAATTCAATAAAATTTTGTTGTTATTTATAGTGATTTGGCAGGAGAGGAATAGTTGTAATGTTTTTTTATCATTAGTGCAAACAACATTACATCTAGTGTACCATGAGTTAGTGGAAGAGTGTTATGAGTGGGTGGTGAATTGAATATTGATGGCAATCAATTGAGAGGTTATAAAAAATTGAGCATGTATATCTTCATGTATGTACGTATGGATGTGCAAGCAATGAGGAGGTTATAAAAAATTGAGTATGTATATATGAATGAATATGTTGGGGGACATTTTGGGTAGAAACGTTTTAACATGACAATTCACTTTTATAATAGTATTAGATTAGATAGATTAGATAAGGTAGATGTATACAAATAGATACCAACATAATTAACTCACAATTATTCAAAATTGGAATAGCTTTTCTAATATTGGTCCCCAAATCTAACATAGTTTTAAATCATCTTCCCAAAGTATGTATACTTTAAATAAGTCTCGAAATCACATAAGTTGTATCGAATAAGTTATTCAACTAAAAAATCATTATATTTTTGATTATGGAGAAACTTAACACCAATAATATTTTCCATTATAACTACCTCTATTTTATAAATTTTATTTAATATAAAGTCACCATTTTTAAAACTAGTAGTCATTGCATATATAATATTAAATAAAAAATATTAAAAAAACATCGAAACTACTAAACTAGAGCGAGGAGAAAAACAAGTAAGATGAATGAAAAAAGGGAAAATTGCTTGGGGGAACCAAAGTAAGTTGGGTCATTCATCCCCACCCCCCAACTAGAGTCAACCATTTGGGGGCACCTTGACCCAAGTTTTAATGCTTTTACACCCCAAACCCAAGATTGTATATGTACTTTATAGTGTATTTTTACCAATTGCCCTTTTTACCCTTTGTACTCCTCCGATTTGGGTGTAGGCTGGGGAGTTTTTTTATCTTGTTGGCCAGCAAAGCAACCCATCAAATCGAAAGTCACTTCCGTTTGGGGGGTGTACACTAGAGAGGTTTTATGGAGGGAAAAGAGAAAATTAGAGGGAAAAAGATACTAAGTTCCCTCCAAAATTGTTGCATGCCTCATTTCAATGTAATATATACACTTCCCTCTTTAGATCTACTACTAAGACCTTCAACAACCATTTATATTCTTAACTTTTTCCTCTTAACTTCTTCAACAACCACAATGGAAGATTCCTTAATGTGTGTGATTTCATTTAACAGTAATGCAACCCTCATGAAAGTCAATTCGACAACAAATTTAGCTGAATTGAAGATGATCGTTGCAGAGAATTTTAGAGAATCGTACGAAAGTTTGTTGATAAGTTACTCTATCGAGAAGTTTCCCAATGTCTCATTTGAGCTTTCAAAAGATGAAGATATTCTCAACATGATAGATTATCATCGTTCAATGGGGTTAAATACAGTAACCATGATTGTTACTAAAAAAGATGAAGGACCCACTCATGTCATAGGGATAGAAACGGAGCTTAAGTAAGTATTCGAACATATATTTTCAGGTTCTGGATACACGTGACATATTACGTTATATATGTGACCTGAAGACATCCAACGTGACAAATTGACTTTATTTGTGATATGGACTTTATTTGTGATAGTTAGGTCTTATATGTGACTTTACTGGTAAGTATCACACGTGACTTATTTGTGACCTTATCTTTCAACCTGCAGTGTTCCTAATGTAAGCTCACAGTCATCAGAGCATATCGAGGAACCTTATGAGAGGATCACAATCGAGGAATTGTGACCTTATCTTTCAACCTGCAGTGTTCCTAATGTAAGCTCACAGTCATCAGAGCATATTGAGCAACCTTATGAGAGTATCACAATCGAGGAATCAGAGAGGATCCCAAATGACAACCCTCAAGGAGAGCATGTGTGGATGATGAACGACGTAGTAAGTGACTCGTCACGGATCCCAGCATGGTGGCATGAGGCAATTACTAGAAAAGGGCAGCAATTTGAAAGTGCAAAAGAAGTTAGAATGGCTCTTATATACTACTCTATAGCTAAGAAGTTTGCTTTTAATTATGTTAACAATGAGCCAAAATGTATCCGTGCTAGTTGCATGTTCAAAAAAGAAACAAAATGCCCGTGGTTGCTTTTCGCTTCCCCATTGAGGAATGTGTCGACCTTTGCTATAAAAAATTTTGTTCCTCAACATACATGCGGACAACATAACAGCACAGCTGGTCACTTCAGAGCATCAAGAAGGTGGATTGCGAGTATGCTACAATCAATTATGAAGAGGCGTCCATATATTACCCCAACCGACATTAGAAAGGAATTGCACTCTCAATATGGATTAAGAGTTAATTATTCTAAAGCTTGGCATGCTAAGGAGACGACAAAAGACCAAATATTTGGTTGCGCAAGGCATTCATATGATTTACTATCCTGGTTAGTCCAAGAGAATTGTTGATGTCTCCTTTAGAACGTATATCTATCACAGTTAACTGTAAATATGACATGTCAAAACGCTATGTGACAGATACGCTTACAATGTGATATTTCAACGTTATATGTGACAACTAATCCCTATATGTGACATTTATACCTTATATGTGATATTTGGACCTTATTTGTAACGTTTGAGTATTACATGTGATATTTAGATATTGTTCATCATTTAACAAGTTATTTGTGATTTAACCAACATTTTTAGGTACCAAATGAAGGTGATGGAAACCAGGAAGTGTCTTCACCATTGAACAAGAAAACATGAGATTCAAACGTTTATTTGTGTCGTATGGTGCATGCATACATGGGTTTCTCAAGGGATGTAGGCCATTGCTCTTTCTAGATGGGACTTTTCTGAAGGATTGCTACAAAGGGATCCTATTAGGTGCGACTGCTTATGATGGTAATCAAGGCATATTTCCACTCGCATTTTGCGTTTGTGACCAAGAAAATGAAGGAAATTGGAGTTGATTTATTCAAGGATTGCGGTATATTGTGTACAATCGAACAGAACCATATAATCCATCCCATCCTCTAGTGATTTTGTCAGATGTCGACAAAGGAATTAAACAATCTTTGAAAGATATATTTCCAGATGCGTACCACTCTAGATGTGTACTTCATCTCGTTGAGAATTATAAATTGAAGCTTAGAGAGATGGGTTTTGCCTCAAGTGCTGCTCAACGTATTTCAAAATTGTTAGAGTTTGCTGCATACAAGTACACAGAAAGAGAATTTAAAGCTTTTTTACATCAGATTAGGATGACAGATCAAAGAGCTTGCCAAGTAGCTCTAAGTTATGGACCAGTAATTGGGTGAATTCTGTATTTCCTGGTATAAGGTACGTCAAATACCATTGCCTTTACTTGTGACATTATGCTTTTATATGAATTTGAGCTTTTAAATGTCATTTGTGACCTTTACATGTCTCGTGTGGCAATACACTATTAAATGTGACACTTAGCCCTGCGCTGTGATCATTAGCAGTTGTGTGTAACATTTGGTATTTATATGTGATAGATACGCTGTAATTTGTAATTTTTGCTTGATTCACAGATATGGTCATATCACTTCCAATGTTGCTGAATCTTTCAACAGTTGGATTCGTGTGGCGAGAACACTTCCTATTTGCGATATGATGGATCACATTCGTGTACAAATTATGGAAAGAATGAATACTTACTGCGAGATGGCAACAAAATGGAATAACTATCTATGTCCAGAAGCGGAAAAAAATCCTCTAAGAAAATGTTACCAAGGGAAGCACTCTTGAAGTATCGCATTCTACAGCTGAAATCTTTGAGGTATCATCACAAAAATCAGTACAAGTTGATTTGGATCACAAAACATGCACGTGTCGTGCATGGGATATATTGCGAATACCATGTAAACATGCGTGTGCTGCTATCAACTTTATGCATAGAGATGTGTACTAGTTTTGCGATTGGTTCATGACGACTGAAGCTTTTAAGAAAAGTTACGAACCAATTCTCTTTCCTGTTCCAAATTATGATAAGCCAGATGTAACAGATAAAACAGTTAGCATTCTTCCCCTAAAGACAACAAAGAGACGTGGAAGGAACAAGAATAGACGTATCAGCAACAGATCTGAGAATAGACGTGCAATTAGATGCTCAAGATGTCACGCCGAAGGACATAACCGAGCCACATGCACTGAACCTATCCAAGATTAACGTTTCCTGGCAGATTGCAAACGCTTTTGTGATTATTTTCTATTACATGTTACTTTTGCCATTTTGTTGTGACATTTACAACTTATATGTGACGTATTACATGTAAATGATAATTATTCCATTTTGTTGTAATATTTACTACTTATATGTGATGTATCACCTGTTCGTGTGACGTATTACCTATTTAGATTTAATATGTTAAAGATAATTGCGCCATTTTGTTGCGACATTTACTAATTTTACCTTTTTGATATTCTGTGTGACATAACATCCCGTCCCTCGAGGATCCCCCTGATGGAAAAATACGCATGTAGAAGACAAAAAAATCTCTATAACCGAGCAACATAACACTTAATAGTAGGATATCTAATAGGGAACGAGAATAAAACACAGAGAATGTTCGAATATCACATAACAGCACCAAAATCTCACACAGAATATCAAACTGTGACATAAATAGAGCAGAAGTCACACTGCATTCTAAAATGTCATAAATCAGGCCAAAAAGTCACACAGATTACCAAGATCACTTGTTCATCTTTAATATGGTAAAGAAAAGATCACCAGGAAATACCATCTATGTTAGTAAACTGGTTATCATTTACAAGCAGCAGTTAAACAACCAACATCCATCACAGGACATCCAACAAATGAAACAATTACATCTAGAGTCTAATACTTCCACTCAATCATAGGTACATCACTACCCCCAAAGTACAATAGATATTCTGGATCATCACTGTCTAATTTCAACCGTAGTTTTTTTCATTCACGCCCTTCGCATATGATTTGAGCAGCAAGTGCAGCCCGTAGCATATGCGACTCCCTGGGTAAGGCTTCAATGTTCATTATGTCCCTGCCCTCAAGGATCGCCTTAATGAAAAAATACGCATGTATGCCACAATCATATCTGTAAAAATATAACATAACACTTAATAGCAGGATATGTAACGGGTAACGAGAATAAAACACAGTTACCTAATATATCACATGCAATATCAAAATGCCACATAAATGTAGCATAAGTCACACTGCATACTAAACTGTCACATAACATCTCCAAAAGTCACACAGAGTCCGCAAGTATCACATATTGATGTGAATATAGCACCGACGATGTCACTAAGGCATACAAACAAGCCATGCAACAATCTCATGTTTAAGTATAAGAAACTTACGAGCCTTTTTGTGTTCGACAAGGGACTGCTTCATATTCAAATGCTTTGAATGTCGACGCCTGATCGTAACCACTCACCATCCTATCTAAAAAAAGTTAGATGGTCAACACGTCTCTAGCCCATGCCTCGTGGTCAGCGGAGCTGTAATGTCTGCATTTTTTGCCCCAAGTTGACCTCAAGGACATGCCAATGATCAGCGTGACATATTGGAATTATCAACACATCCTTCCCTTTATCTATATGCTTCTTTATGTAATTTTTATAGACATTGTGCTCATCCAAATTTGAAGCAGTTAGCAACCAAATCTGTCGAAAACAGAAAATAAAGAAAGCAGAAGAAATCCATATAAATGTAATATAACTCAAACTGTATTGTGATCGTCATTACTCACACTAAAATATGACGTGACAATAGCGTATTTTCTTTCGACATGGTCATTTTCTGGCAGCTTGAGCCATGTTCGAAGTCTTGCAACCAGAGGTTCAACGATCTAATGATTGCAAATGTAATAAGTTATTGTAATTGTGCAAAACTTGAATAACACCACATCTTAAACAAAAACTAACCTCATCCTTTAATCTTCCACCACGTAGAAGATGTAGCATATCATATCTGCATATAGTATAGTCTTCAACCTCAAAAACTATCCGACTACAAAATGTAGAAGACAATCAATGTATAAGCGACATATTCTAATCAACACCAAACTGTCACAGGAAAACACAAAATGTCACAGGAAAATGATAAATGTCACATGAAAACACTATATGTCACAAGAAAATACTAAATATCACAGGAAAACAATAAATATCATAGGAAAACACTAAATGTCCCAAACAAACACTAAATGTCACAGGAAAACACTAACTGTCACAGGAAAACACTAAATGTCACAACCAAACAGTAAATGTCACAGGAAAACACTAAATGTCACAAACAAACACTAAATGTCACAGGAAAACACTAGATATCACAGGAAAACACTAGATATCACAGGAAAACACTATATGTCACATGCAAACACTATATGTCACAGAAAAACATTATATGTCATAATAATAACACTTAATATCACAAACCTAATATAAATATCACAGAATAATACTTAATACTTACTTGTCAACTTTTAATATAAGAAATGTTGAAGCCACTTGTTTTCATCATCTGATACATCGGGAATGTCCTCAACGGTGAAATTATAGTAAAAGCCTTCGTCGATTGTTCCTGGTAGTCTGACATCAAAGTCTTGTGAAGAAGGAATGCCCATATTCAACATCTCCAATAATTTTTTTTCCTCTTCACTTTTTTCCCTTTTCCATAGCTCTGCAACAGATGTTCTCCTACCGAGGTGTGAAATTGCAAGTGGCTTCTCCTCGTCCTTCTTCCCCTTGTCGTCATCATCGTCCACCACAACAACGACACCTTTTTCCCCTTTCCTTCCCTTCTTAGGCAATTCAGTTTGGAAGGGAGATTCTAAGAACTTGGGCTTCTTTGTTGTTCTTTTGCTCTTTGCCCGTAGCCCACTGACAAATGCTTTTAAAGTATCATCGCTTTCCTCCTTCCTCTTCCTTCCCTTCTTCTTTTTGGGAACATCCTCAGCAACTTTTACTTCTTTAAGCTGTATAAAGATCACAGTTAATGAATATATATCACAGGAAATATTCATATATCACAAATAATAACCAAACATCACATGTAAACTGTTTTTGTCACATTATTAGACAAAATGTCACAAGAGACATATGAATGTCACAAAAGGTAGACAATTATCACATACCAAAGGGAACTATCACAAATAAGCAGTAAATGTCACATGCAATAAGCAAATATCACAAAGGAGAGTTACCTCCTCCAGTTCACTGCCCATGGTCTGGGTTTGATCACCTTCTTTGCCTCCCTCCTCTTCCTTCCCTTCTTTTTTCTCCGCCTCAACTTTAGCCTGTATACCACTCACAGTTAATGAATATATATCACAGAAATAAGACATGAATATATATCACAGGAAATATTCATTTATCACAAATAATAACCAAACATCACACTAAACTGTTTACATCACATTATTAGATAAAATGTCACAAGAGACATATGAATGTCACAATAGGTAGACAATTGTCACATACCAAAGGGAACTATCACAAATAAGCTGTAAATATCACATGCAATAAGCAAATATCACAAAGGAGAGTTACCTCCTCCAGTTTAATGTCCATGTCTTGGGTTTGATCACCTTCAATCAATGCCTCATCTTCCTTCCCTTCTTCCTTCTCTGCCTCACATTCTTTCTCTATTTGTGGATGCATAGATGTAAAAATAATAACCAATTTTAATTCAGCAAATATTTTCTCAATAATTTTTCCCCTCATGTGACACAGGACATAAGTTATTACCTCTCCTTTGTTTTGCCTGATATGTTTCTCCTCAGCAAATTTTTCTCAGTTTCGGCTTTAATAGCTAAAATATCAACGCCACGAGCAACAAGTACTTGCTCATAGGCTTCATTCAACATCATCAACTTTTCATAAGCTTCATTCTACATTAACAATAAACTGATAGTGAGCAAAAGTCACAAATAAGAAGATGACACATCCAAATCATCAACATTACCTCTTTTTGGACTCTTTTCTTCCCCAATGATTTTTCACCCGTAACTTCCTCCTCAACTTTAGCCTTTACCGTTGTAGGCTTTTGCTTTATTTCCTCATGAACATACCTCGTCACATCTTGCTCCAGTAAGATGTGGATTGCGGCTTCCGATTTCTTCAAAATCGTTGTAGTCCGCACCGAACCCACCTTCTTACCCTCCAATGTCCAATTTATCATTGGTGGCTTGGATTCATCTACTCTTGCCGGCTCTTTGATGTTTGAGATCTCATAATACCATAGCTTCAAAAAAAGGCCACATTCAATCAATGAAGTATAACATATTAGATACAAATGTCATAGATAAATGGCAATAATCACTTACAAGAAGATAAACTCACACATTAACTACAACTGTCACAAATCAGGGACAAATGTCACACATTGGTCACAAACGTCACATATGATTAGAATATATCACATGTAGAAGACACTTATTACATATAACAAGATAATATCACATTTAATTGGAAATAATCTCATATAACAAGATAATATCACATACAAACTACAAATAAATAGGAAACTTAAACAATACAAATTAGATACAAATGTCACATATAAGTGTCATATATCACATGTAAAAGGTAATGATCACAGATAAGGTGCAAATGCAACATATTACTTACAAACGTCACATATAACTCACCGATAGCAAGAGAGCGCAGCCAATGAGATATGTCTGCCCCTTCTTCGCTATCTTCGCAGCCTTGAAAGAGTCCCACAATTCCTTGTAGATGATCGTCGTCCATGGAAAATTATCAACCATATCTATCCGAGCTATATATTTGAACATATGCCGGGGTGCATTCATTCTCGCGGTCGGAGTCCATATCATTGTGAATTGATAGAGGCTTTGAAGCATAACAAAATCAGAAACATCCGTCCTCTTTCTTGACCGAACCAATCTTTTCAATAGGGCCTCAATGTAGTCTCGGCCACTCTTGTATTACGATTGTTGTTTGTTGGAGAAGTATGTGTTCCATATCCGATTCTCCGTATCGCAGTTACCTTTGGGTTTCTCCCCTTCATCATTAAACCGGGTATGTTTAAGCACCCAATTTACATCAAAAGTATACGCTTGTGGAGTCCCAGTTTGGCTATCCTTGAAAAAAAACTTCCCCGTGGCTAAATCCAGATGATCTAGAAGCAACATGATAGTAGCCTTGTCCGCTGGAATTGCTCCAAAACTAACATAATTTTTGAAATTGGAGGATCCATAAGCCCTCCAATGTTCAGCCCTCATCCGTGGATCCAAAACTAACATAATTTTTGAAATTGGAGGATCCATAAGCCCTCCAATGTTCAGCCCTCATCCGTGGAGCGATTTCATCCATGAATGTACAATATCCAGGATCCATAAGCCCTCCAATGTTCAGCCCTCATCCGTGGAGCGATTTCATCCATGAATGTACAATATCCACGTATATTACAAGAAATTCTGATATCATGCTTACTGTAAAACATAACACAACAGATACTACATCAACTTAGGGTTCTAATGTGGCTAAAATCACAATGACAAACACATTAAATCGACAAATATGAATGGTTGGGTTAATACTTACATCTCATGCTTACTCTTCGCTGATTCAGATGAGTGAGATGATGATGTCGACATCCCATCGAGCGTCACTGTTCGGTTTGGCAGAGAGACTCCAGCGACTCGCTTGCGGTCAGGGGGGGGGCTAGGGATCTTGTCAGCGGTTGAGCGTCGACAAAGACGGTTCACAGGTGAGTCGCCGAAGAGAAAGACGATGATGAGGGGTGTCAACGGTCTTGAGAGGAAAAGGGTTTCGAAGAATATGACGAGTGGCGGCGGTCTTCGACAAAGACGACGACGACGAAGTCGACGAAGCCGGTTCTAATGTGAGTTGTCGAAGACGAAAATGACGACGACGAGCGGCAGCGGTCTTCAGAGGAAGAGGGTTTCGAAGAATACGACGAGCGGCGGCGGTCTTCGACGAAGATGACGAAGACGGCGAAGACGATTCCCAAGCGTTGTCGTCGTCGACGGTTTTGGGAGGAAGAGGGTTTCAAACGAAAGGGAAGATGGTCTTGAAATTTGCTACGGGTGGTTTCGATAACAACGCCCAGAAAGGATGGTATAATGAATTGGGAAGGGTAATTTGGGGATACTTTTTGGGGTATTGTATCTGTACTCATATTGGGGGCTTGTTGCATTTCTTTTTCTGTATAAGGGCTTTTTGGATATGTTTTTTGGGCTTGGGATGGGGATGAATGACCCAACTTAATTTGGTTCCCCCAAGCAATTTTCCCATGAAATAAATGTAGAGGGTGTAAAGAGAAGAGAAAAGAGGATCCGAACCCGAATAACCCTCGTTACTTCGGAGCCAGGACCCGAAGCCAACCGCGCGAACCCGATCCGATCGAATATTCTCTCTCTTCCGGAGAATATTTGAGCAGCATCGATCGATTAGATTCGCCCTCTCATCAGGTCTCTAAAAATTTCCCCTCTCTCAAATCGAAACAAAACAAAACTGAAAATAACCGTTCGTAATTTTGGGGAAAAAGGGGAAAAAAATCATGGCGAATGCGGAGATATTGAAGAGGGAGGACGAATTCTTCCCTATCTTTGACCTGCAGAAAGGTAATTGTTTACTCAAAGGTTGCCCCTTTTTTCCCAATTACTTTTCTAATTTTTTTTCTTGTTTTTGTTTGATTTAATTTGTTATTTTTTTTCCTGAAGGAGATAATGTGAAGTCACGAGGGCAACTGATTGAGAAGAAAATCGATATTCTTGAGAGCTTGGCCGGCAAGGTAAGTGTTTGCTCTTGTACATCATTAATAATGAGAAAGATTATGTTTTTATTAGTTAGCTGTTATCTTTTGATCTGATTCTTAAAGAATTAGTGACATTTGAAAACTTTGATGTATCCCAACTCGTAATGCGATTGCATGTAATTTTAGATACGGTAGCTTGGTTCAGTTCCGAAATTTTGCAATTCGCAGCTGCAATTGTGGATTTAGTTGTTTGTTTTGGGTATCAGGTTTTTCATACTTATATTGACTGTTGGTTGCGCTAAAAAGGTTCTGACTTGGATTTACGGCCAAATTCGAAATTATGTTGTGTGCTGCAAGCCTGCAACTGGAGGCGTTTTTTTAACAAATGCATTTATAAGTAGTAGTCGAATAACTAGAATTGACGAAAAATTTTCCGACCACATGTAAATGTAGTTGCAGTATGTAAAGGATTTTAAATTAAGTAGGTGCCTGAAGTAAGATCATTCAAGAGTTGCATTAAATGGAGGGGACAACTTAGATGCCACCGAAACGTGTCGTCGTGGTTCTATTTCTACATGCCTTTCTCTTTCTGGATTTTTCCTGATCACTCTTCATCATGACATTCCTTATATAGTTATGTTAACTGTTAGTTGTATTTATAATCTCACGACATTTGCTTAGTTCCATTTAGTTTGAGAACTGTCAGGGGAAGCATTCCCTCTTGATTGATTTCATTGCAAAGCTGGACTCGAGTCTTTCTTGTATAATTCTTCATATTTCACAAAAGATGTTGATAATTCATATGAAGACAATGCTTGGAGCTGAAACAACATTGTTTTCAACTACCATTCTTGCATGGACGTAATGGGGAAATTTCTCCATATTCTATTTGTTGCAGTAGCAGCTACCATCTAGTGGCAACTACTGACAATTGACTAATAACAAGATGAATACTTGCAATCTTCAATGCCATCAATATATGCCTATTTTAACATGTCGACTTTCCCTATTGTCATGACATCACTATCTAAACTAGACATTAATTATTGCATTCATCATCTGTTTATGCCAACATTTATGCAGTTATCAAGTTTTTTCCACCAAACATTGTTAATAATCTTATCCTTGTTATTAATTCGCCTCTTAACTTATTCTATCATTGAACAACACTGTGGACTGAAATTTACAATGCTTTCTATCATCACGAACTGCATGCTAGCCTCCGTTCTTATTTATTCATTATTTTCACTCTAATGATAGCCAAACTAAATTTATCTAAGTTACTTAGGTCCAGAAGGTTGCAATCAGAAAAACAAAGTTTAAAGCCCTATAGGCTCTAGATAGCAGTTAAATTGATTTTGGCTCTAAATGTAATGACAAAAAGTTCCTTGGATCTCAACCATCATTGGTTCCACATACACCTTCATAGATTTAATTTGTTGTATCTCTCGTTTTCAGCATTTCATCACATTTATCTAAATAGTTGTAGTCTTATAGATTAGTTTCATATTTGTGTACCTAACTGTAGTTACCACATCGAAACAACTTTATAGTAATGCAACAACATTGTCAAAAGTTGACACGTAACAAGTAACAACTTATCAAGAAGTGCTAAGAATATTTAACTTTGCAGTTACATAGCAATGAGGACTTGTTGATCTGTGCATCCGTATGACTAGAAATCTATAAAATTGCCTCTGTATCTACGTAATAAACTGTAGTACTGGTGTGTGACTTGTCTGGATACTGCCCCCTTCTAATTTGTTGTATCTCTCGTTTTCAGCATTTCATCACATTTATCTAAATAGTTGTAGTCTTATAGATTAGTTTCATATTTGTGTACCTAACTGTAGTTACCACATCGAAACAACTTTATAGTAATGCAACAACATTGTCAAAAGTTGACACGTAACAAGTAACAACTTATCAAGAAGTGCTAAGAATATTTAACTTTGCAGTTACATAGCAATGAGGACTTGTTGATCTGTGCATCCGTATGACTAGAAATCTATAAAATTGCCTCTGTATCTACGTAATAAACTGTAGTACTGGTGTGTGACTTGTCTGGATACTGCCCCCTTCTATAAAATCATAGGCTGTGGAATCTTTGTTTTAACAAACTGTTAATATTAGATTCACTTGGAATCTAAATTAAGCATTCTATTTTTTTTCCATGTTTCAATGCCTTCGTTCATAAATTATATACTTCCATTTTTTTGTTCTCTAGTCGTTTGATCTGTTAAATGGTGAGCTGGTATATCTTCATGATTAAGGGGTTGACTTATTTCTTAGGTCTGACCATGAATGGAAGAGCTCACTAATTTTGGGCCTGCAACTTGGCTTGATTCTAGTGTGGCTTTCAAGTACTCTTGGAAAATTTTCATTCAATTTTATTTTAGGAATTATCTAATTTCATCTTTACCGGACTTCTCTACATCCACAGGTTTCTTCAGATGTTTTTTTGGTATGTAGAATACCTTCCAATTGGTTTCTCATCAATTTTTTAGTGAAACGTTTGATCTGTATCTCGCCTATGAAGTGATTTTCAAGATAATGCTTGTATCACCAGACATCTTGTAAATCATTTCCATGTCTCATAAGTTGCTGAGCTAAGTCTGCTGTGCTGGTAAAAAACAAGAAGAACATGAGGTTTTTTATATAAAGAACGAGCGGTGTGAGATTTCACTTGAAATAGCAATCTGAGGGTTGATTCATTAGATTTTAGCCTACTCCTAAGCTCTGAGATAAGGGCTTTGTTTTATTATATGGCTATATTCTGTAGCCAGATTTTGATTCTTAACCAAACTCTCAATCATTAATCTGATATTGCAATCAACTCTTAGCTTTGGTATAAGATAACAATACTAATTTGTTTCCGATAATTTATCTGTGGAATTGTGCTTCCTTATTATTATTTTATTTCCAACAACATTCAGCCTTCTTCTCTCCTTTAATCCAAACTATGTTGCTTTAATTAGTTGTTTCCTAGCCTGATCCTTTTTTTGGGTGATGTAAGCCCTCTTCAACTTTGACCATTTATTAGGAACCACCTCCCACACATTTTGTAAAATAACTTGGAGCCATTTAGTTTTACTCATATTCCCACTAGTTTGTATAGGAAGAATTACAGTCAGTAGGTTAGGATACATAATGAAGAGGTTGGGGCTTAACAACATTCAGTTGGATAGTTCATAACAAATTGATTATGAAGATAATTGTTGTTGCTAGGTTATTGCATAGATTAGATTCTCTCTATCCCTTCAAGCTGTAGCATAGACATTATCATAGGTAGCTTGATGATAAACGTGTGAAAAAGTTTCGGATACATGAAACAAACTATAAGAGGCTGATAAGACACGCGAGAAGAAAACCTAAGAGCCCCCTTCGGTGGTCCTGAGCTTCATAGTTTAAGAGAGGCTGTAGATTAAGAATTTGCTTTGGTACCATATAAAATAATTTGGCGTCAAGAAATTTTATTCATATTTCCACTAGTTTATATGTGGGGACAATTATAGTTAATAGGTTAATGTACATAATACAGAGGTTGGGACTTATAGTTGATAGGTTGTTGAATAGATTGGATTATCTAACGTTTTTTGATTCATAACCCTCTGCCCTCACTTTTTATAGTTAAGTTGAGTTTAAAACAGCACATGCATGTTTCTTTTTTTAAAATACCCCTGAATGACCCTTTTCTTCCTCGAAGGTTTGTAAAGCCCTCTTCACATCAAGTCTAAGTGAACAACTACTAAATGAGTCCAAGTACTTAGTCATCTTTTCATACTTGTTCTCTCTGACATGGTGACCACTAGGAAACCCAATTCTAGATTATTGTAGATTGGAATGAGAGAAAATTTGTTTAGAAGAAGAATAATAGGGTATTTTAGGAAATAAAATATACGTATGACTTGCATGTGCTCTTTTAAAGAAATTTTAACTATAAACTTGATGGTGAGGGGTATAATCAAAAGATAAAGTTAGACTGTTTCCTAATAAGTGGATAGGATGTATAATAATTACCCTACTTTTTTTCTTTATGGAAAAAAACGAACACGTCATACTTAAGATGATCCTATTTTGCTAAGCTTGAAACATCATTCTTTGACCATCTGCCTTCCACTTTCACCTGACCTAAGTATCCAACACAAAACTTTTTTTTGCTAGATGTCACTATTGAATTATCAATAATTAATTTTAAATCAAGCCAAGATTCTTGTAAATTGAAATGAGAGGGAGGGAAATTTTCTGAAGAGGAGAAGAAAAGGGTAGTTTAGGAAAGAAAATATACATGTGGCATCCACAAGATCTTTTAGAGAGAAATATCTGTGATTTTAACAGCAGAGGATATGTAGTAAAATGATAATTACCCTACTGGTTTTGTTTGTTATTAAAAAAAAGAAAACATCATTCTTAAGATGATCCTATATGACTAAGCTTGAAACATCATTTTTGACCAACCACCTTCCACTTTCATCTGATTTAACACTGAATTGTTTTTTCTAGATGTCACAGTCGAGTTAGCGAGAGTTAATTTTAAATCAAGCCTAGATTCTTGTAGATTGAAATGAGAGAGGAAGAAATTTTGTTAAGAGAAAGAAGATGAGGGTAGTCAGGAAATTAAATATGCATGTGAGTTGCACATGCTCTTTTAAAGAGATTTTTTTACTATGAACTTCATGACAGGGGTTATGTAATATATGTAATAAAAAGGTAAAAGTAGAGAGTTTCCTAATCGATGGTCAAAGTTGGAGAGGTTTTTCCAATCACCCTACTTTTTTCTTTGTAAAAAAGAAAACACAATTCTTAACATGATCCTATCTCACTAAGCTTGAAACCTCAGTTTTTGACCATCCACCTTCCATTTTCATCTTATTTCGTGAATTATTTTACTAGATGAGACACTTGAATTGTCAACGATTAATTTCAAGAAAAACTATACTAGGTATTCTTGATATTCATATTAAATTTGAATCTTCCAGTGATGCATGCTTTTTTCATGTCAACAATTGTTGGTATTAATGAATTATCCAATACTTACGCCTCGTTTGGTACGCGAGAATGGACATAAGTGAAAATGGAATGGAAGAAGGAATGGAATGGATTGTATGTGGGAATGGAATGGTCATTCCCATTCTCATGTTTGGGTACTTTTGTAGAATGAGGCTAGAATGAAAATCTCGTTCTCATTCTCATGTTTGGTATCACTTGTCCACAAAGTGAGAATGGAATCGCATTTTCTAATAATGTCCTTACAACAACATATATTTTTAATAAGATAAAAATAAACATTAATGATAATAACTAAACAATTTTATTTATGCATATGTTATACTAATTTCTGTGCATGTTATACTATTGCGCATGTTATCTCTCAAGTGTATGTTCTATTTATATTTTTTAAACAATACTCACTATTTCTTAGTCTTAAAAAATTAAAGAAAAATAAATAAAAGATTATCGCATCTTTCATAGGTCCAAAAAAAATATAAAGAATGATATCCACAGTTGATGCATATTGCATATGAAAAGGATGTCAGAATTACTAATGTGGAAATCAGTTGATTAATAGGGGTATAATTAAAAAATAAATAACTTATTTGATTCTCTCTTGAATGGGAATGACCATTCCCTATCTTCTCACTTGGAATGCACATTCACACAAAAAGTGAGAATGGTCATTCCCTGGGAATGGTCATTCCAACATCTAAAAAGTTGATTTGTTTGGTATGAAGGAATGAGAAGTGAGAATGCTATTCCATTCCACCCCATTCCCGCCTACCAAACGAGTTGTGCTAACTTCACTTTGTTTGTTCTTAGGCTAATATTTTGTATGTAATAGGTTAGTAATCGGCGATCACGCAGATGGTTAAATGATCGGTTTTTGATTGAACTTGTTCCTCGTCTGAATGTTGAAGAAATAAGAGGCCTCTTTGCTCCACCTCCATGGGGTAATTTTTTTTACCCTTTAATATTTCCTTATTGTCACAAATTGTCCCGTTGTGTTATTCACATTTTATATACTCGGATAAAGTTGATTTTATTATTTTAACTTACCAGCATGTCTTCCTGAAGCATGGGAAGCTATAGCTGTTAAATTTTGACTTCACTACCTTTTATGTATTCTGGAGTGTTGATGATTGGCTTGTTCCACAAAATTATATGACCTTCACTCTATGATCTAAGATAGGTTATGTTGCAGCAAAAAGGTAATGTTTTCATGCGAATCATCTTTAGCTGCTGTTTGATGCAATTTTGGCAAGATATCATGTTTTGCATTAGCAATGTAATTTACTATATGTATGGATTCTTTTTGTTTATCCTTTTGTGTGCTACTACGTACGTTAACAGCTATTATAACATGATTATTTTTTATTATTGTGGTTTATTGAGAAAGATAAGAAACAGATATTTTAAATTCTCATGTGTTATTGCATGCATGTTTGAGGATAGGAGACTATGCTTTAAATGTCCCGACATTTGTGTTTATAACATAATGTATTACCATGGTGTTCTGGATTATTACTCATATACTACCTGATCTATGATATAATGTAGATATTAAAACAAAACTGAAAAGTTTTAAGTGCTCCCTGAAAAAATAAATTTTATGTTGATTCCTAGGTAAATTTAAGCCTTGGTGATAAAATGGTACCTTTTAGATGATTCCACTTGCAGGCAGGGGACCTCGGTTCAAGCACTTAACAGTAATTGGAATTGTTTGTAAATATTTTCTTTTCGGAAGGTATTTGCAAAGAGGTCACCAGATTGAAGTCAAATGTGGCCAGCTGTTAAACCCCAAACTTTTTATTGTGGATGGAAAGAGCATTGACTCTCAGTTATTCAGAGGGAAAACCCTGAAAGCTTTTTGTGCAAATTACAAGATTTTGTGACTTCTGTCATTTCTTTAATTGTCTTAATAAATATATCCTATTCTGACATTGACTGAAGATTCACGTGAGTTCTTGATTTCATTTCTTAACTCAATTATCGTTTGTGTTTACTCTTTGCGTAATCCATTAATCAATTTTAGTAATAATTATCTTTCTCCCTCTTATTTAGTCCATCTTATTAGTCCATCATGTATATAATTTGGTCATGTTACTCTTGCAGGTGATGATACACCGCTGTCAGCATTTAGTATGACAAATGATGAAAAGTGGGATGCATTTAGAAACATTGACATGGATGCAGAGGTTTAGTTCTTTTCTACATCATTAATTACATATTAGTTAGTTCCGTTTCTTGGTTATGGACATTCACATAAAGATCATAATTTACACGATCTACTTTCTTCAAATTTCCTGCATCCTAGGAATGGCTATTGAGATCTATGTTTATTTGCTATTGTGACCAAATTGCAACTGACAGCCCATACAGGCCCATGCCATAAGGTGCAGAATCTAATCTACCTCTATTCTTCTCCTTGAAGCAAGCAATTGAAAAAGCTTTACAAACAGAGGCTCTTTTGCCAAGTGACATAAGCCACGTATGGCAGTTGAGCAACCTTTTCACTCTTTAGCACTAAATTGTGTTAGCTCTTGAGATAAGAAGTTCAACCTACTTTATGAGACAGGGTTTGTACATATATCTGTTATTGAAACATTATTTTGTTGTTTATGAGGACACTTGTGCTGATTTTGGCTTTTCCATCTTAGAGACTGAAGTTTCTTCAGTTGTCTATGTATTATCTAGCTTTGATGCATGAACTTTTGCAGACTTTCATGAGCTTTTAGCATTTCACATAATACCACCATAGATTTTCTTTTTAATGAATATCAAGCCTTGAACTATGTATTTACTTTTAGAAAACTATCTTTCTTTACCTTGATAAGTTCCCATGTAAGGCATGTGACATTTTTTGTATCAAAATGTTCTATCACCTTTTGACTCTATTTGGTTGAAGTAGAGACTCTCAGTGGAACCAGGACTCCAGATAGACTTTTGAATTCAATGCTTGACGGTATGCAGTTAATTCATTATTATCATCCTGTTCAGAAATAACTGAACATAAGTTCCACTTGACATGTGCAATTTGCTACCTACTCATTGTAGAGAAAAAAAAATCTTATGGTTAAATGTGCAAAAATGATATCTGTAATTTGTTTATGAACATAATTCTCTAATCAAGAGTATTTAATTTTTCCCTAAAATGTAAGCATTAGGTGATGGAGCTTTAAAGCACTAGACCATGTTCCTAATCATATATAAATGGCTAAATGTGAGTATGTCTAATTTTTTTATGAACATAAGTCTCTGATCAAGAGTATTTCACTTTTTCCTAAAATGTAAGCATTAGGTGATGCAGCTTTTATGCACTAAATCATATTCCTTGTCATATATAGTTCTTTTCTTTCTAATATTATCTACTTATCTATTTACAACCAGAATAAGTAAGTAGGGTTAAAGAGTTTTCTGTTAGGCGGTTAGACTAAAGGTATTCTAGAAGTTCCAAATGAGTTGGCATGCTATGAGAAATTATACAGTTTGGTATTAGGAAGCCATGATAACTCTTAAACATGGCACAAGTAGATCAAAGGTGAAATTTTTGACGGTATTGGGTTTAATGCATGTCTGCAGCACCCCATCGTGATTGGACTACAGGAATAATGGACAGCTTCTTCTCTGCCCTTCTCCTCTAGGCTTTCTTGCTAACATTATTTTCAGAATATGTTGTTAAAAATTGTAATTAGTAATAAAGAAATTCTCCTAAACCATGTAGGTAATGCACATCTGCTTACTTTCTGTTGGACTATTACATATTTTTACTACGTCCTAAAATGTAGACTAGATGGCTAACGGACTGTTGGGTCTTTTAGCCTTAATACAAGAAAACTGTACAAAGTTATATCTGTCATGATTTGTTTGTAGAGAAATAATCATACCTTTAATATGTAACATAAATATTGGATTAACAACACTGTGTTATGAAATAAAGGCTAAACTCGGTTGCACGTGTTATGCTTCTTGAAAGCTCCACTTACATGATTTCAGCACTCTGTTGAAAGATCCACATTTCTTCTCACTCCAGTTCGTTTTATTCTTATCATTCCATGGTTTGAGGTTATTCATGTATGACAGTGAGTTGTTTGTTTTTTGTTTTTTATTTTTTATTTTTGGTGGAAATTGGATGACTTTCGACGGTGATATGGGGCAATGTTTTAAATATTGGCCGATAAACCGATATTATCGGCGATTTATTGGTTTTGGGGGCCTTCCGCTATGATAAGTTCAATTCTAAATCGGTTATCGTTTTTCAATTTTTCTCACCGATAATGTGGCGATAAAATGAGTTATCGACTGATATTGTCAGCCAAAAAATCGGAATTATCGGCCTTTAGTTTGAGTTTTGATTACGCGCACCTATTCAGTGCACTTTAAACCCGACCCGAGTTTTCACCATTGGTTAGTGATCCTAAACATAATTATTTACATATTGGTATGTTTATATTTTATTAAGTATGGTTAGATTACATTTTAGAATATTATATTATGTCTATCACCATCCGATAATGTCACTAGGATAAATACTATTTATCCCCGATATATCCCTGATATCCGCTATCTGATATGGATTTTGACCGTCCGATAAATCTCCGATAAACGATATTTAAAACCTTGATATAGGGACATGAGCCTCTACATTAATTAGTATCTAACATTTTAGGCTTATAAATATTTGGTTTGCCAGCCAAATCATGTAGAGACTTTCTCTTTTTTTATTTCATCTTTATTGCACTTGAAATTTGAATGTTTTTGCTTGCTGGAATTTTATGAGTAGTAAATATTGTTTAATTACTCCATTAACTGAAATATGATAACTCTACTTGTGCTTTCATGTAGACAAGAATGATAAGGTCATTGAATAAATCTTCATTGAAAAGAAAGGACCATGTTGATAATGACAAGGTGGCTGCACTGAAAGCATGGCACCAAGTCGATTGCCGAATAAGAGAGGCACTGCGACGTAGTTCTCTTTCTGATTTGGTTGAAGGATATGAGGTTAGTGTTGCACAGTATAGATACGTTGCAACATTTCAAACCTTCACCTCTAAATTTTGTTTGTCACGTGCTTTTAATCTTCTCTACCTTCATATCTCGTGAATACTTAACTACATTACATGGCTGCTGATTATTCTTTTATCCTTTTTATTTTTATGCATTCACCAGTGAAATTTTGTGCATTCTCAAGAATTTAGTTGCACATGATTGTAGTAGTTGGTTGCGAGCAGAGAAGGCTCTTTAGATATCATATGGAAGAGGTGTCTTCTTTCATTCATCCTATTCTGCAGTAATAGTCTGGATGCAACCACAAAAACTTGGAAGGAAATGTTTGCCAGATGTAACATTAGGACTATTCGTAAGGAGAAACATGGAAGGAAAAAAAGGTAACTCAAAAAATAAGCAGAAAAAGAGAAGAAAAAACAATGCAGTGTTGTTTCAGTTGTGATGGGATACAGATCTATGTATCCTTCAGTTTGTCTAGCTTTAACATCCATATTCATCTCAAATGTAAAGTCTGCAAATTTTCGCTTAGGCATATTCTCTCTATTGTATTATCTGCCAGTTTGGGCTACTTGTTGAAAAACGTTTTGCCAATTTATTTATCATTTGTGCCTACAACAAGAGTTCACTAGTTTTGCATCAATCATGCCCAATATATCCTTCAAATCTTAAGTTATAGTTAGTAGCTTATGAAACAGACTCATATTCATTGTAACGATGAAATTTCATTATAGTCCCTAATGAAAAGTTTTTGAACTGTAAAACAGCGAGGTGAATAAACCTTACAATCTAATATTGCCAGTAATCTTGAATGAGGAAACAATTTCTTCACTGGCACGCACCATCTTGATATTTAAGCACAATGATATCACATTACCAGGCCTTTATTTCTGTCATTGCGACCATTAAAGCCAGCAACTCCTGATGAGTTGCAAGCCCTTAAATGAAATTTAAAGTACAGTATTATTGCCTTTGCTATTATTTTCTGGTTGTTCAACCTAAATATGAGATTAATCTTTTGAAGGGTTAATTGGATTGTTGTTTTTTTTGGGCATAAAAACGGCGGGGTTGTTAGTCACTGTATTTGCCACGTAATTGGATGTTTGTACGTATGTATAAAATTCTTGGATGGCTGGTCATGTAATTAAAAACTGATTGGATTGTTAATCATTTCTAATGCTTTCTGACAATTAGGCAACTTTGGGTAGCTTATATGGCATTTGGCATTTTGTTCTTGAAAATATCAACTTGTGACATATTGAGTATGCTGTTCTGCTTCAAGACAAATGAATATACAATTCAAATTGAAGAATTTCTTCACAAGAAGGACATTTAGTTTTTATATTGTTTCATGAGAATACTAATCTTTTTATGTAAGACTTTCTTGCGTTACCTCGAAGGAATCCATTATGTTGACAACGGAAAACAGAAGAAGTGATTAGCGTTCCAATTAATATTTAATTACATGACCGGTTATCCAAGCAATTGAAACATAGGTATGAACATCCAAATCATGTAATGAATACAATGAACAATGATCCATTTGGCCCATCTTCTGAAGGATCTGGTAGTTAATGCGAGCGATGGACAATTGACTACGTGTGTTTGAAGTTGTCCACGAATTTATAGTAGCTTACGAGAATGTAGGGTTGTGCATGTACATCATGATATGTTGGAATTTTACTTAAATTTATTTTATTTGAATCCTTTTTGCATGCTTATGGTTACATTTTTTTACCTATTCATGATATTAGGAGCGCATAATGTCATTTATTAAAGATAGCGGTGAAGGAGAAGTGCTTGTGCTGCATATTCAGGACCCTTTTCACAGATTGGTGCTGCATGGTGTCTGTGAGGTAAGATATGGAATCTTGTTTAGTTTTATTAGTTGAAGTAAATCTCTGGTAGTTCTGATTCCATTTATCCAGCACCTTTAGTTCTGCCATTTATCATAGTCATTAGCGTTAAATGCAGATATACCCCTGTGCTATCACCCAATTGCAGGTAGACCCCTTTGAATTCTATTGTTGTGGACAGTCTCCCTTACTGTTGCCCAATTGCAAATAGAGCCGAGTGAATTTTTAGACTACCCTCAGGTGGTCTATATGCCCAGAAACAAATTCCCTTTCTCTAACAGTAGACGAGTCAAAAAAGTTCACGCAGGGGTTCTATTCGCAGTTGGGCGATAGTACAGGGCATCTATCCACAATCAACCCTAGTTATAAAAAATCCCTGCTCCCCTGTTTTCTTTGTTCTTAGGGTGATCGCATGTGTCATCTATCTGCCTTTTATCCGATTAGTTCCACGCGCAGGCCGTGCGACTAGTTTCTTCTTCGAGTCTAATCAACTCAGTTAATCTCTATATATGATGTTTCACGCCTCATTTCTGAAAGTCATTTTTCTATCTTGTTAGCTAATGTTATTTTGTGTACAGTACTACAACTTGATCTCGGTAACATTGACGACTACAAAGGGTGTTAAGTTGTGGAAGACGACAAATATAAAGAAGAAATTGGGATCTCGTGGGTCCCCCCCTAATATCAGCCTCTCTGGTTTCCTGAAAATGGCAAAGAATGGGGTTCTATGAAGTGTAGACCCCTAGTTTGTACATTAATACTTGTTGTATGGAATGATTGGCAGCAAAATATTATGCCTGTTGAAGCCATGGTGAATTTATTGTAGCAATTAGATTTAGTTATGCTACATGCTTAAATCCCTGTAATGCATATATCTAATGGCAACCATTGCTGTCAGAATAAGGCGTGTAATATTATGTGCCTTGGTGATAAGTCCAGCACTTCCGAATACGTAAGGAGAATATCTTGAAATACAGGCTTAATTGTACTTTAATACCCTATAATTTCAACTACACTGCACCTCTAATTTGAAGTTATATATATATAACCTGAAATTTATAAGAACCTAGAGAAAGATTCTTAATTTAAAAAAATTGGTTGAAGCAAAAGATAGGATTTCATATTTTACTAGCTCAAAATGTACTTTTATTCCTTATGCGATATCAAAGCAAAGGAAATTCCCAACATGCTTCTCCTAACAAAATGGGAGATTAAAAAAAAAAGATATGATGAGTTTGGATTTGGATCCTCTCCACTACAAAAAACTAGTGGAGAGACCACTACTTTTAATTTCAAGCGTTGATTATTTAGTAGGTGGTGATGATACAATCTAAATCATAACCATAATCTAACACTTACCATACCCCCGTGTATTGCACTCATTCCTAATTTGCACTAAAAGAAAAAATCATAATCATCAATTAGATAATCAATGGCTGTGATTATGTAGTGGTCCCTTCACTATTTTTTTTGTAGGGGAGAGGATCCGAATCCGATGAGTTTGAAGCGACTGCCGTGTGGAAAGTGGTGATCGATATCATTGCTACTTTTCTTTGTCTTGATCCCATAAATTTATCTTGATCTGATTGGGCCTACTATTGTTCTAGGTGGCGAAATGCCCGCCCTTTCTAGTAGAAATACTTTAATTATTTTTTTTGACTATATAATTGGTTGGACTCTTCAATTATTACACTCACTAGGAAGTGCAATTGGGTCACATGCTCTGTCTTGAAAAACTCTTGAGAGCGACTTTAAACTTTGTTGTTTTATGCATATTTTAGTAAGGGGAAAAAAGTGTACCTTATAATTATCGTGCCAGAAACTTCATTGTCCTTCTCCCTTCTCCTACGTAGGACTTCAACAATAACTATTATAGTGATTTACTTGTTTCCACGGTGATTTAGTTAAAAACAAAACATTATGCGTTTGGAAACCATGGTGTTTTTTTAAGCTAAATCATCCTCAAACAAAAAACATAATACTTATTTTAAAACACCTTTTGGATATTTTAAGTTTGGTGTTTTGGTTTTGAGTTTCAAAAGATTTTAATATAATATCTAACATAATATATTAAATATAATTAATTCATAGTTATTATCAACATGCTTATTATACTATACTATACTATATTATAGTTAATTTAATATATTATTAATATTTTTAAATAATATAAAATATAATAAATAAAATATCTTATATAATAATATAAAACATATTAAATACTACTATTTAATATGTTAATAATGTATTATATAATAAATAAATAATTAAAAAATATAAATAAACTAATAAAAAATAATATTGTATAGTAAATGTAATATAATATATAAAATATTAATATATTATGTAATAAATAATATAATTTATTATAAAGTAAAATAATTTTTAATAATAAAATAATTTATTACTAACAAATGTTAATGTAAAAATAATATATTCATACTATAATAATATTTATTTATATCATAAATACTAATATATTATCAAAGTACTATTAATAAACTTTAACATATTAAAAACTATAATATATTATATAATATTAAAATATTTATAATCTATTAATTTATTAATAACATACTTGTAATAACATAATATTAACATTATTAATAATATTATATTATATGAATAATAGTATAATATTATACTATATTAATAATAGTATAATATTAAACTAATAATAAAATAATACTATTATATACCAAAATAATTAAATATATAATTATTTGAAAATAATATGTAATAATTATAATATAATATAACTCATTAAGTATAATATAATATTATAATACATTATACAATATTATATTGCATTACATTTAGTACTTATAATATTATAATAATATAAACTAAATATTCTAACATTTTCTTTATAATATATTTTATTATAATTTATATATAATATATTAATAATATGTTTAATACTAATATTATAATGGGTTAAACTAGTGTTGATCAAAAATACTTAACATGGTGTTTTAAAAATATTTTAGGGAAAAACATAACACCATGCTGTTTTTTTACAAAAACACAATAAGAAAAACAACATGTTATCCAAATGAAACCTTAGTTTTCAAAATAATATTAACTGTTTTTGAGAAGCCGAGTTGAGGGCTAAGGATATAAATGCCATTGGAATCTCATACACCAACTCAATAATTAAACCGTACAGGCTAGTTGTTTGGACTTTGAAACTACTAGTGGTGCGCAGCACGGTGTTTTTTTTTTGCTACAGTGTTCCCGCCGTTTTTAAACTCTCCCGGTTTGAATTTTCTGGGGTGCTACAGTAACCCGCCTGCTACAGTGCCATTCCCGAGCTGCTACAGTAACCGATCTGCTACAGTGCCCTTTTGAATCTCTCAGCTGCTACAGTAATACTGCTACAGTAAATCTACTGTAGCATTTACTGTAGCACGAACAGTGACTCTTGTTTCTCCCATTTGTATAAAAGAATAGATGTAAGCACTTAAACAAGTAGGAGCTATAACGCTGGCAAGATAGATACACAACTAATGATCTTATCTATAGTTTTTTTTTTAAATTTATGTTTTATATTATCTCTTTTGTTTTTTTTAACTTTTCCCCCTGCTCTTTTGTACAAATCCGTCAGGTTTCTTCAAGTACAGAAAATCTTATAACAACGTCTTGCCTCGGAATAATTTTTTGAGAGACGCTACAGGCACACTCTAAAGCACACCACCAACCACATCCCCCCTCTCTACAGTGCAGGGGGGCCGACATGTGATTTTTTTAAAAAATCACACGTGGGGCTATGAGCGTACGAGCAAATTAGGCAACAACACTGTGTTGGATTTCGAAAGATGGTAGAAGGTCAAAAACTGAAACTCTTACTGACATGTAAACAAGACTTATATAAAATACGAATATTACGAGTACTCATACGATGTAAACTTCTTACTTGCACTCATAAAAGAGAGCACTCTAGCTCACAAGGACACTATCACACTCACTACACACTTGACCCTTAAAGACTTGTGTGTTTGTGGGATAGTTACAAGTGAACACCCATGACCCTTATTTATACTAGTGGGAAGTAGATTAGTGAAGCTTCTAGAGAACTAGAAAAATATGTTAAAAATGACATGAAGAAAATATTCTAGATGGAGAGAGAAGTGATGAGAAGGAAGCAAGAGATACCATAGGATAGGAAGAAACTTGGAGATTTTGGAGGAAATCTCCATGAGGAGTGAGAGAATTGGAGAACGTTCTAGAAGAATTCTCAAGTGGAGGTGTTGATTTCTTAACACTCCCATTCAACACCGACTCTTCTCAATCTTGCTGTCGCTCGAAGTTGCTCTCAAAATTTTGCTGCAATGCTATGGCTTCTTCCTCCATTAGGCTTCTATATACTTCTTGAAATGAGAATGATTCTTTAATGTCTTCAACTTTAGTAAGAGGTGTGTTAGCGTACTTATGATTACTCATCATTATCTGCTGGATCTTCGAAGTTCAATAATGTGGCAGAACTCTTGAATAGAAGAAGAACCAGAGACAAGTGAAGCCTTTAAAACATGTTGTTACCCCCTTACACTAAAAGGAAGAAGAAGGCAATTGAAGATAATCTAAATGTGGGGGAAAAAGATAGAGTTGAAGTGAAATCTGATAAGGATATGTTGTCTGCCAAGCTACATGGCAGATTTAAACATTGGGGTTCCTTTTCTGCCTAGCTTTATGAACAAATTTTATGATGAGTACCCCATATTTCTGCATAATTTTAAGATCTCGAAAGATGTCGCTACCAAACTTACAGAAGAGGAGAACAAAATTCTCAACCATTTCTGTATTTGCTAGTGCAACAAATAAGTATTTACCTCATATTTTAATTTTGTTTCTTAGTTGTTAAGGTTATCTCCTAGTTGTGAAGGTTATCAATTGGATATTGATAACCACATTTTTATTACATCTTTATATCCTCATTATCTATTTTATTTAAATAAAATAGTCACTAATAACATATTTTATCTTAATTATAGGTTAATGATGATTAATGAATAAAAGCTCAAAAAGAACTCAATTTTTCTTATTTTTAACCTTTTATTGAAGCTCAGGATCAAGCCAAGTAGTCTATAGAAGTTGAAAAAAATAAGGATCCAATATGAAAATAAATCAAGTCAAAATTATGTTCAGGATGATTAGCTACAAAGAAACGATGATATCTCTCAATCCGAAAAGTGAAATTTAACATATAATATATGAAAATCGTCTATCTTGACGAGACAGAGCTATCTACATTTTTAGAATCTTGAAATCTCAATCATGGTCAACCAATCGGCTAATTAGTTGGTCAACCGATCGGTCAATCGGTTGGTCAATCGATTGGTCAACCGATTGACTGACCAATTGATTCGTAACAAACTTGTTTTGTGGCTAAGATTTAATCATTGCAACCTAAGCAAATTCCAAATGTTCTTGTTGCTTATTGTAGGCTATAAATAGAGGTAGAGGATAAGGGGCTTAAGTGTGAAATTTTTTGTAAAAGCTCAATTTGGAGAATATGGTTACTCTTAATTGAGATGACATTTCAAAATTATAACTTTGTTTCCATTAACAAATTTTTTTTTGCCTCTTCATATTTTTTTTCTTCTCTTTATTTGTTGATGAAGATAAGATGAAAATGAAGATTTGCCTTTAAGGGGCTAGAAACCTCTTATAATATAAGTTTTTCTTTTTCTCTTTTATTTTTGCTTAGATTTTTATGTTTTAGGATTTTTTTTGGTAGATTAAATTTATTTTGATGCATTGTAGAGTAGATTTACTTGCATGCTTTATTTTTGTATTATTTTCTTGCATTTTAATTTGGTAATATAGATTTATTTTCTTTTTTTTATAGATAGATTTATGTTTATGTTCATAGTTTAGATCTTATTTGTTTGTTCATATTCTTACTTTTGTAGTTAGTTTTTATTTTTCTTATATTTTATTCTCTTTCTTTCATACTTTCTATTTTAGATTTTTTTCTCTTTATTTTTTAATAATGTGGAACAAAAATCTTGTAGGAATTCTAGAGTTGTATGATACTAGCATGATTTCTTTAATAATTTATGGATTGCCTCATGTGCTTAAAATGGTCATATTTAGAATAATCAACTAGAAAACTAATTGGTAGAAGATTTTTTTACAATATATACTTATCTAGAGTGGTTTGATAGGTTATACTTATGAATTCTAGAATTAATATGTAGTTAATATTCTTATCATGAATGCCAATTTTACTTGGATGATAATTTGATAGTTTATGCTTTCTTTAAATAGTTTGATAGTCTATGCTTAATAAATCTAAAGTGAAATATGATAAAAAAAATAGTCTATAATTTCTAAGTGAAATTGACTAGTGAATTCAATTCTAGATTTCTCATATCTCTAATTGAATACATTTTACTTTTTTATGATTTTTCTCTTTATTCTTGATTTTTATTTATTTATTTATTATTTTTCTTCAATTTCTTCTACCCTCTTAATCTAATTTTATTTTATTTTATTTGTGAATAATCATAATTTCCTCATCTCTCCATAACTACATTTATCACTCTTAATTGTCCACACACAAGTCAGAAACCGATTATGATTATTTCTTACAATACCTTTCTCGAGGGATCGATAACTTTTATACTATAACTTGATAGTTATGCACTTGCAGCTTAGGTTTCATTTATCCCCTACCGAGTTTTTGGTGCTATTGCTGAGGAAGGTGCTTATAATTAGGATTTTTCTATTTTTGTTCTTTAATTTATGTGTTTTCTTGTAAAGAAACTACTTTGAAGATTGGAGATTGATGAATGAAAATTGAAGATTTGCTTAAGGTAAGTCATCTTTTTAGTATCTACAAGTTCACCCCTTTAGTTAGTTTCTCACATTTAGAGAAAATTAGGATCTAAAAATAAAAAATAATTTTTTTTTACTTTTGTCAACCCTTATAAATTCATCATTCACTTGGACATTTACTAAGAAGATAATAAATTTAAACAAGAGCTTTCTTCCTCACATATGTTTGATTGTTGACTTAATTAAAAAAACAAAAAGATTTTATTTTTACATCCTTTTGTAGTGCTTTTAATTCACAGGGTTGCATTGCATATAATAGCAGAAATTTACAAAAGTGATTTAAGCATCTTGATTTGACACTCACTTGAAAAATATTCTTAAGAGCAAAAACCTACTAATTCAGATAAGGTGGATGACTTCATCATTCTTTCATTAACCCACAAATCACTAATTCCTCACTATACAAATCCAAGCCTATTAAAACTCATTAGACATTGGCCCATAAGGACTCGAGCTCATTAAGAATCAAAAAATCATTAAGTAAACCGATTTAAATTTACTTGAATCTGTTGGTGTCTAAGACAATGTTTAGGTGTTGCGTAAAGCGCTCCGCAAGGAACAATGTACTTAATTGGTCTTCGACTTTCCTCTAGTACTATCCTTACCTAACTAACTGACCGAGTAAACTTTAATTTTTTACTGAAAAAGTTTTTGGTTAGGAGCTAGTCTAGTTGAGTTTAGGTTTAACCTAGAATTTAAAGTAATTGACACACAATGATTACTCTTGATTTATTTAGTTAGATTTTTCTTTCTCCTTTTTCTCATTATATTTTAGATCTTTTAGTTTTTCTCTTTAAAAAAACTAACTTTTGTTTTTCTTAAAAATTTTTAATTAAAAAATTTAATTCTAAAAGGAATTTATTTTGGTGTATGCAAGTTTGGATTATGATACCAATTGCTTAATCTATGTTGAATCATTTTTTGAAGAAATGACTAATTCTAATATGTATGTTCTTCAAGATATGTGTTATCCCACTAGGAATGTAATCTCATCTTGCATTAAGCTATCCTATCTCAATGGAACTAATTTTGAGCTTAAACCGTATTTCATAAACATGCTTTTAAAATTCTTAGGAGATAAAAACAAAGACATGTACATTTTTATCTCTGAGTTTGAGAAAATTTGTGTTGTGATTAAAATTAGGGAACTATCTGAGGATATGATTAAGCTTAGACTTATTCCATTTGCTCTTAAGGATGAAGCCAAGAAATGGTTATTGTATATCTTACCCACAATTCTATCTCTACATGGGATGAATTTGTTACCATTTTTCTAAAGAAATTTCTCCCTATCCATAAAAAGATTAAGCTTAGAAACAACATTCACAACTTTAAGATAGTCTCAGGAGAACCATTTTGGAAGTATTTTGATAAATTTAAGGATCTTCCTATCCAATATCTTTATCATGGTTTAGAAAAGTGGCAATTATGCTAAATCATCTATGAAGAATTAGATTATTCTTTAAAAACTTCCTTAAATTCCATGTGTCAAGGAGATTTCATGAAGAAAAATACCGATGAAGCTTGGGAATTTTTAGAGAGCTTATCCAAGAAAACTATGCAATGTGAACACTGTGATGAAAGAGTTTCATCAGCTACCTAACATAAATCTAATGATCTTTCCTTGGAGACAAATATAGCCTCTAAAGCAAAGATGACTACAGTCCTACGTAAGTTAGAAGCCTTAGAAGTCAAAGAACGAGCTCCATATCAAATTAATCAAATTTCTGCCTCAGATTGTCATAATTGTCTTTCTCTAACTCTTGTTTTAGAGGAATATTCTCTCTTAAAAACAACCAACCATAGGGTCAGTTAAACGTTGCATTCCAGCATCCTATGAATGATCCATTTTCTCAAACCTGTAACCCACGTTGGAGAAATCACCCAAAATTTGCATAGAATCAGGGAAGCTAATCCAAAAATTAAAATGCACTTCCACTTCAACTCAACAATTTCCTGGAGGAAACACAACTCCTTTCAATTCACAAAACAAATTTCAACAACTAAATCTACCTTATTCAAATCAGTAACCTTGCCATCAATCTGTAAATCATATTCCTCCAAGTTCAGATCATGATAAACGTATCAATATTTTAGAAAAGAGTTTAGAGACCATGATTAAAGTTTTTACATAGACCACCAACTTGTTGACTTAAACATCCAATACTTTGAATTCCTTTACGCTAACTGTTAGACTCTAGAGGAGGGGTGATTAGGGTCTTATGCTAATCTAATCCGATTTTATGCCAATTAAAACTAATTAACAAGTTATCCTAGCAAGTATAAAATACAACAAGATATGTGAGCTAGGATAAGTGATATACACAAGGGTAAACAAAATAAACAAGATAGTGGATGATATAAATAATGAGCAATGGACAATGGCGATAAGAAATATAAACATAAGAGAAGTGCGCCAAAGCAAACTCAAACACACGATATGATCACGGAATTCGGACCTTCCGTCCTACGTCTCCGCTCCCACTCCCGGGGAGAAATCTACTATCACAACCGGGTTTTCTACACTCACCCGAATAATGTTTACACCTCACAATGTTAGTTTTTAACGCTCACCGATCAACGTTCACAAACACTCACAATGTCAGTTTTCAACGTTCACCGATCAACGTCTACACTCCACACCTCACAATAACAACAAATGATTTATTCTCTAATACAAGGCGAGAACTCAATTAAAGCTCACACTCAATTGTTACAACTTTCACCAACCCAAATATACTATGTATGAAAATACAATAAGCTCAAGTGGGTGTGTGTAAACAATGAGTGAAATCAAATCAAATCAAACTAAACTCAAATATAAATACTAGCTTAATAGAATGATAATCAAACAATACAAAATGTAAAGCTAGATAGAGTTTAGAAAACTTCTCCAATAAATGACAAGAGAGAGAGATGGATTGAAGCTCACATATCAATGAATTGATCTCCACTTCCTCTTGTGGAATTCTTCACAAACCAAACCCTTAAACAAACTTAAAACCAAACTTAAACAAACTTAAACCCTTGTTAAACTCTTGTTTAAAAACTTCTTGGGTTATTGAAAAATGAGAGCAAGGGGGTATATATAGCCTCCCAAAATCTCAGCCAAAACCCCAAAAGAAATGACCAAAAAGCCTATAGAGAAACAGCTGAGGAACTAGCCGTTGGAACCCAACTGTCAGTTCGACGGTTGACCGTGGAAAACTCGCGATCGACCGCGAGCAGCAAAAAGGCCAGTGTTTGGCTCTGGACAAACTCTCTAGACTGCATCCGGTCGACCGTCAGGGGGGGGGGGGAGCCTATGAAAAACTTACCGAGTCTCTGGACTCATGGGCGGTCGACCGTGGCGGTCGACCGCAAACTGATATATGAGAAAAACAGGTTTGAAACAGTTTTTCTGATTTTAAAACTCTGTTTAAAAATATCAAATAAATTCCAAAAAATATAAAACTTTAAGAAATGATTGTAAACATGATAATACACAGCTACAAAAACTAGATTTTAGAAAGGACCTCCCAAGTAAAAAATATCATCATTTTGCAAAATAGTCCAAAACATGAAAATGTAAACACATGAGTTTTGACACTTTAGCTTAACCATGTTTTGAAACAATACAAAATGATTTTGTGGACTTAATAAAAGATGTATATGATTATTGTTAAGTCTAAAACCCGAGAATATAATATTTTTATAAAATTACATATTCTATGCAATATATTCTGAAACATAATAGAATATGAAACAAATAAAAATGTAAATAAATTTGTTTGTTTTTTCATATCTATGTAGCTAAACCAAAACACAATAATAAATATAAAAAATGTAATTTCATATTTATAAACATGAAAACTATAAAATCATGTATGTATATATAACTATATATATACATAGAAACCAAAACTAAAATGTGTGTGTATATATGATTGAGCTTAAGGTACTAACACACATAATATAAAACCTAAACTAAATTACCCAAGCTTGATCTTGATCTTCAATAGCTTAACTTGGTAATCTTACGGATGAAGCTTAAACTTGGATCTTGAACTTGAATTGCATTGCTTCAACCACTATATCCGCCAACCTCCATTTGATATGATCGTTATGGCGCAATCCATCCAACCTCCAACATATTATTTGTTTATAATAAATAACAAAATACCAACACTAGATAAATAATATTAGGTGTAAATTGTTTATTAAATCATCATCAAAACAAGAAGGCCAACAATCTCCCCCTTTTTGATGATGGTAAATAATTTACAAAAAGGATATATGCATGAAAGTAAATGAATATATAAATTATAATTCACATGCATATAAACAAGGAAATGTATACTCACAATGTTTCTCCCCCTTTGACAACATTAAAAAGGGGAACCAAAAGAATTAAGAGAGAGAAAGCTCTCCCTACATATAAGTATGTGTGAGTATAACACATAGAAAGATATAAGGATTGCTCCCCCTATCAAAATGCCTTAATGAATATATGAACTGAAGATCATGGCAAACATATGTGAGCAAGCATAGATGGAAAATATGCTAAACACAACTCACATACATAAAGACAATGAGAACATATATAAACATATCAAGATAAACATAGTGTCTCATATCAAAGAACATAAAAAAACCATGTGTAAAGGTAGATTTATGAAATCAAAAGAAAAGGAGCATGAGAATCATGCAAAATGTTTTCAAATGAAAACAAATCAATCAAATGAAATCATAAATTAAAATTTAAATCATAAAATCAAAACATCATTGATTTTCAAAAAAAAAAAAAATCAAGAGAGGCAACTATATCTAGCTCTTGAGCTAGTATCAACCCATATAAACATTTTAGCACCCAGTAAACAAGATTTGGGAATAAACACCCAATAAACCCGGGGGTTATAAACACAAACCTCTCATCAAAATCAAAGTTAATAAAATGAAAATAAAAGAATTGATCAAAAGAAAATTGTTTTCATTTACAAGAATTTCAAAACATTTTTCAAAACCAAGACAAAAAAAATAAAATAAAAACACTAAAATTCTTGGCTTAAAATTAAATTTGCTTTGGTACCCAAGTATTCTTGGTACCAAAAGGTTTAGGGACATGACGCCTATCATTAAAGCTCAAAGCCCTAGGGTTATGAACCCTCTTTGGCGTATGTGGTGCACAAATACGATCAAAACAAAAATTATATAAATGACCTTTACGATTATAATTTGTGCAATGAAAAGGTTGAAATAATTTGCGTTGACCAAATGGTTGTGCACGGGACTCATTTGCAAAAATAGGTTTATCTTAGAAATTATTTTGCAAATGAGAAACTCTCCTCAAATCAAAATAAAATTTGGTCAAATGACCAAAACGACCACAAAACTCACATTTGAACACACTAGCATGCTTATGATGAACTTTGTGTGAATGAGCATGTGAATGTATAAGTGTACATGATGATGACGAAACTTGATGAGATGCACAATGAGCATTAGTATTCTTATATTTGTGTGCATCATAGCAAATTTTAGCTAAATGGTCTTTACGACCACAAATGGAGCACTTGTAAACTTTGCTATACAAGTGTGCATAGTGTGTAGGTGATTTATAAGTTATAGCACTAGATTTAGCATACTTGTCCATAAGTTTCTTATGATTATTAATGCATGTGTTTAAGATAAGTTATAGCACTAGATTTAGCATACTTGTCCATAAGTTTCTTATGATTATTAATGCATGTGTTTAAGACTGAATCTAAACAAGATATGCGGTTTTTCACATGATTCAATTCATCATTATGCATACAATCATTGGAAATAGAAGTAGATGAAACATGATCATTTCTAAATGAATTAAACTCATTTCTAATAGTTTCTACTTTTATCATGGCATCATTATTAGCATGAGTTAAGCTAGCAATAGATGAAGACATGTTATTATTTTCCAAACTTAATAACTCATTGTTTTCTTTCAAAATAGCATTCTCTTTAACAACAATATCAAGTTTGGAAGCTAGCGACTCATGATCGGATTTCAAATCTACATGCTTGCTTTTAAGATCAATAAAGTTGTTATGCAACTTAGTATAGGCATGCATTAAACTATCATATGTACAAGCGAGTTCATTACTAGATAAATCACATTCGGATTCCGAATCGCTTACCACACTAGGGCTATCGCCTAGTGTGGCCGTGTGCATGATGAGGCTCCACATGAACTTGAAGTCGATTCCGCCACAACGCGTTGAATCTTCTTCAAGTCACCTTGATGTGCTTCAATAAATTTCCATAAGGTGTAAGCACTATCAAAATGAACAAATTTGTTAGAAAAGGATGAGTCAAAAGCATTAAGTAAATATTCTAACAAAATCTTATTCATTGTAATCATTCTATGACCATCTTTACTCCACTTGGATTTCTCCAAAGTGGGTACAATATAAGCACAATCTATAATTTTTCATAATTCAAAATGTTTAGAATGAACAAAAAGTTTGAATCTAACACTCCATTGAGCATAGGGAAAATTATCCAAACGAGGAGCAATATTAGTGTCATAACCTAAACAAGGTGCACCGTGTATATCCATAATGTATATATATGCAAGCAAGATAAAAATACAATCAAAACAATATTAGCACAAAAAGATAACTTGGATCTTTAACTCAAGACGATTAGACCTTAAATCAAAGAGCACCAAGCTCTGATACCAATTGTTAGACCCTAGAGGGGGGTGATTAGGGTCTTATGCTAATCTAATCCGATTTTTTTGCCAATTAAAACTAATTAATAAGTTATCCTAGCAAGTATAAAATACAACAAGATATATGAGCTAGGATAAGTGATATACACAAGGGTAAATAAAATAAACAAGATAGTGGATGATATAAATAATGAGCAATGGACAATAATGACAAGAAATATAAACATAAGAGAAGTGCGCCAAAGCAAACTCAAACACACGATATGATCATGGAGTTCGGACCTTCCGTCCTACGTCTCCGTTCCCCACTCCCGGGGAGAAATCCACTATCACAACCGGGTTTTCTACGCTCACCCGAAAAACGTTTACACCTCACAATGTTGGTTTTCAACGCTCACCGATCAACGTTCACAAACACTCACAATGTCGGTTTTTAACGTTCACCGATCAACGTCTACACTCCACACCTCACAATAACAACAAATGATTTGTTCTCTAATACAAGGCGAGAACTTAATTAAAGCTCACACTTAATTGTTACAACTCTCACCAACCCAAATATATTATGTATGAAAATACAATAAGCTCAAGTGGGTGTGTGTAAACAATGAGTGAAATCAAATCAAATCAAACTAAACTCAAATATAAATACTAGCTTAATAGAATGATAATCAAATAATACAAAATGTAAAGCTAGATAGAGTTTAGAAAACTTCTCTAATAAATGACAAGAGAGAGAGAGAGAGAGAGATGGATTGAAGCTCAAATATCAATGAATTGATCTCCACTAATTCTTGTGGAATTCTTCACAAACCAAACCCTTAAATAAACTTAAAACCAAACTTAAACCCTTGTTAAACTCTTGTTTAAAAACTTCTTGGGTTATTGAAAGATGAGAGCAAGGGGCTATATATAGCCTCCCAAAATATCAGCCAAAACCCCAAAGGAAATAACAAAAAAACCATAGAGAAACAACTGAGGAACTAGCCATTGGAACCCAACGGTCAGTTCGGCGGTCGACCGTGGAAAACTCGCGGTCGACCGCCTCTGGACAATAGACGGTCGACCGTGGTGATCGACCGTGAAACTCTCTGGACTGCATCCGGTCGACCGCCACGATCGGGGGGGAGCCTCTAAAAAACTTACTGAGTCTCTGGACTCATGGGCGGTCGACCGTGGCGGTCGATCGCAAACTGATATATGAGAAAAATAGGTTTGAAACAGTTTTTCTGATTTTAAAACTCTGTTTAAAAATATCAAATAAATTTTAAAAAATATAAAACTTTAGAAAATGATTGTAGACATGATAATACACATTCTACAAAAACTGGTTTTTAAAAAGGACCTTCCAAGTGAAAAATATCATCATTTTGCAAAATAGTCCAAAACATAAAAATGTAAACACATGAGTTTTGACACTTTAGCTTAACCATGTTTTGAAACAATACAAAATGATTTTGTGGACTTAATAAAAGATGTATATGATTATTGTTAAGTTCAAAACCTGAGAATATAATATTTTTACAAAATTACATATTCTATGCAATATACTCTGAAACATAATAGAATATGAAACAAATAAAAATGTAAATAAATGTGTTTGTTGTTTCATATCTATATAGCTAAACCAAAACACAATAATAAATATAAAAAATGTAATTTCATATTTATAAACATGAAAACTATAAAATCATGTATGTATATATATAACTATATATATACATAGAAACCAAAACTAAAATGTGTGTGTATATATGATTGAGCTTAAAGTACTAACACACATAATATAAAACCTAAACTAAATTACCCAAGCTTGATCTTGATCTTCAATAGCTTGACTTGGTAATCTTACGGATGAAGCTTGAACTTGAATCTTGAACTTGAATTGTATTGCTTCAACCACTATATCCGCCAACCTCCATTTGATATGATCGTTATGACGCAATCCATTCAACCTCCAACATATTGTTTGTCTATAATAAATAACAAAATACAAACACTAGACAAACAATATTAGATATAAATTGTTTGTTAAATCATCATTAAAACAAGAAGGCCAACACTAACAACCAGACAAATGCTCTATTCTAACAACCATAGCTAGGTTAGAAACCCAGATTGGTCACTTAGCTAGCACTATGAGTGAGAGAGAGAAGGAAAAAGTTTTGAGTCACTTGTGGCTAACCTAAGTATACAGGATCAAGTTCAACCTACAAAGCTCAAATGAATGCAATCCATTCACTACGATCAGGAAAACGGGTCGATAATTAAGTTAGAATTCCTCTAAGTTAAACTCTTGAACCTAAACAAACTGTCTCTCCTTCTGATAACTCTATTCAATAATCATCCTCTTTCGATGATCAAGAGCCTGAACCCGAACCTGAGCCTAATATTAATAGGTTTAAACCAGTTTCTCCATTCACAGATAGTCTCAGGCATATGAAAAACTCCCCTCAGGTAGAGAAGATCCTAGAAACTTTTCAACAAGTTAAGGTTAATATAGCTCTCTTAGATGTAATTGAACAAATTCCTTCTTATACAGAACTTTTGAAAGATTTATGTATTAAGAAGAGAACAATAAATATTCTGAAGAAAGTCTTTATTGCTGCTAATCTCAGTGACATGTTCTCAAAGACCATACATTTGAAACATAGGGATCCTGGTTGTCTTACTATCTCATATGTCATTGAAAATACATTCATTGACAAGGCACTTTTAGACTTAGGGGCTAGTATTAATTTGCTTCCTTATTCGGTCTACTAGCAACTTGGTGTAGGAGAACTCAAACCAAATAGATACACCTTACAGTTAACTGATAGATCTGTCAAAGTTCCCATAAGTGAGATAGAGGATATTTTGATTAAGGTTTGGGAGTTTATTTTTGTAGTAGATTTCATAATCTTGGAAACACAGCCCGTTTTCAATCCTAAATATCAGATACCGATCATTTTAGGATGACCGTTCTTAACCACTTCCAATGCTCTAATTAACTATAGAACTAGTCAAATAAAGCTGTATTTTGAGAAAAATAACTGTTGATCTCAATATTTTTAATCTAGGGAACTAGCCAACTGATCAACATTTAGAAATAAATTACATCCAAAAAATTTTAAATGAAGAGATAGAAGAAAAGAATGAGTCAGACTTAAGTTTTGAGGAAATCTTTGGTATGGAGCTGAAGATACTAAAGGAAATAGAATCAAATCAGATCTTTCAAAACAAAGGAACTGAGCTAGATAGAGGTTTTCTGATCCTTTGAAGAACTTTTCACTGATGAGCTTAGGTTCCTAGAAAATATATAACAACTGAATTATCATACGTAAACCATGGATCTTGAGTTTGAGAAAATTCTTAAAGACAAACATGTTGTGTTAGGACAAACTTTTATTAATGGGGAACCTAAGTTAAAATATGAAACTTGTCTTCTACCTGATCAACATCAGAAATTTAAAGTGAACTACACCATTAATGCATACCTTCAACTGCTACACAAATTATTAAAAACTTTAGAGTATACAGAATTTAGCACATATTTGAGTTTATCATTCTAGACTTCTTTAAAATATTAGGGGTACAATTTTCAGCAATAAGGTAGGATTTCATGTAGATTATGAGCTTTTGATTTTTAATTTATCATTCTACATATTTACTTTTTATCTCATATTAATAAGAATGATAAAAATAATTTATTCTTCTCTCATGTGAGAGTTTCTCACTCTTCTTGAAAAAAGAGAATAGTAGGAAAACATGAAGGAAAAAACAAGATATGAAAATGAAAAAAATAAAAAAAGAATGAAAAATAAAAAAAGAACAAAATTTTGACTTCATCCTTTTTATACTAAAGATAATTGTAGATTTTTATCATTTAATTATTGTTATAGGTTGATCGAACAAATGTAAGTATTTCATTTCTTATCTACTTTACTTTGTGCAACATAAAGTTTGCATTAATGGAAATACAAAATTTACATGTGAGGGTGAGGACTAGTTATTTTTCCTCTTTATTTTACCTTTTTAGTTCTTTTCTCTTTTTATATCATATTTTTATTTTATTTTCTTTTTCATAAAAAATTATCACTTGCCAGTTAATTAATAATTGATCTATTTGATAAATTTTAAATTTTCTAATCCTTAGGTAGTTTTATACTCAAGCTAACCTTTTATGATTACTCTAAATAAAATTTAAAGTAGTATACTTCACTATATTCCAACTTAGACTTTTAACTAAAATAATAAATTTTTTACATGCTTACCTTAGAGTAAAAAATAATCTTTCATGTCATCTCTCTCTCTCTCTCTCTCTCTATATATATATATATATATAGAGAGAGAGAGAGAGAGAGAGAGAGAGAGTAGAGAGCGAGAGAGTACTCTTATCCATTAAGTGGATAGGAGGCCTTGTCCACCAAACTTTATCCACTCATCTGTGTTATAGATTTGTTCCATCAAAAGATGCAGCAAAATCTTAAAAGATTCTTCATATCTATTATGGGATCCCAATGCAATTATCACGGATAAAAAGTTGATGGATGACTCATTCGCTATCCACTTGATAAGTTGGGACAATAGGCTTTATATATATAATATTATATAATATATATTATATATATATATATATATATATATATATATATATATATATATATATAATAATATATATATATTATATATATATATATATATATATATATATATATATATATATATGAAAACTAAAAAACTAACTTTGCAAAATAAGAGTGCAAAAAATGGGCACCAATAAAAATTCTTTTAAAATCCAAGATGGTTCTATCTTTCTAAGTCTAAGCTGACCGAGTGATTAAGCCCGAGAAATATTTACATACTTAATAACCTAAGCTTAATTGGGTTGGGATTTATTGACCAAAAACTCATTAAATGGTCACTTAAAACCCCTAATAAAATAGAATAAAATCATCAAAGAATAAAGACTATATATATAGTTATATTTGTATATATATGTTCTTGAAAATTAAATTGATTAAGAGACTTGAACATTATTTAAAACAAAGAGTTAGCATGCTCTTTTCAACACTTAATATAATTAAAATTTTAAGTTAGACTTAGTTTTATATAGCTGTAATAAAAAGATTTTCTAAGAGATTCACTTTAGAGTTATATATAAAAATATTTTCTTTAGTGAAAACTAGCTATAATTACATCATTTAAACACATCAAGTGAATTAATTATGCATCAACTTCTTTAAATTTGTATGTTGATCAAATTTTATGGGTATATTCATTATAAACCCTCATGAGACTAAAACTCATCCACTAAGGTAACATAGAGGTTTAAATGATTATTGTATGTATTAAATATAATCATGATTCCTACGAAAGTGAATTAGAATTTTTGTTCTTTCTTTTTCATTTTCTTTCTTTACTAGAGGACTAGCAAAAGTTTAGGTGTGGGGATATTTGATAATTATATTTTTATTATATTTTTATATCCTCATTATTTATTATATTTAAATAAATAGTCACTAATAACATTATTTTATCTTAATTGCAGGTTAATGAAGATTAAAGAATAAAAGCTCAAACAAAACTCAAATTTTCTTATTTTTAATCTTTTATTGAAGTCTAAGATCAAGCCAAGTAGCCTATTGAAGCCAAAGAAATAAGGATCCAATATGAAAAGAATAAAGTCAAAATCATATTCAGGATGATTAGCCACAAAGAAACGACAATATCTCCTTATCTGGAAGGTAAAATTTAACATATAATATATAAAAATTATCTATCTCAATAACATAGAGCTATCTACATTTTTAGAATTTTAAAACTCTAATCAATTGATCAACTGATTGACCGACCAATTGATTTGTAGTTAAGTTATCTTGTGGCTAAGATTTAATCCTTGGAGCCCAAGTAAAATTCAATAGTTCTTGTTGCTTGATATAGACCATAAATAGGGGCAGAGAGTGAGAGGTCTGGATGTAAAAAATATTATAAAAACTCTATTAGAGAGAATGGTTTCTCTTAATTGAGAAGATGTTCCAAAATTGTAACATCGTTGCAATTAATAAAAAGAATTTTTTTGCCTCTTCATATTTTTTCTTCTCTTTATTTGTTGATGAAGTTGAAGATGAAGATTTTCTTCAAGGGACTAGAATCCTTTTGCAATGTAAGTTTTCTTTCTTCTCTTTTATTTTTGCTTAGATATTCATCTTTTAGGATTTTATTTTTTTGGTAGATTAGATTTATTTGATGCCTTGTAGAGTAGATTTACTTTCATATGTTATTTTGTATTATTTTCTTGTATTTTTATTTGGTAATACAGTTTTGTTTTCTTATATTTTCTTTTTGTAGTTAGATTTATTTTTATGCTCATAGTTTAGATCTTATTTGTTTGTTCGTATTCTTACCTTTGTAGTTAGTTTTTATTTTTCTTATATTTTATTCTCATTTTTTCATACTATCTAGTTTAGATTTTTTTCCTCTTTATTTTTCAATAATGTGGAACTAAAATCTTGTAGAAATTTTAGAGTTGTATGAAACTACTTTGATTTCTTTTATAATTTGTGGATTGTCTCTTGTGGTTAAAATGATCAAGTTTAGGATAATCAACTAAAGATTAATTGGTTGAAGAAGAATTTGATAATCTATACTTATCTTGAGTGGTTTGATATGTTATATTGATGAATTGTAAAATTAATATCTAGTTGTTATTCTTTTCATGAATGCTAATTTTACTTGGATGATAATTTGATAGGTTATGCTTTTATTAAATGGATTGATAGTCTGTGCCTAATAAATCTAAAGTGAAATATGATAAAAAAGGAATAGTTTGTAAATTCTAAGTGAAATTGACTAGTAGATAAAACTCTAGATTCCTCATATTTCTAATTGAATCCCTTTTACTTTTTTGTGATTTTCCTTTATTTTTTTCTTATTTCTAGATTCCTCATATTTCTAATTGAATCCCTTTTACTTTTTTGTGATTTTCCTTTATTTTTTTCTTATTCTACTCTAATTTCTTCTAGCCTCTTAATCTAATTTTGTTTTATTTGTGAATAATCACACTTTCTTCATGTCTCTCCATAACCATATTTATTACTCTTAATTGTCCACACACTAGTTAGAAATTGATTTTGATTATTTTCTATAATACCTTCCTTGAGGGATCGACAATTTTTATACTACAACTTGATAGTTATGCACTTGTAACTTAGGTTTTATTTATCCCCTACTAGTTATTAGGGTTATAGATTGGTTATTATATTTACGTCACAGTTGTTGAGGTTACAGACTAGTTGTTAACCTTACAAATTGGTCACTAAGATTCCAAAATAAATGTCAAGATTAATATTTTATTGTTAAGATTACCTATTGATTGTTAAGGGTTATTAATTATTTTTACAGCTTATTTAAAGTATATAGTCCTACATGATCATCTATAGACTGATTTGAAGTGCTTAACATCCTACGTAATGGTTGACTTGATGATTGCGTAAGATTCATTTTATGCCATAAATTTATCCTTATTAATTATACTCAAAATAGTTATATATTATTTATCATCTTCTAGGTTACTAAAGTGCTGATAGACATACTATGTGAATGACTGGATATGCCCCAGAACGAAGCATTAGCCAAAAATTACAGACTTGTCTTTATATATTTTTTGTAAGTATTTATATCTGAAGGAAGTGTGTCTTTTTCATGTATGGTAAATGTGTCTAACTAGTTTACTTTATGATTACAAGACAAAATACATGTCAAAGAAGTTGTCTACGAGGATGCTCATAATCTTTTCGTAGAAAACTTCATTAAGACTAGAGTTAATATTCTAATAGTTCCCATTGTCCACTATGATCATTGGCATCTCCTCGGAGTCCATCTTCAAAAATAATGTTGCTAAACACTATAGCTCCTTAAAAGATCGATATGGACATAGGAAACTTGTACCAAATATGATTAAATTCTCTAACTATATGAAATCTGGCTTTGACGATAAGAATGTTTTTCTATAAAGAAGAAACACCTCCATGTGAGAAACAAAAAGGATCGTAAGTTCTTTGAAACTATAACTTTTGCAATTTTTATTTATTAATTTTCAAGTGATTTTAGATTAGCTATTAATCTTATAGCGTAGATTAGCTATTAATATTATAGCGTAGTTGTTAAGGTTATAGTTTAGTTGTTAACCTTAAAATCTGGTTGGAAAGATTACAGAGTAGTAAAAGGTATCAATTTAGTTATTAACCTTACAGATTATAGCGTAGCTGTTAAGGTTACAGTTTAGTTGCTAACCTTACAGTCTGGTTGTTAAGGTTACAATACAGTTGTTAAGATTATAATTTAGTTGTTAGTCTTACAGATTGGTTGCTAACCGTGCTATGCAGTTATTAACGTTACAATTTACTTGTTAACCGTACAGTTTGGTTGTGAATGTTATAGCATAGTTGTTAATGTTATAGCTTAGTTGATAACCTTACAGATCATTATTAATGTTATAATTTACGTGTTAAGGTTTTTGTTTTGTTAATGTGACTAGCGATTGTTAGTTTTTTTTTCTTTGTATATAGTTATGACTGTGGGATTTGTGTGTAGATGTATGCAAAAGCTATTACTGAAGAAAAAGTTGTCATTCATCTCATGCTAGAAAATCACTCTATATGGGTTAACAAGTGAAGATATCCACTTATTTACTTATTGAAAGGAGAATGAAGAAAAACTTTAGGATAAACTTAACAATGATGACATGGAAAGATTTGTCTGATTGTGTTAAAAATAATTTTAAATGGTTCTCAAAACATTATTAATTTGTGTAAATATTACATGATACATGTAAATATCATGTTTCTAAATTTTTTTTGTTTATGGCCTAACTAATGTCGTATTCCCTTATGACAACTAAACTTTTACATTAAGATTTAATATGTAATATTCACAACTAACCCGTAATGTTAACAACCAATTCATAATGTTAACAATCCAATACATAAGATTAACCGCTAATTCAAAAGGTTAACATCCGATACAAATTGTTAACAATTAACTCTATAAAAGGATAACATCCAACACATAAGGTTAATTACTAATACAAAAGATTGACAATTGACTCTAAACCTGCACAACTAGATAGGATCGTTGCATGTTGCTCTATTGTGACCTTCCATGTGGCATCAGGAGCACCTACTTGGCTGGGTATTTAGTGACCTATTGTTCCTTTGTCTAGTGAATGGTTTCATGTATTTTTTAGTAAGAGGAGGCTTTAACTGACAGTCTTCTAGTGGTACAACACACTTCTCGTAATTTGAAATAGAAAATAGGATCGGTTCATAACTTTTTCTGAATGCTTCAATAGTCATAAACTAATCACAATAATTATAAATATATCATCTCATCCAAGTAATTGCACCACAAGAGTGCTTGCAAGGAACGCTCATGGTATCCTAAGACCTGCATGCGCGTTTTATTAGATTCGACCTCTACAATATCTTCTGTTGAATGTTTAACATGTAAGCAACTTCATTGATGAATATTATTTGTCAATCTATCTCAGCTTTTGGACATAAGCATCCAACCCATTTCGCTGTTAATACCCTTCTATCATGTATGTGTTCCATGATTTGCTTGCGTATTGTCTCCACCAAATGTAAGATATGTAACATTCACGCTTTATTATCTAACTGTTGAAGAATTCAACAATATTTAAACTAACATGGTCATACCTATAAATCACATGAAAAAAACTCATAAGTTTAACACTAATGTATAACATAATCAACTAATGTGTAACTTAGCAACTTAATTGTAAGCTTAACAACTAACGTATATCTTTAACAAATAAACTATAAATGTAACAACTAATGTGTATCCTTAACAACTAAATGGAAACCTTAACAACACACATGTGCCCTTAACAACTAAAGTATAACCTTAACAAATAAGCTATATACGTAACAACTAACATGTACCCTTATCAACTAAACTATAACCTTAACAGCTAACATATAATCTTAACAATTACATGTAAACTTAACAACTAAATTGTAACATTAACAATTACTCTATAACATTACAACTACGCTATAAACTTTACATTGCAAACTTAATAATCAATCTGTATGGTTAACATACCTTAACAATTAACAAAAACAAAGTTAGAAACAAACTAAATTATATAATATCATACCATATACAAGGGAAATAAGCTTTTGCCCATCTCTTTAGGGAGTAATTTATTATAGTAACATAAGTCCTTTGATCTATCAAAGCCAATTCTTTCATGTAATCTTTCCATTCTGCAATTGTGAATGTATAAACCCTGGACTATAACAAGGCCCCTAATATTTGAGCGTTATTTGCTTTATATCCTAACTCCTTCATCTTTATTTTATAATTTTTGACTAGATGGAGAACACACCTAAAATATGATGCATTTGAAAATAATTCCTCAGCTGTTACTCTAAGCCCTCGTCGACATTAGAAATTATAACCAGTTGATGTGGGGGATTGTAAGGATTTTCTCTATCATATAGTATGAAATCCGCTCCTTGTAATAACCACTTCCAATTTGCCTTGTTCTCTTGGTTACATATGCAATAAGTAAGAAGAAATATTCCTTGATTGCCATCATATACTATGACACTAAGTAATATATCTTTGTAGCATTCTTTAATAAATGTCCCATCGAAAAATAGCAGAGGTCTGCATCCATCAATGAACCCTCGAATACAAGAATTATAACTTATGAACAGACGTCTAAACATGCCATCATCATCATTAATGGAAATACAACTTTCCAAATTAATAGCTTTAACCATGATCTTATACCTGTATAAACATAACAAGTAATCATTAATATTAACAACTAATATATATACTTAACAACTAAATAATAAACTTAACAACTAAATTCTGTACTTAACTACTATTCTATATGCTTAACAACTAATGCGAAAACTTAATAATTAATCTGTAATACTAACAACGAAAATGCATACTTGACAACTAACCTATAAAATAAACAATTACGACGTAACCTTAACATCGAAGCTGGATTCTTAACAACTAAGGAGTAAACTTAACAACTAATACAAACATAAAACAAACTTAACAACAAAGTTGTTTCACCATCTTAATGAATTGTAAGCCTCATCATCATCACCGGCCAGGTCTAGTTGTGCTCTCTCTTTACTATGTCATGCTTTGCTGTGATTGATCTTGATGCCGAACTGTGAGACTAAGTTGTTATTGATATCGATTGACCAAAAATCTGGACTAACCTTCAGAACATATTATATTTGAGTTACAATGAATTTGCGTGATGTCCTTAGTTTACTAGCATTATCTCCATGTTGACCGTAAGTGAGTATCATGGAATTTCTTATAGCCATAATCAAGCAATTTTAGAGTGGGGAAACAAACAACATTCAAGGGCATTTTTCCGTGTCCTTGTATTGACAGTGCACTCTTATACTTTTTTTGTTCATTATGGTAAAAATCACACTCAAACTTTTTTTTTTTTACAATTGAATATTATTGAAGTGCTAATCTAACTTTTGCAACTTTATCAAATTTCTACCCCTCTTCACATATGGTTGTGTGCCACTTATTTGGGATATCGGTCAGGTAGTTAATCATGTTATCAATCATCGTGATAGTGTCCACAGTAGGATTATTATTAGGAATATGCTCATCATTAAGTGATTAGTTGAGCTTTGCAGCTATGTATTGGGAATTTATTGTTGGGATTACCCTATGAAAGTGAGAAGATGCCTAAGTACTTAACAATTAGCTATAAATGTTAATAATTAACTATGAAGGTTAACAACAAATTCATAAGGTTAACAACCAACTCATATAGGTAACAACCAATTCAAAAACTTAACATCTAATCATTAAGGTTAACAAATAACTCATAAAGTTGACAATCAACTAATAATGTTAACAACCAACTTAAAACCTTAATAATTAATGATTAAAGTTAACAACCAACTCATAAGATTAACAATCAACTCATAACCTTAACAACTAATAGTTAAAGATAAGGACCAAATTTTATGGTTAACAAGTAACTTATATGGTTAACAACCAATACAAAATCTTAACAACTAATCTATTAAGGTTAACAACTAACTGATAGCCTTCAACATCTAGTTACTATTAATTCAAAAAAGTGTTAAAAATGCATTTGCTTACACATTTTCTTGTGAACTGTTGATATTTTGAGAAGTTGAAGCATTTGCAGCTCCGGTAGCATATAAGTTAATGTCTGTAAACCCATTACAAAGATAATACTCGAATATCAAGCTCAAGCCATTATCGTAATGGAAGCTTAACCATTTAAAATACTTGACACTTCAAGCTAATAATTTTCGTAGAGTCATTAATAACTAGGAAAATACCCTCACCCTCTTCGATACTTGTTGTGTTTGTAAGCATGCAAAGGAGGACCTTTTCGTCATTATGAAGAAAAATAGTGGAAGAATCAAAGAGGATTTATGGAAAGAACTTAATGACCATGAGAGAGAGAGAGAGAGAGAGAGAGAGAGAGAGAGAGAAGATGGAGAGAATATAATGGCTATGAGAGAGAGAGAGGGGTATAAGATGGTTGTAAGACGAAACTGGAGGGAACTATGATCTTTCCCCCTTCAAAACCCCTTTCTGTTCAGCATTTAATGCACCACAATAATGGAAAATCCAACAACATCTTCTCTATTGTTCCCTAATTTTTTCCCTAATCGGGTATATATGTGAAGGGCGTTTTTGTCTAACAATGTTTATAAAGGACACATGTGAGATTAATTTGAGTTAGAGGGCGCTAAAGAAATAAACCATTTGCTTTAGGGGGTTTTGGGGTGTCAAAAAAGTCTTGGAGGTAGGGGGAATTACATTCCCTTTAGGGGCTAGAAGCAATTTTCCCAGAGATTTTTCTAGCGCAACCCATCATTTTATAAGGGCCCATTTGGATGCTTTGTGAAAAATTGAGTATTTATGATACCTTATGGAAAGTGGTTATCATCTCACAACTTTTTATTTGAGGTTTTACATTGTTTGCCGCTGTGAATCCTAAAATAACACTAATACATTGTTTGGAATAGATGATGTAAACATAGAATGTAATCGATATATGGTCCCCAATCAAAAGATTCATTTCATCCACCCAAATAATGTATATTTGCAATTTACCCCAAATCTTAAATATTTACAACTTAATCTCCATATTTGATTCCTAATTTGAGGTGTTAGTAGTGTATTATTTCAAGGGTAATTATTACATGGATTAAAAACTAATTAAGTACAAGAAGCAGCAACTATATAAAAGGCGTGAACTTAAATCATGGTTGTTGAGATATATATTGGGCCATCAAAATTTATGCAATTTAAAGCATGTCCCATAAATTTTGATATTATGTAATAAGTCCCAAAAAAAAACTAAAAAGGTATATCAAATTAGTACTTGTTAGTATTTCTATTAAAAATTTCTTTTAACTTTGGTAGAGTTAAAAATATATAATGCTAAATTTAAAGCGTCGGTAACATATCATTTTAAAGAACATGCAAGCGCAAAGAGCATGCATCAAATAATAAACAAGGCGTGAGGTTAATTGAAATAGGAAAGAAAGACACAAATGATATTTACAAAGGACGAAGGAGCTAAGAAGAATAATGGGCTGAACTTGTTAAGGAGGGGTAGGTATAAGCTATTAAGTTGAAATTTTTTCTTATTTTAAATTGTTGATAGCTGATAATATGTCAACTTTTAGCCCAATTCGGTTATTTTTTTGAGGATTTTGATTTCGGAAGACACTTGAGCCTGACACGTGCCACATCCATCATGTTTCCTTGTGCATCCAAACGGTGTAAACATAAGATAGCTGACAGTGAAGCCCACATTTTTGCACTTTCAGCCCACTTAGAAAATAATGCATCCAAGCGGCTTCTAAAAGTAAAGAAATCCATTTCCTAGCTATGAGCTTGGAAATGGGTTGGAAAACTTGGTTTTAACATTAAAATATGGAAAAATTGTGTCTAAGGTCCCAAAAATAAAAACTTGATGTAACCCATCCCCCATATTACTTCTAATGTGTATTTGCCTCAAAAATTATATTTTGCGTTAGTCTTCAATTTCACCCTCCCTAAACAGTAAAAATCTCTTTTGCTCCTCCTCCTCTTCTCCTTTCTCTCTTAACTCGCTTTATGGATGTTCCTCCCTTATCTCCTCCTTTGCCTCTCTCTCTCTCTCTCCTAACCACTTCATGGCTGCTCCTCCTTCCTCTTGTCAACTTTTAGCCCAATTCGGTTATTTTTTTGAGGATTTTGATTTCGGAAGACACTTGAGCCTGACACGTGCCACATCCATCATGTTTCCTTGTGCATCCAAACGGTGTAAACATAAGATAGCTGACAGTGAAGCCCACATTTTTGCACTTTCAGCCCACTTAGAAAATAATGCATCCAAGCGGCTTCTAAAAGTAAAGAAATCCATTTCCTAGCTATGAGCTTGGAAATGGGTTGGAAAACTTGGTTTTAACATTAAAATATGGAAAAATTGTGTCTAAGGTCCCAAAAATAAAAACTTGATGTAACCCATCCCCCATATTACTTCTAATGTGTATTTGCCTCAAAAATTATATTTTGCGTTAGTCTTCAATTTCACCCTCCCTAAACAGTAAAAATCTCTTTTGCTCCTCCTCCTCTTCTCCTTTCTCTCTTAACTCGCTTTATGGATGTTCCTCCCTTATCTCCTCCTTTGCCTCTCTCTCTCTCTCTCCTAACCACTTCATGGCTGCTCCTCCTTCCTCTCCTCTTACTCTATCCGTTATCAAAGTCATCTCCCCCTCTCATTCTCTCTCTCCTAACCCAATTCATGGATCTTCCTCCTTCCTCTCCTCCTACTCTCTCCATCATCAAAAAAGCATGTCCTCCTTCCCTAGCTCCATTGCCCATGTCGGCACTGCTCCTCCTCCTTCCCCCTCCTAAACCTTGACATTGACATCTCATTAGCACCCTTATCGTAAATAGTGCCGATGATAATAGAGGTGAAGCTCGTTGAGGGAGAATGAGTTCGTTGGAAAAGAGGGAGAAGGAGGAGGAAGAGTAGGCTTTAAGGAGAAGCTATTAGATCAGGTTTGGATTTAGGTTTTGGTTTGAGTTTGAAGCATGGAGAAGTAGATGGAGAAGGCTTTGAATTTGTGTATAGATTTGATTGAAGATATAGGCATGGATTTAATTAAAGTGTTCGGGAAGGAGCTTGTGAAAAAGTAAATTTAGCATTCAGGCTAGTTCATTTCAAGAATTTGCAAGTTAGTATTACATAGTTCATGGGTTTATTAACCATATTTGTAAATTGAAGGGGAGAGAATATGCAATCGTACTTTTCTATTCTACTTAAGACCAATACTAACTTGATTGTTGAAGGAATTCCCGGAGAACCCAACTCTGATCTTTTTACGTATTATTTGTGTGCGGGATCGAATCCCCTGTTCAATAATCAACCATTAACGAAGATTGAGGAAACCTAAAAATCTCCATAATCCACACCAAATTAATTATATTCAGTACCCATTTAGCTAATACTTATCAATTATATCCACTACCTGTTAACTTTAGCTAGTACATATTAACTGATATTGGATATAGTTGATATGTATTGGATAAAGTTAACAAATACTAGATATAGTTACCAGGTTATGGCTAAAGTTAACATGTAAGTAGTATAGATAACAAATAATATAGTTAACATGTACTTGTTAGAGTTAATAGGTACATGCTAAAATTAGCAAGTATTGGATATAGTTTATATTTTTGCTTTAAAAATATAGTTTATATTTTTGCATTCAAAATCAGAACTTTATAATCTCATTATGAAAATCATGAAATTGTTTATATCTATAAAAATAAAACAATATTGAAGTAGAACTCAATTAAAATGACTGTCAATTGACCTCATTTGCTATGTTTTGGGTCATCGTAACCAGTACATGTTAACTATATTCGATACTTGTAAACTTTGATTATTATCTATTAACTCTAGCAATTACTTGTTAACTTTAACAAGCACCTATTAACTATATACAGTACCTATTAACTATATCCACTGTCTGTTAACTTCAGCCCGCAACTGTTAACTATTTACAGTACAAAGATGATTATATAAGAAGATTTTACTTATCTTTAAGCAAAAGAAGACAAGATAAGTCACATTCAAATTTGGAACTTTGTACTCTGTATTTGTTAATTACAATTGCTTCTTGTTAAATATCACATGCTATATATTAATTATTACAGGTACATGTTAACTATAAATTGTTCTGATTAAGTATCACATATAACCATTAACTATAATCCATACATGTTAAAAGTAACCTATAAGTCATATATTGGATAATTTCTCATCACCTGCAAATTAATAAGTAAACAGATATTAGAGATAACATGATGATATATAAAAGTATTGAATAGTTATTGGATATAGTTAACAAATACTGACTAAAATTAATAAGTACTGGATATAGTTAACATGTACTGGCTAAATTTAACAAATACTGGCTAAAGTTAATAGGTACTAGTTATGTATCACATATAATTGTTAAATGTAATCCTTACATGTTAAAAGTAACTTATAAGTCATATATTGGATAATTTCTCATCACCAACAAATTAATAAGAAAAAAAATATTAGAGATAACATGACGATATATAAAAGTATTAAACAGTTATTGGATATAGTGAACAGATACTGGCTAAAATTAACAGGTACTGGGTGTAGTTAACATATACTAGCTAAAATTAATAGGTACTGGCTATAGTTAACAAGTAATGACTAAAGTTAATAAGTATAGAATGTAATTAATAGGTACTAGTTAAAGTTAACAGGCACTAGGTACGATGATCCAAACAAAACGAGGTCAATGGACAGTCATCTCAATTGAGTTCTACTTCAATTTTATTTCATTTGTATAGGTCTCAACAATTCCATGATTTTCATTTGGGACCATTAGAGGTGAAGTTCACTATCATCATAATCTTTTTCAATTTTTTTGAGGGAACTTGACTGCTGATATTATTTCATGCGACTTCAAACTCTGTGACTCATGATAAATCAAAGAATTCAAACAATTCATTTGCATATACAAAATACGTGTTCCATGAAAAGTATTACAAGTACATGTTAAATATACCATGTACTTGTTAATTATAACTGGTTCTTGTTAATTATCACATATATATATATATATATATATATGTTAATTATTAGAGGTAACATATATTAGAGGTACATGTTAACTATAAAATGTTCTGGTTAAGTATGACACGTAACTATTACTTGTAACCCATACATGTTAAAGGTAACTTATAATTCATATATTAAATAATTTCTCATCACTTGATAAATTAACAAGCAAATAGATATTAGAGTTAACATGAGCATATATAAAAATATTAGACATTTACTGGATATAGTTAATAGATACTTGCTAAAGTTAATGGGAACTGGTTATAGTTAACAGATAATGACTAAAGTTAATAGATATATAATATAATTAACAGGTATTGGTTAAAGTTAACATGCATTGGATACGATGACCTAAGATGTAACAAAATGAGGTCAATGGACAATCATCTTAATTGAATTCTGCTTCCAATTTTGTTTCATTTGTATAGATATAAATAATTTTATGATTTTCGTAATGAGATTAATTTATTTTTTTCACCATTGAATTCAATAAACACGAAGTTCTCTGGTTGAAGGAAAAAACAAACACATTGTGTGTGATCCCAAAAGAACATAATCATAATACATAAAAATATCTCGCTTTTTCATAAAAAAGTGTGCCCAACTAGTCCGATAAGTAGTTCACCAAATCACATTAACTTCATCAAAGAAATAATAAAAAATTTCAAGTTAGATGGCACATCTCATAGCATTTCTTCAAATACTTAGCATTCGCAAATTTTTAGCCAAAATAATATCATTTTAACCTGCATGCCAACCATTCACCTCACAAGTATTTCAACAAACAATATAGATGTCGCATAAACCTCATTATCTTCATCTTCCTCCTTTATTACCTACTAGATCTGAGCCTTAACCCTTAACTTCATCTCATAGCTGCCTTCTACCGTTCTTGTAGACCACCCTCCATCACCAAATCCATCCATACCCCTCCTACTCTCCCTTTACCTCCTCCTCACTATGGACCTCTCATTGGCTCAATGAGCTCGACCTCTCCTACCTTCTTTCCTACTCTTCTCCATATTCCTATCTATCCATCTCGATGATAGCTTCTCCTCCTTCTCCTCTAAGTCTTCTCAACACTTGCCTAAGACTATAGAGTTGGAGGGTGCTCGGCGGTAGAGG
>NC_033795.1:50844958-50848964 GCF_001876935.1 Asparagus officinalis
GGTCGGAGGGGAAGAGGAGTAAGAGGGAGAGAGGAGGAAGATTTAGCAGAGAAGAAGAGGAGGAGAGGAAGGAGTTGTGGTCTCTATGAGAAAAAAATAATTAGACAGAGAAGAAGGAGATAAGAAGAAGAGAGGACTTGTGAATTTTTTATTTTTAGATTTTTCTCTTGCGAAGTGCAAATAGGGGTTGAATCACATAAAAACGATGTATTTGGGGCCAATACACATGAAAAATAACACGGGGGGCTGGGGAACATGAAAAGTTTATTTTTGTAGTCTTGATACAAATTTTTCTTAAAATATAAAAAGGGTGGTTGAGGATTGATGAATTGATTGATTTTAATATTATAATAATGATAAAAGCTTTTCTTATGTCATTGTTTTCCACATTTCGAATTTCGTTCCGAGCAAGTTAAAACTAAGGAATTCATTTCCTCCCCTATTTCTAAGGTGAGGAAAAGCAACAAAAAAAAAAAAAATCCAAGAAAACTTTGAAAAATAGATGGAAATCAATTTTTGCATGAGCATACTTTTCCTATAACTGTATGAATGTATGAAACTAATTGAAGCATAAGGGATATTATAACTCGCTAAATAAATATACTTTTATTCCTCTTAAAATGCCAAACCAAAGCCAGTTCATCATTTTTCATCTAACAAAATCAAAGTAAAAAAGGCTTTCAAAAAAAAGAATCAAAGGAAAAATGACGTAATTAATTGATGAGTTTTGCACGTGTTTTCCGCGTGAAATTAAATGGTTATCTAAACCATTGCTGCTTTTCTTTCTCTTGATCCCAAACCTTAGAAATAGGGGTTCAAGCCCATGCAACTACAATATATATTTAAAGGTCTTTGATTGGATATATATTTAAAGGTCTTTGATTGGGCCTTGGGCCTTGGGGCTCTTGGGCTCTTTGTTAGTTTTAGCCATTAGAACTAACATTCCAGCTCTCTTGGGCTCTTTGTTAGTTCTAGCCATTAGAACTAACATAACAGCCGTTAGAACTAACATTTATAGTTCTAATTTTCCTTGACCCCCCTTTCAAATTCACAGGTTCTTAGATTCTTTAGTCGACTTTTAATCACATTATCTTCAATTTTTAGCTAAATGTCGATATGTCTGAAGATTCAATGTGAGCTTTTGAATTTCTGCTGTTACAAAACTCTGTCAATCACCAAATCACACAAGAAAAAGGCATTAAAGAAAAACCCAAACTGCTGTTCAAGAATCCAAGGAGATCTCATTTCAATTAAATGAAAGAGAAAAACTACAAAAATCCAATATCGATTCCCTTCATAAATTACAAGAAAACAAGAGCACTATCTTGATTAAGACATTGATTTGGGTAAAGATATTCCGTAACCTAGAAAGGGGAGAACAACGATGCATCAGACCAAAGCCCCAGGCTCCGTCAGCTCGCGGGTCCCCGGACCATGTTCCGTGTTTGTTGTTGAACCCGCGTTCACGAGCTGTTTCTAAGATGACTCCCCGACCTTCGACTCCATGACCACTGTCCTCGCCTTCGCCTTCAACGACCTCCTCAGTCTGATCATTTTCAGCGGCCATGACGGAAGTGAGAGAGAAGGAGAAGCTGAGAGATAGAGTGGAGAGAGAGAGAGAGAGAGAGAGAGAGAGAGATGGGATGGGGTTAAAGGGATGGGCGCAGTTACCAAGCTCAATCAAATCAAAGGGTAAATTTGTAACTTTTGTTGGGTTTTTCTTAGGATCTAGTACTTTGGGGCCTTAACACAAATACAATGTGTATTTGGGGCTGGATCACATGGGGCAAAATACAAGGGGGCAGGTCACATGAACTTTCTGCTTTTGGGGCCTGGACACATTTTTCCCAAAAAAGAATCAAAGGAAAAATGACGTAATTAATTGATGAGTTTTGCATGTGTTTTCCGCGTGAAATTAAATGGTTATCTAAACCATTGCTACCTTTCTTTCTCTTGATCCCATAACTTAAACTTGATTAAATCATGTTTGAACTTGTATACACATTCTTGGTTGGGAATGTATATCATTATGTAACAACTAGGTTTTGGTGAATTTAGCTGGCTGGATTACTGATATGGTAATCCATCCTTTTTTAAGAAAAAAAAAACTTAAACTTGATTTGATTGTGCCTGCCCTCGCTCGACGTGGCAAAATGCCCAACCCTTCCAAGCACAAACGCTTAAATTATCGTTTTACTAAAATTGGTCGGACTCTTCAATTATCACACTCACCTGCTCATAGCATGTGCAAGAGGGTCACATGCACTGTTTCATTATGGAAGCTCCCGTGAGAGCGACATCGAGGGTACGTTGTTGTTTTATGTATATATTTTTTAGCGAGGAAAAAAAAATATCTTTGTAATTATAGCGCCAGAAACTTCTTTGTCCTTCTCCATTTTCTCATGTCGGATGTCAAGGGGACTGTTAATTAGTTTTCAAATAGGTCATCCCCTTTTTTTAAGGAAATTAATTAAGTTGATGGTTAAGGATATAATTGCAATTGGTATCTCGTACACCAACTCACAAGCTAGCTGTTGGGACTTTGCACTATGTGGGCACTTAACAATAGAGAAACTATAATGCTAGCAAGATATATAGATGGAAATTAATGATCTTATCTATACTTTCTTTGGTGCATATTATCTGTTTTGTTTTTTTTTTTTGTTTTTTTATCTCTTCTTCTTCTTTTGTGGAAATCCGACAGGTGTCAAGTACAAGAAAGAAAGGAAGAAAAAATAATAATTTTTATAATACCTAGTATTCCGAGGGTATTGTTTAAACTAAGGGTGTCCAAAAAGCCCGCCGGCCCGGCCCCGGCCCGGAGCCCGGACCGGGCCGGGCTTGTATATATACTCTCTCTTATATATGTATAATGTATGTATGTATGTATGTATATATATACTCTCTCTCTTAGTATATATGTATATATAAGTATAGTCTCTCTTATATATGTATAGTCTCTCTTATATAAGTATATATAAGTATACACTCTCTTATATATGTATAATATATGTGTGTGTATATATATACTCTCTCTCTTAGTATATATGTATATATAAGTATACTCTCTCTTATATATGTATAATATGTGTGTGTGTGTATACTCTCTCTCTCTTAGTATATATGTATATACTCTCTCTTATATAAGTATATATAGGTATACACTCTCTTATATATGTATAATATGTATACTCCCTCTTATAAATGTATACTCTCTCTTATATATGTATACTCCCTCTTATATAAATATATTCTCTCTTATATATGTATAATATGTGTGTGTATACTCTCTCTTAGTATATAAGTATAGTATATTACAACGGCTATTTCTTCCTCTTTGGCCCAACGGGCAATGGCTACTTATGCGATTTTCTCTCTCAAGTTATAACTTATAAATATATACAATATATTTACATATAATATATGTATATATAATATATGTATATATAATATATAATTACATAATAATTTATAAGTATATACTAATACATAATTATATAAAATATAATAAATTTAAACTAATTTTTAGCATTTTTTATCAAAAAAAAAAGAAAAGAAATTTAAAAAAACCTGTTTAAACCAACAAGTTAATTGATATCTCCAAACTGTACTTGCTTCCTCTTATATATAGTTCAGAACATCCCCTTACGTGCATGTTATTTCTGTAAGCTTTGAACAAATGAAAGAAGAAATAATAGTCTAAAATGATTCCTATGAATAAAGGGGAAAAAAGATACAATCTTTTCGATTAGATAATTATAACATGCAGATTAATGTCTCCGAGTTCTGATAAAAGGGAAAATTTCTTATATACATAGCCCCTTTCATAAATAAAGGACTAGGATGAGAGACGAGATTACAACATTTTTTTAGGTGAAGCAACAATAATTTTATAGAGAACTTCCTTCATTTGTTTCAATAATGAATGGCATATACTATGGTAAGAATAGTTTACAGAAATAAAGTGTTAACTTCACAAAACCTTCATGAACTTTGTTTATCTTAT
>NC_033795.1:50848974-50867663 GCF_001876935.1 Asparagus officinalis
CCCCCACACACACACCCCCTCCAAAAAAAAAAAACTATGGGGTGTCTCACAAAACCCTCTTAAACTGTACCTTGTTTCACGTAGCCCCGTTATATGTAATTTGATAATAACTAAAATTTTCTTGAGACAAAAAAAAAGAACGAAAGTTTAGGGAGGGAGTATGTTGCATGTAAATAATAAGTAACAAAATTTGAGATTTTTTTTACTCGAAGGAATTTTAGTTATTTACAAATTACATGCAGGAGAGTTATGTGAGATAAGCTAAAGTTCAAGGGGGTTGTAAGATACCCCCTAGTTCAGAGGGTTATATGAGATAAACAAAATTTTGAGGGTTGATTACAACAACCCCCAAGGTTATGGGGGGTTTTGTGAAATTAACCCGAAAATAAAGATACGTGCCAAGGACGTCTTTTTTCGGTAAAAGGCAATATGCCCCCATAATTGTAAATATGTGTTTTAAGAGTACAGGGATAATATTGGATTATCAAAGGTGGTCATGTTCCTCATTAGATTCATGAAAATGCAGAGAGGGAACTAAGTTGAGATGAGGTTACTTTAGTATTTATAGATTGGCAATATAATTTTGTTTTATTTTTTTGATAATAACAATTGGTAAAAAAGCCTGTTGTGTTTCATTAATGAGAGTTAAAGGAAATATATATATAGATATAAAATATATATGGCACTCTCCTCACAAAATACCATACAAAGGCACAAAATACCCTATAATAGGAACCATTAATGAGTTTTCAACTAGGTCATCCATCCCTTGTCTTTTTTAGGAAATTAAGTTGATGATTAGGATATAAATGCAATTGGAACCTCACATACAACTCAATAATTAAACCGTACGGGCCAGTTGTTGGCACTTTGGAACTGTGTGAGCACTTAAGGGCCTTTTCTTTTGTTTTCTAAAAACCAAGAAATGAAAATGGAAAAGGTGAAAATCTCAAAAAGTTCTATTTCCTTCATTTCCATCCCTAAAACTCACCCACAACATCTAATAAAATATTATTTTCATCCAACAACTCATCCACATCATCTAATAAAATATTATTTTTATCTAACCACTCATCCATCACATTTAATAAAAGAGCTTTGCTACAGGGACCCAAAATATGGGATCAATAGGGGGGACAAGTGAGGTGTACCCCTCCTATTGGATAATGAGTTGGTCATCATTAATGATTGCCATCTCATTATCCAATAGGAGGGGGACACCTCACTTGTCCCCATTATTGGTCCCATATTTTGGGTCATTGAGTAATTTTTCTTAATAAAATATTATTTTCATCTAACAACTCATCCATCACATCTAATAAAATATTATTTTTATCCAAACATCACTCAACTCATCTCTTCTCATCATTTTAAATCACTCACATCATCCAATAAAATATTATAACAATTCACCTCATCTCATTAACATTTTATTTTTTTGTTTTCATCCCAAAAAGTTGTGAAAATACTTTTCTTAATCTTGGATCACATCACCCAATAATACAATGACAACTCATCTCATCTCATTTTATTTCTTATTTTTTAGAATGAACCGAACAAAAGAAAACAACAAACTACAGAAAATAGGTTTCTCATAATCCATTTCCTTATTTTTTTCGCCAACCGAACAACATCAAAACTAGTTTTCTTAAAAAATCACTCACATCATAACATCAAAACTAGTTTTCTTAAAAAATCACTCACATCATCCAATAATAATGTGACAACTAACATTATTTCATCTCCATTTCTTTGATTTCCTTCTTTTTTAGCCAACCAAACACTCCAAAAACAATTCTTCATTTTAAGCCAACCAAACACTCCAAAAACAATTCTTCATTTTAATAGTTTTCCATTTCTTTGATTTCCCTCTTTTTTAGGCAAACGAACAGACAAATACGAGCTATAATGCTAGCAAGATAGGTAGACAACTGATAATCTTATCTACAGTTTCTTTTGTGGTGCATATTATAATCTCCTTTTTTTTTTCTCCCCTTTCTCCTTCTCTTTTGAGGAAGACCGACAGCTTTAAAAGTACAAGAGAGAAGAAAGACTAAGAAATAAGAATACATTTCTCGTAACATATTTATGAGCAAGTTATTCTAGATCATATAGTGGACAACAGAAATATCCAAATAGTCCTCCAACTCTGGGTGCAAGCCATTCCAATAACCGAATATGAGGCTTATCCTATCTGTATCCATTTATCAATCATGTAAATGGATACGGATGTATTTTTATAAAGAAAAGTGATATTCATATCCACTAAAATCGGATACGAAAATAGAAAGTATATGCCGATATATGGACCCGTTTAGATGATAAGAGATATTGAAGGAAGAAGAAGATTAAAGTAACTTAAAAAATTATGAAGTACCAAGTAGTGATAATAATGTTTATTTGTTGTTTTACATGATACTCATTTTAAAAGTACGAGTTTGGAAAAAACTTTCCATAGTTAATATTATCTTTTCTATTTTGAATACGCGAATATGAGACTCATCATGTCCGTATCCATTTATCAATCCTAGATATGAATATGGATGTGCTTTGATAAAAAGAATTGATATTCATATCATCTAAAATTGGATACGGAAATAGATATATATATGCTGATATATAGGCCCGTTTGGATGACAAGAGGTATTAGAAGTAAGAAGGAGAAAAAAAAAAGTAACTTTAAAAATTATGAAGCAGGAAGTAATGTTAGTAGTACTTTTTTATTGTTTTACATCATACCTCCATTGAAAGTAAGAGCTCTGGACAACCTTTCCATAGTCAATATTACCCTTCACTATTGTGAATATTTTATTTAAATCTTAGTATATCCTAATCCTAATTACATCCTGTACTAATTCAATGTGAATTACCTATAGCTTAACAATTTTAAAAATTAAGATTAATAAAATATATGAAATAGTTCTACGATCTTAATTTGCTAAGGTAAGAAATCTACATAACTAATCTACTATAATACATAAGATATTAAAAAAAAGTAAAAATGTTTTAAAAATTACACAAAATACTCACAAAACTTCAAAATTACACAAAACACATTGACTTTCCAAAACTCAAAACAACAAACATGAAATATGGAAATAAAACGACAACCCCCTAAGCATTTAAAATTCACAATTAACACCTTAACAATTCAAAAAAAATATAGAAACACCCTCAAAAGTTTAAATTATAAAAAAAGCACCCTAAATTTTTGAAAATTTAAAATTTTTAAATAATATAGATGAATTCAAGTGATTACCATCAGACACCTGTAAATTTATAATTAATAAAAAATAACCTTAAAGTTACAAAAATTGTCAAAAATTCCTCCAAAAGTTAAAAATTATAAAAAATCCTGCAGTTTTAAAACTTATTACTCAGTGCACATAAAATCCAAAAATAATTATCAGACCATTGAAAATTTGAATTTTGTAAAAATGACCTGAAGTTTCAATAATTGTAAAAAAATACCCTCAAAGTTTCAAAATCCCCACGTAAATTTTAAACTTTTTTAAAAACAGACTCAAAGCTTCAAAAATTACAAAATTCACCCTCAAAGTTCAAAATCACAAAAAGGGCTAAAATTCTAAAACTAAGAAAAGAGTAATTGTTTAATATTCTTTTATTAAGTTATGTAAATTTAACTTCTAGTTTAAGGTTTACTATCCCTTTACAACATCTAAAGGTAACTTAAGTTGATACTATATAGATTAAAAACATCCAATAAAGATAGGAAATTTTAAAATATATATTAATAGATTAAAAATTAAGATCGCTATATGAATTAAAGTTGCTGCATATAATTTTACTAATAAATTAGAGGAGTAAAAATACATAAGTAGCATTAATTAATAGAAGTCTAAATTACATAAAACATATAAAAATATAATATAATAGATTAATATTAATTGATTATATTTTATAAATATTGATCTCTTATGTTAATAAAATTTATAAGGTAAAAAAAGACAAGAGATTATGTATGGAGAAACTATTGGAAAGTCCAATAATTGTAAAAAAATACCCTCAAAGTTTCAAAATCCCCACGTAAATTTTAAACTTTTTTAAAAACAGACTCAAAGCTTCAAAAATTACAAAATTCACCCTCAAAGTTCAAAATCACAAAAAGGGCTAAAATTCTAAAACTAAGAAAAGAGTAATTGTTTAATATTCTTTTATTAAGTTATGTAAATTTAACTTCTAGTTTAAGGTTTACTATCCCTTTACAACATCTAAAGGTAACTTAAGTTGATACTATATAGATTAAAAACATCCAATAAAGATAGGAAATTTTAAAATATATATTAATAGATTAAAAATTAAGATCGCTATATGAATTAAAGTTGCTGCATATAATTTTACTAATAAATTAGAGGAGTAAAAATACATAAGTAGCATTAATTAATAGAAGTCTAAATTACATAAAACATATAAAAATATAATATAATAGATTAATATTAATTGATTATATTTTATAAATATTGATCTCTTATGTTAATAAAATTTATAAGGTAAAAAAAGACAAGAGATTATGTATGGAGAAACTATTGGAAAGTCCTTAGATATCTTGAAAAGAATTTGAGTCATTTTCATTTCAAGTGGAGAAGTGGAGGAAATAAACCTAATAATTTCGAAACTTCCATGAATTACTTGAATTGACATTGACACTTTCACTTGACACTTTCACTTAATTGAATCGCCAATGCGATGATAAGAATCTCTCTACGTGTGAGTTGATCTCTTTGGGATTCGATTTGATCTTTTAGATGGATAGACTTTCTTAGATTTTTCCCAATTCTCGAATCCTCCTTGAACAAATGATCTCCACTCCTTTATAGACTAAAAGAGAGAGAGAGAGAGAGTTAATGGCCACTTAATTATGGATTAAGTGGCTATTAAAGTGGGAGATAATGGGGAACAGTTATTCCCCAAAAATAGCTTCTAAAATCGCTATTTGGCGGGATTCATGGGCTTGGTGAAGCTCGCTGAAGACGTGAGCGCATGTCGCTAAAGTCATGAGCGAGGGTCGCTATGGACATGAGAAAGTCTTCATCGGAAGTGGATGATTTGGTCCACTTGAGTTGATGTGGGCAGAGTTTGTTAGTTGGCGAACTCCACCCATGAGTTCAAATTTAACATATAATTCGACTCTAGGTTTGTCCAACTGATGACACCTTTCAACTCGGCATGGGACGTGTTTTGTGAGCCTACTCGCTTTTGATTTGGTCGAGTCGAGTCGATATGTGTTGTTTCATGAGATTCACATTAGTCATCAGGCGACCTTCGTTGCAGCATGTTGTGGGCTTGACTTTTGGCCCGTTTGAACTGTTTAGCCCATGAACGTTCACTTCTTGGATCAAAGCTAATCATTAGCCTAAGTGAAAATACATTTCAATTGTCTATAGGACCCTCCAAAGTTTTCAAGATCCTACGTTTCAATTTGTAGCTAGGATTAAAATACTTTAGGCAAATAGCCAGAGGTCTACTGTTGAACGTGGCTTGAATTGTCTTGTGAAATTTGTCTTCACTTGCCTATGTGATTGCCAAAGGTGTACTATTGAATGTAACTTCCTTGGTTATAGACTTGTATTGAAGATTCAATGATACTTTTACTTATCCAAATCCATACTTGGAATGAAGTTCGCCATTTTTGTTGTTGAGGCGACATTGGGAAATCAGTGAATTTTGACTAATTCTGGGTATGAGTGAAGCTCACTCAATTTTGGGCTTCTAGGTGAAGTTCGTCGATTAGCAACATTCTTTAGCTAGCAAGACCCGTTTTATTTCGAGTTGTGTTAGCGAAGCTCATCGATTGGCGACGTTTTCTTATTCGTGAAGTTTGTTTAGATTCTCCTTTGTATCTGCGTCGTGATTTATGGATGAGATCTCTTGATTGAAGATTCCACAAGATCTGCTAGGGATTTCATCAAGCTTTAGGCTAAGTTTTAGCCTCTTTGTCCAGTCCAATCAAATCACAAAAGATATGACTTTTTAGGAGTTAGGATTTAAAAGAGGCTATAAATAGTAGTCTTCTTCTTCCATTCTCACCGCCTTCATCATCTTCTTCTTCCCCATATTTAAGTCTTCATCTCTAATATCAGAAATACTCCTCGACAGAGGGGATACAATAAAATAGCTCCAACAGGAGCTTACTCAAGTGAAGGGCAATCAAGCGGATGAGCTCCGCATACTACACCTTTTGGTAGATTTTTGTCGACCGAGAAGAAAAAACTCGAACAAATCATCAAGAATCAGTCGATCACCGGTGTAAGTTAAACTACGATCAAGATGTGTGGAGCTTCGAGTGCCAGACGCTTGAAGAAGGATCCTTAGATCTCCATGAGCAAGGAATCCGATAATAACTATGTGTCGCAAATGTGAACCTAGATCGTAATTAGACGTTATGTGGCTGGCTCAGGCATGACGTCAAAATATGATTGTAAGAAGTACTTCTTGCTGCTAATATGCTTCAGTTCCGTGCAAGAGGGGACTTCTTGTTCGATAGCTTCCTCTCATCCCTTGGCATAGAGCCTAGGAAGGAGTAAGCAAGAGTTGTTGTTATTTTATTTTATTTTATTTGCTGTGGGAAAATTCTTTTTTCCTAGTCTAATGAGATCGAAGGAGTGCAGACTATAGCTTGATGCAGCTCATGTATACTCCTTAGCCGTCATATTACCAATATTTTAGAAATATAGGGCAATAGCAAATAGCATACCCATCACTCTTGTAATTGGATAATCTAAATATCGTCCTCATGTAGTAGAGTCTTCGATCAATAAAAATAAACTTTCTGTTTCTTAAAATTATCCATCTTCGTATGCTTGATCTTTACGTACTTTCCTTCTGAAGCGATCTTGAACTCTGCATGACTCTGCATGGAGTTAATGTGTTTGGAAGTGAAACTCAGGCTTCCTTGTGTTGACAAGGGTCAAATTAAGGTTTGCCCAATGAGGTCTCGAACAAAATTAAGTTAAATTTTTCTCGACTTTAGAGACTTGTAAAATTTTACCAAGTCAAATTGGCGGGGTTCACTATATAGGGTCTCAAACTAGTTGAGTTAAAATTTTATCAATTTGAAAACTTAGTAAAATTTTGCCAAGTTATTTGGTTGGGTTCGCCTCAATATTCCGTTGAATGGGGGCGAAGTTCTCTTACTTGAGAAACAATAGTCTAGGCAAAGCTCAGTAAGTCAGTTCAGGTGACTATAGAACTTTACGGGAAATAATCACTGACATGAAGTTCTCAGTTCCTCATGAAGATGTCTCCATGAAACCACATTTTCTCATCGAAGATAGTACTCTTGGTGGCAACTCTCTTTTCCATTGGGGAGAGGAGAATTGGTATTACACCCAGGAAGATTGTTGTTTTGCTTTACCGGTGATAGAACGTCAAGTCTCCTTCCTATTCTTGCAGCACCTCTCCATACCCCGCTTCATGCGCTATAATCTCACTAATATAGAAGATAGCATTAAAATAGACTCCTTGAAACATTGAGGTAGTTTTCTTCAAGAGGGGCTCTATGGGTCAACATCATAGGCTTGCGTCCGGGCTTTGTAAATGAGGACACTCCTGTTAATGAAGCTGTTGTTGTCCCCAATACCTTTGCGAATGAGCTTACGAAGACTAAAGCTCAATATCCTAATGGGGATACCAGGTTCTCTAGTTGGATTAGATCAACGGATACCCGGTGGTGAACCCGTTTGGCGAACTTCGCTCTCGTCACCTTTGAGGAGAGATTACAAATGATGGGGCTCCACGCTACAGTGAGAGCTTTAAATTATGATGCTGAGATTTGTGCACCCATATTGTACGGCATCTTAGAGCTGTATAATGCTGACAGTAATATCTTCTTCACTCAAGCAGGAGAGATCAAGATTGCTTTGCACGAGATGTTCGAAGTGTCTCATTTGCCCATGGGGGATCGTCTGTATAAGGAGTGTTTTCCTACTAATGAGGAGTTGAACACTCTCCCACATGTTGCCCATATTGTGGAGGTGTTTCAAAAACTGGTCTGCCATTTCATTATTTGTCAGAGGACTACCACGAATGTTGCGCATAATTCTATTGTTCCTCGCGTTCCTTGGGCTGAATACCTATGTCCCAACGTTAGCAAGAAGGAAAGTGTAAGTTCGGTCCCTCTAGTCACAGACACTGAGATTGAGACTTGTGTAATATCCCTGGTCTCACACATGGCTACAGTCCAAGGTGAACCTAGAGATGTCAAACCTGCTATGCACCCATACTGTTCAACAATAAGTTTCACCAAATCATAATAATATCCTCCAGTGGAATCAAAAATATAGTGCAGGTACAAACAGGTAAAAGAAGGAAATAACTACAACTGACATGATATAAGTAAGAATGTCTCACAAATAAATCATGTCTTAATAAACAAGTCTGAAATATATCTGTCATGATGAAATGAATGTATCGCAGCATGGATCAACTAAGAATGTACCAAGGCTCATAGCCTCTACAAAATAAAACAAAATAAAGAGAAAACTCTAATAACTGATCATAAAGTCTGTCTACTGTGGAGTCTCGTCTACTAGCTCATAAGGCGGCAACTAAGCAAAAGCTCTGTCATCATGCGACTCTTCGATGGTCTGAACCGCCTGAAAGGAAAATAAAAATAAAAAGAACAACAAGAAAAAACGTCAGAGCGCTAAAGCAAGATCACCTCCATCCGCCCCCAGGAAAAGGCTACTATATGCAGTGGAGGCTCTATCTATCAACATAGTCTACCTAAATTATTTTTCCCATATCTAATAGAATTTATACTTAGACATCTACAATATGAAACGTGGTACATCGAGCGAAGTAATCCAAACAAGGAAACCCTCATATATATACCATATATCTCAAATAGTAGATAACTAAATATAAATCTTAAACTAGAACTGAAAGCAAGAAATACCGGAAAGTAAAGCCTCATAAACAACGTCAGCATACGTATCTCGTGCACTCGCATAACATAATCTTTCGATCATCAATTATCTCAACAATGAGTCATGTCTCATTTGGCGTCTGCCAAACACTCGGCTATCAAGTTATAAAAGTCATCACTTTTTTGAAATTCTCATCTAATAGTACATTCGTGCATGACACTAATAACAATTTTAAATTCTGTGCATAACTATGCGGAAACAAAGATATAGATTCCTTTACCTCTGCGTACACTCGTGTGGATACAACAACATAGGTACATCAACCTCTGCGCACACTCGTGCGGATACAACAAACATAGGTACACTGACTTCTGCGCACACTTGTGCGGATACAACAAACATAGGTACACCAACCTCTATGCACACTCGTATAGATACATCAATGTAGGTTCACGAACCTCTGTGCACACTCGAGTGCGGATACAATAATATAGGTTTACTAACCTCTGCACACACTCTAGTACGGATACCATAATATAGGTTTACTAACCTCTGCGCACACTCTAGTGCGGATACAACGTTGTAGGAAATGTGTATTCAAAATAATACTTAATTAAAATCCCTCACTAGGAAGATACCACATGTATTACAACACTATTCATTTATGATTATGTCTATAACATGTAACTCAAGCCCATAGTCGCAAATCAAAACAAAATGAAACATAATACAGAAAATCAGCCTTAGTAGTTGACTACTAAGCTTAATAGTCGACTACACTAAGTCCACCGGACTCTGTTATACTCGACTCAAAAATTTGTAGTCGACCAATAAGAACATTAGTCGACTACTCTGTATTGACTCAAGCTTTGTTAAGTCAATTCAGACTTTAGTAGTCAACTACTTCACTTAGTAGTCGACTACTAAGTCAAAACCTGCACAAAAACATGCACCAACAGCATATTTGCAAATGTTGCATGATTTTCATACTTTAACACATTATAAAACTAGTAAATATGAAACAAAAGAATCATCACCATAATTATTTAACCCTTGATTTGACCAACTTAATTTAGTCCCCTTATTTGAACCAATATTTGACATAAACCCTAATTATCGATTAGGTTAACATGAAACATGCTTGCATATTAGTCTAGAACTGATATAATTTTGTTTAATCATGATTTCATAACCAAACATCCTAGGTCCAGGGTCTAGATTATCTTGATCTACATGTAATCCTCTTTATAAAAAAAATTTAGGGTTTTAAGCATGATTTAAAGCATAGATGACAAGATATAAATGAAGATCTACACAACCTAGTGATCATAATCATGTTTTTGTTAATATCAGCAAGTAAAACTCATATGTCCAACATCAGATTAAGATTTTGCATCACAAATATATCTTTTATCATGTTAAACAGAAAATCTATGCGTTAAAACAACCTTATTACTTCATGAACACATAATTAACACTATGGGTAGGGTTTGGATGCAGGAGATCTTACCTCTATCACTGTGTTGATCTCCTGAACATTGTACCAACTCCTCACTTCAGCTACAGTCCTTGGTCTCGCCTTCTGCTCAAAGTCACTTCTCAAAACTCCTCGAGAAAAAACACAAATTCAGATCTAGGGTTTAAGGGGAAAGAGGCGGCTAAAAACTGATGTGAAAAACTCAGGAATTATGTTTACAACACGTTTATATAGTTGGGTTATCAACCAGGTTTGAACACAACGTAAATCCAACCTAAAAATGGAAACCTGGCACGTCTAGGAATCCATGATAATCGACTACTCTCCTTAGTAGTCGACTACACTGAACTCACAGAAACTGCATATTGCTTACGTGCTCTTAGTAGTCTACTACAAGGGTATTAGTCGACTACTAAGGATCTGATTACACTGATTTATACTATTCTCTTATATGTATACATCGAATTGATCTCTAATCAATTCTTGACATACTTAAAAAGATTAAATATGTTATTTATCGCTGTATAACATATTAAATATCATTTATCACATAGTATTCAAATTTGTGGGGTTTTAAAACTTGCATCTTCAATGATGGCTCAAATTTGTGGGGTTTTACAACTTGCATCTTCAATGATGGCTTCATATTCCATACTGCCAAATCAGATGTGTGTGGATTCCGTGTAGGTGACTAGTTCAAAAGCTTTCATCACCAACCGAAAAAACCAATATCTGAGTTCGCGTTGCTCACGACATTTTTCTCAATTTGGCTGAAGAGTTGCATTGTGCCTTCCAGACCAAAGGATTACATCTCTATCAAAGTGTTACACCCTATTGTGTTGATTGCCTCTAGGTTGCTCTCCTACTAGTAATGGTTAGCTGCATCCACCATGGCGTAAGGGAGTTAGCCATTGAATTCCTAAAACCGGAAGACCATTGCCTGAGGAAATAAGTTTCCAATCCTAGAGTGGAGCTACCATACATGTATCTGGTGATATGGTTTACTCAACATTGCTCTCTGTTAATGTCGGTTGCTGCACTCGGTGGAGTGAACGTTGCCTTACTTCAGAGGTATGAATGTTCAAAGTGGATAGTCAAATATGTCGTCAGGGTCTGAATACTTCTTCAGAATAAGGATCATTATTGTCTTTACTACTGTTTCCCCTCTACTGATGATGTAAACCATGGGGATGAGTATTAAGATGGCATGAGTAATGAGCGCTTCACCTGCTTACCTAGTTGGTGTTTCAACTAGTTGGTGAATATTCGACTAGGTCGCCTTGTCGCTATATTGAATGGGACCGAGTGTTACATTGAACACTACTTGCCCTATCAATTTGCATGCCAATTTAGTCAAGATTAGTTGTACATTGGGAATCAGAATTCAGGATTACTACATACTTGAAGCTTGATAGATGGGGCTCGTGCTTGGTACCATTTTGTTGCTAGGGTTATAGTAGCTAGATCTCACTTCCCCATCCTATGCCCCACTATTACATGATGTTGGGGTTTTGTAAATGGTATAGCAAAGTAAGTGCTCCTCATCCTAATTTTTAGGTAAACAAGACTGGCTTGTTTTGGATCAGTCGGAGGTATAAGGAGCTCTCCAAGAAGAGTTCGAAGAGTAGAGCTACTAGCTTCAAGAATTTCTAGCAGAAGGTGTGCCAGATGAGGATTGGGAAATGCCCGGTGAACACCCTACACTAGGGCAGATTGGTATCAACATCCGGGAACTAACTAAATCTGCAATTTTCTAAGGAGCGCCTGATAGAAGGAAAGAGGCCATTACACATTCCTTCTCCTCTGCCACCTTCGAAGAAGCAATGTTTGGCATCTCCCGAGCCTGAACATGTGCCTAGAGCCTCTTTAAGGATCAGAGGGGAGTCTCATGTGGTCCCAATGAAAAAGTCTAGGGTTTGGGCCTTCAGGTGATTTGTGTTTATATATCTGTACTATTCGTCTTGAAGTGATTTTAGCTAATATGCACTTCTTGTATGTAGGTAAAGAGCCCATTCCTCTAGATGATAATGAGGAGCAAGTGGATTATGTGCATGATGACATTGATGCCTATTTGAATGAGCTTGATGATGCAGACCTTGATGGCGATATCAGGTGATCTTTATGCATGCCATGTACTTTTAGTCAATCTTGTGCAGTTGCTTTATTTTGGTAACTAACGTTTCATCTGTTTAATAGACAATGAACCTGATTTTGGGGCTATGGGTGAAGCAGTCCCTTTGTCATTTCCTATTGATGGCCATTTTGAACCTGTAGTCGACTTTGAGGGAGCTTCCATTGTTTTGGAGCCCACGCCTAACATTGATACGACTGCAGCTCCTACGCCAGCACCTATTTCATTAGTGCAAAGGAAACTCATTGTTCATGAGTCTTTCGATGATGATGATGCTTTGGTCTCTCCAATACTAGCAGGGGCTAGAAGGGTAGCGCCACCAAGCCCTAAGCCTTGTTCTGATGAAGGTTTCAACATGGCTATAGCTACTTTTGATAAGCCAAAGATCTCATCCACATGCATTGAAGTTGCATCTATGGATGTGCAGATGACCACGACAATGGTTATGAGGACTGCTACCTCGTCTATCGTGGTGATGTCCACGACACTGTCCACTGTAAGTTTTTAACATCTTGGTCATGCTCGCACCGTACCTCATGTCGGGTAATGAATGGATACAAGTCTTACCGACTATCTCTTCGACTATCATGGATGCAGTGGTGGTCTCCATAGGAGCAGACCCTTCGTATCACATTGAGGTTCCCTAATCTTCTGATCCTAAAGATTTAATCGAGGTGGAGATAAAGAACTTGACGGAGAGTGTGGTAAGACTGTTCAACCAAATTGTTGTAACTGCCTTGCATTTGTAGAGAGGATTGTTTATTCACACTCCTAAACTGTTAAGAGATCAACTTGGTCTTTTGTCGTAAGTTGCCACTTCTTCTCGTATTGAGCCCTTCAAGATGACGATTGACAAAGCTGAGCTCTACTTTTGAGAGCTGTAGGAGCTTCGTGCAGCTAATCTCAATGGTATTGCTAAGATCAAATTCCATCGTCTCTTGGCAACTCACCATAAGGCTAGAGAATCTGCTTGTGCAAAAATGGAGCGGATCAATGTAAAAGTTCAACGGTTGGATGATAACATTACATCGGCTAACGATCACCAAGTAGAGTTTCAAGGTGATATCCCTGAGAAAGATGCAATAATCAACGAGGCTAAGGCAACCATTGCTGCAACTCAGATTCGTCTCAAAGCAACTCAACGTTAGAAGGAGGAGCTCAAACTTAACTTGGCTGAGTTGACCAAGAAGTGGGATTCATAGGTCGTGGAGCTTTAGACTAAAACCAAGAAACTCTCGGTCATTAGGTCTCAGTCTGCTCCTATCGATCCCAGAATCTTGAGGGAGCAAGCCCAGAAGGGTGCCATGAGGTTAGGGATTCCAGGATAGCTAAGTGTATTGCACAGATACATATTTTATATCTGTTTTTCCTATAAGAACCTTTTATAACCATTTAGCTCTTGTGATAATAAAAGAACTTTTGTCTCATTTAATGCGTGTATGATAGAGGTGTAATATTAACATTTCGTAATGACATATTTGTTAGGGAGAATGATGATGGGATCAAACATGTAGAGGTGTAGTATTAACATAACGGTTTGATCAAGCTGACACTGTTCAAATGTGTAATGTTAACATGACAATATAAGGATATTTGACTATAGGATGTAAAATTGATCTCAATGTTTGTATTAATTGAATTTGTTTATTAAAAATCAAAATTGATTTTACACAAAAGTGAAGAGAATGAATCTAGTCTCTCCTTGCTTAACGTGGGTTCTTTTAGGGCGATAGGATGTCTCTGTTGGCCCTATAGTTTTGATGATGATTTGTCAAACAATTTATCGCTAATCTATTCTCTAGTTTTTATTGTTTTGTTTTTCTCTTTACAGGTAATTCAACACACGACAAATCAAACGTTAAAGATTCAAGTTCATGTGTGTGCTTTCACCTAGGTATAAGTTTAGTTTGCCTACATATATCGTATGTTTATATGTAAGCTCAATATATGTACACTTAACACAATTTTGACGTTTTCTATCATATAAATGATTTTTCATCAAACTTTGTTATAATAGTTTTTATTTCATGTTTACAGCTCATTCACACTTATATATATATATATATAATATGCATGTTACATATATACGTTTTAACAAATCATATCTCAATTTTTATGTTCACGAAAATACAGGTTTTCTGAACACTTTTTAAAAATAGGGAGTTTTCACAAACAAAAATTGATTTTTCAAAAATTCCTTTTCAAACATGTTTATTTCATCATTTAGAAACTTTCCCAAAGTTTTACTATTTTTGGAATTGATTTGATATTTTTAATGTATTTTTTAGTTTTCTTAGTATGGCTTTTATTTATTCGCGGTCGACCATGACGGTCGACCGTGGCTCCAACCAAAGACTTTCACGGTCTACCGTCGCGGTCGACCGCCAGCTTTTAAAGTTATTTTTCAGTGTTTTTGTGCTTCGCGGTCAACCGCGAGATTTCCACGGTCGACCGCCGATCTCATAATTGCTTTCCAACGGCTATTTTCTGATTTAATTTTCTGGGGATGTTTTGGTCTTTTCAAGTTTGTTTTGGCTGATATTTTGAGTGGGTATAAATACCCCATTGCTGCTCTCTTTCAAATAACCAAGTTTTATTTACAGTGAAGTTTTAACAAAAATCTTAAGTGTGTTTAAAGAGCTGTTTAAGCTATTTCTAATCATCTGCTTTAAAAGAAGTCTGCTACTACAAGAAGAGGCTTTTCATTTCAACTGAGGATCCTATCCTCATCATCCTCTACTGCTCTTCTTGTTTATTGAAAAGTTTTCCTAACTCATCCTTTCATATAGCTTATAATTTTATTTTCATATCTTAGCTATATTTATTGAGTTACATATTTTTTCATTCACTGTTATCACACACACAATATTGAGCTTAATATCTTCATACTATATAGTGTGGGTTGTGGGGTGTGATTTAGTGAGTGTGAGCTTCATTTGCGTTCTTATTTGTTGTTAAGGACAAACCATTGTATTTAATCTTTATTTGTGAGTATCACTTGTAATACACTTGTACACCGAGAGAAGTGTGAAGCGAGAGATGGGGTCGAATCCAATAGGAGTGGCGTCGGTTGACGAACCTAGGGAGAGGTTGCATCCGAGCACTTGAGGAGGAGGACACGGGCTAGGTTCCTACACTTAGTGTGTAAAGTGTGATTGAATAGTATTTGTTGTGTGAGAGTTTTCGGTAAGCTCATAAACCGAGTGTGTAGAAGTTCCGGCTTCCAAACCGGATTGTGATAGTGGAGATCTCCTCGAGGTTAGGAGCGGGGACGTAGGTCGTGGTGACCGAACCTCGTAAACATATCGTTTGTTTGTGTTTTACTTAGCGTAATTTTTATTTGTGCTTATTCATATCTTTCTTGCTCATATCTATCTTATATCATTCGTGCAAGAACAAATTAATCAATATTATTTTAATTGGTTTTTAATCGGGATTAGATTAGCATAAGACCCTAATCACCCCTCTCTAGGGTCTAACAGTCTCCCTCGATGCTTGTGTCGAGTTTGCTTCCCTATGATGATTTGAATAAAGGCTGAATAAAGGCTGAGCTTGAGAATAAAGGCTGAATGCACAAGAAAGTCTTGCGTTTGGTTCTTGTTGAATCTCCCAAAAGTTCAAGAGCCAAAAGTCCTTTCTCCATAGCCATTCATGGCTTTTTATAGAGAAAGATGGTTGTAACCAACTCCTACGAATGTGGAAAGTGGGCATAACCACTCCTATAATTCAAGTATGCAGATTCTAACCGCTCAGGCGAACTAGACGAACATGCGAGGTTGACAGACAAATCCCCTTAAGCGTTCAGGCGAGCTTAAACCCTGATAGCGAGCTTGGATCATGCAGGCAAACCTCCTACAGGCGAGCTTGGGTTGCGTGGGTGAGATAAGCATTAAGGCAAGCTTAGCTAGTCTCAGGTGAAGTTATGATCTTCTAGCGAAGTCGGCGAACTAAGCTTTCAGGCGAGCTTAGCTAACTTGCGAGCTGGCGAACTAAGCTTTCAGGTGAGCTTAGCTCTTTTTTGGCTAAGTTCAATGCTCAGACAAACTTCACTCCAACTTGGATTCCTTATACTAATTCATCTAATCTATCCCAAATTTCATCTAATTTCATCTAATTTCTCTCCAATTAGGATTCTTTATACTAATTCATCTAATCTATCCTAAAATTCCCTTTTAGTACTCTCGGGCAAGCCTATTTTTTCGTACGTAAGTACTAATAATATTAATAACCTCTACACCTAAGACAACTTTTATTAGTATTATTCTATCTCCAAAGTACTAATAATATTAATAACCTCTACACCTAAGACAACTTTTATTAGTATTATTCTATCTCCAACTCTTCTTACATCTACAATTAATAACCTCTACACCTAAGACAACTTTTATTAGTATTATTCTATCTCCAACTCTTCTTACATCTACAATACTTTTTTTATTATATTATCTACAAGAACTCCCACTCTATTCCTATTCTTCTCTTTTCCCATGTACCAAAGTTTATATCCAGTCTTTTCAATTTCTCTAGATTTTTTACCTATACATTTAGTTTCTTATAAACAAATTATATTTATCTTTCTTCCAATTATGGCATCCACTAATTCCATTGTCTTTCTGGTAAGTGTACCTATATTCTAAGTAGCTAATCTAATTCTATTTTCTTGTAAAAGTCTTCTACCATTTTCCCTCTTAGACTATTCTAGTCTATGCTTAATACTATTAGGTACCCTAATAGTGAATTGTAGATTCTTAGAACATCATTGCTTACTTATCATTACACAGGGGTAACATCGATATAATGCGTCTCTTTTGGGGGATGCCCTAACATACCACCCTTGCTTACTTATCATTGCATCGGAATGGGATCGATGCAACATATCGCTGTGGGGACACCCCAACGAGTATATAATAGGATTCATTTTGCATGTGAATCCGACTATGTTTTACACTGGCTATCGGCTACCTAACACAACCCTCATCCTTTATCCTGGCTTGGGACAGGTGTAGGCTGTCTAAAAATCACTGCAGATAGCTAATCCCCATCAAACACCGATGATGGAAGTTACAATTTGACGGCTTCTAGAAGACTATAATTTAAAGACTTTCATGTAAATTGATGAAGGTTACAATCTGACGATCTTCATAACAACTGATGAAAACTCTAATCAATAGCCTTCACAATTAACATCGGGAGTTGCAATCTGACGAGTCTCACATATCAAAGAGCTAAAGCAAAGATTATAAAATGACGATCTTTGCAACGTTCTGACAGAAAGAGACTACAAATCGACGGTCTCTTCAAACCAAGACACGGAAGTCCTCCCCGTGTACCAGCATCAAGACACAGCACTTTTAGCCGTTGACGCAACTCAAGCTTGGCCACTAACGCAGCGCAAACACAGCCTCCGAAAGCTGCAAACGCAGCTTCTAAATACTGCCAACATAGCTTCTAACTACTACCAATGCAGCTTCCATCCACTACCAAACGCAGCTTCCATCCGCTGTCAAACACTGCCAAACGTAGCTTCCAACAAGATACCAACGCAGCTTCCAAATGCTACATACGCAGCTTCCAGACGCTGTAAACGAGCTTCCAGACGCTACGTTTGAACGCAGAATTCACGCCAGAACACAGATTTTGCGTTTGACTCGTTGAAACACAAGCTGAACGGTTTCAAAACCGTTTTCCACGATCTGAGGGGATCACAACTCCATTTAGAAGTGATTTAAGGGGCGGTTACATCCCATTAGCCCCACTTAAGAGAGAATTAAGGGGGCGGTTACACCCCTTAATCCCTTATAAATAACTAAGAAATCAGCTTAGTTCGGATCCTGGAGCTGGAGCCTTCTCTTAGGCAGCAAAGAAGAGATCTTGGGGGGGATTACTGGAGCTTTGGAGATCAGCAACAGGAGCTTTCTTCATCCTTGGCTTATAGACCGATTTCGGCTAAATTAACTCTTTCATAGAGTTTCAAACTCGTTCAGAGTTCTAAAACTTGCCATGTAAGTTCTCCACAACGTCAAATCATGAGGAGAAGACCACGTTCCAGTGAATCAAGATGTTCGGATCGTCAATAGAGAGCAAACTCGACGCTCGTATTCGAGGAAGGCACTCCATCGCCACTGTGAAGAACCCAGAATTAAACAAAGGGGAGAATCCAGATCAATTCTTCTCTCTTTTGTAATCAGGAAAT
>NC_033795.1:50868663-50964004 GCF_001876935.1 Asparagus officinalis
AAACTGGCTCGCACAGTGCCGAGCTACCATTTGGTGGCTCTCACAAAGAATTAAGATTTCGTCCATGATTCGATTTGATTCTGGAGAAGGTCAAAAGACAAAAGTTGTAGGTCTTTTCGTCAGTTTTCCAACGCATATTAAATCACCTCATTCTATGACCAGACACGAGAGTTTGAGCCAAAATACCCGAGGAGGTACAAACTGGCTCGCACAGTGTCAAGCCACCATTTGGTGGCACGCACAAAGAATTGAGATTTCGACCATGATGCGATTTGATTCTGAAGAATCTTAAAAGACAAAAGTTGTAGGTCCATGAATGACCAATATAGCCCTCAGTGTATGTTCCTTCCAAAACCCATCTGTATGAGGGGGGAAAACATTATCCAAGGAGAATTTGATCATTCAGGGGCCAAATCGCAAGGCTCCATAGGTTTTGTGGGATGTGTGAGCAATTTTAAGTATTTGACGGATTAATATGGCATTATTAGAAAAATTGAGTGACCAGTATCTAAATAATCTTAGGGTCTGTTCAGTTATTTCCTAAAAACCAAGAAATGGAAATGGAAAAGGTGAAAATCTCAAAAGTACTATTTCCTCCATTTCCATCCCTAAAACTCACCCACAACATCCAATAAAATATTATTTTCATCCAACAACTCATCCACATCATCTAATAAAATATTATTTTCATCTATCCAATCATCCATCACATCTAATAAAATATTATTTTCATCTAACAACTCTTCCATCACATCTAATAAAATATTATTTTTATCCAAACATCACTCAACTCATATCTTCTCATCATTTCAAATCACTCATATCATCCAATAAAATATTATAACAATTCACCTCATCTCATTAACATTTCATTTCTTTGTTTTCATCCCAAAAAGTTGTGAAAACACTTTTCTTAAGTGTGAGTCACACCACCCAATAATACAATGACAACTCATCTCATCTCATCTCATTTCTTATTTTTAAGAATGAACCAAACAAAAGAAATCAACAAACTACATGAAATAGGTTTCTTATAATTCATTTCCTTATTTTTTTCGCCAACTAAACAACATCAAAACTAGTTTTCTTAAAAAATCACTCACATCATCCAATAATAATGTGACAACTAACATCATTTCATCTCCATTTATTTGATTTCCTTCTTTTTTTAGGAAACCAAACACTCCCAAAACAATTCTTCTTAGAAATAGTTTTCTATTTCTTTGATTTCCCATTTTTTTTAAGGCAAACGAACAGACCCTTATGTAAAAATCCTTTTTCTCCATGATTCCCTTCAATTTAAATCTTTCCCCAAATCCCTCTATATCTTCCTCTTTCTCTTCCCTCTCCCTTCTCCGCTCTCCTCCCAATGCCAAACCCGTAATTTACCCACCCAAACGGAATCCCCCAAACGCCGTAAAAAAATGCTACCTCTCCTTCTCCTCCTCCTCCTCCTCCTCCCCCTCCCGTTACCGTTACCGTCAACCGCGGACCCAACGTCCGAGCTCTCCCTCCTCCTCTCAATCAAAACCTCCCTCTCTGCCCCCCTCGCCTCCTGGGACCCACTCTCAACCCCCGACTACTGCCACTGGCCAGTCGCGTGCGACCCGCTCTCCGGCCACGTGATCTCCCTCAACCTCACCGGCATCACGCCGTCTCCCATCTCCGGCAACATCCCATCCGCCATCACCAGCTTAACGGAGCTCCGTTACGTCTCCTTAAAAGGTAACAACTTCACCGGCCGAATTCCTGACGGTATAATTAACCTCAGGTCCTTAAAAGTCCTCGACTTTTCCTCCAACTCCCTCTCCGGTCGAATCCCCGGCGAACTCATCGGAATGGGGTTGCTCCAAACCCTAGACCTCTCGTTCAATAGACTCTCTGGTGAAATTAGAGTCGGCCCAGATTGTCAAAATTTGAACTTTCTGGACCTTTCTAATAATTTCCTCGTGGGCAGGATTCCGTCGGAGGTCGGTAGGTGTACAAATCTTAAAGCACTGCTCCTCCGTCGGAATATTCTGGAAGGGAGGATTCCGGCGGAGGTGGAGAAGCTTGTGGGGCTGGAGGTTCTTGATGTTTCGAAGAACAGTCTCACTGATAGGATCCCTAGAGAGATTGGGAGATGTTTGAATCTTTCGGTTTTAATATTGACGAATTTGGAGGGAAATGATGAAGAATTCAATGCTTTTGTGGGTGGAACCTCGCCGGAGATTCTTGGGATTCCTAGCCTGGAGATTCTTTGGGCTCCAAGATCAAATCTTGATGGAAGCTTGGTGAAGTATTCAAGCAATTTGTGTAGCTTGAGGGTTTTGAACCTGGGACTTAATTATATCACTGGTAAGTTTCCTCAATGGCTGGTTAGTTGTCGGGATCTTGAATACTTGGACTTGAGTTCAAACTATTTGGAGGGTTTTGTGCCTCAAGAGTTGGGAATTGGATGTATGGGTTACTTCAATGTGAGTGGTAATTCTTTGTCTGGATCTTTGAAGGGATTTCCGGAGAGGAATTGTTTGAAAACTTTGATCTTAGAGGAGAATTTTGTGAGCTCATACTATAGAAATCTTATTCAGGGTGAGAGAAATGGCAATGTGATTCTTCATGATTTCAGTTGGAACAATTTCAGCGGTTCATTGCCTTTGTTGTCATTAACAAGTGATCAAAATTCTTCATATGGATTGTTTTTGAATGACAATAAGTTTAAGGGATCAATCTCTGATGAATTCTTCAGATTATGTGGAGATCTAAGTGGGTTTTCAGTTAATTTGAGTAACAATCAGATATCGGGTGACATTGGGGTTCTGTCAACTTGCTTGGCGCTGAAGAGGTTTGAAGCAGCTAATAACAAGCTCGTCGGTGGAATTCCTTCTGATGTGGGCAATTTGAGTTGGTTAGCTTATCTTGATCTGAGAGGAAACAATTTGAATGGAAACATTGCCGATGAAATGGGAGTGGCTAACAGCTTACAAATGGTTCTTCTCAGCAATAACAGATTATGTGGAGCGATACCGATGAAGCTTGGTGAGATAACTTCTCTTAGGGTCTTGGATTTGTCAAGAAACTCACTTACAGGGAAAATACCTGAAACTTTGGCTAGTGCGAAAAATTTGGAAGTTCTCTTGTTTGATCACAACTTGCTCTCAGGCGAGATACCTCAGTCATTCTCTACACTTTCCCAACTTGAGACATTCGATGTTTCTTTCAATAATGTCTCTGGTGAAATCCCCCAACTCCACAGTCCAACCAAATGTGAATTTTTCAGAGGCAATAAATTTCTTGAGCCATGTCCTAAGTCAAACTCAACAGGGCCATCTGGGTTCCCTATTCACACTGGCCCATCATCAAAATTGGCTGCTGGAGGGAAAAAATTGAAGTCATTCACAGTGGCTGCAGTTGTTTCAGCTTCTGTTATAGTCTGTGTTCTTGTGATCTTGGTCCTTGTATTGGTTGAAGGAAAGAGGAAGCTTGTTCGTCTTTCAAGCCTAAAACAAAAGGTGGTGGTGATATTTTCAAATGCTCCTGCAGAGTTAAACTATGAAAGTATAGTGAGAGCCACAAAAAATTTCAGTATCCAAAACTTGATAGGAACTGGTGGGTTTGGAGCTACATACAAAGCTGAACTGGTCCCAGGCTTTTTAGTAGCAGTGAAGAGGCTCTCAATGGAAAGATTTCAAGGTCTCCAACAGTTCGACGCGGAGATTAAAACCCTAGGGAGGATTCGTCACAAGAACCTTGTCACACTAATAGGTTATCATATGGGAGAAATCGATACTTTCCTTATTTATAACTATCTACCCGGTGGTAATCTTGAAGCATTCATCCGTAACATGTCAAATAACAATGTGGGCTGGCCTGTGATTCACAAGATAGCTTTGGATGTAGCTCAAGCTCTGATTTATCTTCATTATTCTTGTGTCCCCCGAATCGTTCATAGAGATATAAAGCCTAGCAACATCTTGCTTGATGATAAGCTCAATGCCTATCTATCAGATTTCGGGCTGGCTAGGTTATTGGAAGTTTATGAGACTCATGCAACTACAAATGTTGCTGGGACTTTTGGCTATGTTGCACCGGAGTACGCAACTACTTGTAGAGTCTCTAGTAAGGCTGATGTTTATAGCTATGGAGTAGTGCTTCTTGAATTGATTTCTGGGAAAAGGTCTCTTGATTCATCATTCTCGAATTATGGAAATGGGTTTACTATTGTCTCCTGGGGGAGGTTGTTGATTCATGAGGATAGGCCTAGTGACTTCTTTTGTCCATCCTTGATGGAAGCTGGGCAGAAAGAGAACTTGGTTTTGATGTTGAGGCTTGCATTGTCTTGTACTGTGGAGTCTCTCCCTGTTAGGCCGTCAATGAAGCAGGTTATAGAAAGATTGAAACAATTGAAGAACTAGGGGATGGTACGTGATGCTGAATCTTTTAAGAAGAGCTTAAAGGGTTCTTGAGTTTCCTGATCGAGGGAGACAGATTGAGGTGAGACAGTATCTTGTGGAAGCATATTTCAGTTCTCTGTTCGAAAAATAAAGAGAAGACCAGATTTCTGCATTCAAAAGAATGAGGGTAATTTTTGTCTTATTTGAGGATCTCTGAACATGAGTCGCCTAACTGGCATTGAACATATCATATTCCACTTCTTAATCTTCTTCAAGTCTATTTATCTGGGTGATCTCTTGATTATCACTTAATGATCAGTTGCAGGCGCCTCTTTTCTTCTGTAGAAAGACTAGAATACAGATGGTGTGTGCGCGCGTGTGTGCATGTTATTTGTTTGAAGCCGTCCAAGGCTTGGATGATACTTTATTTGCAGATTAAACCTTCCTCCATTCTGTTAATTTAATGATTATGCTATTTTTCTGCAGGTAGCATCAGGAGAGAAGCATGTGAATCTGAAAGACCTGTATTGTTCTGCTCATCCTAGGTAAAGCATCAATTCTTACTCCGTTATATCTTTGCGTCTGATGATTCTAGATTCTTAAAAGTCAATTAATTTTACATCCTTAAGTAGTAATTTGGTTTGTAATTTTGGAACCTGAATGGGGGACTTAGTTCTCTGAGGAAGTTACCACATACTAAAAAAATCAACCCGATTCAGATGTTCTCCAACTAGGAAGTAATTGGAGAGAGACTAATTCTCTCAATCCTTCACGTCTATCTCAATTCCAATGTGTGATATTGCGCCACGTAAGATTTTCACCAATGGTTTTGACTATAGTAGTTTTCAAGTTTACTAGTGGTTTTCAAGATCATAGTGGTTTTCAAGATAACAATGAAGACCTTATGTGGCATGATCTAATCCATTGAAAGCGATATAGATGGTAATTATTGAGAGAATTGTTGATGCGAAACAATGTATATGCAGGTGCAAGATCAGGGACAACAATGCTTCGCCAAATGAGCGATCGATCTAGGCAGGAAGCTCAAGAACAAATTGCAGTTTTCAATGGTTTTTAAGCAAAAGTGCAATGTACTAAGTTCAAACCCTTTTGTAAATTATTTAGAAACTAAATGTAATGGTTCGTTCTCTTAACACAGTTCAACTTGTAATATTTAGACTAGCAAATATACTTGGCAACTGAATCGCTCGCTCACTAATCAACTGAATACAGCACAATCAATTGATAATAAAATTGAGAATAACACATACGCAATAGTAGTTTCGAAAATACAGGGTCGAAAGAAAACAAAACCTGCGTCGGGCTGAACTAATTCAAGTCTGATCCAACACAAATCAGACCCAAATAAAATGGGCCAGGCCTGCTCAAAGAACCAGATCCGTCAGATCTGTTTGGTGCTGCTTCGGCCTGAGGAGAGGAAGGTGATGGTTGCTCGAGGACGACAAACGACAGCGACCTTCGAAGGCTGGGACGGCGGCGGCTGTTCCAGGGACTCGAGGCTGCTCGAATGTGGAGGAGTAACAAGGACAGCAGGGGAAAAGGGAACAGGGAGGAGCGGCGGCCTTGTGGAGAGGGATGAAGGGCGGTGACGTGGATGACGCCGTGTGCGATGACGTCGAACTGTCAACAACGAAGGCAACAAGTCTAGGAGAGGATGTAGCAGCAGAGGGAGGAGGCGAACAAGTGAAGACTCGTCGGATAACTTAAGGCTTGGACGGGAACAGGGGCTGCTCAGAATATGGGAAAACAGGAATGGGGAAAACGGGTCTGGAGGAGGAGATTGGGATCTGGGGCGTTGGTGGTTTTTGAGGAGAAGATGGCCGGGAGGAAGACTTGGGGTCTTTGGGGCTGTTCGGTTGGGGAAAAACAGGGGAGGGAAGTTTGGTGCTGGTGGGTGGATCTGCAGGAGAGATGAACGAGAGAGGGGTTTGATGGAGTGGAGGTGGTGTTCACGAGGGAGGAAGGAGGAGTTGATGGCTGGGAAGAAAACAAAGAAAACTAATTAACCTAGGGTTTCACACCACTTAATTAGGCTAACACAAATAATTTTCTTCATTCATTCTTCAATAATTTCTCTGATTACAAGAGTTTCTTAAATAGGAATTACAGATTTGGAATATCCTCTAAATCCCTCAAATCACTCTCATAATCAATTACATTCAATCAGCTCAATAACTACCAAATAAGAATCAAAATTTCCCTCAAATCACTCTCATAATCAATTACATTCAATCAGCTCAATAACTACCAAATAAGAATCAAAATTTAAAATTCAAAATTCGAAAATCTGAAATTCAAATTAATTATTACATCTAAATTCAAAACCATAATGCTGAAATATTGCGCCTCCTGCGCTGATAAACTCGGCGAAAATCTCGAGCACGCGTCTGAATGTCCTCATCATTCTCCCCGGGTGGGAGAGAACTCGACCCTGTCGAGTGTAAATCAGAACGGTTGTCATACTGCTCAAGAAGATCTGGATCCAGCCTCTGCAAGTCATCCCTATCGAGCCACGTGTCATCGGACTCAGGTCGTCCTTTCCAACGTACCAAGTACCTGCAGATACCACAATTGCTAGTAGAAACAATGTTATCATCAATAATAGTATTAATGTCATGTGCTGTATATGTGGGTGATATCTGGGGAAGTGGAGGTAAATGGGAGCTCTCAGAAATAGGCTCTGGGGTAGGCTCATCAACCAGTGGGTTGTCAGGATTAAAATGTGGGCCTTTGTACTCTACTAAATCCTCAATATTAAAAGTCGAACCAATATTAAAACCTTCGGGAAGGTCAAGAACATAAGCATTATCATTAATTTTCTTGAGAATTTTAAAAGGTCCTGCACTTCGCGCATGTAACTTTTTAACATTCCCGGAGGAAACCGTTCCGGACGTATCCGAACCATCACATAATCACCAACATTAAATTCTTTAAACTTCCTTCTTAGATCTGCTCGCATTTTATAGTTAGCATTGCTGTCATTGATCTTCTTACTGATGTCTTTATGCAAGTCATGAATGCGAGTTGCAAATGTAGATGCTGACTCAGATACTCTATGATGTGCAGACACGGGGACAAGATCTATAGGCTGTCTAGGTTTGTAACCATACACGACTTCAGCTGGACTGACACCTGTAGACCTATTAACAGAGTTATTATAAGCAAATTCAGTAGTAGGCAAATGTTGATCCCAACTCCTAAGATTCTCACCAACTAGCGATCTCAATAGGTTACCTAAACTCCGATTGACTACCTCAGTTTGACCGTCAGTCGGGATGAAAGGCCGTAGAGAATTGAAGTTTAGTTCCCATTTTGTGCAAAAGGGTTTTCCAGAAATAACTTATAAATTTAACATCCCTATCTGACACGATTGTTTTCGGAAGCCCGTGCAGTTTAACAACTTCGTTGAAGTATAGCTTGGTCACATGAGAAGCGTCGGAAGTTTTGAAACACGGTATGAAGTGGGCCATTTTGGAGAAACGGTCCACAACAACAAGGACAGAATCGTGTTTTCTAATCGTTTTCGGAAGTCCTAACACGAAATCCATGCTAACGTCCTGCCAGGGACAATTTGGCACAAGGAGAGGAGTGTACAAACCAGTGTTTTGCTTACGTTATTTCGCCAGCTGACAGATGTGACATCGACCCACTAGTCTAACAACGTCTCGTTTAATGCTTGGCCAATAGAAGCGACTTTCCACTGCCTCAACAGTCTTGTTATTCCCAAAATGTCCTGCAAGGCCTCCAGCGTGTAATTCCCAAATTAAGAATTCTCTCAGGGAGGTGTCGGGAATACACAACTTGCGAAGATGGAAAAGATATCCATCTTTCATGAGAAAATCATCAATTTCACGAGTCACTCCATCATTCAGCAAAGTATAAACTTCGCTAAAATCAGGGCTCGATTCATATTGGTCTTTAATTTTCTTAAAGCCGATTACTTCCGCACTTAAAATGGAGAGAAGGTGTAGGTGGCGGCTGAGTGCGTCGGCGGCCTTATTTTCTACTCCTACCTTATGTTTGATCGTGTAGGTATAATCCTGGAGAAACTCAACCCAACGATCATGTCTAGCGTTCAACTTCTTTTGGGAGTGAATATATCGAAGAGCTTCGTGGTCAGAATATATGACGAATTCCTGAGGTAGTAGATAGTGACGCCAGTGTCGAAGAGATTGTATCACCGCATAGAACTCTTTATCATAGGTGGAATATCGTTGCCTAGTGTCATTCAGCTTCTTACTAAAGTAAGCAACGGGATGTCCTTCTTGAGATAGGACTCCACCTATACCAATACCAGAGGCATCGCACGTAATTTCGAAGACTTTAGAAAAATCAGGCAGACGCATAACAGGAGCCTGCGACATTCTTTGCTTGATCTCTTCAAATGCTTTGGTAGCAGTTTTTGACCACTCGAACTCACCTTTCTTCAAGCAATCGGTAATAGGGGCCATGATGGTACTAAAGCCCTTGATAAACCGACGATAAAAAGTAGCGAGCCCGTGAAAGCTTCGAACGTCTCTAATGCTCTTAGGTTCGGGTCATTCTTCGATAGCTCTAACCTTTTCAGGGTCAGCGGATACTCCTTCAGACGAGACCACGAATCCTAGAAAAATGACTTGCTGTGTAAGAAAAGTACATTTCTTAGGATTAGCATAAAATTGCTCTTTTCTTAACACGGCACAGACTTGACGCAGATGGTCCACATGCTGCTCACGAGAGTTATTGTAAATAAGGATATCGTCGAAGTACACAACCAAAAATTTTCCTGTGAAGGGGCGGAGTACTTGAGTCATCACTCTCATAAAAGTGCTCGGAGCGTTAGTCAACCTAAAGGGCATGACCATCCATTCGTACAATCCATGTTTCGTCTTGAAAGCGGTTTTCCATTCGTCACCGGGACGGATGCGAATCTGATGGTAGCCACTCTTAAAATCAATCTTAGAGAAGATGGTGGCTCCAGACATTAAGTCAAGCATGTCATCCAACCGGGGAATGGGGAAACGATATTTCACCGTGATCTTGTTGATTGCATGGCTATCCACACACATACGCCATGTGCCATCTTTCTTGGGCGTCAGTAATGCGGGAACCGCACAAGGGCTCATGCTTTCTTTCACAAAGCCCTTCTTCAACTGCTCATCAACTTGCCTTTTTAGCTCTGCATGCTCATTGGGGTTCATCTGATAGTAAGGTAAATTGGGAAGGGTTGCTCCCGGGACTAAATCAATTGCGTGTTGGATATCACGCATCGGGGGTAATTGGTCTGGGAGGTCTTCAGGGAAGACGTCAGAAAATTCTTCCAACACAGTAGCGACTTCTTGGGGAACCACGTTAGAAATATCCTTCGGAGCTTCTCTAGCGGCGAGGGCAAAAATAGGAGCTCCGTTGGCCTGTTCACGATCAATTTCTTTGGCTCCAATCAGGTTAACACATTGGGAAGATTTATTTGGGTCGGTCTTCTTATCATTTCCTTTTGGTTGAACCGGAAGGATCTTGACCTTCTTCCCGTCGTGTTCGAACAATAGCATGTTGGATCGCCCGAAGATATGAACGCCGTTATCAAATAGCCAGGGCCTTCCAAGAATAACTTGACCCACATCCATTTTTAAAACATCGCACCAAACTTTGTCCTTATAAATGGCAAATTGAAGAGGGACTAGGCATCTCTCTTGGACATTGAGGGCGGTGTCGTTAATCCATGATACCTTGTATGGATTAGGATGGGGTACAACCTTGAGACCAAGCTTAGCGATCACAGCTTAGGAAACCGCGTTAATACAACTTCCACTGTCCACGATCACTTTATAATTTTTATCACCAATCTTTGTGAACGTATGGAAAATGGAAGTACGTCTCCAATCATCAACAGCCTTGGGTTGAGAGATGGCGCATCTGACAACTGATACAGTAGGAGTTTCAATTTGTCTAAGACAACCTAAGATAGTATCATCTGCATCATCCTCGAAATCATCGGTATCATCGTCAATTTGATGGACAAACTCGTCACCGTCAGGTTCAGGTTCGTATTCGTATTGCCCATCAATGATAGCAACCTTATGACGGGTCGGACAGTTCGCAGAAACATGCCCATACCCTTGGCATTTGTAGCACTTGACGTGAACACCAATTTTGGAGAAATCTTTCTCCGGTCCTTTGCCTTTGGGGTCGACTTTAGACTGGGAAGAACTGGGGTTAGATCGACTCGGAGGATGACTAGAAGTAGTGGCACGGGAAGAATGAGTTCTAAAATCCTGATTCCTATAAGATTGATGGGATTTGGCTTCATCTAGATCTTGAACTAATGCGTAAGCTTTCTCAAGAGTGTCTATTCCCCTAGCAAAGAGTTCGTTTTGCAGATCGCTTCTCAATCCAGCTCTAAATTTCGACAAAACTTTCATTGGCGCCTCTTGCTCAATGGTGTTGCATCGAGTGAACAGTTCGTCAAATTGTGCGACGTAGTCTTTCGCAGATTTGGTTCCTTGAGTGAGACGGTGCCACTTATCTAGCAATTGATGATAAAATGATGGCGGGAGGTATTTCTGCTTAAGTTCGTTGGTCATTTCTCGCCAAGTGGTAATCGGTAACTCACCTCTAATGTGCCTCAACGTTTCGAGGTTGGTCCAATATTGGCAAGCAGGTCCGGTAAGTTTCATTGCAGCGAACTTGACCTTTAGGGGTTCCGTCAGGACGTACCAATCAAAGTAACGATCCATGCTCTTTAGCCAGTCCAAGAAAGCTTGTGGGTCGAGCTTGCCGTCAAAGGTTGGTGCGCTGATCTTAATACTCCTCAGGTATTGCGCATCCGGATCAGGTACCGGTTGATGTGGGGGTCGCTAAACGATGTTTCCATAGCCTTGACCTTGCAGCGACGGGGCGAAGTGTTCATAACCTTGACCTTGCGGTGGCGGGGTTGCAACACGTGTTTCTTCGAGTCTAGCAAACTTTTCGTTGGTTTCATTCCGGAGATTTGCTAAACCCTGAACTACGACACCTAATTGTCCTGCTAGCTCATCGAGTTTCTTATGGAGTTCAGGATCGCTACTGCCTGACATACTGGACTCACTAGTCGACTCACTTGATTCTCCTAAACGATAAGGTAGACCGGTACGGGTGGGCATGAACTAACAAGTAAATGCAATGAAATATGTGTACTAAATAACCAAAGAGATGATTTTTTTTTGACTCAACTAATAAAAATTTCCTAACCTAAAACCAGGTGCTCTGATACCAAAAATGATGCGAAACAATGTATATGCAGGTGCAAGATCAGCGACAACAATGCTTCGCCAAATCAGCGATCGATCTAGGCAGGAAGCTCAAGAACAAATTGCAGTTTTCAATGGTTTTTAAGCAAAAGTGCAATGTACTAAGTTCAAACCCTTTTGTAAATTATTTAGAAACTAAATGTAATGGTTCGTTCTCTTAACACAGTTCAACTTGTAATATTTAGACTAGCAAATATACTTGGCAACTGAATCGCTCGCTCACTAATCAACTGAATACAGCACAATCAATTGATAATAAAATTGAGAATAACACATACGCAATAGTAGTTCCGAAAATACAGGGTCGAAAGAAAACAAAACCTGCATCGGGCTGAACTAATTCAAGTCTGATCCAACACAAATCAGACCCAAATAAAATGGGCCAGGCCTGTTCAAAGAACCAGATCCGTCAGATCTGTTTGGTGCTGCTTCGGCCTGAGGAGAGGAGGGCGATGGTTGCTCGAGGACGACAAACGACAGCGACCTTCGAAGGCTGGGGACGGCGGCGGCTGTTCCAGGGACTCGAGGCTGCTCGAATGTGGAGGAGGAACAAGGGGAAAAGGGAACAGGGAGGAGCGGCGGCCTTGTGGAGAGGGATGAAGGGCGGTGACGTGGATGACGCCGTGTGCGATGACGTCGAACTGTAAACAACGAAGGCTACAAGTCTAGGAGAGGATGTAGCAGCAGAGGGAGGAGGCGAACAAGTGAAGACTCGTCGGATAACTCAAGGCTTGGACGGGAACATGGGCTGCTCAGAATATGGGAAAACAGGAATGGGGAAAACGGGTCTGGAGGAGGAGATTGGGATCTGGGGCGTTGGTGGTTTTTGAGGAGAAGATGGCCGGGAGGAAGACTTGGGGTCTTTGGGGCTGTTCGGTTGGGGAAAAACAGGGGAGGGAAGTTTGGTGCTGGTGGGTGGATCTGCAGGAGAGATGAACGAGAGAGGGGTTTGATGGAGTGGAGGTGGTGTTCACGAGGGAGGAAGGAGGAGTTGACGGCTGGGAAGAAAACAAAGAAAACTAATTAACCTAGGGTTTCACACCACTTAATTAGGCTAACACAAGTAATTTTCTTCATTCATTCTTCAATAATTTCTCTGATTACAAGAGTTTCTTAAATAGGAATTACAGATTTGGAATATCCTCTAAATCCCTCAAATCACTCTCATAATCAATTACATTCAATCAGCTCAATAACTACCAAATAAGAATCAAAATTTGAAATTCAAAATTCAAAAATCTGAAATTCAAATTAATTATTACATCTAAATTCAAAACCATAATGCTGAAATATTGCGCCTCCTGCGCTGATAAACTCGGCGAAAATCTCGAGCACGCGTCTGAATGTCCTCATCAATTGTACCTTCTCCAATTACCATATAACTGGAGAGGATCCAGATCCCAACCAACGACATCCTTCCTTGTAATATGTGCAGAGGTTAGGTGAGAAATCTGTTAATTTTTCTCTCGCTGTTCCTTATTTCCATCATTTATTCTATCATGGAAAGTTTAGTCAACTTCTATGGCATAATGAAATTCTGGTTTAACAATTAAAAATGCCTGTTATATATGGGTCATTTCGTGTATATTCCATGACACTGATTCAGTTTTTAATTGAGCATTATTTTGGACATCACATGGATCCTGTAATATAGGAAAACAAGCAAATTTATGATTTTACTGTTTTTTCATGATCAGACCTTACACATTTCCGGCCATTTCCTGTTATTTTATGACTCTCATCACTTTCTTCTATAAGTGAAGTTGTTTTAGGCATAAATCTAGCTATTAAAATTGAAGAAAATTGGTTCATTTAGCATCCGCATTCCACTGTTGAAATTTGTTGAAATTTGTGATGAATTTAATGCACGCACAGCAAGCACATATATTTTCCATACACACAAAATAATATCATCGAACATTTCTGTGTTTAGACATGGTAGTATCCTTTTCATCCATTTCCGTATTCATACATGCCTATATTTACCTAACAATTTATTACAGATCTTAGGATTATTTGCAATGTGTACTGTATTTGTTGCTTATCTTAGTTTTTTTAAATTATTTCTAATAAATATGTCACTGTGTATATTTTACCCTTTAAAATTGCTATTTTAATGTAAAATTTGAACTTTTTCATATATCATTTTACTATTGTGTGAGCATGAATCAACACCATGTTTTCATCAGGCCTCTTTGGATTGTCATTCTCATGTGGACTGATCATCATGCAGAATAATTCGTGTTTAATTGATGAGCTTAAGAGGCTGATGACTGATATTCAGACGCAACTTCCTAACTTCATATCTCTGTCATATTGCATACTACCTCACAGAAGACAACAATTTAGATTAGCACATACACCCAGAAGTTAATATATTTATTATAAGCTAATACAAAAGAACAAACATAATCGTGCATTTCTCTTCCAGGTTCATTTGATGATACATGATACAAGTAGACATTGATCCAGAAGATCTTTGGAATTTTTACCACCTTCTTAAGCTGGCTATCAGAGATCCGACGCAATTGCTCTTTTATCCTGGCTCGAGATAGACAGTAAAAGGATAACATTAGAGCATAGCACTGACAAAGTCAGAATGACGAAAACCCTGCGAAGTACATAAATTACTGAAATTGATGAAGGAAAATTTGAGGTCTTTCCCTGCTAAGGTTTTGCATTCAGATGTAAAAAATGCTTATTATTCCAAAGATTTCTTTATGTACATGAGAAATACCTGTTTCTTAACCTAATATTTGATTAAAATTATAGTTAGAACATATTTGTCAACAGATCAAATTGATTAAGGATCCGTTTGTTTCTCCATGTAATTCGTAGAACCATTCAATAATACCTCATCCAACTTAAGCAAGAAAGTATGGCGCTATATAATGCCTATTTCCATTGTGGTCCAATCCCCGATTCAGAAACTGGCGCCATCGACTTGTTCCAAAACATTTAAGATAATGAGTTTCAGAACTAAGTGACATAAATCTCAAATAAGAACATTTGCATGACACAAATCATCAGTTTCCTTCACAGTAGACCAACATTCAACAAAAGCTAAAGTTATACCAAAACCAAATACACTACAATTCCTTCTGCCAATAATCAAATACATATAATTTTCTTAAAGAACCTATACCTAACCAAACAAATACATACCCATTTCAAACCCCAAACACCCCATTTCCTCTCCTGCTAAATCTAACTCCTACTTATTCTCTCTCAAAACCTCCATCCCTATTTCATTCCTTCCCCTATACTTGTACCTTTTTGCGAAAAACAAGAACACACAGAAATTGATCATACTCAGCACAGCCAGCAACCAATACAAGTAATCAAACCTCCCATAATTTATATTCTGAGCAAGCCATGAATTCCTCCCTTCAGCCTCATTCCCCGTTACTGCCTTAACAATATTATTCAGTATTGAAGCCACGAAACAACCCAATCCTCCAGCAACAGCAGCATAAGCTGAACCAACACTCCTCATAGCATCAGGAGCCTCCTGATACAAGAACTCCAGAAGACCCACAATACAAAATACCTCAGCTACTCCAATCAAGCAGTATTGTATCAACAACCAGTATGCACTCAAGTCGGGCATAGCAGATAAAAACAGAGCTTCATACCCATTCCTTACAGCATAGTTCCTTCTGTACCGCTCAAAAGCTCCCGCCCAAGCAACAGAGAGGATCGATACTACTAAGCCCAACCCTACCCTTTGAAGTTGAGTTGCTCCTTGAGGGTGGCCTGTGATGCGACGAGCTAGAGGGGCAAAAGTGTAATAATAGAGTGCAAGGATGAGGAAGATGCTGACACCAGGAAAGACGGGCATGCAAGTTACTGGGAGCTTAAGATGGCCCATGTGGGTGTTGAGAGTGTAAGCTTGTTGAACCGAGAGAGTTAAGTATTCGGTTAGGACAACACTGAGCATTATAGTACAAGCTGGTACTGGTAGAAGTTTGAGTAGGATCTTGACTTCTTCGACTTGTGTTACCGTGCAGAGGTTCCAGGGGCTAGGGTTCGGACCGTCTTCCTTCAGTTGTAGAGCTGCTTTGTCAAGAAACCTGGGGTTTCGAGAGAGAATTAAAAGGAAAATTGATTAAGTGGTCTATCACATTGTACATTGTAATTCCATGCTTATTTTGAAATATAATTCCCATGAGCATCTTGTATATCAGAGAGTAATTGCCTCTTTTGAAACAAAGTTATTTTTAACAACAACAAAGAAAAAACATTATTCGGTTTTGGTTGACAATGTTAGCAATATTCGGGATCAACAGACCATTTTCTATTTTCCTCATGGAATTTGCAATTATACAATGCTTGATTTTTCTCAACTCATCATTTTCTTCATTGACTTCAATTAAGCTCTGTTAAGAACCAACTCTTTGACTAAATTAACAGTCACGTCTTTCGACTTACAGACTTACACTGTTAATAGAATAGTATTCATGAAATACACAAAGGGCGACATACCAAGTGTTGGTAAAACATCGTGCAGAAACAAGTCAATTTTCTCACGGCTGGCTACTTCCATATTTCAAGAAATTTTCTCCCCTCTAAATCTAAAGGAAAGGGTGGGTTTTACCTAATATGTTCAAATATTTACAAAATTGTAGAAGAAGTACTCAGTATTTAATATGGTTAATTACTTTTGGACCCAAAACAACAGGCTAATTATGGGACAAGTGAAATGTAGCTTTGTTAGCTATTGATTGATATTGGCTAGAATCAAAGAAAATGATACACTGTAACTTGTCTCATACTTGATCCCAAGGATGTTGCGTCCAAAAAGAAGTCCCACTTAATATGCTACCAAAACAATGCTACTAACAGAAATAAATGTCATAAAAATATTTATGATTTATTTCTACGAACTCTTTTGAGTCATGCTATTTTATTGCTAATTTGTCTATGCAAGACACCTCCTTCCCATAGCATTTACCTTGAATTCTTGTTAGAGTTAAATGCATATGCACCCCCCCACCCCCCCTGCAGATTTACTATTTTGAACTTTCTGCCCTAGTAGTTTTATTGTTGCAGATAGACACCCTGGTTAAATCTTTTGTGCCTCTTTTACCCATAGATAGACTCTCTAGTTTCTGCCAAATTTGATCCAGGTAAAAGAGTCAACAAAAAGAAGGTTTTAACCCAGAGGATCTACCTGCAACAATGAAATTACAAGTGGACTAAGTTCAAAACAATGATACTACAAGGTGTCTATGCGCACATAATCTTTCTTATTGATGCAAACGTATGAACCATAAAAACCTGAAGTTACCTGAAATCATCTGTATGCTCTATTTTCTGACTGCCCTTGATGGCAGATCTCTTGCCAGGAAGTTCATAAAGCCCAACTAAGTCACTGTCAGAGAAAGGAACTTTCCTCTTCCTAAAGGCAGCAACCAAGACCTGAGCAATTCTCGTGAGAGGACTACCGCCCGGTAACCGATGCCTATAAAGTGGCGTGCCAAGGAAAAATACAAGGTTCGACATTCCCATTGCAATGGCTAAAGCACCAAAAGCAGAACCCCATCCATACTTCATTTGAATATATACCACCATAGTGAAAGCTATAATAGCACCAATGGTGACTGAGAGATAGAAGAAATTGAAGAATCTATCCAAATGTGTCTTGTAGTCTCTACTCCTCTCATCGAACTGGTCAGCTCCGAAAGAGGAGACACAAGGCCTTATCCCTGCAGCTCCAAATCCAGTTATATAGAGGACTGTGTTAAGGTAAGCCATCTGCCATTGTTTTGGCTGCTCACAATTGCCAAGGAGAATGGATAGCTTATCACATTGGGACTGACTTGGTGTGAAGATGTGCATTGTTGCACACAAAGTTATTCCCGTTAAACCCTGTTTTCATTAATCATATGAAGACTGATTCAGTACTAGAAGAATGGACTTCTAAGTTGCATGAAAACGGGCACGGGTACTGGTACGGGTGCGGGTACGGGTAAGGGACACGGCAAAACTGTAAAATGTAGGGTACGGGGACACGACTACATATACATTTTGAATTAATAATGTACATGAGATAATTTTTCCCCGCTTCATTGGTCATTAGAATTAAAATTCCGATCACATTCTTGAGTTTCTTTTATCATATTGATTATCGTGAATTGTAAATTACTCATTTTTTTGCGAGACATCTAAACGACCCATTAACTATATAGTTTTGAACTTGGGTATGGACTGAAACGAACCCGACCCGTATCTCATTAGTTTCAAAAGACGGATGTGAAGTGTAAGCTCTACGTCCAGGAAGTCTTTGACAAGTGTTTTAAATTAACACATATATCTTATAATTGAGTACATGTTGTAATAAATGCATGCATATATTCAAGAAGTGTCCATGAAGTTTGGGTACGGGAAAGTGTCGGGTACGTGTCCGGTACGGGTACGGCTTCAATATAGAAGTACCCGGGTAACATAGATGGACTTTTTGTTGTAGTTATCTTTGTCAAATAGGTAACGGTCTAGTTTCTCACGTTCAAAAATTTCTAAACTTTTAGATAAATTGGGATTAGAGTGAAGCTAGAGGAAACGGGCATTTTACTTGCCATAGAATTTTACATAATAATATCAACGTTAATTTTCACACTTCAGCAGGCATATTCATACTACAAAATATGAATATACTTCATTTATTAAAAGAATTAAAATGACATTAAAATGAAAATATTATTTCAAGAGTCCTACTATTCCAAATAAAAGTTGACTTAGATCGCATGAAAAAAGAACTGTTTTAAGTTTTTGTTGTCTCCTTGTCAGGCAAAGATACTGCACGTGATACCGTTTCCATGTGAGGTTAAGTGGTTAAACGTATGTGACTTTTCAATAATTCTAAGGTACAAAAAATTGAACAGTGAATGTCTAAACGCCTTTATGGTGGACCCTCAACTATCATTTTGTTTATCTACAGACACAGAATGGAAGCTATGTATGGTTTACATTTCCTTGTTTACTTTGTCGACATGAGCAGTTAAAATTACCAAAATAAAATTTGAATACCTTTTAACCCTAACTTATATTAACATCGTACCAGACATGTAGAGAGTATAATACCCTTCATATACGCGCAAAGTAGACAAAGTTTAAACAGATAGCTCAGGGCAGCAATAAAAATCGGGGAAAAAACATAAAAAAAAAAAGAAAAAAAGAAAAAGAAAAAGAAAAAGGCAAAGGAAAAAAAAAACTTGAAAGTTTTCAGATACATCAAAGTACCAATAGCAAAGTTTTCATATACAGCTGAATGGAGGCAGTAAGGTATGATATGTAATGTTGCTAATTAGCAGAGTCTTGACATCAAATACAGCTGAATGGAGAACAGAATTCAAAACAGACAACCCCAAAGACTTTGAATAAAGTATCCGTGGATCCCCTTACTTTCTAGCTCTTTATACAGTGAGATACTACTGTTACTTGGAACATGTACCACAGCTTCTTTCCTAGGTTAACTGCAATCAATATGAAACCTCATCGAATAAGTTTCCTGCTTCAATAACATATTACAAAATTTATCCATTTCATCCATTGCAAACTATTCACAAAGGAAAAGCACATTTCATTCAAAGACCTTCAACCATGACGAGCATGATATGTGCAAATGAGTTAGTTTGTCTGTAAGAAAAGAAACTGTAGCTATTTAAATGTAGAAGAGAATTGCAACTCTTGAAGTTCATACCAGAAGATATATAGTTGTAAAGATTGCTATTGTCCAATATCTACCAAGATAGGCATCAGCAAGGAAACCGCCAAGCACAGATGAGGCCTGAGATATCCCAAGGAAATTGTTGACTGCATTCGCTGAGCTAGAAAAGGGACGGTGCATCACATAGAACATAAATGTCACCATATTCACTGAAAGCCCAAAGTAAGCCATTCTCTCTGCCATTTCATTCCCTAAGACACAAACATGCATCGGAAACCGAACGTGAGATGGATGAGAGTATATGCAAAAAAAAAAGCATTACTTTTGGTCTCGGTATGATAGAATATAAAAAAATTTGAAATAAAGAAAGATTTAACCAATTCACTGAGATAAGGTAGTTGTCTTAGTTAAACTGGAAAAGGAAGGAGTGTGTGTCTAAAACCCAAAAGAATAAAAGCCTATATAAGAAATCAACAATGTTACACATGTTTTCTTATGCAACTTATTAAACACAGGCAAAATTAAATGCGCGTTCTATAATCTTAAAACTTACAAATTAAAGCAAAGAGATATTTTTTGCTAAGCTTCAAGTGAATCTTACTCAACTAAGGCAAAAAGAAAATTATAATTAATCTAGAACAAGCAAGTGTCAATAGTGAGTCAAGAACTTCGCCAGTTCAGGAAAGTCAACAAAAAAAAATCCAAGGGAGCAAAAAAGAGGAATTTACGAGCAAATTCACCATAACAGTCAAGATCTAACTCAATGGCAAAAGGGTTCTTTAGTATGTGCATGACTACATTTGTTAAAAATAACAATTGCAGACAGCATATATGAATTATAGTAGTGAATTATGACATCAGAATGTAACAAGCTGGAAAATGTCAGTTTACCCAATAGATAATAACTAGGCAAAACCTCAGTAGAGGTCCCTGATGTATTGGCCAAATATCACTTGGGTCCTTAATTTTTGGAAGTCATCATAGGGCTCCCTATTGTTATCTCCGTCATTAGTCTAGGTCATTTTCACAAAATTCTTAAATCTTGTTGATGTAGCAATGACGTGGTCCTATCATGATATTGCTACGTTTGCAAAACAAATTAGTGAGATCTAGGTTCAATACAAACTTGTAATTTTACTAAGTTTATGTTGATGTGGTAGTGATGTGACATGATAAACTTGAACTATTACTATTTTTTGCTAACATGGCAGTGCCACATCATCACCATGTCAGTCAAATATAACAGAAGTTTGTAAAAAGGACAAAGGCTAACGATGAAGGTAACGTTAGGGACTCTAACTGATGACTTCCAAACATTAAGGATCTAAATGATATTTGGCCAATACTTAAGGGAACTCTCCTGAAATGTTGCTAATAATCACTACAACTTGAATGTAAAAGCTTCTTTCTTTTTTTTTCCTTCTTGGGGATTTTTTTTGGATTTGGAGTTTTTTCTTTTTTTTTTGGATTGAGGAAGATTGATAAACTGAATTTATTATGAATATTGTCACAAAGAAGAATAGGACAAAATGGAGACACTGGTGCAAGAAAAGGGAAACAAAATTCATTGGCACAACTGCAATAAAATATTAGTAGAGAGTTAAGAGTGTTGCCAGTCCAGGAATGTGAACAAAAATCAAGAGGGACAGAAGGGGGGAATTTTTTGGCCAAATTCACTATATGACAGTCAACTTATAAGAATGTTTACTGTAAGCATGATTGCTATTTGCTAAACAAAGAATAGTTAGCTAAGAAGAGAACGGTGATTCTTTCATCATTTAAGGGGGGAAAATGGCGTCCAACACAAAAAGATGAACACAATAAAAGAGGTGAACTGGAGCTATACAAAACCTCATTCTACACTTAAATATACACAGTAAAAGAGGTCTGTGAGGGGGAAAAGGCTACAAGTTTGGTAAATTCAGGCGAAAAGGAGACGAAAATAGCAACAAGACAACAAGATGAACTACTTTTGACTCTACAAGATTTCTACTTTCTTTTTCTTCAACCCAACACATTAACCTACCAGGGATCATGTTTTCAGTTAATAAGACGCAATTACTTGATATATTCAAAATAAAAATTGTGAAGTAAATATCATCAGACACCTCCTAAAACAGGCTATTTAACAGGATAATCAATAAAAACAGAACTCAATTACTTAAAGATGTCGAAGTTTTACAAAGCAACATCAACGAAATTACTTCTCTCCTCATAAAACAAATCATTACCGAAAATGAAGAAGGCAGCAAGCCAACCCCCAGTCTTTGACAAATCCTCAATAGGCTTCCCCTTTATATTCACTGGCGTCGTGCCCACCACATAATCCCCCCCGATGATCTCCGCCGGCGTCCTCCTCTCCTCGCTCGCCATGAAATAGCTCTCCAGCTTCCTCCTCCCCACCGCAGCCGGAGATTTCTCCGGCAAGCCCTCCGAAGACCTAATCTCTCTGGACCCCATATCTTTCCTCTCCTAATCTAGCGAAATCAGACCCAGAAGAGCATAAAGATTCGATCTTTGAGCTCGCTAGAGAGTGATCATGGAGTTGTGATGAGTGGGGATGGGTAATAAAGGCATGAACGGATCGCCAACCGCCTTCATTAATGGAGGCTCTAGCTATAATTGATGGCGGGAAATGGAGGTCCATTAAGGTGGGGTTTTTTTTTAATGGGGATTTATTATATTTTGACTTGATCTTGGGTGTCGCTTTCAGATTGGGCATTCTAGGGGTTTGGCAGGTTAAAAAAAAAAACGAAAAGAAAAACATAAACCTAGAATTGGCATGGGAGGTGCACGTTTATTACACAGTGGGATTTCCTTTTTTTTTTTTTTTTTTTTTTTTTTTGTTTCTGTGTACAATTTTTTTCTGCGTCCAAGTTGAGACAACAGTCGGAGTTACGGGGAGACTGTGCACATAAATATCTCCCCACTTTCATAAGTTTCCAGAATCTTTTGAGTTAACATGCGGCATGTTAGTTGCAGTAACTCTTTTTACAGATATAATTCCAAATTATGTACTATTTGTATGCTGCAAAAGTTCGGCGACTGCCAAGGAGTCTGAAAATTTCCTTGCATCAGCATGATTTGCAAAGGAAATTGCTCGCTCGTTTGACATGAGGTTAAAGAAATTAGGGTTAGACTTTAACGTTGTAATTATTATTCCAAGAAAATTAATGTGGGAAATATTGATATGTTTGATATAAACTTTCAATAAGAATAAAGCTCAACATCAGATAGGTCTCTCCACTCTCAAACGTCAAATATTCAAAAAAATTGTAAAAACACCCTCATAAATCATAACATACAAATAACACTAAAATTTCAAATCTCATAAACAACCCCCTAAAATTTTTAGGATTTGCAACGAAAAACCTAAAACTTTTAAAAATTGCACAGACTTTAAAATTCAATGTTTACAAAAAAAAGCCTAAAAGTTTTAAAATGAATACAGTACAAAAAAAATCTAAGAATTACAAACAACTCCTTAAAAAATTTTAAATTTGTAGAAAACACCCTAAAACCTTTTAAGTTGCCACCCTCAAAAATGTAAAACTTAAAGAAAAATCTTCAAACCTGCAAATAGTAAATTGAAAACTAGGATTACAGACAGTACCTTGAAAAATTCAGACCTTGCAAAAATCACTGTAAAACTTTTAAAAGTTATAAAAAACACCTTCTAAATTTGAAATTTACAAAAACATACTGTGAGAATTTCAAACCTACAACCAATATGCTAAAAATATGGAATTACAAGCAAACCCCAAAATACTTTTGACTTTGTAGAAAACACCCTTAAAGTTTTAGAAATTTGCTAAAAACTCGCTCAAAAAATGAAATTACAAGAAAACAACTCTCCATAATTATTATTGCTTTAGCTTGTTACTTGTAAATGTCAAAATTTTTAGGGTATTTTTAAAAATTTTGAAAGTTTTAGGGTGTTTTTTTACGAATTTTAAATTTTTTAGGGGTTGTTTGTAATCCTAGATTTTCAATTTACTGTTTGTAGGTAAAAAAGTGTCCAAGAGTTTCTAGAAAATTTTATATTCGTAACAGTAACTTTGGGGGTGTGTGAGGACTAAATTGCCCTTCTCCCAAACCAAAACAGGCCAAGTCCATTCTAGAAACACCCTCAACATCAAAAGGGCATTTTCGGCAATCCAACTCCCAAACCAAAATAGGCCAAGTCCATTCCAGAAACACCCTCAACATCAAAAGGCTAAGTCCATACCTCCTCTCCTGCTACAGTGTAACGGGCCTCATATGATTTTTTTTTTTAAATTTTTCATATGGAGCCTACTGCACTGTAGCAGGAGAGGAGATGTGGTTGATGGTGTGGTTGATGGTGTGCCTATATCATTTTCCTTAAAAAAAACGAAAAGAAAAACATAAACCTAGAATTGGCAGGGGAGGTGCACGTTTATTACACAGTGGGATTTTCTTTTTTGTTTGTTTGTTTGTTTGTTTGTTTCTGTGTACAATTTTTTTCTGCGTCCAAGTTGAGACAACAGTCGGAGTTACGGGGAGACTGTGCACATAAATATCTCTCTAAAACTTTCATAAGTTTCCAGAAACTTTTGAGTTACATGCGGCATGTTATTAGTTGCAGTAACTCTTTTTACAGATAATTCCAAATTATGTACTATTTGTATGCTGCAAAAGTTCGTCGACTGCCAAGGATTCTATAAATTTCCTTGCATCAGCATGATTTGCAAAGGAAATTGCTCGCTCGTTCCACATGAGGTTAAAGAAATTAGGGTTAGACTTTAAACGTTGTAATTATTATTCCAAGAAAATTGATGTGGGAAATATTGTTATGCTTGGTATAAACTTTCTATAAGAATAAAGCTCAACATCAGATAGATCTCTCCACTCTCAACGTAAAATATTCAAAAAAAAAAAATTTGTAAAAACACCCTCATAAATCATAACATACAAATAACGCTAAAATTTAAAATCTTATAAACAACCCTCTAAAATATTTAGGATTTGCAACAAAAAACCTAAAACTTTTAAAAATTGCACAGACTTTAAAATTCAATGTTTACAAAAAAAGCCTAAAAGTTTTAAAATGAATACAGTACAAAAAAAAAAATCTAAGAATTACAAACAACTCCTTAAAAATTTTCAAATTTGTAGAAAACACCCTAAAACCTTTTAAGTTCCCAACCTCAAAAATGTAAAACTTAAAGAAAAATCTTCAAACCTGCAAATAGTAAATTGAAAACTAGGATTACACCTCAAAAATGTAAAACTTAAAGAAAAATCTTCAAACCTGCAAATAGTAAATTGAAAACTAGGATTACAGACAGTACCTTGAAAAATTCAGACCTTGCAAAAATCGCTGTAAAACTTTTAAAAGTTATAAAAAAACACCTTCTAAATTTGAAATTTACAAAACATACTGGGAGAATTTCAAACCTACAACTAATATTCTAAAATATAGGACTTACAAGCAAACCCCAAAAAACTTTTGACTTTGTAGAAAACACCCTTAAAGTTTAGAAATTTGCTAAAAACTCGCTCAAAATTTGAAATTACAAGAAAACAACTCTCCATAATTTTTTATTGATTTAGATTGTTTCTTGTAAATGTCAAAATTTTTAGGATATTTTTTAAAATTTTTGAAACTTTTAGGGTGTTTTTTACAAATTTTAAAATTTTTAGGGGTTGTTTGTAATCCTAGATTTTCAATTTACTGTTTGTAGATAAAAAAATGTCCAAGAGTTTCTAGAAAATTTTATATTTTACAGTGGTTTTTGCAGCTTTTGAAAGTTTCAAGGTGTTTTTGCAAATCAAAAAATTATAGGGGTCTATTTGAATTTCATAGATCTTTTGCTTTTGGCTTGATGTTTTCAAGCTCTTTTTGCAAATTTAAATTTTTGAGGATGTTTTTAAAGATTTAAAAGTTTTAGGATTTTTATGCAAATACCAAAATGTTTAGGGAACTATTTGTAATTCTAAGATTTTCAATGTACTATTTGTAGATTAGAAATATTCACAAATTTTTTTGCAAATTTTGAATTTTTGAGGGTGTTTATTGCAACTTTGAATGTTTATGGTGTTTTCTGCAAATTTTAAAATTTTAGGGGCTATTTGCAATTCATGCATTTTCAGTGTTTTTGTTTTAGGTTTGAAATTTTCAATCTTTTTTTGTAAGTTTAAAAATTTTGAGGGTTTTTACAAATTTTAAAAGCTTAAGGGTGTTTCTTACAAATTAAATTTTTTTCAAGGGTCTCTTTTTAAGTATTAGATCTTCTGTGCGTTGTTTTATGTTTGAAAATATTCAGTTTTTTCTAAAATTTATAATTTTTATGGAGTTTTTTACAAGTTTTTAAAGTTTTAGGGTGTTTTCTACAGATTTCAAAACTTTTGGGGCTGTTTGTACTTTCCTGATTTTCATTGTAATGTTTTAGAATTAAAATTTTCATTTTTTTTAATTTGGTTTTCTAGAGTGTTTCTTTTTAATTTTCAACATTTCAAGTTGTAAATTCAATAATTTTTAGTGGGCTTCTTATAAGGTTTGAAAATTTTAAGTGTTATTTATGTGTTTTGAATTTTTAAGATGTTTTTAAATTTTTTGAAAATTTTGATAGCTTTTTTACAGTTTTGGAGTTGTTGGGGTTATTTGTAATTTTCAATTTTACAAGGGGATATTTATAATTTTTTAATTTTTGTGGCTTGTTTGAAAGTTTTGAATTTTTTTGGGAGTAATTCATAATCGCACATGGTTAAATGATTCATGCTTAAACTTTTCCCCCATTTATCCTACCCCTTCACTTTGTTAAAATTTATCCTCATATGTTGGTAAACTTTTAATCTTGATAAAATTTTAACAAAGTAACAAATATGGTTAAAGTTAGAAGAAAATTTACTAGGATAAAGTTTAACCCCTTCACCAAACAAGCCCTTACGATATAATTCTCCCATCACTACCTAGCCTACACAAAGGACCACATAAAACTGAATTTCTCTTCTCTAGTGAGCGTCTACATGTTACTATTGTCTAAATAAATAATCTCATCAAATTCTTGTATGGGCATAATTGTCAGCTCCAAATTTAGTTACCGCCAAATGTCTCTTCATCCTAGCAAAAGGATTGACGATTAATTGAGTTGTCTTATGTACCGAACACATCTTAGCTTCCCTTGTAACATCAAACTAACATAATCTTATCTGAACTTGGGATATAAGTACTCATCACATATTTACATTCCAAATCTTTATATTACAGTTATGTTACTTGAGCTCAGAGGGATCTTGGCTTGGAGCCAGTGCAGGCGTTGGCGTTTTTTTTTAAGCACGGATCATTCGATCATCTGAATCTAACAATTTTGTGCGATGCTGGGAATTCTTAAGGGAAACCTTTAGGTTTCCTACTTTAAAGTACCAATATCTTGCCTATCCTAAAATATTGTTATCTTCTTCATCAATTCATTTAGATTTCGCTGCTTGGAGCATAACCATTTTAACATGCAAGCCCCAAAACTAGTATCAACTCTATCATATTTCTTGTATTAATAGTTGCACACGTATGAATGTTAACAAAAAAAAAAGCACATATATTAATAAATACAACTCAGATATTTTGGGTTAAAGTGACGGTTTAACCTCCAACAAAGACATTTTGGATTATGGAGCACTAAATCCATGATACTTACAAGTCTAAATCAGCATAAATTGACATCATGCAGGTAATGGGTCGGGTTGGTCTAAACGAAATAATCCTCTTCTTTTCTTTTTTTTTTAATGAACTAACCTCTAATATGAATCCATTTGATTTAATGGAACTTAACAACATTTGGACAAGATTCCCCAACAGTATGATTGTACAACTACCAATATTAGGTTTGGTTGATTACGAAGGATGGAGGGAAAAGGAAAAGATATGTTGGTGATAACGTTTATATTACTAGTTCGAATGCATGTGCATTGCACATGGTCAAATACATTGATTAGTTTATATTTTTTTATAATAGTCTACTTATATTATCTATAAATATTGGAAAATATATGTGTAAAATTTCAGAATCCCGAATAAGTTTGGGCGATTGACATCAAACATAAAATTTCTCTTAACTCACTAAATCCTCAATAAATGTTGGTAGAAAACCCTCAAAGTTAACACCTTTAATTCATGTGCAGTCAAATAAGCAGAACAAACCCCACTAAATTTTAACAGAGAAACCCCAATAATTTTTAAGTTTGTTATTTAACCCCCAATAACTTTTGGCAGGAAAGCCCAATAAAGTTTTTTTTATAATGCTCAGATTTTATAGGATTCCTTTATTAATTTTTAGACCATTTAGGGGATTGTATGTAATTTTCACATTATAGAGGAAGCATTAATATTTGTAATTGTTGAGTTTTTCAGGAGGTTGTTTATAAATTTTGAATTTTTTATTGTTTGTTTGCAATTTTTATATTTTAGGATGCTTGCTTGCAATTTCATATTTTCTAGGTTATTTTTAATATCTAGATTTTCATGTAATTGTTTGTAATTTTCATATATTTTTAGAGATTTTTATAACTTTTATATTTTAAAGGGAGATTTTTTATAATTTATAAATTTTAAATTTCTTATGGATTTCTTCTAATTTTAAAATTTTTAGGGTTTGTTCGTAATTTTTAAGTTTTGAATTATTTTTTGAAATTATTGATTTTCAAGGGGATATATGTTATTTTTGAAAGTACCCTAGGGGGGATATATGCAAGTCTAATAATCAACTAAAATCAGGACTAAACAACCGTGGAGCAAAAACTACTATAAATAAACAACAATGACTATGCTGAAAGTCCGTCAACCTGTGGCTCTTCAAAACTCTGATCCGCTACTTGAAAAGAAGGAAAATCAACAGCGTTAGAGCACTAGCAAGATCATCTCCAACCCAGGGGAAGGACTACTAAGTATGATGAAAGTTCTACCGATAAGTTCATAGTCTACCTAAATCATTTTACCCTGTGCTACATGGGATTTATATTTAGAAATCCACAACACAAGATTGGTACGTCGAGTGAAATAATCCAAACAAGAAAACCCTCATGTATATACCATGTGCCTCAAGTTGTGAATTTCTAGATATAAATTCCAACTAACCAAGTAAAATAATAAAGAAACGCAATACAGGAAAGTATTACAACAAACATCTCCATAAAATCATCCAACTCCTCATTTTACCCTTGATGGACAAAATAGATGCCAATACACAATCCTATGTACCAACGATGTAAAGTACCACCACAGTAAATCATATCAAAGGAAACTAAATCGTCACCTATGACTCAGGTTATCACCAAGTTTATAAAATCATTGTTCTCTGAAATTCTTCAACTCATCGCACCATCGTGTGGATCGACAAATAGGTACATCGATCTCTGTACGTAACCGTGTGGGAACAAGGATATAGGCTCATCGACCTTTGTGCATAACCATGCGGGAACAAGGATATAGGCTCATCGACCTCTGCGCATAACCATGCAGGAACAAGGATATAAGCTCATCGACCTCTATGCATACCAATGCGGGAACAATGATGTATTATGGAGTGAAGTCCATCGCGGTCTCATTGTAGTAAACTGACTAACGCACTCGGAGTGTAATCCATTCGCGGTCTCATTGTGGGTACCAACTAACCCCAGTCGAACAATCTATGGCTAGCTAAATGTGACCTTCGTTTCTCGCAACGACATGACTGTTTGATTACTTCTACTAAGTGTTCGCGGGGAAAATCGTTTCTTTCTTTGTTATTGATTCCATTGCCATCTTAAATAACAACCTTTTGGGTTACAAAGATCCGATCTTTTTATAAGATCCGGTTACAATGAAAATCAAAGAAAAATAAACGAAGATTACAACTTTCTCCTTGTGAACAAATCGCGAGCTCCTGTTTTGCGGTCGCTCGCTTTTGTGGGTTCTTTGCCTACGCTGGGGTTTATCCGTGGACCACCGCGAGATCTAGATCCGATCAGATCTAAGCAGTACTACGGGTATTATTCCACGAAGGAAATAATAGCCGGGGAGGATTGATTCACCAAGGAAACAATCGTCCAAGTCTCGGGATCTAAGACCAAGCTTAGATCCGGAGTACGTCTGCGTAGATCTGAGATCCTGTCCTCTCGAACACCTGCCTTATTTGGCGTTGACGGTCGCCGAGCACCAGATCTGAATGAGCAAGTCTTCGAAGTCCCAAAGTTGAGATCTTTTTTAGATCTGAGTCTCCAATCCAGCAGGGCTTCGCCTCTCTCCTAATTTTCCAACCTCTCAAAATGAACAACCCCCTCTCCTATTTATAGCCAAGCGTCACTGTGCCCGTGTGCACGTGTGGCCAACATTCAGATGGCCGGCCACCTCAAGGTGGCTCGGCTCATGCCGAGCCACCTTGAGGTGGCTCGGCCACCCCAGGGGGTGGCTCGGCCTTGGCCGAGCCACCTGGTGGCTCGGTTTCGGCCGAGCCCCTCCGGGTTTTGCGTCCGTCGTTCGGTTGTTTCGGTTCTTGTATCCGCTTCGTCCGTGATGCGGTTAATTCAGACTTGACTCGTTGACCTGATTTGGCAGTAAGTCGGATTTCTGATTTGGCAGTAACCCCACTTTTGAGTTCGAGTCCGAAACCGATCTTGATTCGGTCGTGATTCATCCGAGTCCACTCTTGTTTGGATGACTCGTTGACTCCCCGAACCGTTGGCTTGATTCCGCACGCGAATGGGTAAGAAGGTTTGACCAAGTGGGTGTTTTGAGACAATCCTAACTGTAGGAAGGTTTGATCGCTCAATTTGTGGACCTCTCGTTCATTGGGGGAATCGAGAGGGGATTTTGACTGTGGTCCTAACTGTAAGAAGGTTTGACCAAGTGGGTGTTTTGAGACAATCCTAACTGTAGGAAGGTTTGATCGCTCAATTTGTGGACCTCTCGTTCATTGGGGGAATCGAGAGGGGATTTTGACTGTGGTCCTAACTGTAAGAAGGTTTGACCAAGTGGGTGTTTTGAGACAATCCTAACTGTAGGAAGGTTTGATCGCTCAATTTGTGGACCTCTCGTTCATTGGGGGAATCGAGAGGGGATTTTGACTGTGGTCCTAACTGTAAGAAGGTTTGACCAAGTGGGTGTTTTGAGACAATCCTAACTGTAGGAAGGTTTGATCGCTCAATTTGTGGACCTCTCGTTCATTGGGGGAATCGAGAGGGGATTTTGACTGTGGTCCTAACTGTAAGAAGGTTTGACCAAGTGGGTGTTTTGAGACAATCCTAACTGTAGGAAGGTTTGATCGCTCAATTTGTGGACCTCTCGTTCATTGGGGGAATCGAGAGGGGATTTTGACTGTGGTCCTAACTGTAAGAAGGTTTGACCAAGTGGGTGTTTTGAGACAATCCTAACTGTAGGAAGGTTTGATCGCTCAATTTGTGGACCTCTCGTTCATTGGGGGAATCGAGAGGGGATTTTGACTGTGGTCCTAACTGTAAGAAGGTTTGACCAAGTGGGTGTTTTGAGACAATCCTAACTGTAGGAAGGTTTGATCGCTCAATTTGTGGACCTCTCGTTCATTGGGGGAATCGAGAGGGGATTTTGACTGTGGTCCTAACTGTAAGAAGGTTTGACCAAGTGGGTGTTTTGAGACAATCCTAACTGTAGGAAGGTTTGATCGCTCAATTTGTGGACCTCTCGTTCATTGGGGGAATCGAGAGGGGATTTTGACTGTGGTCCTAACTGTAAGAAGGTTTGACCAAGTGGGTGTTTTGAGACAATCCTAACTGTAGGAAGGTTTGATCGCTCAATTTGTGGACCTCTCGTTCATTGGGGGAATCGAGAGGGGATTTTGACTGTGGTCCTAACTGTAAGAAGGTTTGACCAAGTGGGTGTTTTGAGACAATCCTAACTGTAGGAAGGTTTGATCGCTCAATTTGTGGACCTCTCGTTCATTGGGGGAATCGAGAGGGGATTTTGACTGTGGTCCTAACTGTAAGAAGGTTTGACCAAGTGGGTGTTTTGAGACAATCCTAACTGTAGGAAGGTTTGATCGCTCAATTTGTGGACCTCTCGTTCATTGGGGGAATCGAGAGGGGATTTTGACTGTGGTCCTAACTGTAAGAAGGTTTGACCAAGTGGGTGTTTTGAGACAATCCTAACTGTAGGAAGGTTTGATCGCTCAATTTGTGGACCTCTCGTTCATTGGGGGAATCGAGAGGGGATTTTGACTGTGGTCCTAACTGTAAGAAGGTTTGACCAAGTGGGTGTTTTGAGACAATCCTAACTGTAGGAAGGTTTGATCGCTCAATTTGTGGACCTCTCGTTCATTGGGGGAATCGAGAGGGGATTTTGACTGTGGTCCTAACTGTAAGAAGGTTTGACCAAGTGGGTGTTTTGAGACAATCCTAACTGTAGGAAGGTTTGATCGCTCAATTTGTGGACCTCTCGTTCATTGGGGGAATCGAGAGGGGATTTTGACTGTGGTCCTAACTGTAAGAAGGTTTGACCAAGTGGGTGTTTTGAGACAATCCTAACTGTAGGAAGGTTTGATCGCTCAATTTGTGGACCTCTCGTTCATTGGGGGAATCGAGAGGGGATTTTGACTGTGGTCCTAACTGTAAGAAGGTTTGACCAAGTGGGTGTTTTGAGACAATCCTAACTGTAGGAAGGTTTGATCGCTCAATTTGTGGACCTCTCGTTCATTGGGGGAATCGAGAGGGGATTTTGACTGTGGTCCTAACTGTAAGAAGGTTTGACCAAGTGGGTGTTTTGAGACAATCCTAACTGTAGGAAGGTTTGATCGCTCAATTTGTGGACCTCTCGTTCATTGGGGGAATCGAGAGGGGATTTTGACTGTGGTCCTAACTGTAAGAAGGTTTGACCAAGTGGGTGTTTTGAGACAATCCTAACTGTAGGAAGGTTTGATCGCTCAATTTGTGGACCTCTCGTTCATTGGGGGAATCGAGAGGGGATTTTGACTGTGGTCCTAACTGTAAGAAGGTTTGACCAAGTGGGTACTTTACGTCCAGACTCTAACAGAGAGAGTGTTGAGTGCATAGACATGGTGAGAATGGGAGTTCTTATTCATTACATTGCTGTGGTTTTGGGAACTTCCCGTTACATAAATCGTCCACCCCCAGTTTCCTCTGCGGAACTGGTTCGGACATTATTATCAGTTACCTAACCGGGTTATCCTTAAGAATATTAGCTTAATATTCTCCAGGAACTTCCCGTCAAAAGTGGGGAAACAGTTTAGACTCATATACCTATTGGAGTATCAGGGAGTAGTTTAACCTCTTATACCGGTCGGAGGATTGAGAAACAGTTTATACTCGTATACTCTTTGGAGTTTTGCCGTTCTTATTTGGCTTACCTTAGCGTTATGACGCCGGCTTCAACCAAGGTCTGAATGCTATTCTTGAGAGTAAAGCAATCCTTGGTGGGATGAACGACCCTCCTGTGGTATGCACAGTACTTTGGGTCCGTAGTGTTGTCAGCTTCCTCCTGATTTGTGATAGGTGGTAGCTTGATCTTGTTACCTTCAAGGAGGGATTCGAAGATGGCTGGAACGTCTTCGTCCTTGAAAGAGTACTCTTTTTGGAGTCTCGGACCCGAAGTCTTTTGCTGCCTTCGGGATTGCTGTTGTGACGCTTGATTAGCACCACCAGCAGCTGCAGGTGCCTTGCCCTTACCACGAGAGGCGAAGTTTGAGTTCAGCGGATTAACCGTCGGTTGGTTCCTCTCGGCCTTCTTCCTTCTAAGGAATCGCTCAGCCTGCTCCCCTCGAACCTTTAGATCCTTCCAAGTGTCAGACGGTGCTGTCCCCATTGCTTCCAATACGTCTAAGGACAGATTATTATGGCAAGTCTGGAGAATGAATTCCTCGGTGATCGGGTCCCGGCAATTCATCGCTTTGTTCCGGAACCTTTTGACGAAGGTGTCGACTAACTCCCCGTCCTTCTGCTTCTCATCGAGCAATGATCCGATAGATATCTCGGTGTCGTCGTCGAAGAAGTTAGCGAGGAATTTTGTCTCCATGTCGTCCCAGCTATTTACGCTTCCTGGCTTGAGGCGGCGATACCAATCGATGGCGGCTCCGCGAAGAGTGCCGACGAATTACCGCACCATCAGAGGCTCATTGCCGGAAATAATACCCAGGTGCGATTTGAAATAAATCAAATGCTGAGTGGGGGAACCCTTCCCATCAAACGGCGTAAAGTTAATCAGACTGAACTTCGCCGGATAGGGGATTGATTCCCATTCTCGTGGGTATGGACAAGGAATGCCCGTCTTCTTCACCTCTTGAGCGGAGATCAATGTGTTGATTTTGCTCTCGAGGTTTTTGATCTTCAAGTCTTCACTTGTATCTTCGTTGGCATCCTCGTTACCACCCCCTGCATTGACGGGAGGGTTATTGGCATTGTGAGCTTCATCCCTATCCGTGTGCTCCTCTTCCTGAACAACCTGGTTACGGTGGCTTGGTTCACCTCGCTGGTTCGTCAGTGCCTGAATTTGTTGCTCATGCATCTCTCTCATAGTCTGCATGGCCATCTGCATCTCGAACCTAAAGCTTTCCTGTTGTTTGGCTATGGCATCTTCGAGCATCTTGGCCACTTGTTCCGCGCTTATCATCAGTGACTCGCGGGGTTCCCCCTCACTGGACACTGTATTATCTGATGCGACTGCGGAGCAGGTATCCGACTCTTCACCTTCTGAAGGTACTCTTGTCCGAACCCTACCATAAGTTCCTCGTGCGATTGCTCCAGACTGCAGACGGGTTAGACGCCGGGATGCTTTCAGAATCGACTCGAGATTATCCCGTGATGAGGTCTCTTTGCTTGTCATATTAGCGGTGACCCTCGGGAATTCTTCATCTTCAACCATCGTCCTTCTTTGCCGAAAACGCCTACGCCTTGGGGGGACCACCTTGATGCAGTTGCACTCAGACAATACTGCCCGAATGAGCTTTGAACAAGGGCACTGAGTTTCTAGTCTTCGAGGACTTCTCTTTCTGGCTTTGCTCGTACCCCCAGCACGATAGTACAGCTCGTCTGTTTGAAAGTCAGAGCAACCTATCGTGTGTTGGCAGGGGACCACCTTGATGCAGTTGCACTCAGACAATACTGCCCGAATGAGCTTTGAACAAGGGCACTGAGTTTCTAGTCTTCGAGGACTTCTCTTTCTGGCTTTGCTCGTACCCCCAGCACGCTCAGGTATAACGTAATCATCATCAGACGACAACGTTTCCTTCTGAGGGAGAACTGCCTTCTTTGGACTTTCAAGAGTCACGCGCCTTGAGACCTGCCTTTTTGGGCGTGAATTCTCAGCGGGCTCCTGAACTTCAATGCGCAGCATAGTGCGCTTGGGTGCCATAATTTCTTTGTCATGTTGAGGGTTGCGGTGACCCCCAGCATGTTGCGTCGTTTGGGGATTTCTTAGTGGGCCCAAACGTTCTTGGATTGGAGTTTTGCTTCGCTCCTCGGGAAGTGGACCGAGGCACTCTAAGACTGACTTCCTTTTCTGGGATGGTCCTGCGGGATCTCCCGGAGCAGTTGTGGGAATCATCGGCGGTCTGGATTGATTCGCTGGAGGTTGAACTGTCAGGGGCTGCAGTTGCTGCTTTTTGGTCTGAACCGCCGCTTCAGACTTCGGCCTCCAAACTTTGCGAGTTGGTGGCGGCTTCTTGGCTACCTCTTTCTGCAGCTTTCTACGGGCTTCTTCAGCTTGAGCCCGTGCCTGCGCTGATAGTGCGCGGCGCTTGCGAATGCGCTCCTCCAGCGTTGATCGGTTCCGTTTGACACGGACCCATCCCATTGTTGGCGGCTTGGAGGAACCACCATTCGTTGATTGTTGAGGCTGCTTGCCTCTTTTGTTCTTCAGATCCACGTTGTAGCGGATCCCGTCAACTGACTCCATGGCCTTTGCGAATCGTTTCGCAAGGCGTTGACGTTGCCTTTGGCGGGCTCTCTTCGAGAGAGTCACCACGCCCTCTGTGGCAGAAGAGTTGGCCAGAGCAGATCTGACCTGGTTGGAAACTGGAGGAATCTCACCCGATGCGACTTTGGCATCAAACGGGGCGAGATCTTCGTTGGTGGCTTCGACTTCTTCATACCAACGAACCTTTCTCCTGGAGGAGAACTTGGACTTCTTGGACTTGCTGGGGGAGGTTGATCCAGACGAGGACAAGTATTCCTCGAACTTAGTTCGGTCGAACTCGTACTCAAACTCCTCCACGACCGGAATTGAAATCCGCGGCTACGACGCATCGATCTCGTCAGCGAGATCGTCGGCTCCCACTGTGGTCGCCAGATTGTTCGCGGTGAAAATCGTTTTCTTCATTGAATTCATTGTGATCTCAAAATAACAACTTTTTGTGGTTACAAAAGATCCGGTCTTTTTCGAGCTCCTGTTTTGCGGTCACTCGCTTTTGTGGGTTCTTTGCCAACGCCGGGGTTAATTCGTGGACCACCGCGCGATCTAGATCCGGTCGGATCTACACGATTTGACGGGTATTATTCCACGAAGGGAATAATAGCTGGGAGGGATTAGTTCACTAAGGAAATAATCGCTCGGATCTCGGGATCTAAGACCAAGCTTAGATCCGGAGTGTGATCTCGTGTAGATCTCAGATCTGTTCTTCCCCTCTCTCGAACTCCTGCCTTTTGTGACGTGGATGCTCGCCGAGGATCAGATCTGGATGTCCAAGTCTTCAAGTCTTCAAAACTCTAAGCTCAGTCTTCAATCCGGCAGAGTTTCGGCTCTCAAAAGTCCAACCCTTCAAAATGAACAACCCCCTCTCCTATTTATAGCCAAGCGTCACTGTGCCCGTGTGCACGTGTGGCCAACACTCAGATGGCCGGCCACCTCAAGGTGGCTCGGCTCATGCCGAGCCACCAAGAGGTGGCTCGGCCGGCCACCTTGGTGGCTCGGCCACCGAGCCACCTCTTGGTGGCTCGGTGGTGGCCGAGCCACCTTGGTGGCCGCCGAGCCACCAAGGAGGTGGCTCGGCCTCCGAGCCACCATTTGGTGGCTCGGAGGTGGCCGAGCCACCCCAAGGTGGCTCGGCCACCGAGCCACCTAGGTGGCTCGGCCGAGCCACCACTTGGTGGCTCGGCCACCGAGCCACCTTGGTGGCTCGGTGAGCCGCCTCGATGACTTGGTTTCCGAGCCTCTTTTCGGGTGTTCGCCGCGTCGTCCGTCATCCGGTTTCACGGTTTATCGGTTTACCCGAGCTTTACTGTTGACTCGTTGACCTGATTTGGCAATAAGTCGGATTCCTGATTTGGCAGTAACCCCAGTTTTGAGTTCGAGTCCGAAACCGACCGAGCTGTGCTAAGGGACCTATAAGCAATTTTATATGCCTACACTAAGAAGCTTGCGTTTACTCAACTTAGTACGCCTACCTCTCAAAATATACATCTATGTCATAGTACGATGCTCGTTGGTTTGTCGGTTTGTGCCGAGCTGTGCTAAGGGACCTATAAGCAATTTTATATGCCTACACTAAGAAGCTTGCGTTTACTCAACTTAGTACGCCTACCTCTCAAAATATACATCTATGTCATAGTACGATGGCCGCATCGCGTCCGCAAATCATACGCACCAAAGAAAATACCCCAGGTTTAAATTCTGGACTTGATCAATCGACCGACACAGGGTTTCGGTCGACTGATCATCGACACGCACAAGATAGGAACGAGCCCGTCGGTCGACTGATGATTGCCATTAGTCGACTAATGAGCTCCCATCAGTCGACCGATGGGCAACATCAGTCGACTGAATCAACCAAAAAAGTCAAGTTTGAGCTTTTAATCTGTTTTTTCTTCAACCCCGGATTTTTATAATAAAACTGATCTAACATTCTTGAATACTTAACAAGAGATTTGTTTAAACAAGATAAAACATGTAGATTAATAAATGTCATGCCCCGCTTCCCAAAATACCCAAAAATCAGAACGTGAACAAGCCCGTGACGTATTAGATTAAAAAGAATAAATAAAAATAAACATTTCTCCTCAACCTAATACGCTAAGCGTCAAGAAATAAATGCAAAGGCACAGATCCCCTATCACAGATAGCAAGAATATAATGAACAATACATAATAAAATAATACATATCACAAATGAATATCATCTAAGACATAATATTTGGGTCAATATGCCCTTATACAAAACTATCTGAATGAAATACTAAAGAATATAAAATACAATGATCAAGCGGAAAAGGAAATGCTACAAAAGTAAGCTAAGACCATCGAACAACTAGAGGGAATAACTAAACTTCGGATTCTTCTACTCGGTATGCAAGGCACTCCTGTTGAGAATATCCTGGCTCTGGCACATCTCCAAGCTAGAACTGTCCTTCCTCTAAGTCTGACATACATCAGAGAAAACATATGTACGTCAGCGTGCATGGCACACGACAAGATCCCACAAAATAAATAGAACAAACGAAAACCAAGCGGAAAACGATACGATAACACAAATGAAAAAAGAATGTGCAACTAGAAATCTAATAAAATCAACATGCAAAAACACTACTAAAACATGATAATCATAAAACCGCACACTGTAACCGGGTCGAGTACTAGCCATTCTAAAACTCACTGGTCCACATCTCAAATAAAGTCAACATTCATATCACCGTATAACTGACTGTTCACAAATCCTCTACGCGCATCCAATACCACTACACGAATCGGTCAGAGGACTACACATAACTGACTGTTCACAAATCCTCTACGCGCATCCAATACCACTACACGAATCGGTCAGAGGACTACACGCAATCCGATCTCGGCCTGGTGCGCATCCAATACCACTACACGAATCGGTCAGAGGACTACACGCAATCCGATCTCGGCCTGGTCCGAACTTAGGCAAAGCTTAGGTGACGAAACAGGTCACGGACCAATGTGACTACACGAATTCACTTTAGCCCAACAAACCAACCCTAGTGACTACACGAATTTACTGGCGCGAGCCTAGAAGATACATCAACAGCCACATCCGATCACATAAACAAAGACTTTCTCATCCTAACTCTACTCGTTTTTCTATAAGTCAACAATCAAAGTCCATAATATCTCTGGTTCACAACCTAAATTTAGTCAACGTACCCACACATGTCACTAGGTCTGTTCATGACTCACGAGACCACTAAATCACGAACTACTATCTCAAACACAACAAGGAACAATAAAAGTCTAACTAATTCTATGTACAACAAGATGACAAGTCTAAAGCATTAAAATAAAACGCAAAACATGAAATGTAATTAAGGGCGGTGAAAACATGCATACAGTCTAGTTTTATTAATATCTTGTTATTCAAACTTCTAAACTTCTCATAAAAATTATCAGCAACTAGATAACATCTAATACAACCACGGTTAAAAAGGAAATTGAAAACCGTGATTGTTGTACACATGAAATATCGCAGTCCACAATCATCAACACAAGATCATAAATTAATTTAAATCTAAAAATAAATAATCTTTTTGCCGAATAAATTCCTTTAAATTATAATAATTATCAAAAATATAATTCTTTTGCTGAAAATAACTTAACAACTCAAAATGACCCCTCTTCCGAAATAAATAATTTTAAATTATCTATTTTAATAATTATTCAAAACTAACCCATTTTCCAAATAATTTCTCTTAATTTATTTCTCATAATTACTAATTCTAAAATAATCTTTAAAAATATTCTTTCTTTTAAAAACATCTCAACATAACCCTTTTTACAAAATAATTTCCTTTTAAAATTATTTATCATATTATCATTATTTAATATTAATTATCCACAAGCCTACGCAGTTATCACAATCTTCATATTGTAGCATAATAAAATCACAGTCTAATCCAAGCATATGATTAATTCATAATATGTCTAAAAGTTGAAATGACGAGTCAAAGAGAGAGGGATCTTGCCTCGGTTGTTGTCGAACAAGTCAACGTTGATGCGCGAGGCTACAAGTAAGGCGACGGTGACAAGAGGCAGTGCACGACGTCGGCGGCACGGATCTGATCTCGGGCGGGTAGAGTGCGGCGACGACGGGCTGGAGGGCAGGGGAGAGCGGTTGCTGTGACGCCCTTAGTTTCAACAAGGCTACAGTCCAAGGTAAAACCAAGAATGTCAAACCTGCCATGCATTACACCATGCAATAGCATGTTTCATCATCACAATTACTATCTATCTAGTAGAATCAATAACAGGTGTAGGTACAAAACAAGCTAGATAAAATATACATAAGAAATACTAAACGATAGATATTCTGAAGAAATCATCACCACTGAAATAAATAGACAAATCTCTGAGAGAAATAACATATGACTGAATAAAAGTGTCTCGACATAGGAAATCAAATGAAATGACATTTAGGCACATCACCTTTACAAAACTAGAATGATAACTCAAATGTTCATAAACACATCTACTGTGGAGTTCTGACATAAACTACTAACAAAATAGATAAATAACTACTAGAGCAATTCCATCAACCTACGGCTCTCCGTACACCTGGCTCATTACCTGAAAGGGGGGAAACAACGAGCGTCAAGCGCTAGCGACTCAACCAACCCCAGGGGGAAGGGCTAGAAGAAAGAAAAATAGCTGTTAATACATATAGATAGTCAATCATCTACTCCGAAATAAAATGGTGGTTTGATATTTAGAAATTTACAATACGAGCATAGGTACGTCTCCCGTTAGCTTAAATTGTAAATAGCTAAATACCAAATCCAAAAAAAACTACAACATAGAGCAATAAAGAAATATAGCTCTATCTCCAACCATAATATCAATGACCTGTCAGATGTAAAATATGTGCCTAACTCGTTGACTAAAATAGGTAAATGTCCAATACATGAACTGCAAAAGCTTAAAGTCCAACACGAGGACTATAATGAATTATAGTCCAACACGAGGACTTCAATGGATTATATTCTAACACAAGGACTTCAATGGATAAAAGTCCAACACGAGGACTTCAACATGAAAGTAATTCAATGGATAAAAGTCCAACACGAGGACTTCAACATGAAAGTAATATAAAAAAATTAGCATATTTACTACTCACTCTCGTGCCTCTGAAAGTAATATAAAAAAATTAGCATATTTACTACTCACTCTCGTGCCTCGGTGAGTGAATCTAAAACTCATGTCCGTAGTCAACTCATATACACAAATCCCAGTGTATTATAATCCCATATAACCTAGGTATCTCGCTAGCCACACAAACTTATGCAACAACATGAACATGCAGAAAATTCCCCAGCGGTCGACCACGAAGAGACAAAAACCTTTTCTACAGGTTTCTGCTCCACGAGGTTGATTCAAAATCCATTATGGGATGATTATATATACTACAAATCCTATATACGTGATTTAGAATTTCTAGAATATGTAAAAAATACAATCTAATCACTATAGACAAAAAGAAACATTTTTAAACATATGTATGCATATCGACACGTTTGAAAATAATTATTTTTCTTTCAAAACTCTTGTTAGGAAAAATTTTAGATCTAGATCTGCATTAAAAAATTCGTGGGTGATGTTTATTAACTAAAAACTTGTTCTTTTTGCAACATACAATATAAAGATCTATCTTTATACATAAAATAGCATTTTAGGCTCATAAAACACAGGAAAAACCTTATTAAAAACGTTTAAAACATAAGTGTAGGATTGGGAGAGATAAAACTCGCCTGAGGGGTGTTGATGAACTCCCAAAAACGAGTGAGAACGATCCTCTTTCACTGAACACCGATGGATCTCACGTCAGCTCCTCTAAAATCCTCTAAGAATCGCCAAAGAAAGGGGGTTTAGGATTTGAGAGAGAGAGGAGGGGCTGAGGCTATTAGGGTTTAAAAGAGGGTTTTGAGAGCTTCAAACGGATATATATAGTTAGGTATACTCCTAGGTTTGGTATAAACAAAACCAACTCAAAACAGAGACAATCATGGCGTCTGCACGCCCAACAGTCAACCGTATAGAAACCTGCACACAGGCTGGGGTTCGGTATATTGGCCATAACTTTCTCGTCCGACCTCCGAATGAGATGATTTAAGATTTGTTGGAAAGCTATTGAAGAGACCTTGAATTTTGATCTACTTTCTCAAATTCTAACTATATCAGTGCATAAAATATAAAAACTCATAACTGGTCATAAATCTCAGATTTCTCTTTTGGCCTTTGTGCATGTCTTGCACATAATGCACTCATATATTCACAAATATATATTGAATTAATCTCTAATAAATTCTTATCATATTCAAACATCAAAATATATTATTTTTCACCATATAACATATTTATCATTATTTATTATAAAATATTCAAATTTTTAGGGTTTTATATTCTTCCCACCTAAGTATATCAGTGCATAAAATATAAAAACTCAAATTCTAACTATATCAGTGCATAAAATATAAAAACTCATAACTGGTCATAAATCTCAGATTTCTCTTTTGGCCTTTGTGCATGTCTTGCACATAATGCACTCATATATTCACAAATATATATTGAATTAATCTCTAATAAATTCTTATCATATTCAAACATCAAAATATATTATTTTTCACCATATAACATATTTATCATTATTTATTATAAAATATTCAAATTTTTAGGTATCATGGAGGTATCTAGGGCCATCCCTTCCTAAGTTTCATCTGTTCATCAAGTTGCCACCCCCTTCTTCTTGTAATGAAGTTAGGCTCATGGAATGTCAGGGGTCTAAATCACCCAGCTAAGCGAAGATTGGTCAAGAACCATTTACAGTTAGCCAAAGTAGATGTTGTTGGTCTGCAAGAGACAAAAATGAACTCTATCAGACCCTCCACCCTCAAGTCTTTAGGGAGTGGGTCCATCTCTTCTTGGATTTCCTTAGATGCAGTTGAGTCTAGAGGAGGAGTCCTTCTAGGTTGGAATGACAACATCTTCTCGTGTCACTCCTCATCTATAGGTATCTTCTCAGTGACAGCTTTTCTTACCCATTCCCAGTCAAATTGGTCCTTTGCTGTCACTTCGATCTACGCTCCCTGTGATTCGGCCGACAGGGAGGTCTGCTGGTGGGAACTCAGTAGAATCAGATCTTCTATCTCCATTCCTTGGGTGGTCTTTGGGGACTTCAACATGACCCTCTCCCTGGCCGAAAGGAGTGGTCGCTCAGGCTCCCTCAAGGATATTGAGACTTTTAATGATCTCATCACTTCTCTTCAAATCTCCGACCTTCCTTTGTGTGGGAGGAAATTTACGTGGTCAAACTGCAGATCTCCCCCTGTGTTAGCAAGGTTGGATAGATTCCTTGTGTCCTCTGAATTTGTATCTAAATTCCCCCTCATGGTTCAGTCTGCGTACCCAGCCCCATGCTCAGACCATTGTCCTATCATCTTAGATACAGATTCTCATCAACCCACCCCTCTCTTTAGATTTGAAAAATTCTGGCTATCTGACCCCTCTTTCAGTCCTTTCATTTCCTCTAGCTGGAATTCTTTCTCACCCCAAGCTACCTCCTCCCTCTCTCTCCCTTTCAAGCTTAAGCTCATTAAGAGGAGAATCAAATGGTGGAAAAGATACAGTCGTAGCAACCATCCCAAGTTTTTCTCCTCTCTTGTATCCCAGCTGGATTCCCTCAACTTGACTGAAGAATCCAGAGCTCTATCTCATTCAGAAACCATCCTCAAAAGTGAATTGAAAGATCATATCCTTGCCTTTGCCAATTCAGAAGAAATCAAATGGAAACAAAGGTCTAGGATTCAGTGGTTAAGAGAGGGAGACAACAATACTAGATTCTTTCACAACTTTGCATCCCACAGAAGAAGGAAAAACTTTATCCCCTACCTCATAGAAAATGACTGTCTCATCTCCTCAGAGTCAGACAAGAAAAGAGCCTTCTTAAATTTCTTCTCTAACCTTTTCCGTAAACCTCCAGTTGCTAGGCTTTCAGTTGATTGGAAGGCTTTATACCCCTCAGCCCCAACAGATCTATCTTCTCTAGATCTCCCCTTCACTTCTGAGGAAATCAAAACAGCAGTTTTTGACCTCCACCCAGATAAATCACCAGGCCCCGACGGCCTTCCTCTGCTTTTTTTCCAATCTTTCTGGAACACCCTAGAAAATGATGTCATATCTTTTACTCAAAACTTCTTTCTCCATCCTCAATCCATTCACAATATTAACTACTCATATATCTGCCTAATCCCTAAGAAAGAAGATGCTTGTTCACCAAAAGATTTCAGACCTATCAGCCTCATAAACAGTTCCTGTAAAATCATTTCCAAAATCCTGGCTAATAGACTTAGTAGGGTTATCCATCTCCTAGTGGATCCCTCCCAATCTGCCTTTCAAAAAGGAAAATCTTCCCTTGACTCAATTCTGCTAGCTCACGAGATGATTAATTTCTGCTCTTCAAGAAAAAAGGAAATATGTGCCATAAAAGTTGATTTTTTCAAAGCTTTTGATTGTGTTAATTGGGATTTTCTTCTATCCATCCTGCAAGCTAGAGGTTTCAGTCAGAACTGGTGTCTCTGGATCAAACACATCCTGTCATCCTCCAAATCAGCTGTTCTGGTTAATGGTTCTCCTACCAAGTTCTTCTCCTGTCATAGGGGTTTGAAACAAGGGGATCCCCTTTCCCCCATGCTTTTTCTCTTGGTTGTTGATGTTCTAAATAAAATGATAAGGTCTAGTGTTGTTTCGGGGGATCTTTCTGATCTCCAGCTGAAAGGAGAACTTAACAACATTAGGTCGCTTCAGTTTGCTGATGACACAATTATCTTTTCTAGAGCATCCCCTTCAGATATGTCCACCCTTAAAGCAATTCTTCTCATCTTTGCACATATCTCAGGCTTGCTGGTTAATTACAACAAAACACATCTTTTCTACCTTGGTAGATCCCACAGAAAGGCTCCCCGATTAGCTAGTCTTTTCAATTGTTCTCTGGGATCTTTACCATCCTGCTATTTGGGTCTTCCCCTTAAAAAAGGAGTTTTATCTAAAAAAGACTGGCAGCTTCTCCTTGATTCTCTCTCCAAGAAACTGTCCCTCTGGAAAAATAAACACTTATCTATAGGGGGACGCCTCACTTTGGTAAACTCAGTCCTCTCCTCTATCCCTCTTTATTATATCTCTTTTTTCAAATTCCCTCAGTGGCTGATTCAAGAAATAGACAAAATCAGACGAAGTTTTCTTTGGAATGGGAGTAACATCCACTCTAACATCAAGTGTCTGGCTTCATGGAAACTAGTATGCAGACCGAAACAGGAAGGGGGATTGGGTATAATCAATCTCCAAGTCTTCAACATCTCCCTCTTATCTAAGTGGATTTGGAAAATCTTTGACAGGGACTCGTTCATTAGTAAAGTGATCTTCTCCTTATATTCTAAGGATGGATCCAATCCTGTAGTGTCCATATCAAGATTTAAATCATCTAACTTGATTAAGGACATAAGTTCTGTGTACCCAGTCTTTCAATTCTTTGTGAGATGGACCGTTGGTAATGGAAAGACATGTAGTTTCTGGTATGACAAATGGATTAGTTCAAACTCCTTAAGCAGTCTCTTCCCAAAGGCGTTTTCCCTTGCTTTTTCAAAAGGTTGCAACATCTCATCTCAGGGTTATCTTCAAAACCAAGTTTGGCAGTGGCATCCCATCCTCAGAAGAGGTATTACCACGGAGGATCAGAGAGAGGTCATTGACCTGCATTCCAGTTTTGGCTCCTTTGATTGTAGTTCCTCTACAACCCCGGACTCCTTATGGTGGCCGCTCAATGCAACAGGAAAATTTTCTGTAAAATCTCTTTACTCTTCCATTATATCAGGTGGGTGTTTATCTAGATTCTACAAGTTTGTTTGGAAATCTCCTATCCCTCTGAAGGTGAAAGTTTTCTTTTGGCTCGTGAGTAACAACAAGCTTAATTCAAGGGCAAACCTAGTCTCTAAGGGATGGAAAGGTGATCCAAGGTGCCCTTTCTGCTACCTTGAAGTGGAGAGCCAGGATCATTTATTCATTACTTGCCCTTTTGCTTCTTCAATATGGATTTTACTCTTCCCTAGTATTGATTTAGCCACTTTGCCGCATAACATGCATGATTTGATTCTCTTTAAAGCACCAACAGCAGACAGTATTCATATAAATTGTATTTGGAAGGTGGTTCTCCCATGTTTATGTTGGTGGATCTGGAACAGTCGAAATTACTTCATCTTTAAAGATTCTCAGCAAAATCCAGAACTTGTAGCTGCTAACGTGGCTAGGTATACCCTTCATTGGACAGGTGCACATGAAGATAAGCTGGCAAAAAGGATCAGAAGGGCAGCAATTAAGCTGAAATTCGACGAAATTGCAAAGACAAAAGCTGCAGCAGAGGTGGGAGATAATTTCTTTGCAGATTAGAAGCTCAGGCAAGTCTTTTGAAGTGGTTAGATCCTTTCTAAGTAGCTCTCTTCTAGAGGAGCAGTGATTAGGACCAAAACAATATAAAGTTTTTCAAGTCTTACTGGTGTAGTGAATCTTTTGTTGTTCTTTTGTTTTTGATGGTGTTATCTTTTGTTTTCTGGCCTTTTTCTTGTTCTACTGTATACTGGCCTCCTTTTGGGTGTGCTAAGTATAGTTGCTTATATGTATGTTTTCTGATATAAATAAAATTTTATGAGCAGGAAGTCTATTCCTGCTTCTTCAGTTCAAAAAAAAATATTCTTCCCACCTTAAAAGAATTTCGTCCCCAAAATTCCGCAATGTATCTTAGGAATTAATAATATGAGAAAAGCACTAAGAGGGGATAATCCAGACAAGGAAACCCTTCCGTACATATCTCATACCATTAATTCCTAGATATAAATCATTAGCAATATCTATGCTTAACAATCTAAAATGCGGATACTCCCACTTAACCCCTAACTAAACGGAACTATTACATCGGGCGAAAAAAATCCAAATAAGGAACCTCCCATATATATATATATCATGTATTCCAAATGATTAAAGATTAAGTGATAATACCCCCATTCTAGTGTTAAAGATAAATATGACTATCCCAAAATCATCATAAACCATAAGAAAAATATAATCCAAACAATTTACCTATTCAAACAGGTGTGGGTAGTCGCGACGTATATCCTCTTCGCGTTCCCAAGAAATCTCCTCAAATCCTTTCCGGTTCCATTGGACCTTCACCAAAGGAATCACCTTGTTTCTAAGTCTTTTGTCTTCTCTAGTAAGTATACAAACTAGGATCTTAATAGTAGACAAATCGTTCTGAAGCTCAATCTCCAGAGTATCCAATACTCGCTGTCTCTCCTCATCATGCAAGTGCTTCTTGAGCATCGAAATATAAAATACATCGTGCACACTAGACATCGATGTTGGAAGATCTAGTCTATATGAAACAGCCCCAATACGCTTAACAATCTGAAATGGGCCAATATATCTCGGGGTAAGCTTTCCCCGTCTGCTAAATCGTTGGATACCTTTCATCGATGATACCTTCAGCATGATATAATCTCCCACCTGAAACTCTAAAGGTCACCGTCTATGATCCGCGTAGCTCTTCTACCGACTCTGAGCGGCTAGAATATGCTCCCTGATCAATGCTACCTTGTTGGTAGTCTACCTCACTAGCTCTGGTCTAAGCAACAACCTATCCTCCGGCTCTGCCCAACATATAGGGGATCTACAGGGTCTCCCGTACAATGCCTCATACGGGGCCATACCAATCGTCACTTGATAACTATTATTATAAGCGAACTCTATCAATGGAATATGATCCTCCTAGCTGCCTTAAAAATCAATGATACAAGCCCGCAGCATATCCTCCAACACCTGGTTCACTCTCTCTGTCTGACCGTCTGTCTGAGGGTGGAATACACTACTGTGCAATAACCTCCTGCCGAATGAATACTGGAAACTCCTCCAAAAGTGCGAGGTGAAAACTAAGCCTCGATCTGATATAATCATATCTGGAACTTCATGAAGTCGAACTATCTCCCGGATAAATATCCTCGCATATGTCTCGACGGTATAAGTAGTCCTCACTGGAATAAAATGTGCTGACTTCGTCAATCGATCCACTATCACCCAAACTGAATCGTTCTCCTTCTTCGACTTCGACAATCCTACATTGAAGTCCATAGAAATGTTTGTCCACTTCCATTCTGGGATGGATAAAGGCTGAAGTATCCCTTTTGGTCTTTGGTGTTTTGCCTTCACTTGCTGGCAGATGAAGCACTTAGCGACATATTCTGCAATCTCCCTACGCATACCACTCCATCAAAAGTGTCTCCTTAAGTTCTTGTACATCTTAGTGGTTCCTGGATGCACTGAATATCGGGTACGATGTGCTTCATCAAACAACTCCTTCTTCAGCTCTACACTAGCTGGCATAACCAATTGTAGGCTATCTAAAAATCACAATAGATAGCTTATCTCCCATCAAACACCGATGATGGAAGTTACAATCTGACGACTTCCAGAAGGCTATAATTTGAAGACTTTCACGTAGATCGCTGAAGGTTACAATTTGACGACCTTCACGACAACCGATGAGAGCTCTAGTTCAACAGCATTCACAATCAACATCGGGAGTTACAATCTGACGACTCTCATATTCTCAAGGAGCCAAGACGAAGATTACAAGACAATGATCTTTGCAACGCTATGACAAAAGAGATTACTTGTTGATAATCTCTCCAAAGCAAGACGCGGAACTCATCACCGCGCTCTAAGACCAAAACGCGGAGGTCCTCCCCGTGTATTAACACCAAAACGCTGGAGTCGGACCCGCGTTACAACATCAAAACGTGAGGGTCGAACCCACGTTACAACATCAAAACGCGAGGGTCGAACCCACGTTACAACATCAAAACACTGGAGTCGAACCTACGTTACAACATTAAAACGCTGGGGTCGGACCCGCATTTTTCAACGCCCATGGAGTACCCAACTCCACGTCTCCAATCTAAAGCATGGAGTTAGGGTCCTGAACGCCAACGTGGGCATTTGACTCGTTCAAACACGAGCTGAACGGTTGCAGGAGTCGTTTTCCCTCCACGATTTGAGGGATTTCCGCCCCACTTGGTAGCAGATTAAGGGGGGTTACACCCCTCTCAATCCCATTATGGAGAGAATTAAGGGGACGGTTACACCCCTTAATTCCTTATAAATATGGGTAAACTCAATGGAGTTTTGGCTGGCATTTTTGGATCTGGGACTGGGCAGTGAGGTGGGAATTTCTTGACTCGGATTGACCATTCGGCTTGGCAGCAGTAGGAGAGATCCTTGGGCGAGCTTTTGAGGAGATCGAGACTCGGATTGACCATTCGGCTTGGCAGCAGTAGGAGAGATCCTTGGGCGAGCTTTTGAGGAGATCGACATCATCCTCCAACGACGATCATCTTCAACTTCGGCAAAAGAGAGCTTCTGGCCTTGGCTTATTAACCGACTTTCGGTTCAAATCAACTCTTTCATAGAGCTTTAAACTCGTTCAGAGTTATTAACTCGTCCAGAGTTTCAAACTTGTCATGCAAGTTCTCCATAATGTCAAATCGTGAGGAGAAGACATCGTTCCAGTGAATCAAAACATCGGATCATCAACAGAGAGCAAACTCGACGCGAGCATTCGAGGGAGGCACTCAATCGCCACCGTGAAGAACCCAGAATTAAACAAAGGGGAGAATCAAATTCGTTCTCCTCTCTTTTATAATCAGGAAGTCCAAATTGTAATCGATTTTGAGAGAATACAAATCAATTTTTCTTTCATTTCTTTTACTGCGAATTTTTCCACAAACATCAATCGACCCTTCATTCGAAGGCCTCCATCTACTCCAATGGTTCAATCGTCCTTGGGCTCTTTGAAAATCTTCTCCTTCCGGATTTGAATCCAAGAGTCCTCTAACTGAGCTCTGACTACTCTGTCCCTCCAAGATGGCTATACTGATATAGCTCCCAAGTATGTGTTGGTCTTGCCAATCTCTGGCCTAAAATCGAACTGGCTAAGAGTGAGAAGATCTCGATACAACGAGCACCTCAAGGCCACAACCCGATGTCGATGCTTCCTATTCAAAGCATCTGCTACGACGTTCGCCTTACCCAGGTGATACTGAATTACAAACTCGTAGTCCTTGATGAACTCAATCCATCACTGCTGTCTCTGATTAAGTTCCTTCTGGGAGAATAGGTACTTCAGACTCTAGAGATTTGTGAATAGATCGAACTGAACTCCATACAAATAGTGTCTCCACGCCTTTGGTGCAAATACTACTGCTACTAACTCCAAATCATGAGTGGGGTAGTTCTGCTCATGTACCCTTAGCTGTCGTGAGATGTATGCTACTACCCTCTGAGTCTGCATCAGAACACCTCCCAAACTTGCTAACGACACATCCGTGTATACGACAAATGTCTTGTCACTGCTCGGAATAGTAAGGACTAGTGCCGTAGTCAACTTAGCCTTAAAGGTATTAAAGGCCCTCTGGCACTCTGTACTCTAAGTAAACTATACACCTTTCTTCGTAAGGCGTGTAAGTGGCATCGCAATATTCAAAAAGTCCTGAATGAACTTCCTGTAATAGCCAGATAACCCCAAAAAGCTACAAATCTCGGTAACCGTCTTCGGCGGTTCCCAATCAAGCATTGCTGAAACCTTAGCTAGGTCCACTGCTATGCCCTCTTTACTGACAATATGGCCAAGAAGCCTGACCTCAGAAATCCAAAACTCATACTTGTTGAACTTAGCATATAGCTGATGCTCCCTCAAAGTCTGCAAAGCCAAACATAGATGCTGCTCGTGCTCTGATTCCGATCTCGGATAGATGAGAATATCATCGATAAATACAATCAAGAATTGGTCCAAATATGGACGGAAGACCCAGTTCATCAAATCTATTAATACTGTGGGTGCATTGGTCAACCCAAATGGCATGACCAAAAACTCGAAGGACTCATATCGAGTCAGAAAGGAGGTCTTGGGAATATCCATCTCCCGAACCTGCAGCTGATGATAACCAGAATAAAGATCAATCTTCGAGAAATACTACGCTTCCTATAGCTGATTGAACAAGTAATCAATCTGAGGCAAAGGATATCTATTCCGGATAGTGACTTTGTTCAACTCACGGTAGTCGATACATAATCACATACTACCATCATTCTTCTTCACGAAGAGGACTGGTGCTCCCCACAGAGAATGACTTTGACGAATAAAGCCCCGAGCTAACAACTCATCCAACTGGGTCTGTAGCTCCCTCATCTTAGCAGGTGCCATGCGATAGGGTGCTCAGGTTATCAGGGTTGTGCCCGACTGTAACTCAATACAAAACTCAACCTCTCTCACAGGAGGCAACCAAGGTATGTCCTGAAAGACATCCTGATAATCTAAGATAACTCTAGTCTCGCATATATCAACACTCTGATCTCGAAGTATCACCTCCTAAATGTACGCCAGTAATGACTCCGCAAACTGGTTCCCCTGAGAGGTTACCACAACTAACTCGGACCTATCGGACGCTCGCAAATTGACTGTTTTTACAAAATAGTCAATACTGACATGGTAGGAAGATAGCCAATCCATACCAAGAATAACATCGAACTCTAACATGTGCAACACTATCAGATCGACAACAAACTCAGACTCGTCTAAACTGATAATACGCCTCTTACAAATGCTCTCCAAGAGCGACATCTCACCTAGAGGGGTGGAAACTGACAAAGGAATGTTTAGAGGCTGAGCTACGAGCTGAAGTCTAATCATAAATGTATAAGATATGAAAGAATGTGAAGCCCTTGAATCAAAAAGAATACGGGCTGGAAAAGAGTTCATGAGGAACGTACCCTCCACTACAGCCCCACTCGCACTATGATCACGAGGGACTATCACATAGACTCTGCTGATGGCTGGAGGCTGCTCTGCTGCTGGAAGTGGAGCATATGGGACTACATGTCCCTGAGGGACCTCCTGAACCGTGCGAAGCTGTCCCTCAATCATCAGAACTACTGGTGGTGCCTCGAGTCTCATCTGCTGGCCCTGACCTCGGCCCTAAAATCGGTTCTGCTGCTGATTCTGCCCTTTCCCTTGCTGGGCTCCAGCTGGTGCACTACGACAGTATGATGCTCTTGTGCCAATTTTGTGTGACTTAAAACATGTGCCCTAAAACTTGCACTCCTGAGGTGCTCTCTGATCATGCTGGGGTCCTCTCCTATGAGGGCATTGTTGCTGCTACTGGGGTCCTGAAAAAAAGCCTCTTGTTCTTGCCCTTATCCTTAGTATTCCCTTCCTTGTCTTTCTGAAACATAACTGACTTGTTCTCCTGTGAAGTGGCAGCATCAGCTACCTCTCGAACTGAGTAGAACCTCCTAGAAACGAGGTATCGATGAAGGCTAAGGCGAAGTCCTGCTAGAAACATATGTGCCTGGCGTTCTCCAGTCTGCCACATGCCCGTAAAGTGAAGTAGGCTCATAAACCTGCTCTCGAAATTAGCTACTGACATGTCTCCCTATGTCAATCTAGATAACTCAAGATCTTTCCCGGCCTGTGCCACGGAAGAGATATACTGTTCATTGAAAAATAGACAAAGTACTCCCAGGTGAGGGTCATCCTCTGTTCTAGGGAGCTGGTATCACCGGTAGTGGAACTACTAGTGGTGATGGTATAATGTGATTCGTCACAAACTCCTCAAATGCTACCATCCTAGCAGCTATGTGAGCCATCGGGTCTATCAAATACTGGGGAGCCTGCTGCGGCTCCGGGGGGGCCTGCTACGACTCTGGTGGAGCTTGCTGTGGTCTGCCTGACCAACTCTCCGTGTACGAGGTCTACCACATCCGGCCATTTAAGCATATAGAAGAAAGTTTATAAGTCCTCGAACAAAACATATATGGAATTCGTAAAGATAAGAAATTCGTATCATATATCATTCACGTAAATACTTATAATATCAATGAATACTAGTCTCATAAAAAAAATATTCGTAATTTTTGAATACGTGTATATAACGTCCTCACTCATTCTAGATATTTCTAGTGGACTCTATACATAAATCTTAAGAAACTCTATTATAACTCCACGACTCGACATAGGATGATCCTAAGGATACTGAAACTAGAGCTCCGATACCAACTGTGACGCACCTGGTTTTAACAAGGCTATAGTCCAAGGTGAAATCAAGAATGTCAAACCTGCCATGTACTACACCGTGTAATAGCATGTTTCACCATCACAATTACTATCTATCTAGTAGAATCAACATCAGGTATAGGTACAAAACATGCTAGAGAAAATATATAGAAGAAATACTCAATGACAGATATTCTGAAGAAATCATCACCACTAAAATAAATAGATAAATCTCTGAGAGAAATAACATCTGACTGAATACAAGTGTCTCGACATATGAAATCAAATGAAATGACATTTAGGCACATCGCCTTTACAAAACTAGAATGATAACTCAAATGTTCATAAACACATATACTGTGGAGTTCTGACATAAACTACTAACAATAAGATAAATAACTGCTAGAGTAATTCCATCAACCTGCGGCTCTCCATGCACCTGGCTAGTTGCCTAAAAGAGGGGAAACAACGAGTGTCAAGCGCTAATGAGTAACATCTCAACCAACCCCAGGGGGAAGGGCTAGAAGAAAGAAAAATAGCTGTTAATACATATAGATTGTCAATCATCTACTCCAAAATAAAATGGTGGTTTGATATTTAGAAATTTACAACACGAGCATAGGTACGTCTCCCGTTAGCTCAAATTGTAAATAGCTAAATACCAAATCCTAAAAAAATTACAACGTGGAGCAATAAAGAAATATAGCTCCATCTCCAACCATAATATCAATGACCTGTCAGATGTCAAATACGTGCCTAACTCATGGACTGAAATAGGTAAATGTCCAATACATGAACTGCAAAAGCTTAAAGTCCAACACGAGAACTGTAATGGATTATAGTCCAACACGAGGGCTTCAATAGATTATAGTCCAACACGAGGACTTCAATGAATTATAGTCCAACACGAGGACTTCAATGGATTATAGTCTAATACGAGGACTTTAATGGATTATAGTCCAACACGAGGGCTTCAATATGAAAGTAATATAAAAAAATGAGCATATTTACTACTCACTCTCGTGCCTCGGTGAGTGAATCTAAAACTCGTGTCCATAGTCAACTCATATACACAAATCCTAGTGTATTATAATCCCATATAACCTAGGTGTCTCGCCAGCCACACAAACTTAGGCAACAACATGAACATGAAGAAAATTCCCCAGCGGTCAACCGTGAAGAGATAGAAACCTTTTCTATAGGTTTCTGCTCCTCGAAGTTGATTCAAAAGCCATTATGTGACGATTCTATATATTACAAATCCTATATACGCGATTTAGCATTTCTAGAATATGTAAAAAAATACAATCTAATCACTATAGACAAAAAGAAACCTTTTTAAACACATGTATGCATGTCGACACGTTTGAAAACACTTATCTTTCTTTCAAAACTCTTGTTAGGAAAATTTTTAGATCTAGATCTGCATTAAGAAATTCATGAGTAATCTTTATTAACTGAAAACTTGTTCTTTTTACAACATACAATATAAAGATCTATCTTTATACATAAAATAGCATTTTAGGCTCATAAAACACACAAAAAACTTTATTAAAAATGTTTAAAACATAGGTGTAGGATTGGGCAAGATGAAACTCACCTGAGGGGTGTTGATGAACTCCCAAAAACAAGTGAGAACGATCCTTCTTTGCTGAACACATATCACGTCAGCTCCTCCAAAATCCTCCAAGAATCGCCAAAGAAAGGGGGTTTAGGGTTTGAGAGAGAGAGAGGAGGGGGCTGAGGCTATTATGGTTTAAAAGAGGGTTCTGAGAGCTTCAAAACGGATATATATACTTAGGTATACTCCCGAGTTCGGTATAAACAAAACCAACCCAAAACAGAGACAATCTTGGCGTCTGTACGCCTAGCAGTCGACCGTATAGAAACCTGCACACAGGCTGGGGTTCGATATATTGGCCATAACTTTCTCGTCCGACCTCCAAATGAGATGATTTAAGATTTATTGGAAAGCTATTGAAGAGACCTACAACTTTGATCTTTTTTTTACATTCTCAGGTTCTAACTACATCAGTGCGTAAAATATAGAAACTCATAACTGGTCATAAATCTCAGATTTCTCTTTTGCCCTTTGTGCATGTCTTGCACATATGCACTCATATATTCACAAATATATATTGAATTGATCTCAAATCAATTCTTATCATATTTAAACATCAAAATATATTATTTTTCAGCATATAACATATTTATCATTATTTATCATAAAATATTCAAATTTTTAAGGTTTTATACTATGGTTGCCTTGACTTCATTGATGGCAACTTTCTGTTCAAGAATGGCATTGTTAAACTCAACTTGATTATCATCAAAAAGTGCAAATGCTAGCTGTCAGTTATTGGAGTTTCTTGTTGATTTGTTCCATATCCCGACGAGCTGATTCTTCAACTTCATAGCACTTCACTAAGAGCTGACAAAATTTGAGTTCAACAATGACATCAACATCAGCTACACAAAGCCATTACAACTCTTGAAATTAAAGCTCAGTTTCGTTAGTCATCATCTTAGATAGCTCAGTTTATTTGGTTCATGCAATCGGCATCAAAAGACCAAGTTGATTCCTCAACAAAGCAATAGTGTGAGCAGATAAGCCTTTTTGGATAGCCAAAGTAAATTTGATACTTCGGTTGGATAGCTTCATTAAGCTCTCAATAAGAATTTGAATCTCTAACTCGATCAAATCATCTGGGTCAAGAAATTGTGGAATTTCTACATGACTTGAAGGGCCAGTTCCAACTAAGGCCGCCAATGCATCCATTGTTATTGAATAAGTGGTCTGTGGGATTTACACTTGATCATCACCTGATAGGAGTACGAGTCCAGAAACATCCACTGTGGTAAAAGCGACAAACATTGCCTCAACTAAAGGGGCAGCAGATTTTTCAACCAATGCCATCATCATCGGCACGTCCATCAGCGCAACTTCAATATTAGTAGTTGCAACCTCCAGCTCGACAAACTCTTATGCTATCTGTGACGCCCCTGTTTTCACACATGGCTGCAATCCAAGGTGAACCCAGCTCGACAAACTCTTGTGCTGTATATGATGCCCTTGTTTCCATCGTCTCGCTAAGTCTATACCTCCCTCATCTAAGCAGGTGCCATACGATAGGGAGCTTGAGATATCGGTGCTATGCCTGGCTGCAACTCGATGCATAACTCAACCTCTCACATAGGAGGTAACCTCGGTATGTCCTGAAAGACATCCTAAAAATCAGAGATGACTCTAGTCTCACACAACTCAGCACTCTGATCTCTCAGCATCACCTCCTCAATATATGCATGAAATGACTTCGCAAACTGGTTACCATGTGAGGTCGCTACAATCAATTCAGACCTATCGAACGCTCACAAACTAACTGTTTTCGCAAAATAGTCGATGCTAACATGGTAGGATGATAACCAATCTATACCAAGAATGACGTCAAAATCTGACATCCACAAAATGATTAGATTTACAATAAACTCGGACTCATCTAAGCTAATAACACATCTCCTACAGACGCTCCTTAATAGAGATACATCCCCTAAAGGAGTAGAAATGGGTAGTGGTACATCTAAGGGATGTGCGACTAACTGAAGTCTATCCATAAAGGCATGAGATATAAAAGAATGGGAAGCTCTGGAATCGAACAGGATCCGAGCTGGAAAAGAGTTCACTAAGAAAGTACATTCTATTATAGCTCCGCTCGTACCGTGATCACGTGGTACGGCTGTATAGACTCTGTCTATGGCTAGCGACTGCTGAATTGCTAGCAGTAGAAATACGAGACTATTTATCCCTCAGGAATCTCCTGAATGGCACGAATCTGGCCTACTGGCCCTTTAATTCTCAAAATAATTGTTGGTGTCTCAATCATCTCTTGCTGGTTGTAACAACGACCCTGTGACTGCTGACCCAGACCACGGTTCTGTTGTTGACCGTGTCCTAGTCTCTACTGCTAGCGTTGAAAATTCTTGCCCCGATGTTGGGGTCTTCTAAGTCTTACAAAAGTTTTCTTATCCTTTCCCTTGTCTCCGGACAGTCCTGCTTCCATAATTAACTATCGGTATGTCTCCCTGCTCCAATCGGGCTAGTTCTAGCTGCTTATCGAAGTAATAGGTGAAATCCTCCTATGAAATTAACATTCACTGCTTCAGCGGAAAATGAAGTCGGTGCCATCCTCTGATGATATCCTCTATGCTAAATGCATCTAACTTTTTCTTTGATACCGAGTCAACGTTAAGAAATTTTTACTTATTCCTTTTATTTATAGGCTGCACATGAATTCGGTGTGCCCTAAAACTATGGTGCTCTCAGTGTCTGATATTTTTATTATTTTTACAGAGCTAATCCTCCTGCTCTACGGCTCTATCAACAGTTGGTTAAGGCGATGGTGAAATCGTCGGTATTACCTCTCCAATAGGTACGACTGGTATTACTGGTGGTGTAACTTCAGAAAGTAAAATCTGACTCATTACTCGCTCCTCGAGTGTGCTAGTCTCTGCTTCTGTAATCAACGTTACCAAGTCAATCAGATATTGTGGAGCCTTCTACGGCTCGGACTCTGCTTTTCCAGCTCTCCGGGTACAAGTTTTATCTTGACTACGTCCTCGTCCCGATATTTATAATATCAAGAGGAGAGCTTAATTGACACAGTAAATGAGGTCACAAATATATATATATATATAATATATATATATATATATATATAACATATCACAATAAGTATTCACGTAAATACTTTTCAATCAAAGTAAGATAGTCATAAAAAAATTCATAATTTTCAAACATACGTGTATAACGTCTTTACTCTTTCTAGGAATTCCTAGCGGACTCTATACATGAATCCTAAGAAACTCTATTCTAGATCCACTACTCAATACAGGATGATCCTAAGAATACTAGAACTAGAGCTATGATACCAACTATGACGCCCCTGTTTTCATACATGGCTGTAGTCCAAGATGAACCCAGAGATGTCAAACCTGTCATGCATCCATACTGTACAATAATAAGTTTTACCAATCATAGCAATACCCTCGAAGGTCTTAATAAGGTGCACGTACAAGCTGGAATACATCTGATATCCAAAAATAAAGTGCACGTACAAAATAGGCAAAAGAAAGGAAATAACTACAATAGACATGATATAGAAAGAAGTATCGCATAAGTAAATAAAGTCTTAATGAATAACCTGGAATACATCTGATATCCAAAATGAATAAATATATCTTGACAAGAAACAACTGAAAAATCATACTAAGGCACACTGTCTTTATACTATAAAATAAACTCTAACGTCTGAACATAAATATAAAACTACGGTGGAGCCTCTAATAAATCACATGTGACGGTGACTATGCAAGAACTCTATCATCCTGTGACTCTTTGGTACTCCAAATTATCTGAAAGAATATTAGAAAAAAAAGAGCAATAACAAGAGCGTAAAAGCGCTATAGCAAGATCACCTCCATCCGCCCCCAGGGGAAGGACTGCTAGATGGAGTGGAGACTTTGTCTATTAAGCATAGTCTACCTAGATTATTTTTTCCCGTATCTAATGGAATTAATATTTAGAAACCTACAATACGAGACGTAGTACGTTGAGTGAAGTAATCTAAATAATGAAACCCTCATGTATATACCATATGTCCTGAATTGTAAACATCTAAACATTAATACCGAACTAAAGATAAACAATCTAAATAAAAATCAACAATTAGAAATCCATAACACGAGACTGGTACGTCAAGCGAAATAATCCAAACAAGCGAAATAATTCTAGGTGCTATGTTGTCATCCTGCGACATAAATTTCTCATTAGAGGACAATTCAATCCCTAGCAGAGTCGTCATTTATTTCCAATCAAAAAGATTCACAAATGTTTGAGATAATGAAACAATGAAGATTCTTAAGGATGAAGTATGGATTTTTCAATAAGGGTTTGCTTGTGTGAATAGGTAGAAGGAGTGCCAGAGATGATTAAGGATTAACCGTTGAATGGCCAGAGGCAAATAGTGCTTACTAAGTAGGCTTCCACCCTATATAATTCGAGATTTGGGTCATAAACATCTAACATTGTTCTCTCTTTTCTTATTCTTGTATCCTAGTCTATGTATCTCTCCCTGTCTTTTTTATCTTCCTTTTTCCCCCCCCCCCCCCCCCCCCCCCCCATTCTTCATGTAAGCATGTATATATGATACTCATACTGCACAATGAGAGAAGCTTTCTTGCTCACAGTTAGGCATGTGCCTATGCATCAACCCTGCTACCTTCTGTCACCATCATATCTCATCCATCACTTTGTTAGACTTACATTAAATGCTTATGGACATGAGATCTATCGGATCTAGTTTGGCCCGATTGTTCTCCTCCTTTAGTCATTTTATATTAAATGTGATGTGGCCTCCCGTCTTGCATATTCGATGAGTAATCATCATATTATTGTTGCCTCTATCCCATCACAGTACTGCATTGTGACCACTCGACCTAGTGTGAGCGATTTGAGTGATATATAGGGGTTGGTCAACATGTGCCTCGACACCGTGCACTTTGGTTTATGTGTGTTGACAGTTTACTGAAGTCAATACATTGAATGAGTGATGCTTATGATTAGATGATGCTTATGATTAGACAATTGAGAGAGAGCGCAAATCATGTTAGTAATGTCTTGTCATGCATTTAATTTGTAAGGTCTAGGTATTTGGAGTCTCTTCACGTCTATCTCTGCTTAGCCGACCAGCTGAGTTACGTGTCGATTTTAAGTTGCCCAGAATTGCTCAGGTTGTGCGAGTCAGCTTTATTAGGAATTTTAGTTCAGGTCGGTCATGTATAACCCCGATAATTTGAATATTATGTGATAAATAATAATAAATATGTTATATAGTGATATATAACATACTTTAATATTTGAGTATGCTAGAAATTGATTTGAGATCAATTCAATGTAAATGTGTGGATATATGAGTGCAAATGCACAAAACATGCACGGAGAAGAAATCTGGAAAATAATGACCAGTTACGAGTTTATATGTTTTTCACACTGATACATTTACAATATGGAAAAACTCAAAAGGTTAAATTTGTAGATCTCTTCATGAGCTTTCTAACAAATCTTAGATCACTTCATTCCGAGATTGGATGTGAAAATTATAGCCAAAATACAGAAGACTTTTTTTCCAAACAGACTGATTTGAGTCTTAGTAGTCGACTACTAATATCAGTAGTGGACTAATTGGGTTGATTTCCAGTTTTCTTATGGGTTTCAAGTCGGTTTTGGTTTATCTTAGAACCTAGGTTTAACCCTAAGTATATAAACATGTTTAGACCTTTTTTCCTGAGATTTTCCACGTGAACTACTAGCCACCACCTCTCCTCAAACCCTAGAGCTTGTTCTTTGCGTTACTCGAGAAGATTTGGGGCAAATCGTTGAGCGGAGGGTGAGATTGCATGCTTTTGAGAGAGGAGGGACCTTGCACACGTGTTCAGAGGCTCTATACGATATTTCAGGTAAGATCACTTGTATCCAAACCTGCACCCGTAGTTAATGAATGATAAAAGAAGTTTAAATCGATGTTGTACATGTTTAGATCTTAATCAAATGCGAAAAAGATTAGAATTTTGATATTAACGGTAAATAAATGTTAGATCTACATGGTGTTCTTGCTGTTTATGATAGAGACTTGATCATAATCACTAGGGTTGTTTCTAATTTCGTTTTTAACATATAAATCATGCTTAGGACATTGTTTAAACCCTAGTTCTACTTTTATTTGAGGCTTCTTGTTAATTAATCATACTAAAACCCTAGGTTGGTGATATCTAAAAAAGATAAATATGTTTATATGAAATTTAACATTTGTTCATGAGTAGTTTCTATCATGTGCGGATAAATCATGTGATTTACATATGAGCTAAATGAGGAAAATGGTTAATTAGGTGGTTAAACCCTAATTTGAAGGATTTAAATATTTATTATCATGTTTCAGATAGCTATATTGTATAAAATCAAGTTCAAGCAATCGTTTTAGATTTATGGTGTGTGAAATTGACAATTAATTAATGTTTGGCATGGATGTGTGCATGTTTCTGCTTAGTAGTCGACTACTGAGAGTAGTAGTCGACTAATAATGTCCAGTTTGGTTTTGCAGAATCTGTATGATTGCAGAGTAATCGACTAGTGTACAGTTTAGTCGACTACTAATATTGATTCAAGTTTTACCGAGTCTAAATGGACTAAGTGTAGTCGACTACGAAGGCTTTTTCCTGAACTTTTGTTGCATTATTTTGAGATGCGATCGTGGGGTTCGAGTCGCACGATAGTATACGTATAGACATGAATAGACATGAATAATGTCGTGGTATACACATGAGTATCCCAAAGGGGATTTGACAAGTGTTGAGTGATTATATTTGAGTTGGAGTAGTTTAAACACATGTCAGATATCGTTAATGGGCTCAACTAAGTACTATATGAGATAGTGCGTCGATATGTCAGATTAATACAGTTTATACATGTGATGGATATCGTTGATGGGCTCAGTTCAGTACTATGTGGGGTAGTGCATCGATATTCTATTTGTACAGGCCATTGGGTCGGGTTTGGATGCTTTGTCTAGCAATCCGTTCCGCACGAGGTGCGATGAGGCTTGTTAGCCGTCTTCTAGGATACCTATATGGTAGGCCATTCCGGACGCATGTTACACACTAAGATCACGATGAGACTAATGAGCCGTGTACATTGTTTTAGGATACCTACAAGGTAGTTCTTGTTGCATGATAATGCGATGAAATTAAAATCTTGCAAGGAGTTCAAATGAAACAATTATTTGATAGTCTTAGTTTTAGAGGCATGAGAATTATATGTTGATGTCCATTATGGTATTTTATTTTCTAGTGATGTTTCTTTCCATAGTTCGGTATTGATATTTAGGTATCTACAGTCTGAGACATATAGTATATACATGAGGGTTTCCTTATTTGGATTATTTTGTTTGACGTATTATATCTCGTGTTGTAGATTTCTAAGTATTAATACCATTAGATATGGAAAAAATGATGTAGGTAGACTATACTTTATAGATAAAGCCTCCACTATATCTAGCAGCCCTTTCCCTGGGGGCGGATGGAGGTGATCTTACTTTAGTGCTCTGACACTTTTGTTGTTGTTCTTTTTATTTCAAATTTTATTTCAGGCAGTTCAAAGCTTTGGAGAGTCGCAGGTTGACGGTCTTCCAGCATAGTCATCGTCGTTCAGTTTTAGTAATGAGACTCCACTATGTTGACTTTCATATTCAGACATTAGAGTTTATTTTCTTATTGTAAAGGCTGTGAGCCTTAGTATGATTCTTATTTAGTTTGTGATGAGACATTTTCTTTCAGTCATCATATGCATTTTAGACTTATCGGTTGAGACATTAGTTCATTTATGAGATTTATCTTTCTACATCATGTCTACTGTGTTTACTATCTTCTTTTTGTCTGTATTATACCAGCACTTTATTATTGATTCCACTAGAGGATATTACTATGATTGATAAAACATATTATTACACGGTGTAGATGCATGGTAGGTTTGACGTCTCTGGGTTTACCTTGGACTGCAGCCATGTGTGAAAATAGGGGCGTCACAGTTGGTATCAGAGCTCTAGTTCCAGTATCATTAGGATCATCTTGTGTCGAGTTGTGGAGCTAGAATAGAGTTTTTTTAGGATTCATGAATAGAACCCGCTAGGAATTCCTAGAATGAGTGAGGACGATATATGTATATATCTCAAAAATTTAAAAAAAAATTATGACGACACTACTTTGATTATAAAGTAATTACATGAATAATTTATGATACGATTTGATTATTGCTACGTGATATATATATGTGTTGCTAGAGGTCTCATTACGGTGTTTTATAATTGTATAGATGGCTGGACGAGGATGTGGACGAAGGGGATCCCGTGCTCAGAGAGGGAGAAAGGCCGAGCTAGAGCTTGAGCAGCAATAGGCTCCACCAGAGCAGCATCAGGTTCCACCCGAGCCGTAGCAGGCTCCGTAGTATCTTATAGACCTCATGGCACCGATAGCATCTAGGCTAGCAGCGCTTGAGGAGGAGATAGGGAACTAGATTCTGCCAGTCACACCACCACCTGTAGTTCCACCACCAACGTTTCTAGCAGTCCCCATCGCGGAGGAGTCTCCAGGGGTTACACTTGGAATCACGCCACCAGTTATAAGTAAAACCATGGAGCAGGAGGCTTGGCTCCGTCTAGTTGAGAGGTACTAGAAGATGAGAGCACAGGAATTTCAGGGATCATAAGATTCGCTGGTAGCCCACAAGTGGAAGGAAGATGTGGGGAATATCCTTGACTTGCTTGATGTGGATTCAGTCCAGAAGTAGAGGTTGGCTGCTTTCAGCCTAAAGGGTGATGCCAGGGGATGGTATAGGCTTCAGTTCATCCCAGAGTAGCGGATGAAACTTTCATGGAGGATTTTGTCTAGTTTTTCGATGAGTAGTACATCTCTTCCGCGGCACAGACTGGGAAAGACCTGGAGTTGACAGTCACAAATGTTTCTTATGGGACTATGCCCAAGCCTTCGTCATTACCTCGTATCTAGGAGGTTTCGCTCAGTTCGGGAGGTAGCTAATGTAGCCATTTTGAGGAGACAAAGATTGTGATGTTTCAGAAGACCAGAGAGGGTGGTTCTAAATCAGGGTAGCAGAATAACAAGGGTAAGGGTAAGAGACTGTTCGTCAGACCTGGAGGACCCCAGTAGCGGGGTAAGGATTCTCAGCACCAGCAGTAGGGTCAGAGGGGACCATCACATGATAAGAGAGCACCACAGCAGCGCAAGATTCAGGGTACATATTTTAATTATAACAAGTTTGGGCATAAAGCTAGAGATTATCGTAGTGCACTAGCAGAAGGCCAACAAGGCAGAGGCCAGGGCCAGCAGCAGGGTCGAGGACACAGTTAGCAGCAGAACCATAGTCATGACCAGCATCAGCAGGGTCATGGTTACGGCCAGCAACAACAGAGGATAGAGGCACCACCTACCATTCCTAGGATTAAGGGGCCAGAAGGCCAGATCCGTGCGATTTAGGAGATTCCTCAGGGTCAGATGGACCCGTATGTTCCGCCGCCAGTAGCACAGCAGGTGCCAGCCACCGATAGGGTATATGCAAATGTACCACGTGATCATGGTACTAGTAGAGCGATAGTGGAAGGTGTCTTTCTTGTGAACTCTGTTCCTGCTTGAATCTTGTTTGATTCAGGAGCCTCGTATTCTTTTATATCTCACACCTTCATGGATAGGCTTCATTTAGTTGCACTTCTCTTAGACGTTCCATTATCAGTTTCTACTCCTCTTGGGGAGGTGTCCCTATTAGAGAGTATTTATAAGAGATGTGTTGTCAGTTTAGATGAATCTGAGTTCATCATAGACTTGATTGTTTTGCGGATGTTGGATTTCGACGTCATTCTTTGTATGGACTGGCTTTCGCCATACCATATTAGTATCGACTATTTTGCTAAAACAGTCATCTTGCGGGCATCAGATGGGTCAGAGTTGATTGTAGCGACCTCTCAGGACAACCAGTTTGCGGAGTCTTTACTGGCATACATCGAGGAGGTATTGCTGCAGGATAGGGGTACCGATTTGAGCAAGACACGAGTGGTCTTTGAGTATCAGGATGTCTTTCAGGACATACCAGGTTTACCTCTAGTGAGAGAGGTTGAGTTTTGTATTGAGTTGCAGCCCGGTACGACACCGATTTCCTGAGCACCTTATCATATGATGCCGGCTGAGATGAGGGAGCTATAGACCCAGTTAAATGAGTTTTTATCCTAGGGTTTTATTCGACGGAGTCATTCTCTGTGGGGAGCACCAGTCCTTTTCGTGAAGAAGAAGGATGGTAGTATGCGATTGTGCATTGATTATCGGGAGTTGAATAAGATCACTATCCAGAACAGGTATCCGTTACTGAGGATTGATGACTTGTTAGACTAGCTGTAGGGAGTGTAACACTTCTCAAAGATTGATCGTCATTCAGGTTATCATCAGTTGTGGATTCGAGAGATGAATATTCCCTAGACTACCTTTCTGACTCGATGTGGGTCCTTCGAGTTTCTCGTCATGCTATTTGGGCTGGCCAATGCACCCACGATATTCATGGATCCGATGAATCAGGTTTTCCATCCATATTTGGACTAGTTTGTGATAGTGTTTATTGATGATATTCTTATTTATTCGAGGTCAGAGGCAGAGCATGAGCAGCATCTTCAACTAACTTTGCAGACTATACGGGAGCACCAGTTATTCGCCAAGTTTAGCAAGTGTGAATTTTGGCTATATGATGTTAGATTTCTTGACCATGCTATTAGCAGAGAGGGAATTGTAGTGGATCCCGCTAAGGTTGCGACAATACTTGATTGGGAGCTGCCGACTACAGTTACAGAGATTCGTAGCTTTTGGGGTTTGGCAGGTTATTATAGGAAGTTCATTCAGGATTTCTCAAAGATTGCATCGCCGCTTACACACCTTACGAAGAAGGGTGTATAGTTTGTTTGGAGCACAGAGTGCCAGGAGGCCTTTGAGATATTAAAAGCCATGTTGACTACAGAGCCGATGTTGATAATTCCGAGCAGTGATAGGACATTCGTTGTCTACACGGATGTATTGTTAGCGGGTCTAGGAGGTGTTTTGATGTAGACCCAGAGGGCAGTGGCATATATCTCACGGCAATTGATGACACATGAGCAGAACTAACCAACGCACAACTTACAGTTAGCAGCAGTGGTCTTCGCATTGAAGACATGGAAACATTACCTATATGGAGTGTAGTTCCAGTTATTCACAGACCACCAGAGTCTGAAATATCTATTCTCTCAGATGGAACTTAATCAGAGGCAACGACGATGGGTTGAGTTTATCAAGGATTACGAGTTCGCCGTTTAGTACCATCCGGTGAAGGCGAACGTCATAGCAGACGCTTTGAACAGGAAGCATCGACGTTAGATTGCGACTTTGAGGTGCTCGTTGTATCAAGATCTTCATACTCTTAGTCTGTTTGATTTTAGGCCAGAGATTGGTGGGACCAGCGTATTTTTAGGAGCTATGTCGGTACAGCCATCATAGTGTGATAGGGTGGTCAGAGCTTAACTAGAAGATTATTGGATTCAAAATTAGAAGGAGGAGATTACTAAAGAGCCCAAAACTGATTGGACCGTTGGAAAAGATAGAGACATTTGGATGAAGGGCCGATTAGTTATGCATGCTAATGCAGAGCTGAAGAAAGAGTTGTTTGATGAAATACATCGTACCAGATAAACAATACATCTAGGCACAATACAAATGTACAAGGACCCAAGGAGACAATTTTTGTGGAGAGGTATGCACAAAGAGATAGCAGAGTATGTTGCTAGATGCTTTACCTACCAACAGGTGAAGGCAAAACACCAAAGACCCATAGGAACCCTACAACCCTTACCCATTACTGAGTGGAAATGGACAGATATCTCTTTGGTTTTCATAGTAGGGTTACCGAAGTTGAAGAGTGGAAACGATTCTATTTGGGTGGTAGTTGATCGGTTGACGAAGTTAGCGCATTTCATACCAGTAAGGACTACCTACACCGCCGAGACTTATGTGAGGATCTTCATTCTGGAGATAGTTCGACTTCACAGAGTTCTAGAGACGATCGTATCGGATCGAGGCTAAGTTTTTACTTCGCATTTTTAAGGAGCTTCCAAGATTCGTTCGGCAGTAGATTATCATATAGCAGTGTGTTCCACCCGCAAACAGATGGGTAGAGGGAGAGAGTGAATCAAGTATTGGAGGACATGTTACAGGCTTGCATTTTAGACTTCCAGGGCAACTGGGAGGACTATATTCCCTTGATCGAGTTCGCTTATAACAATAGTTATCAAGCGATGATTGGTATGACTCCATATGGGGCATTGTACGTGAGGCCTTGTAGATCCCCAATTTGTTAGGCAGAGCTAGAGGATAGCTTATTACTCATGCCGGAGCTTGTGTGGCAGACTACTAAGAAGGTAGCATTGATTAGGGAGCGTATTCTTGCCGCTCAGAGTTAGCAAAAGAACTAGACGGGTCATTGTAGGCTGTCTAAAAATCACAATGGATAGCTGATCCCCATCAAGCCCCGACAATGAAAGTTACAATCAGACGACTTTCTAATCACTGCATCCGCAACTCTATAGTCGCTACAAATACGGCCTCATATTTGAGATGATTGATCTTGATGGCTGCGACAACAACATGACTAATATTATATTAGCAACTATTAGAGATACTGATGAGCAGTAGGATAATTTCAGAAATAAAAGATTGGACTTAGTTGGTGAGTTGCTTGGTAGAGAGCTGTGGGCAAATATTCGTCTAAATATCACAATGGATAATTGATCCCCATCAAGTTCCAACAATGAAAGCTACAATCATATAGCTTTCATGCCAACAAACGAAAGCTGCAAACAGAGGATTTTTCACATAGATCGAGAAGAGTTATAATTCAACGACACTTCCGACAACTGATGAAAACTCTATTCACCAGTCTTCACAATCTATAGTGAAAGTTACAATCTGACGATTTTCACACTCCACAACAGCTAAAGCTAGGATTACTGAACAACGGTCCTTACAACGCTCTGTAAAAGAGGTTACAGATCAACTAACCCCTTTTAAAACGCGGAAGTCATCCCCGCGTTACAATTCTGGAAGTGCAGGCGACCCCCGCGTTTCCAAGCTACAACAAGTCAACAGCGAGCGACCCTCGCGTTCATTGATGTTCAATCAACACCCGACCCTAGCGTTTCCAAGCTGCAACAAGCAAAACACGAGCGACCCTCGCGTTCATTGATGTTCAGTCAACACCCAACCTCGCGTCTCAATTCTAAGACGCGAAGTTAGGGTTCTGAACGCCAGATTGGGCGTTTGACTCGTTCAAACATGAGTCGAACGGTTTCAGAACTGTTTTCCCCACGATCTGAGGAAATCACGCCCACTTAGGAGCAGATTTAGAGGGCAGTTACAATCTCTTATCCCCCTATAAAAACTCAACAAACCCAACGGAGTAAAAGGTAGGATTTTCAGCATCTAAACCGTACTGGTTTGGAGGTTCCTTAGTATCTCAACCGCACAGAGAGGCAGGAGAGGCGAAATCCTTGGAGATAGGATTTTTTGAATCGAATCCAGAAGATCAAAACTGAAAGGATTCTTCAACAATAGAATATCTGCTTAGTCATTAACCGAATCTTCGGTTCTAACAACTCCATTCACAGAGTTCTAACTCGTTCAGAGTTCTTAAACTCGTTAAAGAGTTACCCATCAAACTTTCCACAGAAGTTCATCGTTCCCACGAGATAAAAGACGGTCGGATCGTCAACGGAGAGCAAATTCGACGCGAACAATCGAAGGAGGCACACCATCGCTACCTTGAAGAATCCAGTTTTAAACAAAGGGGAGAACCAAATTCGTTCTCCTCTCTTTTGTAATCAAATTGTAACCGGAATCAAAGAAATACAAGTCAATTTTCTTTTATTCTCTTTATTGCAATTTTTTCAACATACAAAAGATGGCAACTCCGCTGGGGACTAGCTTTTCCGATGAAGAAGTGGTGGCGCAGTCCGATGTCCACCTTATGGGAACGACTGTAGAAACTCTCGTCGTAGAGTTGGATCAAGCAAAGTACGAGGAAGCCTTATCCTCTGGATCGCTTAGCCCCAAGGCTAAGCGCGATGTCCGCAAGATTTCCAAGGAGATCAACTCTGTTGTTGAAATGCCGAAGAAAGCCCTCTCCTTCGGCCAGGAACTTAAACTAGCTCTGCTGGTTGAAGATCCCACATCCGCATCAGCACGACGTGCTTCAGGCCATAAACGGCCTATAGAGGAGACGAGCTCCATAAACGTCAACGACGCTGCTGCTAAGGCTTTGAAACAAGCCAAGAAGAACGCCGCTCGCAGACGGAAAAGATCCATACGATGAGCACACCTACGTGAAAGCTGAATGTTGGCCCAACGTGAAGATCGCGTTTCTAAAATTTTACCCGAGCATAGCGTTCCCAAAACAGAACGTTCGCTTCGCGGCAATGAGCCCGATTACGAGCCTCGGCTGATACAGCTAAAACATGACCCTGAATGGCGCGTTGTTCCTTCAAAACGCAGCTCTTAGAAGGAAGCTGCCAAAACTAAACGCGACCCTCAGGTGCGTGTTAAAACAGAACATGACTCTCAAGAGTCTGTTTCACCATCTAAACGCGACCCTCAGGGGCGCGTTCAACCAAAACATGACCCCCAGAGGTCTGTTTCATCATTTAAACGTAGGCCTCGGCCTAATGTTTACAAATCTAAACGCGACCCTCGCATTATTCTTCAAGAACGCGACCCTAGCGTTGTTCTTCAAGAACGCGATCTTCAAGAGGTCCGTCAGGTTTAGAAAAGTCAGCGTGGTTTCAAAATCCACGTTCGACAAGAACCAATTTCACCCACCCAAGGGCAGGGGGTTCCATCTCCGCCTCCACACTTGGGGAAAATTTCCTCCCAAGTTCCTGATTTGCGGGAATTATTGTCAAGAGAAAAACCAACAGCACAAGCAGCTCACTCATGCCAATGTGAGAGGCTTATCTCGGTAGTCCTTTTCAGAATGCCATTGTTGCGCATCCGTACCTCGGCAGTCCGTGTTTGACAGGTTGACGAATGTCGTTAGGCCTACCAAACGACAACGCCGATACAGAAAAAAGACAGCTGAAGCGAAATACCCTCAGGTCACTATCAATATGATTGGCCGAGGGAAAACCTCGCATACCGATTCTGATGAGTCACAAAAAAGTCATTCCCCGACTGTTCGGGAAATTTGTGACGAATTCGAAGGAGTATACCGGCGTACTCGGACTCAGACAGGAGCTATCCGTCCAGTTAATTATCAAAGATTGGCCAAGGGGATCGTTTCTGACGATGAACATTCGGCAATTGCCGAATCTCAATCTTCAAGTTCTGTTGTCGCACGTGAGGTCTTTGCTTACACGACAGGGAACCATGAAGACTTAGCTAAGAGAGTTGACGGACATCACGTCATGCTCCAAGCACAACAGGAGACACTTCTCCAAGTAAAGGATATGTTGGCCCAGCTCCTCGCTGAAAAAGGCCAAAAACCCGAGTCTTCCCGGAGGACTATGTCAAAGGGAAAGCAGAAGGCGCACGAACATTCAGATCATGAGACTCACAACCTGGAATCTTCTTCTGAAAATGAGAAGGAGATGGAAAAAGAGCTACATCCTCATTCCGCTAAAGTAGATGAACTGGAGGCTCGCCTCAATGCAATCGCCAATAGAAGCGAGCTCCGCGAAGAAGGAGTAGTGCGGCCTTACCCTGCTGAGTGGGATACAGCTCCCTACCCACCGAAGTTTAAGGCCCCTACCTTGCAACCGTTCGATGGCACAGGATCGCCGAATCAGCACATTTACTACTTCAAATCCCACATCGGTACCCTCAAGGGTGTCGCTTTTGAGTGGTTTATGAAACTGCCTGCCGGATCTATCTAGAAATGGGTAGACCTGGAAAGGCTATTCTTGGCTAGGTTCTTTAAGGACGACACAGAGGTCTCAGTCCCGACTCTTCTCGCCACTAATCAAAAGAAAGGAGAGTCCATCAAGACCTATGTTGAGAGATTCCGCAGCATGGCACTACTATACCCGTCAGGTATGACCCAATCAACCTTGGTTGAAACTTGCAGGCACAACTTGCAGACCCAGCTCCTTGCTCAGATGGGAGTAGCAGAGTGTCGCTCCTCGAGACAACTAGTTTCACAAGGAGAACAAGCTGAAGAGATAGTGGCGCGAGTTAAAGCTGAAGAAGTACCACAACCCAAGCCGCAGCAGCAACGCAATCAGCACAACGCCCAACGGTCTAAGGGAAAAGAGACTTTAGCAACTGAAACCTACACGCGAGTACCACCGCCTACTAAGCAAGGCAAGGCGCCAAATCAACAAAGAGCACCCAAGCAGTATTCGTTTAAAGAGGAGCATGTAGATACCTTATTCCAATTGCTTCGAAAGAACAATAAGCTGCAGTTGCCTGAAATCGGAAGCCCGGATGAAGTAGGGGAAAGTGGATGACCCAACTTATTCGTCGTTATCACAAATTCCTTGGACATCCTACCAGAAAATGCTATGTCTTCAAAGACATCTTGCAGAATTTGGTAAATGCTAATGTGCTCACTTTGAAAACCGAGCAGAAGACCATATCCACCAATATGATAGCGGTCCAATTTGGTGACTTCCCTTCAGTAGTAACTGCGAATGGCGTTGTTCCCATTCATAAGGAAGAAATGCACCTGAAGAATGCTGACTTGCATAGTCAGAAAGACAGGGGGTTGGTACCACTCACTACCTCAAAAGGGAAAATCATGTGGGTCCACCCTGATCTGCTAGGAGATCAACAGTGGACGAACACCTCATCCAAGAAGAAGGGAGGCAAGGCTAAGTCTTCCAACATGATTAACCCCTCCGTTACTGAAAATGATGACCACCTCAAACCTCTTACTGATTCAGAAGAAGAGAGGATTGCCCTGGCAGCATACCTAGGAGACAACCCTGGCACTCGGTCAGGAAAAGCTTACTTGAGGGATTACGGCCAGAACGCTCAAGAGGTTGAAGAGCAGCACCAAGATGCTGGGGGTTCTGTCCCGAAGAATCCAGTCGATAAGGGAAAACAAAAGGAGCTCCGGTTCAACAAAAATCTCCACCAGGAATCGGGAGAATCAAACGCTTCCTTCCAGTTCAATGTTATGGCACAATTGGCCAACATACCGGCCAGAATCACCCTATATGAACTCTTGAGGCTGTCCAAAACTACCAAGGAAGCTCTGATCGAAGCCTTAAAGAATACGGAGATCTTTATTACACAAGTCGCTCCAATCTCTGAAGCTTCTGAAGATCAACCTTGTTTGCAATGTCTGTAAGCAGCGAGAAGTTTACCCTGCATATCATTTACTCAAGAAGACATGCAGGTCAAACATAAGCACGACAGGCCGCTATACTACACGGGGTATATCGGATCCTCCGAAATCAGTCGTGTCCAAGTAGACCCAGGATCAGCGCTCAGCATCATGCCTTATAAGGTCATGCAGGTCTTAGGGATTCCCATGCATCGACTGAACACTACTCAGACTACCATCTTCGGGTTCAACGCTAATAGCACTCGGCCCCTGGGAAAGATCTAGCTCAGATGCCAGATCGGAGATCTTAAGTTTGAAGTGACTTGTTACATCATAGATACGGACACGTCCTACAATCTTTTGCTAGGACGACCATGGATACATGCAAACCGTATTGTCCCATCTACTCTGCATCAGGTCATGAAGTATGCCAACGATGAGGGGGAAGTCCGAACCTTAATTGCGGAAAAATACCCCTTCTGAGGAGTGGAAAATTTCCACACCGACTCCGTCTTCTATCTGGAGTCCCAGGAGAAAGAAGATGTGGACAGCAGTAATGAAGCTGATATTAAACCAGATCCTGATGAAGATTGTCCATGGGAGTTAAACTTCGATGTAATGGGTCAGGATGAGAGTAATATGTCCATGGGAGTTAAACTTCGATGTAATGGGTCAGGATGAGAGTAATAATAATGTACCGAGTGAGGGCAAGTGGTGCATTAATGAAGATTTTATTTTGGCGTACTTGTCTGATGTCTCCTCTAAAAATAAACAAATAGAGAATGATCCAAATGTAGGTACCAATCCATGGCACGTACTGTGCACAGAAGCATCGTTCACATTGCCAATCCAGTCATCCTTCGCTTCAGATGAAGAAGTAGAAGATGCACATAAGGCTTTCTACAAAGTCCCATCCAAAAGGAAAGGGTAGAAGCCGATCTGTTTTGGTAAAGTCAAACCCGAACAACTCAAACGAGGAAGTTCAGAGGAAGATGATGGAGTTCCCCAATTCCATTACCACGAACCCAATTCTATACACTTAATGAAACGAATGGGGTATAACTTTAATGAGAAACAGGGTTTGAACTTCGGGAAAGGAAGACGAACACCGATCCGAATGTCTCTCACTCCTGAAGGAAAACCTCCGGATTACTATCAAAAAATCGGAAGGGTCGTGGGTTACGTCACAACTCCCCCTGCCTTGAAAAATAAAATCAGTAATTATCTACATCAGAACCATTCATCCGGAACATCTTCTTGGGAATCTGACATCAGTGTTGGACCCTTCTTTAAAAATCTGAGTGTGAACATGGTTTCAACTAGTCATCCAGATGAAGACGCAGGGGGTGACGAAGGATTAATCGAATCAACCAATGATCCTTGGATCAAACGCCTCAACATCTTGTGGGATATGTGCTTCTTAATCGAATCAACCAATGATCCTTGGATCAAACGCCTCAACATCTTGTGGGATATGTGCTTCGAACATCGCGAACCACCCACTCAACATCTTGTGGGATATGTGCTTCGAACATCGCGAACCACCCACTGAAGATAAAGTGATCCAGGTTAACATGGGAGATGAATCCAACCCCAAGCCTATCTTTATAGCCGAAGACTTATCATCATCCGAAAAAGAGGACCTTATATCTCTCATCTGAGAATATATAGATGTCTTCGCTTGGAATTATGAAGATATGCCTGGCCTTGACCCGAAGGTTGCCATGCACCGTCTCAATATCGATCCGGATGCAAAACCCATTAAACAACAACAATGCAGGTTTCGTCCAGAGATCATGGAATCAATTGAGTCAGAAGTTAAAAAGCTTATAGACTCAGGTTTTGTTAGAGAAGAGCAACATCGGGACTGGGTGGCCAACATTGTCCCAGTGCCTAAGAAAAACGGTAAGGTCCGTATATGCATAGACTTTCGTGACCTTAACGCAGCCTGTCCAAAGGACGAGTTCACGCTTCCTATCACAGATGTTATGATTGACAACACCTGCGGATATGAAAGGATGTTTTTCATGGATGGATTCTCCGGATACAATCAGATCAAGATGCAACCGGAAGACGAGAAACACACTGCTTTTAGAACACCACTGGGAGTGTATTGCTACACAGTGATGCCCTTCGGCCTGAAAAACACAGGTGCAACTTATCAACGTGCAATGAACACGATCTTTCACGAACACCTACGAAAGAAGATCGAGTGCTACGTTGATGATATAGCAGTAAAGAGCCAATGTAAAGGTGATCATCTTGCAGATCTAAAGACAATGTTCGAGATCATGCGAGCACATCAGCTGAAGATGAACCTGACAAAATCGTTCCTCGGAGTATCAAGTGGAAAATTCCTGGGATTTATCGTTACCTCCAAGGGAATTTCTCTTGATCCGGAGAAAGTGCATGCCATTCAAGACATGCCGCCTCCGAAGAATCTCAAAGAGCTCAGAGGTTTGCAAGGCAGACTGGCTTACATTCGAAGATTTATATCGAATCTTTCTGGGCATTGCCAACCTTTCTCTAAGCTCATGTAGAAAGGAATCTCCTTTGTCTGGGATGGAAAGTGTCAAAAAGCATTTGAGGAGATTAAGAGATATCTCACTCAATCGCCAGTTCTCGTGGCCCCGATATCAGGAAAACCATTCCCGTTGTACGTGAGAGCCATGGACCATTCTCTTAGGGCTTTGTTAGCCCAGAATAATGATCAGGGTCAAGAGCAAGCCATCTATTACTTGAGTAGGACCATGATGGGAGCCGAACACCGGTATAATCCGATCAAAAAAGAATGTCTCGCCTTGGTATTCGCAATTCAAAAGATGCGCCATTACCTAGTTGGACAAACAATTCAGGTCATCTCTAAGGTGAATCCCTTAAGAGTTCTGATGATGAAACCATCATCTTTAAATTGTCGACTCGTAAAATGGGTTATTCTCTTGTCACAATACGACATGCAGTTCATGCCTCAAAAGGCGGTCAAGGGTCAAGCACTAGCAGACTTCTTAGCTGATCATCCAGTATCGGGAACGTCTAAGTTGTATGAAGAATTACCTAATGAAGTCGCTGAAGCTTGCGCTACTCAAGAAGCCACGCAAGTGTGAAAGTTATTCTTCGACGGTGCGTCTAGAGCAAACCCTCATGGAGTAATCACCGCAGGAGTAGGAATAGTATTAATCTCTCCAAACGGTCACGTAATCCTAAAGGGATTTTCCCTAATCGAACCTTGCACCAACAATGTAGCCGAGTATAATGCTCTGCTATTAGGAATACAATTTGCTGAAGAACTTAATATTCAGCACCTCGAGGCTTACGCTGACTCTCAGCTCATTGTTAATCAAGTCCGAGGGGAATACGAAGTACGTCATGAGGATTTGATCCCGTATTACTTTGCAGTGCTAAAGCAAGCTCAAAAGTTCGAAGGTTTCTTTATCGAATATGTACCACGAGCTCAGAATGCGTATGCAGATGCTTTAGCCTCCTTGGCAACTTCGTTAGCATTACCACCGGAGGCTGAAACAATGATTCCAGTCGCGGGACGCAAACTATACTTTTCCAAGATTCCTATGGAGGAAAAGCCAGACAAGACATCGACAGGAGAAGTCTGTACAACCTCTATGGAGTTCGAATCTAGGGATTGGAGATTCCCATATATCGATTACGTCCTGTACAGAATTCTGCCCGATGACCCTAAGGAAGCGGCCTCTATCAAACGAAAGGCCTTATGATTCTATTACGATGCAATGTCTCAAGTCCTGTATCGTAAATCGTATGATGGAGTTTTGCTTCGATGCCTCTCTCGGAAAGAAGCAAAAGAAGCCCTCAAAGAAGCTCACGACGGAATGTGTGGGGCTCATCAGCCCGGAGCTAAATTAGGAGATCGTCTCCCCCTCAAAGAAGCTCACGACGGAATGTGTGGGGCTCATCAGCCCGGAGCTAAATTAGGAGATCGTCTCCGACGAATCGGCTATTATTGGCCAAATAAATTAGGAGATCGTCTCCGACGAATCGGCTATTATTGGCCAAAGATGTTCTCAGATGCAGTTGACTATGCTAAACGTTGTCACACATGTCAAATTCATGGGGACTTCATCCACCAAGCACCTGGGAATTAACACCCCACATCGGTGTCCTGGCCCTTCGAAATGTAGGGTATGGATATCGTGGGACCGATTTCCCCTCCGACGTCCAAAGGACACCGGTTCATTCTAGCTGTGACCGACTATTTCTCCAAATGGGCGGAGGTAATCCCGTTGAAAGAAGTCAAGACTTCAAATGTAATCAAGTTCATCAAGCATCATGTCATCTACCGTTTTGGAGTCCCGAGGCGAATAGTGCACGACAACAGGACACAATTCGTCAGCTCTGGGTTTCAGAGATTTTATGACAGATTTAGAATCCAAAGTGTCGCATCTACGGCATATTATCCGTCAGTGAATGGTCTTGTAGAAGCTTTCAACAAAACCATAGTGAAGCTTCTCAAAAAATTTGTTTCCAAGAGCTGGCGCGATTGGGATGAAAGACTCGGTGAATGTCTGTGGGCTTACCGCACGACGGTGAGGACCCCTACAAGAGCTACACCATTCTCTTTGGTATACGACTGCGAGGCTGTATTGCCATTGGAAATCCAGATCCCTTATCTGAGAGTTGCTATTACAACTGGACTAACAGAAGAAGAAAAACATCAACGACGTCTGCAAGAACTTGAAGCCTTAGACGACAAACGACTTCAAGCTCAGCAATAGATTGAGCTATATCAAGCCCGTATTTCCAAAGCCTACAACAAAAAGGTTAAGGAATGGATTTTTAAGAAAGGCGACTTAGTTTTGGCCAACAGACGACCCATGGTGATGACACACAAAACCAAAGGGAAGTTCAATCCTAAATGGGAAGGGCCCTTCGTAATAGAATCAGTCTATTCGAACGGAGCATATCGCCTCATCAATCAAAAAGGAGACAGGCTCATGATGCCAATTAATGGGAAGTTCCTTAAGAGATATTTCCCGTAAATCATGTAGCCCCCTAAACCCCAGCTAAATCAGGCTGGGGGTTGCCTATTTATAGTATAATTCTGTCTTGTATTTCGTCATGTTAACACTACACCTCTGACGATTGAAATTTTCTGGAATTATTCTAAATAAGCAATAAAGAGAATTTCGATAGCATTTGCATTATTTTTCATTGTCCTGAATCAGATTTCAACAAAAGAGATGATGAAAGCCAAAATGATATTATTTTCATTCAATATTGTTAATTTGAATACAAAATGAAGACAATCGAAATGAAAATAATACAAACTTATTCCCTCCGCTAAAAGCAATTCAAATCCTAAGCGTTGGGACCCATCAGCTTAAAAGACTTGAGCTTAGACTTCAAAACTGATATTTTATCCTCACGAGCCTTTTTGACTTCATCTGTTATCTTGCTCTTGAGCTCCTCTTCATTTGCTGCTGCTTCTGCAATCTCTCTCCTAATCTTGTCGGCAGCAACAAGTTCATCGCAATAGCCTTTGAGAAGCCCGTCACAGTAAGCAGCAAACCCTTTTAGAACTTTCATATCACCAGCTAACTGAGCATTTATCTGAGATAGATCAACACCAGCACGAGTAAGTTCTGCTGCAGTATCCCGGAGACCCAAGGCAAAATTGCCCATGTCCCCTTGTACTTGGAGATGTTCCCCACGTAGGTTGGCGATACGAGATTCTGTCTCAGACAGACTTTTCTGAAGAGCCTCTTGGTGCTGTGCTTTTAAAGCTTTGGCCTGAGAAAAAGCCTGATCCACTTCTGGCCCTATGTCGTCGCACTGCAGCATTGAAAAGAATTCCAATTCATATTCCAGAATAATAATGCTCTCGCGACAATTCTTGGTCCACAATGCATTCCCCTGGTTCCTGATCTTTGCGAAACACTCCAGCAGATGGGGTTCAAAAACCTTGAAACTCACGTCCCCGAGACTAACGACGTCGATAGTCATTCGCATCCAATGCTCTAATTGTTCGATGAGCTCCCTCAAAGTTTCCAAGCTTGGGGGTGGAGCAGTCGGATAAATAAAGCGATTCTCGTAATCAGTGCAAGTGGAGGTGTGCGTAGCTTCAGATGATTACTTTTCGGCCATATTTGGCGCTGAGCCTGAGGTAGTCGGTTCCCACCCATCGGTTGTCATTTCAAGACCAGGAGAAGCAGTTGGAAGCATAGTATCCCCTCTGTTCTCAGGAGATGTAGCACACGCCGACTTTATCGCATCACCCATTAACTTAGCCCTTTTCGGAGTTTTAGCTATGACAGGCAACCGTTTACGAACTCTTCTGTCATACTCGCCTTGCTCAGTAGCAGAAAGAGCCTTCTTACCCGATCTTAAAGAACGAGGTTCAGGAACAGGCGTTTCTGCAGGAATCTCCTCAGTTGTCTTTTCTTCGGGAGAATCAGCAATTGGTGTTCCCTCTTCGATCCCCAGGAATCTCCTCAGTTGTCTTTTCTTCGGGAGAATCAGCAATTGGTGTTCCCTCTTCGATCCCCGTAGGAACCTCTTCCTCAGAAGGTTCTATGGAGAATCAGCAATTGGTGTTCCCTCTTCGATCCCCGTAGGAACCTCTTCCTCAGAAGGTTCTATGGTGGATAAGTCCCTAGGTGCTTCAACGACTCCTGTTGCTTCCTGTTCATAAGATAAATATTCTTCTACCCCGGGTAGACGGGTCCTCATAGAACTGCCCCTCGAATGATACAACTCCCGAATCTCATTTATACATGAAGTATAAATATCATATCCTGGGATTTGGGAAACCTCTTCAAACCAGTTGCGAAAATCGGCAACAGTGGAGCAGCCAGGCGGCGAATTGGGTAAAGTAAATTGCGCATGGGTTCCCCCGGCGGAAAAGAAATACCATGCGCGAGCTCCTTCATACAAATTCCCAATTTGAGCTAACGCCGGGTTAGGATTGCCAACGTAAAGATGGTCATATCCAAACTGTCTGGCGAACCGAGAAGGCACATAAGGCTCAATGAGGCACTTCTCCCGCAAGCGATAGACCAGGTAGCCCAACCTGATCATAAGAAGCCAGCTAAATGTGCCCTCTTCCAAAGAAGACGAGCCCTCAAAAAGAAAGTCCATGAAGAGGGCATCTTCCACGTCAGCTCCGTCAAAATTAGGAGCGAAATAGAAAATCCGGTAACTGTCTTCCCGGGATAGAAGCTGTCGAGCTCTGACTATATAAGAATGAGTCCACGTGGCCGACTCTAATCTCTGTACAAAAGGGATATAAGCATCATCGCCCTCATATACTCCCGTCATCAATGGAGGGAAATGCAACATGAACCAGGCCACTAGATATGTATATGGCACTAGTATACGTGGTTGAGGAGACTTCCCAGCTTTCTTCTTGGTAGCTTTGATTCCTGAAGCGCTGAGAAGTTCTGAGGTCAACATCCTCAGGCCATTCTGCATGCAGCCGACCATAGCAGTAAGGAGACTCACATGTCTCCCATGCGCTAGCAAAGTAGCTGGGTACACAACTTCAGCTAGTATTGCCTCAGTTGGTTTTGACGGTACTACGCACCGCTTCAACCAAATCATAAAGAAGCCCGCAAGAAGTGCCGTGTCAGAAATAGGAACTGTGGCTTGGCGGTGGAAACTTTCAAATTCGACACCAGCCTCAAAATCATCCTCTACATGCTTTATCTTATAGGTAGCACTGGAAGCCTTAATTCGAGTTTTAACGTCCTTAGGAGAGATGACTACAACACGAGATACGGCTACATCTTTCCGGTTTAAGTTCTGAAAAAGGTATTCCGCCCACGTGGTATGCATAATGCCCCCTCCGCGCATCCCAAAGACTTGGGCACATATGTGGAAGTGACACATCAACTCCCAGAAAGTAGCGTAAATTTCCGGGTGCGCCACCTTCAGTAGAACTCCTCGTAGGGCGTTTTTCCAAGCGGCAACCCCGACACTGCTTGCATCTCATGAAGAGCAAAACCTAACTCTCTTGTAGGTGTGAAGAATGTGCAACTGTTCGGGTTATATTTCTCTAACATAGCGAAGAAATTGTGATAACTCTGCATGACACCCCGTCGAGTAGCTAGCACGGGAACTATGAGACCTGGTTGAGCGAGTGACTCCCTAAGTTCATCAAGAACGAAGTCAACCATGCGGGTCCACCAACCTCCTTCTCCAGAACAGACCCATCGAGGGGATCTGAACATTTGGGTAGAGAATTCACCCTGAGCTGCAAGGAACTGGCGAATAAAGATGTTCGCTGGACGTGGCATCTCCTGAATCGGATCCTTCTTTTCAAATAAACCGGGCCTCAACCCCTTGAGTTGTCCCCCGATTTGTGTACGAGCCCGCCGACCAAATCCAAGCGACACATTCTCTTTCTCTTTGACTATGTCGAAGGTCAAACCCTGACGACAGCTCACATTCAAGAAATAGGAGAGTGGGTACATCCTCTTCATGTTTGGGAGGAATAGGAAGCGATTATCAATTCTCCGCAGCAACTTTGAATCTTCCACATATGTAAGGTGATCATCGACAGATATATGATCTCCAAATATGAACGCTGGTTTGGGAAACTGGGCATGACCGGTAGGGGTCTCTAAGTCTAAGTCAGTAATCATAATTCTGAGAGTGGAGCATCGATGGAATTTAATCATATCCGCTCTCTCCGAGTCAGGGAAGGTACATAATGGAATTCTGCTCTGAAGACTGAATATTTCATTCGCGTCAGGTCCACCGATATATCCAAAATGATGCTCTTGTGAAAGCGGCACGTTTGGGATAAGCACTGCACAATCAAAAGCAGAGTTTAGCAGCTAGAAGCAAGCTATTGACATAAAGACAGAGTCTGAAACACAAGAGGTTGAGCCTCGTGTCAAAAAGAATCTCTCACGCGAGGGTTAAAGTCTTGTGTCAAAATCTCAAACGCGATGGTCGAGCCTCGCGTCAGAAATCTCAAACGCGAGAGTCGAACCTCGTGTTGAAAAGACTTAAACACGAGAGTCGAGACCCACAGGGAATCCCAACTCCGTGTTTTCACCGAATAGAAATGAGTCATCATCCTCGTTGCCAAGAACCCATCTAGGGTTTTCAAAGAACTTGCCAGGGCAGGTTATTTCGGTCAACACATACCATGACAGGGAAGCCCCTGTGACGGCAATGACGACGACAATGTCCCCACACGAACAAGAACACCACCGGCGTCCTCAGCCGACGGCATTTCGGAAGTCGCTCCAGCGACTTTCTTGGAGCTAGAACCCATTCTCTGAGGCGCCATCGATACAGTCGATCGGAAGGACGGAGTTCGTCGGAGATCTCGCCAAAATCAAACGAGAGTTCTCATTCTTGGAAATAGCCAAAAATTTAGAGAGTCAAATGACTCTTGACGTGACCACTCAGGTCTATTTATAACAGCCGTCAAGCTGTTTAGATGGCACAGAATTCTAGGAGTGAATCCCAACCATCTTTGAAACGCGAAGTTCACAACCGCGTTCAAAATCCCAAGTGCAAGGCTCAAGCCAGCGTCACGAAGGCCTGAACCTCACATTTTGAACCTCAAACGCGAAGGTCACCTTAGCGTTGCAATTCTTCTAAATGAAGAACCTACACTTGTGTCTTCAAACACGACACTTATTCCTCAAAGTCATGAGCCCTCTTAACAGAGTGTTAATCAAAACCTCTGTATCTCATCAGCAGAATCTAAATTCTCATCGGGTTATTATTACGTCCCAGGTGATCATCATCCCTACAGAGTCTAAGTTTAGCTGGCATTAATACCAATGCGGCTATAGCTCCTCTGTCAGAATCCACTTATCGATTCTCATTAATAGAACGATAAGTCTCTAAAATCATTCAGATCATTGTTAATTTATTAGCTCTCCTAAGCAAAGTAATAAATAACCAGTTTTCAGTGGGATAATAAAACATCCCAATTTCGTAGCAGTTCTCCCCAGTGAGACGCTACAATATTCTTTCCTCACAAATGTCACGTTAAAATCACACCTCTGACAAAATCAACTTATCGATTCTCATCAATAGAGTGATAAGTCCTCAAAATTACCCTGATCGCAATATTTCAAATGTCACGTTAAAATCACACCTCTGACAAAATCAACTTATCGATTCTCGTCAATAGAGCGATAAGTCCTCAAAATTGCCCTGATCGCAATATTTCTCCTGTCACGTTAAAATCATACCTCTGACAAAATCAACTTATCGATAAAATCATACCTCTGACAAAATCAACTTATCGATTCTCGTCAATAGAGCGATAAGTCCTCAAAATTGCCATGATCGTAATATTTCTCCTGTCACGTTAAAATCACACCTCTGACAAAATCAACTTATCGATTCTCTAGAACGATAAGTCCTCAAAATTGCTCTGATCGCAATATCCCCCCCTGCCAAGTTAAAAAGCTATACCTCTGGCACTTATAGACTTCTTTCAGTGTTCCAAGCAAAAATAACACAGGAAGAATTCTACTAGTCAGCCCCATTACGGGAAAATAATAAAATATTAATCCTCAGCAGTTTGAAACTTTCTGGAGTTATCTTAAACGATAATAAAGAGAGTTTTTCTGCACCAGAACCATTGTGGAGATCTATTCTAAATCGGGAATACATCTCAGGTATTTCTCGTGATTTGTTGCTTAAAATCAAAACACGAAAAATGCAAGAAACAATGAGGAATCAAATCACTTTTTATTCAAGAACCAAAAGAAGTGATACAAACCAAACTTGTTCTTATCAAAAGAACATTACAAGTGCAAAATTTACTCGTGCATCAAATCAAAAGAAATAAGGGTCCTAACTTCAGTTAGCTCCTCCTCGTGAGTGGTTCGCACAATGGCTTCAGCCTTTGCCCGGAGTTCTTCCTCACTGGGTGTGATGATAGCCGCTGCTTCAGTCTTGGCTTGTTCCAAAGCTTGAGCCTGCGTATAATATTCCAAAGTGCCAGTAGCATTTTGGGTGCTAAGAATATTGACAACATTTTCTTCACGAGAAAGTTCAGCCTTTAATCGCTGGACTTCAGCCTCAGCTTCAACAAGTCTATCACGAAGCGAATTCATAGAAGTAGTCGAGCGTTCTAACTCTTCTCGCTTCCGAATATTACACTCGCGAAGCTCCGTGATTTGACGTTCTCTTTCAGCCAAGTCTCGTTCTATCGCCTCCCGGCGAGCCACTTCTGCAACCTGAAGACTGGCCAAAGTAGACACAATTTGTGGCTGAAGCTCTCTGCGACCCAAGGCCTCAAAATGCTGTAATTGTTCTTCCAAACGAAGGATAATCTCAGCACAACGCTCGAACCATGGAGTGTTTCCCACACTTATAACTCCGTTTAAGCCTGCTTCCAGAAGAGGTCGGAAGGAATTGAAAGTTCCCTGACCACTCACCACATCTGCTTCCAGAAGAGGTCGGAAGGAATTGAAAGTTCCCTGACCACTCACCACATATTCAATCACCTTCTTCGCGAGGCTATTCAAATACACCAAGGAAATTTGAAGAAACTCAGGTGCACCCGCAAGACTTGAAGTGACACCCAGAGATGCTCCCCTAGCCATTGAAATTGGTGCAGGGGATCCAGGCGCCGAAGCTGTAGAAGCGGTAGAAACATTCAATTGTGATGGGCTTGAGATCAAAGCCATCATTGCCCTTGCCTGAGATATGCTTGGTCGTGCCTCTGCTGGAGTAAGCGAGATCTTCAGCAATGCGGTAGGCGAGGCAGCTACAGTAGATGAGGCAGGGAGAGGCTGTTCTTGCACTAGAGATGACACCTGCACGACCTGCTGCTCTAGAGGAGGAGTCACGACAGTAGTTTCAGGCAATGCCGTAGGTGAGCCAGGTAAATGTTGCTCTTGTAAAGGAGCCGACATCTGCGTAGGATCTTATTCCGGAGCCGACATCTGCGCAGGATCTTATTCCGAAGCCGACATCTGCAGCAGTAGTCCCAGGAGAAGGTGAACCTGCACGAAAAAAGGGTCAGAATGCGGAAAGAGCATGCGGAAGAATTCGAAGAAAACTAGGCTTACTGGAGATGTGAAAAGGAGTATAACCAGATGCCTTATCGGATGGGACCTTGGAAGCATCATCAAAAAGGGTTATGTCATCCATAGAATTATGCTCTTCGTCCCCCGCGTCATCACCTGGCATGTTGCCAACGTCAGCATCCTCATCAGCATCTCTATCTTCGTCAGCTGCATCACCAATTGAGGAGCCTTCATAATCTACTCGCTCCTTATCATCCCGGGTGGCGGAAGGTTCAGGAAGATTTGTGCCAGTAGCTGGTCTATTCATAAGTCCCGTTGTAGGACTGGGAATTAAATCACCAGCTTGTGACATTAATGCTGAAGGAGGAGGGGATGGATTCTCTTCGAGACCCCCTGATTCTAGTGCAGGAGACTTAGGAAGGTCCATCACCGGAGCAGATTCTGCATCTGCAGCCATTAATTCGCCCTCCTCGTCCTCGGGGGGATGGTAAGAAGAAGCTTCGCTCGATAGGGCTAGGCCATGAGAACGAAGTCCAATTCTATGTGGCAGGCCTGCAACGGAAGATTCCTGTTGTTCTTCATCTTCAGCAGCTCTGATGGCATCAGCCATCAACTTGGATTTTTGTTGGCCTTTAGGGGGAGGAGAATCAACCATCAACTTTCGACGGATCTGCTTATCGTATTTGCCGGCTTCATCCGCAGATAGTTTTCTTTTCCCCGCTGCTCTCATCGTGGGAGAATCAACCACTCGTTGCTCTTCCACCGGAACAGGCTCAGCTCTTTGTTCCTCTTCCTGACCAGCAGGCTGGTTCTCGATAGATAGAAATTCATCAATCCCTCTCAAGCGGGATGTCTTTGACCCCCTTCTCGAAGCATACATATGCCTGATGTCCTTTAGGCAAGAGGTATTCAAGTTGTAATTGGGAGTCTGAGAAGCAGCGAAATACCAATTACAGAAGCTTATGGAAGTATAGGAGTTAGGAGTTTTGTGGGGAAGCCTGAAGATGGCCTTGGTACAACCTGCCACAGAATAATACCAACCCCTGGCTCCATCATATAAATTGCCCACAACTGAGAGTTGAGGATGAGGGTTCCCGATGTACAACTGATCATACCCAAATTGGCGAGCGAACCTATAGGGTTGGTAGGGCTCAATGAAACAATTGGCGCCTTGCCGGAAGATCAAGTAGCCTGGCCTGATAGAGAGAAGCCAATGGAAAACACCCCCGCTCAGCTGAGTGAATCCATTAGGACCTACTGCGTCCTGATATTCCGCTCCATAGACGCTGCCCTCAAAATCAGGGAAACAACGCAAGAATGGTAGTGGGTGTCTCGTGACAAAATTTGGCGAATCCTAACCATATAACCTCCCTCCCATTTTGCAGATTCTAGTCGTTGCACAAATGGGGTAAATGAGTCTCCTGGGAGGAGAGGCTGCACTCATTAGGGGAGGGCAGTGAAGCACGTACCAAGCCATCAGATAGGTATATGGCAGTGGCACCCTGGGATTGGGAGTTTTGAAAACTTTGTGACCTCCAGACTCCACCTCGGTGATATCGGTAAAATCCAAGGCCAATTCACGCAGCCCATTCTGCAAGCAACCCACCATGGCATTGAGGAGGCTCACAGGTCTCCCATGTGCCAAAAGAACAGTTAGGTAGACCACCTCGATAGCAAGGGCATCAATCGGCCTAGTAGGAATGACGCAACGCTTGAGCCACATCATTAAGAATCCAGCCAACAGCGCCGTGTCGGAAATTGGAATCAGAGCTTGATAATGGAAGCTTTCAAACTCTGTATGAGCCGGGAAAACATCTTCCTTGGCCTCGTTGGTGTAGTGGGAGGTAGCATCATCGATTCGGGCCTGAACCTCCTCCAAAGTGCTTGCAGATAATCTAGTCACTGAGGCCCCCTTATTGGTCAAGTTCCGGAATAAATATTCTGCCCAAGACACTTGTTTAATGCCGCTTCCACGGGCCCCTGTCTGCTACATACAAATGTGGAAGTGACACATGACTTCCCAGAGGGTGGCATAAATTTTGGGGTTGGTCTTCTTTAAAATTTTAAGTTCTGTGGATCCCGGAATAAATTCTTCGTACGGTAAATCCCCAAGAAGAAGACCTGAGACTTCATGCATCTCGTGAAGAGCGAAGCCTAATTCCCGCACGGGGGTGAAGAAAGTACAAGTCTCAGGATTATACTTCTCCAATATGGAGAAGAAATGAAAGTGGCTCTGGATAATCCTGAACTTAGTAGCCCGTACAGGAATCTGCAATCCAGCTCGAGCAAGAGGGACTTCTAATTCCTCCAAGACAAGCTTGGTCATCCGGGTCCACCACCCTGTCACCGGAGAATGAACCCAGCCATGAGTTCTAAATCCTTGCGTGGGAAATTCTCCTTTCTTTGCCAGAAATTTCTTGACAAAGGTGTTCGCCGGACTGGCCACTTCACCGACGGGATACTCTTTAGCGAATAAGCCTAGCCGTAGAGCTGTCACCTGCCGGTTGTAACCAAGTGTGCGGACCCCTTGAAAAGTTAGGGTCCCGAGAATAACTCCATCCTGATCCTTGACGAGGTTCCAGTCCATGCGTCTGGGGACGGAAGCGCATTGGAAGTATGACATGGGGAACATCCTCTCCATATTGGGCAAAAAGAGGTTGCGTTCTTCGACTTTCCGTAGCCACTTGTAGTCCCCATCATAAGCAGCGCCTGCCTCAAAGTCAACAAAATCCCCGAAGAGGAATCAAGGTTTGACTATTGGCTTACGGCTCGAATTCTCAAATCGGGCATCCGTAACCAATATCCTAAAGGTTTCAGGAGAAGCTTGGGTGATTAGTTCCACGCGACTCTTTTCCTTAATTCGAAAAACTGGGAGTTCTTGGCACAGATTGAAGGTCATATTTGGATCCACGCCACCTTCGTGCCCAAAATGGTGGTGAAAAGGGAGAGGCTCGCTGGTTTGACGCACTGCAAAATAAAGAAAAAAGTTAGACAATACAAAGGCAAATGTTAGACGCAGAGGTCGAACATCGCGTTGAAAAGCTCAGACGCGAAGGTCGAACCTCGCGTCAAAAATCTCAGACGCGAAGGTCGAACCTAGCGTTAAAAATCTCAGAAGCGTAGGTCGAACCTCGCGTCAAGAATCTAAGACGCGGAGGTCCCGTTAAAAAGTTCAGAAGCGTAGGTCGAACCTCGCGTCAAGAATCTAAGACGCGGAGGTCGAACCCCTCGTTAAAAATACCAAACGACGGAGTCCAGCCCTGCGTTATTGAAACAAGTTTCCTCGTTGATCCAAAGATCAGAACTTACAGAAGCAAGTTTAAGGACCATAGAGGTCGTACTCACCACCGATTAAAGGAAGTTGGGGCGGCACGTTCGCCTGAGCAGTAGCGCCGCCGGCCGGAGCAGACGGCGCCGACCCCTGGGCCGCGGCAACGTCGAACATGGAAGGACGAGAGACAACCTTCTTGGGTGCCATGGAGTCTAGTCGGAGGAGAAGAGGAATAGCTCGCCGGAGATGAGAACGAAATTTTTCGTTAAAGTTTCAAGAAGAGTCGAATGACTCTTGATTTGACCTCCAGCGGTCTATTTATAGACAGCTGTGAGCTGTCAAATCGTAACGGACGGGATTCGAGGCAAAAAATCCCGCCCAAACTCGATCCTAGTATTCGAGTTGGTTGAAATTCCAAACGCGAGGCTCACCTACGCGTTCAAACTCTCAAGAGCAGAGTTCACCCACGCGTGATGATCAACAGGAGATACGACGCGACCTCAAATAAAAAAAATGAGGTCAGCCATCAAGGTGACCAAAATAGTGAAGAAACATGCGACTCCACTGGGGAGTCTATCAGATGGGTGCAGGCAGATTACAATCAGCAACGCTAAAACCATCAGATTCGATTTGGAACGTACCTCATTCTTCATTATCATCAAGGCTCAAAAGCTATTTTGTTTGGTTCGAGGAAACAACATTTCAACATTCCGACAACCAGTTTTGCGATGTCTTCAAATCAGACGGAGCGAACAATCAATCCACTAAATTCTGGAATCCAAAGTATTCCGAAAATTCGTCCCAGTCAACCGTGAACTTTCGAAAACTTTGGACGGGGTTCTGTAGGCTGTGTAAAAATCATAATGGATAGCTGATCCCCATCAAGCCCCGACAATGAAAGTTACAATCAGACGACTTTCTAATCACTGCATCCGCAACTCTACAGTCGCTACAAATACGACCTCATATTTGAGATGATTGATCTTGATGGCTGCGATAACAACATGACTAATATTATATTAGTAACTATTAGAGATACAGATGAGCAGTAGGATGATTTCAGAAATAAAAGATTGGACTTAGTTGGTGAGTTACTTGGTAGAGAGCTGTGGGCAAATATTCGTCTAAATATCACAATGGATAATTGATCCCCATCAAGTTCCAACAATGAAAGCTACAATCATATAGCTTTCATGCCAACAAACGAAAGCTGCAAACAGAGGACTTTTCACATAGATCGAGAAGAGTTACAATTCAACGACACTTCCGACACTTGATGAAAACTCTATTCAGCAGTCTTCACAATCTATAGTGAAAGTTACAATCTGACGATTTTCACACTCCACAACAGCTAAAGCTAGGATTACTGAACAACGGTCCTTGCAACGCTTTGTAAAAGAGGTCACAGATCAACTAACCCCTTTTAAAATGCGGAAGTCATCCCCGCGTTACAATTCTGGAAGTGCAGGCGACCCCCGCGTTTCCAAGCTACAACAGTCAACAGCGAGCGACCCTCGCGTTCATTGATGTTCAATCAACACCCGACCCCAGCGTTTCCAAGCTGCAACAAGCAAAACACGAGCAACCCTCGCGTTCATTGATGTTCAGTTAACACCCAACCTCGCGTCTTAATTCTAAGACGCGAAGTTAGGGTTCTGAACGCCAGATTGGGCGTTTGACTCGTTCAAACATGAGCCGAACGGTTTCAGAACTGTTTTCCCCACGATCTGAGGAAATCACGCCCACTTAGGAGCAGATTTAGAGGGCAGTTTCAACCTCTTATCCCTCTATAAAAACTCAACAAACCCAATGGAGTAAAAGGTGGGATTTTTTTAGCATCTAAACCGTACGGGTTTGGAGGTTCCTTAGTATCTCAACCGCACAAAGAGGCAGGAGAGGCAAAATCCTTGGAGATAGGATTTTTTTGAATCGAATCCAGAAGATCGAAACTGAAAGGATTCTTCAACAACAGAATATCTGCTTAGTCATTATAGGCGTATAAAATTGCTTATAGGTCCCTTAGCATAGCTCGGCACAAACCGACGAACCAACAAGGCGACGAGGTTGACGAATCACACGTAAGCAACGGAATACATCCATTCGCGTGTAGAATCAAGCCAAGTGTTCGAAGAGTCAACGAGTCATCCAACCAAGGGCAGACTCGGATGAATCACGACCGAATCAAGGTCGGTTTCGGACTCGAACTTAGAAGTGGATTCACTGCCAAATCAGGAATCAGATTTACTACCAAATCAGGTCAACAAATCGAGTCCAGACAAATCAACCACACAACTGAATCATGGACAAAACGGGAACAACGACAAAATGACGTAACCCAAACACCCTGAGGACGCGGCGTCTCGGCCGAAACCGAGCCACTTCAGGTGGCTCCGGTGGCCGAGCCACCTTCAGCCACCTCTTAGGGTTGGCTCGGCCCATGCCAGCCACCCTGAGGTGGCTCGGCCAAGCCGCCGCAACCACCCTGAGCGTGGCCTCCGCCGAGCCATCCCAGGGTGTCGCATGAGCCGCCACCCCAGGGTGGCCGGCCACTTGTGCCCGAGCCACCTCAGCCCAGATCTGTGCCTAGGCACAGATCTGGGTGCCTATAAATAGGCCAAGGGTGGTTCATTTTGAGGGTTGGAACTTTGAGAGCCGAAACTCTGCCAAATTGAAGATCGAGCTTGGAGTTTTGAAGACTTGATGACTTGAAGATTCAGATCTGGTTCTCGGCGAGCGTCCACGTCACAAAAGGCAGGAGTTCGAGAGAGGTAAAGATCAGATCTGAGATCTACACGAGATTACACTCCGGATCAAAGCTTGGCCTTTGATCCCGAGAATTAAGGGCGATTATTTCCTTGGTGAACTAACCCCCCCCGGCTATTATTTCCTTCGCGAAATAATACCTGTCGAATCGTGTAGATCCGACCGGATCTAGATCGCACGGTGGTCCACAGATTAACCCCGGCGTCGGCAAAGAACCCACACAAAGCGAGTGACCGCAAACAGGAGCTCACGATTTGTTCGATAAAAGGAGAAAGTTGTAATCTTTTTCTTTATTTTTGATTTCGTTGTAACCGGATCTTATAAAAAGACCGGATCTTTGTAACTCAAAAAGTTGTTATTTAAAGATAGCAATGGAATCAATAATGAAGAAAGACACGATTTTTCCCGCGAACAACAAGGGCTACAATAATTTAATGAAGTTATTGGAAGATGACGAGAAGGATTTGTACGACGACTACACTAAGTATAGTAGATTGTCATTTATTCTTCAACTGATGCATATTAAGACCCTAAGAGAGCCCGCCAGAGGCGACGTCAGCGCCTTGCGCGACAACTCGCTAAGGCGATGGAGTCTACGGACGGAGTCCGCTACAACGCGGATCTGACGAATAGGAGAGGCAAACAGCCTCAACAACTGAAGAATGGCGGTTCCTCCAAGCCGCCAACGAACGAATGGATCCGGGTCAAACGGAACCGTTCGACACTCGAAGAGCGGATTCACAAACGCCGCGCATTACTTGCACAAGCAAGAATCCTCGTGCAGAAGGCCGAGGAATTGAAAAAAGAAAGAGTGGCCAAGAAGCCGCCATCAACCCGTCAAGTGTGGAGGCCGAAACAGCCTCCAACCAAAGTTCAACCTCCGGTGAATCAACCAAAGTCGCCGGTAATCCCAATAGCTTCTCCGGGAGATCATACAGAATCATCCCGAAGGAAGAAGCCAGTCTTGGAGCGCCTCGGTCCGATTCCCGATGAGAGAGGCAAAGCTCCTGTCCAAGATCGTTTGGGCCCGATGAAAAAGCCCCGGATGACGCAATATGCTGGGGGTCGCCGTTACCCTCAACATGACAAAGAGACCAGGGCAGTTACGCGCACCAACTTGCGCATTGAAGTCCAGGAGCCCGCCGAGAACTCACGCCCAAAAAGGCATGTTTCGAGGCGCGTGACTTTCGAAAGCCCTAAGAAAGCAATTCTCCCTCAGAAGGAAACATTATCGTGTGATGACGATAGTGTTATACCTGAGAAGTCGTGCCAGCACACGATAGGTTACTCCGATCGTCAAGCAGACAAGTTGTACTATCGTGCTGGGGGTACGAATAAAACCAAGAAAAGGAGTCCCCGAGAACAGGAAACTCAGTGCCCCTGTTCCAAACTCATTCGGGCAGTATTGTCTGAATGCAGCTGCATCAAGGCGGTCCCCGAACGAGTTTCGGTTTTCGAAAGACTCAGTACCGAAACGCCGAAAACAAGGCCTAGGCGTTTCCGACAAAGAAGAACGGTGGTTGAAGATGGAGAATTTCCGAGGGTCACCACCAACATGACCAGCAGAGGGACATCGGCGCGGGACAATCTCGAATCGATTCTGAAAGCATCCCGGCCTAGAACCCGTCTGCAGTCCGGAACCATCAAGCGAGCAACCTATGGTAGGGTTCGGACAAGACTCCCTTCAGAAGATGAAGAATCTGATGCCGGCTCCGCGGTTGCATCAGATAATACGGTATCCAGCAAGGGACAACCCCGCGAGGCACTTATGATAAGTGCGGAGCAAGTGGCCAAAATGCTTGAAGACGCCTTAGCTAAGCAGTAGGAAACCTTCAGGTTCGAAATGCAGATGGCTATGCAAAACATGAGAGAAATGCATGACCAACAAATCCAGGCATTGACGAACCAGTAAGGCGAGCCAAGTCGTCGTAACCCAGTTAATCTGGAAGATGAGGACACAAATGCAAATGAGACGCATAATGCCAATAATCCTCCCGTCAATGCAGGGGGTGGTAACGAGAATGTTAACGCAGACTCAGGTGAAAACTTGAAAATTAAAAATCTCGAGAGCAAAATCAATACATTGATTTCCGCTCAAGAGATGAAAAAGACGGGCATTCCTTGTCCATACCCAAGAGAGTGGGAATCAATCCCATATCCGGCGAAGTTCAACCTACCTAATTAACTTCACGCCGTTTAATAGGATGGGTTCACCCACCCAGCATTTGATTTACTTCAAATCGCACTTGGGGGTAATCTCCGGTAATGAGCCTCTGATGGTGCGGTCATTCGTCGGCACTCTTCGCGGAGCCGCCTTCGATTGGTATCGCCGCCTCAAGCCAGGTAGTGTGAACAGCTGGGACGACATGGAAACTAAGTTCCTCGCTAATTTCTTCGACGACGATACCGAGATATCCATCGGATCGTTGCTGGACGAGAAGCAGAAAGATGGAGAATTGGTTGACACATTCGTCAAGAGGTTCCGGAACAAGGCGATGAACTGTCGGGACCCGATCACCGAGGAATTTATTCTCCAGACTTACCACAACAACCTCGCGCTGGACGTGTTGGAAGCAATGGGGACAGCACCGTCCAAGACATGGAAGGATCTGAAGGTCCTAGGAGAGCAAGCCGAGCGATTCCTCAGAAGAAAGAAGGCGGAGAGAGGCCAGCAGGCGACAAATGCTCCAGCACAAAATTTCGTCCCACGGGGGAAAGGTAAGGCACATGCTAATACAGTTGATGCTAATCAAACCTTTCAATTGCAATCTCAGCAACAACAACAGCGGCAGCAGCAACGAGCGCCACAACAATCGCAATCACAGTGGCAACAACGGCCTCAGAAGCAGAAGTCTTCAGAGCCAAGATTTCCCAAAGTGTACTCCTTTAAAGATGACGAAGTTCCCGACATCTTTAAGTACTTGTTGGAGAACAACAAAATTCAGCTGCCAGCGATTGTGGATCAAGAAGAGGCTAGCAAAGTGACGGATCCGAGGTATTGTGCATATCATAGGGCGGTCCATCACCCTACGAAGTCATGCTACCACCTCAAGGACAAGATCCAGGCGCTAATTGATGTAGGCGTCATAACCCCGAAGCCGTCCAAGAATGTTGGAGCAAACGCGATTTCAATCAGCTTTGGATCGGTGCCCACAACATGGTTCAAACCGGAGCGCATCACCAAAGTAGGGATGAAGACAGTAAACGACGACCCACATGGACAGCGTCAAAAAGGACTTGTGCCACACACAGCCCCAAACGGCGAAATCCTATGGGTTCATCCTGATCTCAATAAAGACGAACAGTGGGCGACTTCCTCGAGAAGAAAGGGCAAAGGCAAGTCTTGCAATGCTACTTCCGCAATCTTCGAGGAGAATGGCGATGAAGCTCCTACTTTCCCGCTCTCCGAAGAAGAACAAGAAGTTTTTGTGACTCGAAGCGGAAATGAGTATCACTACAACTATCCACCACCTAGTGAGCAGGGGGTGAATAAACGGGGACCAGCCAAAACTCTTACGGAGATGGGGGTGATTACAAGTCCTACACCGGGAGCAGAGGCTCGACAACAGCTAGTGAATAAATCGAAGGAAAAGAATCCCCAGGAGGTTCAGAATCCGAAGCAGTCTCGTTTCAGTCGCCCGATTGGAAAAGACAAACCGGAAAGCTCGAAGACTCCGCAAGTCTTCGATATAATGGCTCAACTAGCCAATATTCCAGCACGGATAACGCTGTATGAATTGCTGCGGCTGTCCAAGGAAACTAGGGAGGCTTTGCAAGAAGCGTTGGCCAATTCAGAGGTGTTTCTGACTCAAATTAAGCCGGTGCCTGAACAGCCAGAACCGCTGAGTCAACAGTGCAACATAGCGACTAATAACCTTCCCTGCATTACTTTCACCAAAGAGGATATGCAGACGAAGAATTCGAACCACGATCGACCGCTATACTTTATCGGGTACATCGGCTCCAGCAAAGTCAACCGAATCCAAGTGGATCCGGGTTCTGCTGTGAGTATCATGCCGCTTCGCTTGATGCATTTCCTCGGTATTCCAGTTAGCAAATTGGCATCCACGGGCACTGTTATCTACGGATTCAACACTAGCGGGTCAAGACCTTTGGGTAAAATCCGGGTAAAGTGTCAAATGGGAGATTTGAAGACAGAGGTCACATGTTACGTGATCGATGCCGAAACTTCATATAACTTACTATTGGGTCGGCCTTGGATCCATAGTAATGTTATAATTCCCTCCACACTCCATCAGTGTTTAAAGTATGTCGACACTGATAATAAGGTTAGGACGGTGGTCGCGGATAAGCAACCATTCAAAGGGTATGAGAATTATTTCACTGATTCTCTCCTTTATGGTAACGAATCCGATACTGAATCATCGGCCCAAGGCACGGACAGCGGAGGAGAAGCTGATACCGAAGACGGATTTGATTACAATGGCGGTTATGTTCTAAATGACATTGTACCCTTTGTAATCAACCTTGACGATGAACAAACGTCAGAGGGCAGTTGTAACTGGCAACTTGCCAATAATGAAATAAATAACGATTTAGAGTACTCCCTGTCTCTTGATGATGTGATAAAAGAGTTGTATGATAATCCTGATTTGTATATGCCGATTCGATCGTCCTATATAACAAAGGAACGCCTCCAGCATTCTTTCGGAATGGGTGACGAGGCCAACCCAAAGCCGATATTCATCAGCGATAGTCTTCCCTCAAATGAGAAGGAGGAGTTAATTACTCTCATCAGGGAATATATCGACGTCTTCGCGTGGAACTACGAGGATATGCCAGGGCTCGACCCCAATGTGGCGATGCACCGCCTCGATATCAAGCAGGACGCCAAACCTGTCAAACAACAACAAAGACGGTTTCGTCCGCAGATTATGGAAGCCATTGAGACGGAGGTTAAGAAATTGATCGAATCAGGATTTATCCGAGAGGAGCAACACCCAGATTGGCTAGCCAATATCGTTCCAGTCATGAAGAAGAACGGTAAAATCAGGATTTGCATTGACTTCAGGGACCTGAATACGGCATGTCCAAAAGATGACTTTCCTCTCCCAATCACGGATGTCATTATCGACAATACATGCGGATTTGAGAGAATGTCTTTCATGGATGGGTTTTCAGGATATAACCAAATTAAGATGCACCCAGATGACGAGAAGCATACAGCGTTCAGAACACCCCTCGGCGTCTTTTGCTACACGGTGATGCCCTTCGGTCTAAAGAACGCAGGCGCCACATACCAGCGAGCAATGACTAAGATTTTCCAAGAACATCTCAGGAAAATAGTCGAGTGCTACGTTGATGATTTGGTTGTAAAAAGCCGCAACAAAGAAGATCACATCAAGGACTTGAAGACGATGTTCGATCTCATGCGAAGTCATCAATTGAAGATGAACCCTACTAAATCCTTCCTTGGAATGTCTAGCGGAAAATTCCTTGGATTCGTCGTCACCACTAAAGGTATACATATCGATCCTGATAAGGTGAAGGCGATACATGAACTGCAACCCCCTAAAAATCTAGGCGGCTAGCTTACATCCGGCGGTTCATCTCAAACCTTTCTGGGAAGTGCCAACCATTTTCTAAGCTAAACAAGAAAGGGGTGTCATTCATCGGGGACGACGCCTGCCAAAAAGCATTCGAAGATATCAAAACATATCTGACGAATCCTCCCGTTCTCGTTGCACCAAAATCAGGTAGACCATTCTTGATTTATCTCAAGGCGATGAACCACTCGATAAGTGCCTTACTAGCACAAGACGATGATAATGGTCACGAACAGGCAGTCTATTACCTAAGTCGGACCTTGATAGGCGCCGAGTCTCGATATCCGATGATTGAGAAAGAATGCCTCGCATTGGTATTCGCAATGCAAAAGATGCGTCATTACTTGGTTGGACAGACGATTTACGTCATTTCTAACGTTAATCCAGTACGGGTATTTATGACGCAACCAGCCTCTAT
>NC_033795.1:50965139-51093198 GCF_001876935.1 Asparagus officinalis
GTTGGAGTTGTCTTAATCTCCCCGGGAAAGCATGTGATGCCTCGGGCTTATTCATTGACTAGTCCGTGCTCTAATAACGTAGCCGAGTACAACACGCTTCTCATTGGACTCAGTTTCGCCAAGGAGCTGGGGGTCGAATATCTCGAAGCTTTTGGGGATTCTCAATTGATAGTCACCCAAGTCCGTGGAGAGTATCTCGAAGCTTTTGGGGATTCTCAATTGATAGTCAACCAAGTCCGTGGAGAGTATGAAGTCAGGAACCAAGACCTGATCCCGTACCACCAGGAGGCCATCAAAATGGCAGAATCTTTTGAAGAATTCTTCATTGAATACATCCCCCGTCTCCAGAACGCTTATGCGGATGCACTGGCAGCACTAGCGGTTTCACTTGCGCAGCCTCCCGAAACAGAGCTGTTAGTCACAGTAAGGACGCATCAGCTCTGCGTACCCATATATGATATGGATATTGAAGAGGAAGACGATGGAGACATAAACGCCAAGGAGAATATGGTATTTTGCCAGAAGACGTAAAAGAAAGGGAATCAATTCGCCGAAGAGCGCCAAGATTCTTTTATAATGCCGAGACCCATACGTTATACCGTAGAGGGAACGATGGTTTATTACTTCGATGCCTTTCGAATAAAGAAGCAGAAGAAGTTCTTAAGGAAGCGCACGAAGGAGAATGTGGTGCGCATCAACCTGGTCCCAAGCTGTATGATCACATCAGAAGAATGGGATATTTTTGGCCAACAATGGTTCGTGACGCAATCGAACATGCTCGAGAGTGTCATGCTTGTCAAATACATGCAAATTACATGCATCAACCGCCAGAGCAGTTGCACACGTCAACCACGTCTTGGCCGTTCGAGACATGGGGTATGGACATTGTCGGTCCTATTTTTCCCCCTTCAGTCAAAGGTGATCGATTCATTCTTGCAATCACGGATTACTTTTCAAAGTGGGCTGAAGCAATTCCGCTTAGAGAAGTAAAGACGAACAACGTCATCAATTTCATCAAGCATCACGTCATCTACAGACACGGCGTGCCAAAACGGATCATTCATGACAACGGTCCACAGTTCATAAGCAACGCCTTCGTCAGGTTTTGTGACAAGTTCAAAATTCATTTCGTCAACAGCTTATTATCCCGCTACGAATGGATTAGCTGAGGCTTTCAACAAGACGATCATTAAGATCCTGTCAAAGCTCGTGAAGACCAATAAACGAGACTGGGATGATAAACTCGGCGAAGCACTCTGGGCTTATCGCACCACCATACGCACACCTACAGGGGCCACCCCGTATTCGTTGGTATACGGATGTGAAGCTGTGCTACCATTGGAGATTCAAATCCCATCCCTTCGGATTGCTCTCGCAACTGAGATGACAACAGAAGAACAGCATCATAAACGTCTCGAAGAACTAGAGAGGTTGGATGAAAAGCGCTTGGAGGCTCAACAACAAATTAAGTTATATCAAGCCAGAATATCTAGGGCCTTTAACAAAAGAGTCCGACAGAGAAGCTTCAAGGAAGGAAATCTGGTCCTCGCTGCTCGCCGACCGATAATCCTCAATTCCAAGAAGAAAGGTAAATTCGAACCCAAATGGGAAGGACCGTTTGTGGTAGACACAGTCTACTCAAACGGTGCATATCGCCTGATTACTCAAGAAGGTACCAGGCAATTAATGCCAATAAATGGGAAGTTCCTGAAAAAGTACTATCCCTAGTACATTCAGGATAACCCATTACCGGAGAGTTCCTTGAAGAATATTACATTTAATATTCTAGAGGATAACCCAAAATCTTTTTCACCACCAAAACCCCTCACTGATCAATTTCAATTGACAGTGGGTCCACCAAAAATATCTTTTTGTCCCTCTTGATTCTTTCCATGAACAGGAGGTCCACTTTCAGTTCGGAGCCCCCTTTCGATAAACGAAAGAACTCTCTTCCTTTTCTCTTTGGTTAAGCCTTCTCATGGTTATAATCGAAGTTAGAATTCCACTTCGATAAACGAAGAACCTATTTCTCATCTTTAGATGACCAATCCTATAAAAGGTAGGTTTATCTAGATTTTCCAGATTCTCGGAGTGGAGATCCCACTTCTAGTTTCTTTTGCGCTGGAAATAGAATATAAAATTCTTCCTTTCCAGAATCAAGGAATAGAATATAAAATTCTTCCTTCCTTGTTTTCCGGGTTCGCCTTCACCCCAAAAGAAGACCGGGAAATAGAATATAAAATTCTTCCTTTCCCGCACCGATCTTTTCCAAAATTTATCAATCTAGGATTCATCCTAGGAAGTTTATCCCGAATCCTAAGCAGGGATAAGTCTGCGCCTAACACGCGCTGCCGGTTTAGTCTTTTCTCCGTAGAAAAAGACACCAGAGTTTGATTCTGGGGTATTCTATCCTAAAACCTAAGTAAGGATAAGTCTGCGCCTAACACGCGCTGCCGGTTAGTTCTTAACCGTTAAAAAGAACACCCGTCCACATATTCAACATTGTGGCAGGTCGTTATTAATAACACCAAAATCCATGCCTTACACGCATGGGGAATTTCATCCCGAATCCTAAGAAAGGATATGCCGACGCCTAACACGCGTCGCCGGTTTAGTCTTTCTCCGAAGAAAAAGACACCAGAGTTCAATTCTGGGGTATTCTATCCTGAAACCTAAGCAAGGATAAGTCTGCGCCTAACCCGCGCTGCCGGTTAGTTCTTAATCGTCAAAAAGAACACCCGTTCACATATTCAACATTGTGACAGGTTGTTATTAATAACACCAAAATCCATGCCTTACACGCATGGGGAATTTCATCCTGAATCCTAAGAAAGGATATGCCGACGCCTAACACGCGTCGCCGGTTTAGTCTTTCCCCGTAGAAAAAGATCGCATGCTAGCCCGATTCAAACAGTAATCGGTAAAGGCTTATCAAACCCGTTGATGGCTGAGGGTTTGCCAAAAATCCTAAAAGTATTATGGTCAATCATTTCAAACGGAATGAGGAATCATAATAAAGACAAAGATAAAAACCGGTTCCACTAAGAAAATCAAAAGTCAGAGTATTCAGCAAATGAAATCATACATCAAAAACATGGCCAAAAATCTGTTGATTAAGCTTAGAAATCTTCTCATCATAAGCTTGCCTCAGCTCAGCTCTGATGGACTCCTCGTTGGTAGCTAAAGTCTTCGCAGCAACCTCCTCCGTCTCGGTCAAGCTTCTCATCATAAGCCTGCCTCAGCTCAGCTCTGATGGACTCCTCGGTGGTGGCTAAGGTCTTCGCAGCGACCTCCTCCGTCTCGGTCAGCTTCTGCTTTAAAGATTTCAACTTCTCAGATAAAGCAGTGTGGGCTTGCTGATCCTGTATCTTCGTCATCTGAAGAATACTCAAAGTCTCCTCTTTCTCACGGAGTTCTCTTCGGAGCTGGTCTATCTGGGTCTCACAAGAAGCAATGGAAGAATCAAGCTCGTCGAGTGAGGATGACCTAATAGCAAGGTTAGCCTCAACTCGATCTACCCGGTCCCGCTGCACCTGAATGTCGAACTCAGCAAGAAACCTAGCATCGCGCCATGTCTGTAAGTGAGTATCCAACTCGGCAGCGATGAATGAAGAGGCAACTGCATCCCGGAGCTCACGAAACGTCTGAAGCTCACGCCCTAGGTAGTCAAGATCATCAACAATAGCCTTCGCCAGATCTGGGTACCCTGCATCCTTTATTGAATTTATCTTAAGATCAAGGAATGGCTTGAACTGGTGAAGGGAAAGTCCGCCGTGGAAGAGCTTGTCAATCATAGCATTCACAAAGGAGAAGAAGGAACGGATCTCTATACAGATGACAATCTTTTCTGGGTCGCTGTCTGATAATAACTCCTTCACAAGGACGTGAAGCCGAGAAGAAAGCCCTACACAAAAAGGAGAAATCCGTCAAAAGCCTTGATGAAGAAATGAATGACATTCCTCAGTTGCTCAAGTTATACCTTCTTCCCCTTGAATCACTGGGGGTGGTGGAGGTGTAACGACTGGGGGTGTATCAACTGGTGTAGTTGGTCCCACAGCCGGCTCAACAGGATCAGTCTCGACAAAAGCTCCTGTCAAATACAAAATAGAATTCTCAGATGCATCATATTATAGTTGCATTAGTCAAAAATGGACTGGTCCTATAATTAACTCGAGAAGAGCTACGTACCTTCAGAAAAACCATCCTCGGGATTCTTAGGAAGCGTAGACTCAGGAAATACATCTCTAGGCAACTGGTCATCAATTTGAGGAGAACCATACATGAAGTGAAGCATAGGAGTGTCCACAAGCAAGCCTTCCTCGTCAAAATCATCAGTCGAGAAATCTGACACAAGAGAATATAAGTACGAAAGGAGAATAAAGAGACTACGACCAATAGAAATGAGTTACCTCTTATGGGTGCGTCAGCCTCTCTATTCCCAAGATCTACGTTTGCCTCCTGCGAATTATCTAAAAGAGAAAGAAGTATAGAGACAATTAGGGAATGCACAAATTCCAAATCATTCAACTCCTTTGTGTATTGTTAATGGTAGATGTACCTGGATTCATCGAACCGGGTCCTATATTGACGGTCTCCCTAATGTCACCTGCTTCTGCAGGCCTTTCTACCCGGTGCGGTGAGTCGGGCTCACCAGAGGATGTAGAATCGTGAAAAACAGGATCAGGACTCATCTCGCTCTCCCCACGCTCTCCTGTATAGAGATGGAAAAGCGTGAGTCAAAGTTCTGAATGATCAAGAGGCTGATCTATAGGGTAGATGTTACCTCCATCACTGGCAGGATCGTCGCTGGCCAAATCCATATCCGACGCTCGTGAAACTACACGCGGCTTGCGGGCTAATCTCTTCCGCATAGCAGCAGGGGCAACAATCGAAGGTCTCGCCTGGGGAGAAGGACGGAACTCTTCATCCTGGTCAGCTGTGGTCCCTGAAACATCAAACCATTGTCAGGCTTAATAATTCTGGAAGATAAAAGGAAAGAGTAAGAAACTGACCTCGTTCAGAATAGTCCTCGTGATCTTCAAGATCTCCGCCTGAAGCTTCATCAGCAGAATGAAAGATCTTCTTTCCCTCTTCGTCAATCCGACGAGTCTTGTGACGTGCCCTTTGTGATCGAGCATTTTCCCAAATCATACGGGAATCAGCCTGAGAAGCCTCCTCAGCCTCTAGCTCTGCAATCGGCTTCACAGGAATAGTTTTATTAGCTGCTAACAACCACTTGCAGCTTAAGAAGGTGAGGTTCAACTGCCCGCTCAGCACTCGGGAGACTGAACTTTAGCACCAGTACAGCCCGTCTACGGTCCACAACCTATGCACGTAAGGACCGCCACCAAACCGCCCGTACGCGTCCGAAGCTTGCTGACGTGGATTCCGACGTAAAGCTGATTCATAGGCCAACTTCCCGCAGAGTGCGAAGCGGCAGGGTAGTATGGCTCTATGAAAAACTGCTATTCCTCACCTAGAAAGTCCAGATAACCCGGCCTGATGTTCACCAGCCCAGTTAAAGCCAGCCGACGTTAAATGCAGTTCGCATAGGCCCCCTCTGGCTTTTTCCTCAATCAATCAGAACACTCGCCGGATCGGCCGGAAACTGTGTGGACAAAAGCAAGTGCGAAAACGCCCAACACTTGCTGGACCTGTAGTGCTGTCTGAACGTCAGGGAATCCTCGCCGCTCCACTCTGGCCGTTCTCAAACAACTGTAGTTAGCAGGGACGAGTGCCTATATCTGTGGCATACGGTACTGAACAGTCATATGTCAGCAACGATGAAGGGACCAACAACCATCAAATACGGTATACCTGGATAAGCTCCCACCTTAATAGTAGGACATCTGAGCCGGTTGATGCACTCTCCTTCCGTGTAAAGCACCCAGAAATCATGCGAAGCCCCTCGATGAAATGTAGCCACTCAAATCCACCGGGAAGAATGCCGATGAAAGCTGTCCTTTTTCTGTAGGCAAGCTAACCGCTGGGTAGAGCACCCTCCAATGCCGCAGGCATATCACTAGACTGATACGGGACCACGCATTTCTTTAACACAAGATAGCGAGTTAACCGGGAGAAGCGTCATCGGCTCGGAATCGAGCGCGGTCGCATGCCACAAGGAATGCTTTAAACTTGGTCAACTCCCTGCTTAGGAAACCACTCTCAGAGACTGCTAATGGTATAGGAGATTGAGCATCAACCTCTTCAGTAGACTATGTAACCCTGAAGGACGTGAGTGGTGCAAGCTCACAAATCGCCTTCGCCAGAATTGCTCCTAGATTCCTGAAACAAATAAGACGCAAACTTGCTTCTGGCTCAATGGAATTTAGCCCTCTTTGCTAAAGGTTCAGATCTGACTGGCCAAAGCGCATATTGATAGTGACATTGGAGATCCCATAAAATCTCGTAGCTGGCGGCATCGCGATCTTCAGCCTGACTTAATCTTGGTTGCGAGGGAAAAATATTCCTGATATAGGCATCTTCCCATGGGCAAACTCAGAAATCCTGTGCATCTCATGGAGGGCCAACCCCAACTCCCCTTGCCGAGTCAGAAAAGTGTTCGAATCCGGGTTATAAAGCTCGCACAAAGCGAAGAAATGCCTCGCGCTAACAGGCAAACCATATATGGTGGTATGAACGGCTGCATACAGACCACAAGCGTGCAACTCCTCGCTCCATCGGCTCAAGACGTACTTCGTCATGCGAGTCCACCAAAGCTTGTCCAAAGAATGGACCCAACCATAAAATCTGTGACGTGTCGCAGGCATCTCCCGTCCTAAAGCAGCGAGGCAATTCTTCAAAGTAGCGTTACGGGGCGGTGCATCTAGTCCCAGTACTCCAGGACGCAGTCCAACAATATGATTCCTGCTCGAACCAGGAACTGCCTGATGAGTAATATAGCCACAGTGAACGCTCTCATGCTCCTTTGTCAAGCGCCACGACAGCTCCCGTGTCACAGCCGGACGCCTGAGCTCAGTCAACGAACGATGTCGAGGAATCTTCGGCAAATATATGAAACCACTGCCAGTCTTATGAAGCCACTGCTCGGCATCAATAAACACTGCATCCGGATCTCTGGCAGAGTCGCCAAACAAAAAGTCGGTCTTCCCGAGAGGCTGAATCGAACTGGCATCTTTCACGAGGGGCGCATCTGTAATCAACTGGCGAAGAGCTCGATGTCCACCTTCCTTCACCACTTGGGCAACCTCTTTCGACGTGCCCGAAGCAAACTGAGGAGTGACTGGGATAGGGGAAAAATCATCAGAAGTCGAATAATACTCGCCACAACACCCGTACACTGCGTGAGATGAGAACGCCCCAGAAGGATATTCCACTGGAAGAAAAAATTTAAACAGTTGTTAGTCTCAATCATAAAAGGAAGTTGAACTCATCCTACGAATGGGTAAGATAGAGTCACTGCCTTATAAAGGGTTAGACGATTTGGCCACATTATGCACTTATAAGATAGGGTATATCGACAATATATCCCTACCTTATAAGGCACAATGCAGCGTCAAAACGCCCCTTTATATTGAGATATGGTTTTGACCAAGCAAAACATATCTTTAAAGCGTCGATCCTCGCCAAGGAGAATCAAGGCTCTTCCCGATTGCCTCACCAAAGAGAACAAAATGGGGTGAAAAGGACCAATTTGCAAATTTCCAAGAAAAAATAGACTAATTTGTAAATTTCTAAAAAATAGCTCACCAGCATAAGAGGAAGGCGCGCCATCAGCCGACGCGGTAGATGATTGACCTCTCGCAATACGAGATATAGAGACCTGCAAAATAAATTAAGGAATCAGATCTAGAAAAAGTTCCTCTTTTTTGCAATTCTCCCCCCCCTGAAAGGTGAGCTCGAGGCGCCAAATCTTAATCCTAACCCTCGCATGCGACCCCACAAATTCATAAATTGAATTAAGCATAAAATATGCTAAAATGGTTGAGGATTTACCTGAGGAAAAGCTCGTGGATCCAATAAAAATCAGATCTTGAAAGAGGCTCAGACCACGCGCTCGAGGGGCTTGAGAGAAATTCTAAATATGGAAGTTTTGAGGGATTTCTCAGTCAATGATCCAAAGGAAGACTAGATCTAATGCAACTATGAAGTTTTGAGGGAGAACGGATGCTCGAGGGAAGAGAAAAGTAAAAAAAAGGGAGAGAGGGGGGCCGGCCATAATGAGGAGAGAAAAACCCTCTTTTATAATATTGAACCAAGCCTAGTTGAACCGGACCAGACCAAGTTGAACCGGACCAGACCTAGTTTGAACCAGAATTCAAATTGAAGCTGAATCGAGCATCGAAACAACTTCAAATCGACCGAGAGTTCAGTCCTTGGTTTATTCTTGCCTCTCCCACATGTTCGGAAGGATCAGAAGATTTTTTGAGCCTAATTACTGCCTTTTTTAGCTCATTATCAAGCCGGTTCAGCTCATTTGGGCACAGAAATTACTCCAATAAGGTATACGAGTATAAACTATTCCCTATTTTTGGTTGGGAAGTTCCTGGAGAATATTTTTCTAATATTCTTAAGGATAACTCAACAACACTATGCCGGACAACGCGTCGCAAAATAAAGACTCAACGCCAACAATCGATGGTCAGCTAAAATCAGGAATCGACTTCAAGTTTAAAATTCCGACAACGGTCAGACAATAAATGCAGCACCGGAACTCTTACAGACATTCGACAAAGCACCGAATAGCCTGGAGAATTGAAGGAATCAAGAACAGAAGCCATTCCAAGGTCCCGTTACACCGACTGAAGGTTGGGACAATCATATCCAAAGTATTCCAAACTCTTCTATAAAAGAACGAGGCTGAAATACTTTGGAGGGGGTATCTGTAGGCGTATAAAATTGCTTATAGGTCCCTTAGCATAGCTCGGCACAAACCGACGAACCAACGAGGCGACGAGGTTGACGAATCGCACGTAAGCAACGGAATACATCCATTCGCATGTAGAATCAAGCCAAGTGTTCGAAGAGTCAACGAGTCATCCAACCAAGGGCAGACTCGGATGAATCACTACCGAATCAAGATCGGTTTCGGACTCGAACTCAGAAGTGGATTCACTGCCAAATCAGGAATCGGATTTACTGCCAAATTAGGTCAACAAATCGAGTCCAGACAAATCAACCGCACAACCGAATCATGGACAAAACGGGAACAACGACAAAACGACGGAACCCAAACACCCTGAGGGGCTCGGCCGAAATCGAGCCACCTCAGGGTGGCTCGGCCCATGCCTGTTCGCGGGAAAAACCGTAGCTTTCTTCATTAATGAGATAATTGTCATCTTGAGTTACAACTTTTGGAACTTTGAGAGCCGAAACTCTGCCGAATTGAAGATCGAGCTTGGAGTTTTGAAGACTTGAGGAGTTGAAGATTCAGATCTGGTTCTCGGCGAGCGTCCACATCACAAAAGGCAGGAGTTCGAGAGAGGTAAAGATCAGATCTGAGATCTACACGAGATTACACTCCGGATCAAAGCTTGGCCTTTGATCCCGAGAATTAAGGGCGATTATTTCCTTGGTGAACTAATCCCCCCGGCTATTATTTCCTTGGAGAAATAATACCCGTCGAATCGTGTAGATCCGACCGAATCTAGATCGCGCGGTGGTCCACGAATTAACCCCGGCGTCGGCAAAGAACCCACACAAAGCGAGTGACCGCAAACAGGAGCTCGCGATTTGTTCGATAAAAGGAGAAAGTTGTAATCTTTTTCTTTATTTTTGATTTCGTTGGAACAGGATCTTATAAAAAGACCGGATCTTTGTAACTCAAAAAGTTGTTATTTAAAGATAGCAATGGAATCAATAATGAAGAAAGACACGATTTTTCCCGCGAACAGTCATTAACCGAATCTTCGGTTCTAACAACTCCATTCACAGAGTTCTAACTCGTTCAGAGTTCTTAAACTTGTTAAAGAGTTACCCATCAAACTTTCCACAGAAGTTCATCGTTCCCACGAGATAAAAGACGGTCGGATCGTCAACGGAGAGCAAATTCGACGCGAACAATCGAAGGAGGCACTCCATCGCTACCTTGAAGAACCCAATTTTAAACAAATGGGGGAACCAAATTCGTTCTCCTCTTTTTTGTAATCAAATTGTAACCGAAATCAAAGAAATACAAGTCAATTTTCTTTTATTCTCTTTATTGCAATTTTTCCAACATACAGTCATAGATGACGACCTTTGGAGTTTCAGATTGGAGATTTTATCATGTTGAAGGTATCGCCAATGAAGGGCGTTCAGTGATTCAGCAGATGTGAAAAACTTGCCCTAAGATATGTTGGATCATTTAAGATTTTAGAGCGTGTTGGAGTTTTGTCATATAAATTAGATCTTCCAGCATCAATGTCATGTGTGCATGATGTATTTCATGTGTCGATTCTCAAGAAGCACCTGCATGATAAGGAGCAGCAGAGGATGATTGATACACCTGAGATCGAGATTTAGACAGATTTATCCACCATTGAGGTACTGGTTTGTATCCTTGCGAGAGAGGATAAGAAACTAAGAAATAAGGTGATTCCCTTAGTGAAAGTTCAGTGGAACCGAAGCAGAACTGAGGAGGCTTCTTGGGAGCGCAAGGAGAATATGCGTCGCAACTACCCGCACCTGTATGAGCAAATAATTTGATTGATTTAATTATGCTTTGCTTATACGCATGACTGTCTATGTGAACATATTTATATTTAACACTAGAATAGGGGTATTAATACTTAACTCATAATCACTTGGAACACATGGTATATATATGGGGGTTCCTTGTTTGGATTTTTCACCCGACGTACTAGTTCCGTTTAGTTAGGGGTTAAGTGGAAGCACTCACATTCTAGACTGTTAAGTATAGATTTTTTTCTATAATATGTGCGGAATTTCAAGGATGAAATTCTTTTAAGGGAGAAGAATGTAAAACCCCGATAATTTGAATATTATGTGATAGATAATAATAAATATGTTATATAGTGATAAATAATATATTTTGATATTTGAGTATGCTAGAAATTGATTTGAGATCAATTCAATGTATATGTGTGGATATATGAGTGCAAATGCACAAAATATGCACAAAGAAGAAATCTGAAAAATAATAACCAGTTACGAGTTTATATATATTTCATACTAATACAGTTAGAATCTGGGAAAACTCAAAAGAAAAAAGTTATAGGTCTCTTCATCAGTGATAATCACATTTTATTACAATTTTATACCCTCATTATCTATTTTATATGAATAAATATACCACTAATAATTGCTTTTATCTTTAATTACAGGATAATGAAGAATAAATCCCAAAAATCTCATCTCTCAACAAAGACCCTTGAGTAAATGAAGAAATAAGAGAAATTCAAGAAGCCAAAGGAAATATTTGAATTTAAAAAAAAAACCCAAAAGCCCAAATATCCCAAATGTCCATGGCAACTCATTTTTTTCACAAGAGAATTTTCTCAAGCTTGAAGGCCCAAAGCCCATCAACAAAACACCCATGAGCTCTCATTTAATTGCTACTTAGAGAGTTGAATTTGCTCCATTGGGCCGGACTTTCATATGGGCCGGACTTTCATATGAAATGGTGCAGCTTTGATTTAAGCTTAGTTGGATTTGCATTTATCAAATGAAATGCTGCAGCTTTGGATTTACATCCATATGGACCGAACTCCTGCAGACAATTAAAGTGTGCATAGACCGGATTTGCTACATTTTCATTTTATCAAATGAAGTCCAATGGCCGGACCTGCTGGTTGAAAAGCTTGGAATTACTTAATTGGGCCGGATTATTTTGGACTGCTGATTGTCATCAAGACCGGACTTTCAACAAAATCAAATTGGGCCCAAAATCAAGTATGACCGGACTTGAGGTGATCAAATGCCAAAAACCTATTTGTTGCTACAGATGATTTAATTGAAGATTGGGTCGGTTTTGGAATGGGCTGTAGATTGCCAAATGACCACTTAGACCGGACTTGATTTTTGAAATGAAGCTTCATGGACTTTGGTTGCTGCAGAGGTGGACCAGACTTGGAGAAAGTGCAGCTTTGATTTTTTTACTTGGATGCTAAAGATTTGAAATGGGCTGGACTTGTTTAGTTTTCATTTTGGAAAATCAACAAAGACTTAGGCTGGGCCGAAAATTGATTGTTGTAATTTCATTTTCTCTTTGAAAATCAAATGAATCATATGGGCTAAAGAAGAATCAAAAAGCAAATTCAAAGGTGGAGATTGTTGCTTGGGACTCAAAACAAATCCAATGGCTCATATTCATTGAAGATTACTATAAATAGGGGTAGAGAGTGAGGGGTGAGAGGTGTGAAAATTTTTGTAACTCCTTTTGAAGAGGAGGGCTACTCTTAATTGAGAAGGCCTTTCAAAATTATAACTTTAGTTGCAATTAATAATAATAATTTTTTCACCACTTTAAATTTTTCTCTTCTTCTCTTTGTTGGATGATGAAGATGAAGATGAAGATGGAGAATTATTTGAAGGTTTGTATTTCTTTCTTTTTCTCTTTTATTGCTTATTAGTTTAGATTTATTTCTATGCTTGTAGTTAGATTTTATTTTCTTGTTAAATAGCCAAGAGGCTAGAACCCTCTTGCCTTAGATTTATTTCATGCTTATAGAGTAGATTTATTTTCTTGTATTTAATTCTTGAAATTTTATTTTGTAGTTTAGATTTTTGCAATTTATTTTGTAGTTAGATTTTAATTTCTTACACTATTCACATTGAGACTAGAACCCTCTTGGGTTTAGCTTTTCTTTTTGTTTATTTTTATTTTGTTTGATTCACCTTTAGGCTAGAACCCTCTAGGGAATCACCCTTTTCTAAGAAGTGGGTTCAATTTTAGATTATCCATATCTATAATTGAATCCACCATCTTTAATTTCTTGCATTTTCTTTTATTTTTGAATTTTGTTCTTCATTCTTGATTTTTCATTTGTTTCTTGATTTTATTCATTTTTTTCCTTCTCACCTTATTGATCATACTCATTCTTTTTCAAATCCACTCTCACTTACACTTTGCACCTACTTACACACCATTTTCACTCTCTCAATCTCTTCACAATCACATTCACTTATCACTCCTATTTGTCACGCACACAACATAAGAACCGATTTTATATTTTCTCCTACAAAACACCTTCCTCGTGGGATCGATATCTTAAATACTATAACTTGACACGGTTGTGCACTTGCAACAATTTTGGTACATAATTATGCCGCATCAATCAGCTTTCTAAAAATATTAGATCACCTCATTCCGAGGTCGGATGTGAAAGTTACAGTCAAAATACAGAAGACTTTTCCCAAACAGACTGATTTGAGTCTTAGTAGTCGACTACTAATATTAGTAGTTGACTAATCGGGCTGATTTCAAGTTTTCTTATGGGTTTCGGGTCTGTTTTAGTTTATGTTTGAACCCATGTTTAACCCTAAGTATATAAACATGTTTAGACCCTTTTTCCTAAGATTTTCCACATGAATTACCAGCCACCACCTCCCCTCAAACCCTAGCGCTTGTTCTTGGCATTCCTCGAGGACATTCGGGGCAAATCATTGAGCAGAGAGTGAGATCGCATGCTTTTGAGAGAGGAGGGACCTTGCACACATGTTCAGAGGCTCGACACGACGTTTCAGGCAAGATCACTTGCATCCAAACCTGCACCCTTAGTTAATGAATGATCTAAGAAGTTTAAATCGATGTTGTACATGTTTAGATCTTAATCAAATATGAAAAAGATTAGAATTTTGATATTAACGGTATACAAAAGTTAGATCTACATGGTGTTCTTGTTGTTTATGATAGAAACTTGATCATGATTATTAGGGTTGTTTCTACTTTCATTATTAACATATAAACCATGCTTAGGACATTGTTTAAACCCTAGTTCAACTTTTATTTGAGGATTTTTGTTAATTAATCATGCTAAAACCCTAGGTTGGTGATACCTAAAAGAGATAAATATATATGTTTATATGAAATTTAACATCTGTTCATGAGTAGTTTCTATCATGTGCGGATAAATCATGTGATTTACATATGAGCTAAATGAGGAAAATGGTTAATTAGGTGGTTAAACCCTAATTTGAAGGATTTAAATATTTAGTATCATGTTTCAGATAGCTATGTTGTATAAAAACAAGTTCAAGCATTCGTTTTAGATTTATGGTGTGTGAAATCGACAATTAATTAATGTTTGTGCACGGATGTGTGCATGTTTCTGCTTAGTAGTCGACTACTAAGAGTAGTAGTCGACTACTAATGTCCAGTTTTATTTTACAGAATCTATCTGATTGCAGAGTAGTCAACTAGTGTACAATATAGTTGACTACTAATATTGATTCAAGTTTTACAGAGTCTGAATGGACTCAGTGTAGTCGACTACTAAGGTTAGTAGTCGACTACTAAGACTTTTTCCTGAATTTTTGTTGCATTGTTTTGAGATACGATCACGGGGTTCGAGTCGTACGATAGCATATGTATAGAGATGAATATATATGAATAATGTCATGGTACACACATGAGTATCCCAAAGGGAATTTGACAAGTGTTGAGTGATTACATTTGAGTTGGAGTAGTTTAAACACATATTGAAATGAAACGATTATTTGATAGTCTGAGTTTTAGTGGATACCAAAATTGTTTATGTCACACTTGTGAGTACATAAAAATTATATGTTGATGTCTATAATGGTGTTTTATTTTCTAGTGATGTTTCTTTCTATAGTTCGGTATTGATATTTAGATATCTAACGTCTGAGACATATGGTATATACATGAGGGTTTCTTTATATGAATTATTTTACTCGACGTACTACATCTCATGTTGTAGATTTCTAAGTATTAATACCACTAGATAAAGGGAAAATGATGTAGGTAGACTATGCTTTATAGATAAAGCCTCCACTACATCTAGCAGCCTTTTTCCTAGGGGCGGATGGAGGTAATCTTTCTTTAGCGCTCTGACATTTTAATTGTTGCTCTTTTTATTTTAATTTTTTTTAGATAGTTCAGAGCTTCGGAGAGCCACAGGTTGACGATCTTCCAGCATAGTCATCGTTGTTTAGTTTTAGTAATGAGACTCTACTCTGTTAACTTTTATATTCAGACATTAGAGTTTATTTTCTTATTGTAAATGTTGTGAGCCTTAGTACGATTCCTATTTAGTTTGTGATGAGACATTTTTCTTTCAGTCATCAGATGCATTTCAGACTTGCTTGTTGAGATATGAGTTCATTTATGAGATTTATCTTTCTACATCAGGTTTACTGTGTTTACTATCTTCTTTTTGCCTGTATTTTACCTGCACATTATTGTTCATTCCACTAGAGGATATTACTGTGATTGGTAAAACATGTTATTGTACGGTGTAGGTGCATGGTAGGTTTGATATCTCTGAGTTTATCTTGGACTGTAGCCATGTGTGAAAATATATAGGGGTGTCACAGGTCAAAGGCATCTTTGCATCAGTCTTCACATCTTGGCCGTTTCATTTCTTTAACTATCCTGCTACTAATGGTACAGTCAGGTGTCTCTTGAGGTTCATTACTGGGTATCATCTATGTACTATACTGGTATGTACTTTTTTGAGCACCTACAAAATCTAATAGAGGTTTGCATGCGTCATCTATGCTGCCATCTTGATGTTGAGGATCTTCTTAGCACAATCAACAGGGCTTTTGGGTGTGAGATGATTTTCTGCGATGTCTTAGAGAACTATTTCAATTATTTCCCCAACAGTCGTAGGTTCCTTAGCAGTCAAGTTCATGCATAATTTTCTTCCCATGAATTCAAATTGTGAGGCATCATCATTAATGTCTTCAATGGGGGATGTTATTTTTGTTTATGATTCTTCGACCATCGTTTGACAGTGGATGACAACGTGTAGGAGAAAAAAGAAGAAGAATGAACAGATGGAAGCTTGGCGAAGAAGACTGCAGAGTTAGAAGGGATTAATCTATTATTTCTTTTCGAGTTAGGGCTTAAAATTGGTGGTGGAAGAGATGAGAGAGAATAAGTACGGTGGGGAAATGATTTATGAGTATATGTAGATGAGTGGGGAAAGTAGGAGCGGTTATATCAAAGGGTATTTTTTGGATTTTAATTTTTTTTAAAACTGGTGACATGGAACAGTAATTAGGGGGTTAAAGTATGTAAAGTTTGGTTATAGGTGTTTTTGCCTTGTTGACTAAGTCTTAGGGAGGGGGCGAATTCCATTCTCCATTTTGGGGCTACACGCATCTTTTTCCCTTCATTAATTTACATGCTTCCAACTCTTCATTAATTTTCCTCTGTATATGGAACAATTGATAGTGAATGGTCAATTATAACTTGTTTAAAGGACATACTATAAGTTTTTTTTAAAACTACTCTTATATTATCTAGTTGTTATTTCCCAACTATTATTCAAGCTGCTTTACAAAAAAATTCATTATTCAGAAACTTTTAATACTTATTATATGGATGATTATTTTTTAGATATGATTAAACAAATAGAAAAAAATTAATAAGTATCTTAGACTCATTCTTATTATTTTTAGTTTGGGCATTCTTATTGTCCCATGCTTGTAGGATATTAGTCTCCAAAATTTATTGAATTATTTATATAAAAGTATGATAAGGGAAACTAAAATAAGTGAGACAAAACTACTCTCATTCATCATAACATAATCAGATATTATTTTTAAAAATTATATAAATAGTATGCAGCTAGACACAGTAGAAAATCTCAAGCGACATCTCCTACAAGCTCTAGACCGAGTAAAGGTAAGGGTTCATTTGTTACGCAATCGATAGTAAATAGACAAACTAGTAGGGATACTGGTGGTAGTAGTGGTGGATCATCATCCGTAAATGAAGTTTCTGAACTTGAACAATATTTAGCTACACCATTAGTTAAATGTCAAAATAATGAGTTGGATATTTTGTAATGGTGGAAAGTATATGGAACGACTTCATATCTTGTGCTTTCCATCATGGCACATGATTAGCTAACAGTGCAGGTTTCTAGCATAACTTTGGAATGCACCTTCGATCAGCATATCAGGATGTTAAGTTGATCGTAGGATGTTGTTATATCTGTCTAACGTACAAATAGTAATGTGGCTACAATATTGATGGAGGTCTGAAAAGAGATATCAGAATATTGACCATTTTGCTAATATTGAAACTAGACTTCAAGATTTGATGGATGCTGCAAAACAAGAATAGAAAGTTATTTGTGAATTTTAGTTTTGAAAGTGCAAATCAATAATAAATCATTTTGGAAAGTGTAATATTGATATAGATGCGTACATGCCAACCTAGTTGAGATGTACTCATATTTTGTGATGCAACAATTCCAAAAAAATGTTATAATTGTTAGTGATTAATAACAAAATAGAATTTCTTTATAATTTTTTTAATTTTTCTAAAATTTGCAAATTGTCTTATTCTAAGTGATAAATAATAGGATTTAATTTTTTTTTTAAATCTCACATCTTTTTAAATACTTATGAAGTTATATCTTTTTTACAAAAAAAATCTAATTTTTTTATTTTTTGCAAAAGATACAATTTTTTACCAAAAAAGAAATGAAAATGAAAATAGCCGGGTTGGCCCAAATCTAGAGTCACTAGCCTGGTTGTGCCAGCCAACCCGACCTACTTGAACACCCCTAGTGGTGGGAGCTTAGTCAAACATCAGGAAATTGATAAAGTTTAGGAGAGTTTACCTGATAGATTCTGAAAGTTAAGTGTCACATTGACTAGTCAATTTTTGAGCTTCACGTGTTGCACTCAGTAGGTTCCAGGACATACATCGTGCAAATGGGCCTGTGGATCCGAAAAGTGACATAAGTTTTACAGTTCAAGAAATATTTTGCTTGAGTACAAAAACTCTTTTTATTTAGGGGCTGTTTGGTTCGCTATTATAAGGGGTGGAAAACTCAGAAAACCCCTCCACGTCAGATTTTTAGCCCTCCACGTCAGTTTTTTTGTTTCCGTCCATTTCTTTGTACCGCTTTGGTTCGCTCGGATGGAAGAGGTCAGTTTTTTTGTTTCCGTCCATTTCTTTGTACCGCTTTGGTTCGCTCGGATGGAAGAGGAAAAACTCTGTTGAAATCGCCGCCAGCTCAGATTTTTTTCCCTCTCTGATTTCATTCCCCAACCGAGTGAAATTGATGAAAACTCTGTCACGTCAGATTTTTTTTCCTTCTCTGCTTTGTTTACAAAAATTTTCCTTTTTTTTCTATGCGAACCAAACACAAGAAAAATAAATACATTGGTTTCTCACCATTTTTTATGTGCGAACCAAAGCAAAACAATCTATTTCTTAGAAAAGTTTGGAAAACTCAAAACTTATATTTCTTTACATGGAATTGCATTTCCCTATATCAAGGAAACGAACCAAACAGCCCCTTAGTATCTTTTTTTCCCGCCTGTCTACAGATTTTGCGTGGGTCGGATGGTAAGCGGTTTTTTTTGTTGCGCTTGCCTGTCTACAGATTTTGCGTGGGTCCCATTGTCACCCTTGTACGTAGGGGTGCCAAACGGTTCGGATATATCCGAACCGATCCGCATCCGTATCCGAACGGATGCGGATATGGTAAGCTAATTTTGAAACCGGGCGGATACGGTTTCGGATACGGATCCGGTTTCGGTTTTTTTTTCGGATACGGATTCGGATACGGATATGATGGTTGCGGATACGGATATCCGTAATGTAATAATGGTTCGGGTAATCGGGTCCCAAATTTATAATTACAAACCCGCAAACCCAAAACCAAAACCAAAAGTAAAAATGAAAAAAAACCCTAGGCTGTGAATCACATGATTCACATTCCGCCTCCAGTGCTCACCCTATCCACTCTCCATCTCCACGATTCTCTCTCCAGCCCTCACCCTCAGGCCGCCTCAGGGTGAAATTGAGGCCGCCTCCAGCCCTTAACCTCAGGCCGCCTCACTCAATTTCAGTCAGCCTCCGTCCTCTCCTCAATTTCAGCCTCCGCCCTCTCCCCATTTTCCGCCGCCTTCGTCCACTCCCAACTCGCCGCCGGATCCAGCCACTCGCGTCCCGCCGCCTGCGTCCATAATGAGATTACTGAATCATTCATGCAATATTGTGAGAATATTAACTCATGCCACTATAAAATCCCCCACTCTTTAGTCTTTCCCCATTTATTTTGGCCAAAAGGTGAGAAGCCCAGACTCTCCTTCGTTAATAAGAGAGTAATGAATCAAAAAGCCATATCCAAACACAAGATATGTAACTAGAATAGTTTTTTTTACACTAATTGCATTCTCAAGTTTCCTTCTTAGATGAAGATTATATGTCTAATAGATTTATGTGGAATATCCGTTTATATCCGTGATCATATCCGATCCGATTCTCAAATATCCGAACCGTATCCGTTTCCGATAAGTACGGATATGGTTAATGTTTTTTCTTACCGAAGGTGATCCGTATCCGTATCCGTATCCGTTTATAAAAAGCGGATATGGATATGGTAAGTGTCATATCCGAACCGTATCCGCTCCGATAACACCCCTACTTGTACGTCAGCATTTTGTCACTAATAACGAATGAACTACTTGAGTTACTGCAAGTGAACATGAAGATTGAAATGTACATAATGCGTCAGCACTGTAACATGTTTTGGTCAAAATCAACCCCACTTATATGCAAGAAAATAATATAAAGGAGTATCAAAATTTACATGGTTCAGTTTAAGCCTTAGTCTACAAGCAACACAACAAAAAAAATTCACTATTGAGGATATGGTATGAAATATACGAGAGAGTTCTCTCACTTGCACTTCTACAATTTATAGAGCCAAACTGTTCCTTATCACCCACCCACAAGGCCTCTCCTCTCATTTTAATCATTCACTTACCAATGCAACTTTCAACTTTCATCTAAGCATCTAATTCCAAGATGATCTTCAAATTCCTTTTCATGATTGATATTAATTTCCCGACCACGAGATATTTCCTTACGTAACTTTTACATTATGATGATTGTTTTAATAATTCAAACTGATGAACAAAAATTTACATAGGCAACCTACCAAAAAGTATCATGTGGTTCTATGATCGCATTGATGATGTACTAATAAAATATTGATCCTAAAACTAGTATACACTAGAACAAAATAGGCCTGCCCCGGCGGTTGTAACCGTTGAAACTAGTATACACTAGAACAAAATAGGCCTGTCCCAGCGGTTGTAACCGTGGACCCCAACGGTTAGGACCGTTGGTGCTAACAAAAGAACCGTTCGGGCAAATCGCGTTGCGGCTAAGTCAGCCACAACGGTTGCTAAACTTGCACCAACCGTTCTAATTGTTGGGAAAAAATATTTGCCCCAACGGTTGTAACCGTTGGGGCAAATATTAGCCCCGACGGTTACAATAGTTGGAGCAAATATTAGGTCCCAACGGTTATAACAGTTGGAGCTATTAGATAAATTTAAAAAAAAAAGAAAAATCAGCCAAAAATTTTATGCACAAATACTCAGTTATTGCCTACTGCTGAAAACACTTGAATATCTTGTTTAGCTTTGCCTACTGCTGAAAAAAATATATAAGAGGTACATAATAAAATCAAGAAAGAAGAAAAGCACTCAACTCTTGCCTACTGTTGTAATCAGAAAGAAACGAGGAGAAGTAACAGGACTTACTTCTAGATAATACAATCAATAGCAGCTTTATATTTGGTTTTGCCTGCTGTCACTTGGAAACTTGTCTTTGCTGTTTCTTTTGGTACTGGAACCTTCACCGCAACTCCCAGTGCAAACATTTTAGCACCAAAAACACTCTTTACCTGTAAAGTAACATAGTAAGATCAAATTAAAAATATAAGTAGAGAAACTGGTATCAATTGAAGAAGAAATTAGCTCTTAGCAAAATAACAAATTAAAAAAATATGTGCCACGGCTAAGGCGCGCCGCCGTGTGCTGCCTGTTGGTGTGTACATTGTTCTTCCATGTTGTTTCACTTTCTTTGAATGATTCCCTCTGATTAAGAGAATGACGTTTATCATCTTCTCTTTGCCTTGAGTGGTATTTGGATGTCTGTAAGCATTTTTTTTTGACGCCTACACCCACGCCGTCGAAGTCGAATCGTTCGATAAAAACCCCGAGGCAAGATCCCTATTCTTGCTCAGTATAATTTTTAGATTGATTACAGATTTATTATGCATACGGACTCGTTACCCGAATAATTATTCGTTACAAATACGGGACTGTCGTGAACATATTGGACTGAGAACTATAACGTATAGAACTGTCGTGAACGAAACAGACTGTGGACAATAACGTATAACCATTCATATTGTAATACACATATTGTGGTGACTTGTACTGATTTATTTGACGAATGATATTAAAATAATATTGTGATAATAGATACTGTAAAGATAAAATAAGATAAAATTATTTTAGATTAATTTATGATTTTTTAAAGGATTTATTTGACAAAATAATCATTTTAAAATAATTATAATAAATTATGTTGCGTTAGCTTAGAAAAACAAGAGAGTTGGGATGGGGAAGTTAATGTTCATGTGATCGGATAAGACTGTTGATGTATCTTCCAGACTAGAACCAGTGAACCGTTTCGCACTGGGGTTAGTTTGTTGGGCCAAGTGAACCGTTTCGCACTTGGTCAGTAAAATCGTTTCGTCACCCGAGTTTTGCTTGAGTTCGAACCAGGCCGAAATCGGATTTCGTGTAGTCCTCTCACTGAACCGTTTCGCGGGATTGGATGCACGTAGAGGATTTGTGAACAGTCAGTTATCCGGTGATATGAGCGTTGGCTCTGTGTGAGATATGACCAGTGACCTGTTATACAATGGCTAGTAGTATGATCTCGTTACTTGGATGATTAGTCTGACCATTAGCTACATAACCTCGTTACCCGATTGGTTTTGGATTCTTCTGATTATTATATTCTAGTGGTGGATTTCATTTAGATTATTACTATTGTTATTATTATTGTTCTTGCATTGGTCGCACGACCGTTCTATTCTTCCTTTCGGGATCTTGCCGTGCGCCATGCACCTGACGTACACCTGTTTTCTCTGGTGTACGTCAGACTTAGAGGAAAAATAGGTTCAGCTGGGAGATCATCAGGAGCCAGAGGATTCTCAGCAAGAGTGTCTTGTAGACGAAGCAGAAGAAGAGTTGAAGCTTAGTTATTCCTTTCAGTTTATTTTCGTACCATTTCCTTTTCCGCCTGATCATTGTATTTTATATTCTCCAGTATTTCATTCAGATAGTTTGTATAAGGGCATGTTTGGCCCGAATATTATGTCTGGATGATCATTTCAGTTGTGATATGTATCTTTTGGTTCTGAGTTGTTTATTATATTCTCATTACTATGATCGGGGACCTGTGCCTTTGCATTATATTTATTCCAGACGCTTAGCGTATTGGATTGAGAAGAAAAAGAAAGAAAGAAAAAAATGATAGCGTATAATTCTTCTCAATCTAATACGTCGCGGGCTTGTTCACGCTCCGATTCCCCGGCATTTTGGGAAGCGGGGCGTGACAATATGTTAGCATGAAATCACCATGACAGCCAAAAATAAATATCAAATTTAAAAGAAATCAGGGTTATCCCAATTTTAATCTAGGCATTTCACCAGAAAAAAGCAGCAGGAGAATGTTAAATCATCCATATGCATGTTTCTCTAGCAGGACAAATAGAGATGCAAACCACATGTTAAATCAACAGTATAATGGATGGTTCATGCTTCATAAAATTATATATGAAGAGTGGTGTTATCTATAATTTATCCTTCTAAAAATGACAATACAGGTGAGCTAGGTGCCACTAAATTAGTTGAGGGGTGCTAGTTAAATGTCGTTAGTTGCTTTGTTGTTAGTAAAATGAGTGGTTAGATCAATTTGGTTAGCCCTAATTAAAATATACAGATCTAAATAAATCTAGTTCTTTCATCTTCTATGCGTCAATGTCAAGCCATGTAACATGTAAGCAGGAAGAGGTGATACTCTAATATTCAATTTCTCGTCTTTGTTAACTGAACTATTCCAACTTGCATTAATAGAGAGTTGTCATGAACAGTTTTTTCAAATTGTCAACTGAACTAATCTAAATTAAATTTAATTAAACCAGCTAGTCTAGTTATTCTTATTCTTCTGCAAATGGAACTTAGTAGAACAAAAAACTAGAAGGCCAATTTTTCACCTCAAAGTTATGCGGTCAACCTCACTTAAATACTCAATCTCATTACTCCAAAAATAGCCTAACTCTTCATAGTTTGTATTTCTACGCCATATATTTTTCTGTAGAAATTCAAAACAAATTATGCCTTAGTTACAAAATGTGCGCTAAAATCCAACATAACACGAACAAACTAAGTTAACCTTATTTAACATATCAGCCAATCAAAGAAACTGTCCACCTTGACAAATTTACTTCATCAAAGCATGATGCGACACTAGCACAAAAGGAATCTTAATTGTAAGAAAGGTTGAAAGATTTACTTCATTAATTCAAATTCACCATCCAGAGACACAAAGCTGACTGTCTTTTCTGAGTTGAACCTCGTCAGATTTACACACAGATGAAAAGTGACATCATGAAGTTCAATGGTCTTGCCACTAGGGAAAGGGGAAAACTGTTTGTTTACTCTAAACTGTCATGCTAAGAATAAAAAAAGCTAGTAAATCCTAATAGAAGAGAATAAGATGTTAAGCACAATTCAACACTGTGTTGGAATTTTGCAAGAATTGGAATCATGCTAGAATTGGAAGACTTGTGATCCATGCAAGAAGCAGCAAGAAAGACGCCATTTGAACCTTGAGATAGAGAAGATATCCCATGTAATACCTGATTGTTCTCCATAAGTATTTGTGGAACTAAACTTGCACCTCAAGTCACAAAAGGAATACTAATATTACTTTAATAAACTTCTATATCTTGATATCATAAGCTTCAATATACTGATATCATACCAATAGAGGTTGCATTTTGCATCAAAGTTTATTTCAAGCCACTACAATCATCACCATGAGACTTATAACGTTGGCATACTATTCCATTGGTTCATCAGTAACTACTACTAAGGAAATTAATAAGCTAGTAAACCATATAATCCAAGTCAGATAGTTGCATATATTTTCTCAAAAATGACAATTACAATTTATGCAACAAGTTATAGCTATATATAGTTACCACCACAATGCATCAATAAGTGGACCAATTCTATTTGACTAAAACTTCATATATAAGGGGTGAAAAGCCACATTAACCAGTTTCTTGCCACAACAATCAGGATGTGCAATTTGTTTTCCAAAAAACCTAACTTAGCAAAATTTAATATTTCTCTTACCATGATTAGCCAATAAATTGTTAGACATTAATGAAAAGCAGGTTACAGATTAGTAGACTCTTAGCAGGAGATGTCTCTCCATATTTTTGGAACATTTTTGGACGCTAGAAATCATATTGGCTATCATAAAGTACCTGCTATTAGCCCTTATGTTTTGATGATGATTTACAACCACCATTATCGGTACTAATTGCTTGTTGAGTGATAGTTTTGATGATGATTTACAACCACCATTATCGGTACTAATTGCTTGTTGAGTGATATTATAGTTAATATGTATATCAAGCTCTAATTGCTTGTTGAGTGATATTATAGTTAATATGTATATCAAGCTTGTTAGTACCATTTATGGAGGATTGGATGGAATATGAGCTACAACGTCGATATCTATAGGAGGTGGAGACAATGTGATGAAGCAAATATTAATCAAGAACAACATATACAAGTGAAAGCTTTATCAAATCAAAGCAAATATCAAGACTCAAAGAAATGTTATTCTATGTGAGGATATTTGCTAGTTTTTTTTCTCTCTAGTGCTAGATTGTAGGCAAGTAGTTGTAGATTTCATTTGAAGCTATTCGGGATATCACACACACTTGCACACTCTCAAAACTTGTATTTTGGTACTTTTGTCAAAATAATGTTTTTCATAAATACAAGGACATTTTTGCAAAATTCCTCTTCAAACAAGTTTATCAAAACGATTATAAACTATTCCCAAAGTTTCACATTTTTTAGAATTTATCTGATATTTTTAAACATATTTTTAAGTTGAGTTTTCTGTGTAAATCTGGTCTATGCATGTTTAGTCGACTCATAAGTCGACTCACGAAGTACAACGGAGTTATGATTTTTCTTCTGCTGAGTCGACTCATATAAGCCGACTCATTAGTTGACTCATAAGTCGAATCATGAGTCGACTCATAAGTCGACTTATCAGAGAGCCGTTGCACAGTAACGGCTAGTTTCAGAAAACCGGATTTTGGAGGATTTTAGTTATTTCTTTGGGGTTTTGACTGCTGTTATTTTTCACTATAAATACCCAACTACCCTATTTATTTTAACTACCAACTTTGTAAGAGAAAAATCAATTGTTTTTAATTCTTGAGTTTAAGAGCCTTGACTTTCAAAATCCAATTCCTTGTTTTACACTTGCACATCCCACATCCTTCAAGTGCAATCTCTCTCCTTGCCATAGGGCTATTGTAAGAAAGAGCAATTCTTCATTTGCTACTATTGATTGTGTGGTGATCTCGTGGAGATTAACCGTGTTGTGAGATCTCGTGGAGATCGACTGTGCTGTGAGATCTCGTGGAGATCGCTATGTAGAAGAAGTTCTGGCTTTCAAACCGGGTTGTGTAGTGGATTCTCCTTGAGAGTGGGAAGCGGGGACGTAGGCTAGAAAGCCGAAACTCGTGAATACATCGTGCGTCACTTGGATAACGATTTCTATCTTATCTCCTTTTATTTTAGCATTATATTTTGTGGTGATTGCTTGTCTTAATTTTTATTTCTCATTCATTACCATAAGACCTTAATCACCTCCCCTCTAGGGTCTAACACATGAAACATTTTTGGAAAAAACTATGAGAAAGTTGAGGTCTCCATGACATGGAATTATCTAATCACTTGCGCAACAAGAGGAAAAAAAATCACATGTCTAAACTTAAAAAGAGTTATATTTAATATGCATTGCATATTACTTATAAGCAAGTTAAAAATGACAAATATTAGTTTGATCCCTTACTACATAAACGAACTGCAAGAGGTTGTCTTAACAACATTGATGCGTGATATTATCAATTAGTCATCAATCAACTTAAACTAATGGTAACCATTGATAATATATTGAATCAAGAGTTCCTCTTTCTTAAAAACTTTGCACAAGGAACTTACACAAAGGCAGGAGTCTGGTTGACCTTGGTAATGAGAGTTTGATAGAAACGGGTGGTGCCCACAATGGCAAAGGCGGTGGTCTTGGTCTGCTTATTGAGACCCATACATGGCTATGCACAAGACCAACCTCCCAATGCGACAAAAACCTACACAAATCAACTCTTATTACATGATTAGCTTACAAATACGACATTCAAGTGACCTACAATTTCAGTCTTAAGGTATAGAGAAGATTGATTGCTGCCAAAGTCCAAATGGATAACAATAAAGAGTGAACATACCATTTATGGCGATATTTATTTTCCCACCACTCGATGATCCTAAACAACAAAATAAAGTCAAATATCAGTAAAGCTCTTATGCCAAATAAGGGAAACAAATAAGGGAAATAGACTCACATACATTCTAATGTAGAGGAGGACAAACGGCAGCAGCAGCGGAGGAGTGTCGAGCAAAGCCGGTCGGAAAACAACTGCAGAGGAGGAGAAGGCCATAGTGGTGATAGGTTTTTGAGGGAAAAGGAGGGTAGGGGGAACAGGTTAGGGTTTTCACCGAAGAGGAGGAGGGAGCAACAGAGCTTCGAGCGATGGCAACAACAATATCTAATCGAGCAGAAGATGATGAATTAGGGTTTTTTGGGGAGAGGAGGAGGCGGCGAGAGAGCTCTAACAATGAAGACTAGAGGAGAAGGCGACGATAGAGCTAAGACGACAACGAGAGGAGGAGGGTGGTGCTGGTTTTGGCGAGAGAGAGGGGGGGAGGGAGGGAAGCAGAGAGGGAGAGAGATCGAACATTTTTGGGGCAAAATAAAATTTAGGGGTGGGGACATGCTCCCTCTGATTTTTTGTGGAGAAAACTGCATCACCCCAACGGGAGAAACCGTTGATGCTGATAAAACTAGCCCCAACGGTTTTTACCATCCGTTGGGGCTACCCCTATTTATACTAGTGATACTAATCTAAAATTTACTAACCCATAGATAAACATTTCTCTATTGCACCATTAACGCGTCCTTTTGTTTTCTAGCAAAAAAGTTTATTATGTTGCACAACTACGGAGATGATCTCCTCAAACAATTGTAATTGTTGGGACGAATGATGACCCTAATGGTTACAATCATTGTGGTATCCCAAAAAATCCTACTGGGGATGCTAATGGTTTCTTCTTTTCTTCTTCTTTTTTCTTATATTTTCATCTTTTTTTTGGGTTCTCATGGTGATGAACAATCCCTAAGAATTAAAACCACTGGGGATATTAACAGTTGCCCAATAGTCACCACTAGTAAAAAGTGTACTATCCTAAACGGATTATCCTAGGCGGAAATTTTTTCATCTAGGATAAAGAACAATATCAACAAAAAACAACCGTCTATGATATTTCGTTTAGGATGAAACATCCTAGATGGAAATTTCCTGTCTATGATACTTCCTAGACGGAAATTTCACGTAACCGCTCCCCCTAATTTTTTTCGTTCCCCCCAATTTATCTAATCGTTCCCCCCAAATTTTTTTTCATTCTCCATCTCTCTCAAATCTATATCTCAAGAGAGATGGTACCCCTAAATCCTTCTAAAATTCGTCATCATCGAGGTCTCGGGTTGGAAGCATCATTGAATCGTTACCATCAGTCCCTTATTCTGATCTGCTTCTCTAAACACCTTCTCCGACTGCTGCTCCCGCTACTACGACATCAGCTGCGACCCCTTCACTGGCCGCGTCCCTGACATCTCACTCCGTGGCGAGTCCACAACCCTTGTGACGCCCCTGGGTTCACACAAGGCTGTACTCCAAGGTAAAACTAAGAATGTTAAACCTGTCATACACTACACCATACAATAACATATTTCATCATCACAATTTCTATATCTCTAGTAGAGTCAATAAAAGGTGTAGGTACAAAAGCAAGTAAAAGATAATACAGAAATCAACAGATAAAATAATAGAGATCAAATTAATATTCAATCATCTAGCATACCGAAGTACAAGTAAATGTCTAAAATAAGTAAACTGAAGTACTCAATAAATTTTAAATACAAAATATCTGACAGGAGAAAAATAAGGCACACAGCCTTTACAACTTCTAGAATAAAACTCTCAAATGTCTAAACAAAAGTCTACAGTGAAGCTCAAAAGAAAGTATAACTATATAGACAACTAAAGTTAAAATGCATCACCATCAACCTGTGACTCTCTGGGATCCCTGCTCGTTACCTGAAAGGGGGAGGGACAACGAGCGTCAAAGCACTAGCGAGCAACATCACAACCAACCCTAAGGGAAAGGGCTCGTTGCATACAAAAAATACAGTTAATACATATATATATGAAAACACTGATCCAATTTAGGTCATTACAACGTGAGCATAGTACGTCGAGCGAAATAATCCAAAAAAGGAAACCCTCATGTATATACCTTGTGGCTCAAATTGTAATTACCTACGTATAAGAGGATTTTAGTATTTAGGAAATTACAACACGAGTATAGGTACGTCGAGCGAAATAATCCAAACAAGGAAACCCTCATGTATATACCTTGTAGCTCAAATTGTAAATCCCTAAATACCAAACCCAAAATCTAAAGCAAGCACAATAATAAAAGAAGACAAACTCATCTCAGAACTTAATTACGGTGTCATGTCACAACTATATAAGTGTCATGTCCAGTCTATACAAGTATAAGTGTCAACTCAAGGTCTAAACTGATGTCCAACATATGGACAAAAAGGTAAATGTCCAACACGAGGACTAAAATGGATTATAGTCCAATACGAGGACTTCAATGGATTATAGTCCAACATGAGGACTGAACAAACTCTGTAAATATCTATGAGATATGTTGAAAGATATACCTATACGAATTTCACACGCGTCTCGGTGTGTAAACTTAAACTTTTGTCCACATGTTATCTCACATGTAAAGAACAGGTTAAACAATAATTTCTAATACCTGTTATTCGAGGCAACTCCTCGTTCATATTAAAGCACACAACAACAATAAACAAGCATAAGCAGTTTTAGTTAAACTAAAACACCCCAAACAGATCCAAACCGAGGAAACTGGAAAAGTCCTCATCAGTCGATTCATGAGTCGACTGGGATTGGTCGACTCATTGGTCGACCAGAGCAAAACAAAAAACTATAAATTTTCCCGTCAGTCGACTCATTGGTCGACTTATCAATCGACTCATAAGTCGACTCATGAGTCGACTCATTGGTCGACTGAGTAGAAAATTCCTAGTTTTCTGCTTTCGAATATTATCTGCAAAAATATTAACCTAAAGTTCTTTTTCGTCTTGTCCAGCAATATATTTCCAATTCTAACTCATGTGTATCAACAGAAACGAAAGAATTTGCAAGTGATCACTTACATTAAAAACCTTAAACATATAAACATGTTTAAAAACGTATTGAAAACAGTAAATCACATTAAAACTCATGTTTAAACAAATTTCCAGATCTGGATCTTAATTTACAAATTCGTTTGTGAGCTTTTTATAACTGAAAAATATAGATCTTGCATCTCATAATGTAAAGCATCTATTTTTATGCACAAAATACGTTTTAGGCTCAAAAATCCAAAATAAAAACTCAAGAAAACTATACAAACAGTGGGTGAGGGCTGGGTGAGATATTACTCGCCTCTGATATGATGCACAAACTCCTAGATCTGCCAAAGAGCGATCTCCTCCGCTGCACTACACGAAATCCCGTGCAAACTCCTTCGAGAATTCCTCCAAAACGTCAAAATCCAAGCTAGGGTTTGAGAGGGAGAGATGGGGGCTAGGGTTTTGAGTTCTGAAGGTGTTCTCGGGTAGGAGATATCATATATGAGCGGTCAAACCCGATACAAAACTGAACAAACCCGCAAACTTAAAGAAAACCCGAAATCAGCCCGTCAGTCGACTCATAGGTCGACTCATAGGTCGACTCATAAGTCGACTGATAAGTCGACTGAGCAGTCTGATTTCCAGATCTGTGCATGTTTTGCTAATTTGTTAAAACCAATGCACAAAACTCTATGAAAATACACTCACATATATCTAATAACTTGTTATCAAGTATATCAATAACCTTAAGTCATTTACCCCAATACAATTATTTATCCCCAATAATTCACATATACTACTAACAAAATATACGGGGTTTTACAACCCTATCCTTGTTTTCTCCTGCCACTCCGGCCTCATGACCGGCTCCCTCTCCCCCGCCCTCTGCCGCCTCAACCACCTCTCCTCCCTCATCCATGCTGATTGGAAGCAGGTCGCCGATTTTCAAGATGAAGAGGCTCGCGGATCCTCGCGGATCTTCATCTCTTGTCCAACAAGCTCAAAGTGGCTTCCTCTAAAGTTTGCCATCAACCTCCTTTATCTAATTCATTTGATTTTATCTCTATCTTATCTAATTTTGATACTGATAACTTTGAGGTTTCTTTTATTATTTTTGTGAATTCTTTAGATTTCTTTAGTATGGAAGTATTCTCCTTTTTTGTTATCTGATGCTCTTCCAGATTATTACATCAAGTGGTATCTAATTCTTATTGGAGTTCTTGGTTGTTGCCTTTTGGTAAGGCAGTATATATATTGGTATGTTTCCTTCCGTTCTGGCAAATGAATACACTTGGTTTCTTCAAACTATTTATGTAGATGCATTCTTCTGCCGATGGTGTGACACCATTATTCTATTGGAATTCTTGCTGCTCTTTGATGATCTTTCCTACTTGATCCTAGATCCACAACTAGGAGTAGGACTAATAAGAATCAGTTGGTTAATCGTATACAATAAGTGTGAGGATCCAAGCAACTTGGGGAACCCACCCTTAAAAGCTAGCTGTTAAGGGGGAAGAACCAAGTCACTTAAATACCCCATCAAGCAGCCCATACTACCCGATGTGGGACTTTAGTCCCTAACATAGCACCGCCCCTGAGAGCCGACGTCCCGGCGGCTGCACTCTATGATGCTTCACTCGGCGGTGCTTTACTCGGACTTTTCCGGTCAGCCCCTCCGCCGGTCAGCCCCTTCACAGGTAGCCCTTTTCGTGACGCCGACAACCAGCTCTGATACCAATTGTGAGGATCCAAGCAACTTGGGGAACCCACCCTTAAAAGCTAGCTGTTAAGGGGGAAGAACCAAGTCACTTAAATACCCCATCAAGCAGCCCATACTACCCGATGTGGGACTTTAGTCCCTAACAATAAGTTCCAAGAAAATCAACTTTATTGTCGAAGGATACTTTTTTGCATTGTCTCAGATGCTGTCTGACAACAGTAATCAGTTCTCTTTGTTTAGCTGCATGAATTCAAATAGATTGTTATACATAAAAATGAGTTCTACATTGTGTTGGGCTATGGGATCTTTGGATTTGGGAAAGGGGTATGGATTTTGATCTGGGTTTTGTTCCATTTGTTGTGATTTTAGTGACATTGTTTTAATTTGGGATTTCTTTTGGTGATTTGGGTTATCAGAGGCTTGGAGGGCTTTCTTATTTTGCTAGAGAAGAGAAGAAAGATGACAGGGTTACTGTGCCTGATTTGGGTTCATTAAGTAACATACATGATAGGTAGGATGATGATAACTTTTATTTTTTGTTGAAATGTCTTGTTTTTTAAATTACAATGATGAGTTTTTTGGTTTAATGATGTTTTCAAATGTATAATTGGGTTCATTAACTAGCATCAAATTCATTTCGTTGGGCACTCGGCTGGAGCTCTAGTTATTCCAGTATTGCAGCAAATGCTAGCCGAAAAGGTACTAAAATTCACACATTTTTCTTCCACTTTTTATTTTCAGAGTTCAAGGTGTTAAATTTGAGCTATACATTGACTATATTTTTTATTTCAATTATGCAATTAAGAGGACTAGGAAGTTTATGGGATTCATAGTTCCTTCAAGCTTGTTAGGAATCCATCCTATGCTCTTTCTTCGAGTTTTGCAGATGAGCCAATGGAGATACCCCTCCAATGTATCACTACCTTATAAAGGGTATAGGTGAGTATTTTTGTGATACAAACCATGAAGTTCTTTTATGAATACTTACTGAGGGATACTGATGTGAGGGTATTTTGAAATTGTAACAGGGATGAAGATTGGGAAGATAATGATGGTGTTCTCAATGCGATAATGATGTTATTCTTCATAAGTGAATAAACATTTGATTTTTGGAGTCACTCATTAACTCCATCTTTGCAAAATTTATCCTGAAATTTTCATGAAAACTTATTTGATATATGCAATAGTGTTCATCACTAAGCTTGATAATACTCCTTCATTTTTCAGGTACTATACGATTATTGAAGTCGATCATATTTTTTTTATTGTAAATCAAGAGAGAGCAGGAGTACAGTTCAACAATTTGAATTAGAAGCCCTCAATATGCTGAGTGTAATACTTATTATGACTTGAAGCATAGAAAGTTCTCTGTAGTTCCGATTGTAAATAAACATATAAATAGAAAATTAGTTATTATCTATGTAAACAATTTATGTATCGTGTTCCTTTTGTTAATAGAGATTATTAGAGTAGTTGAAGTCTTTGTAATGCTAAATTAATGTAGTTCATCTTGGTATAACGTTCCTTTTGTTAATAGAGATTATTAGCTAGATTAGTTCATCTTGGTATAATCTTACTTGCAGAATCGATGTTTTTTTTTTTTGCTTAATTCTTCAATGCACAAAGTAGATTCCTAACCAAGCAAAAAAAAAAAAAAAACTGTAGCATTAGTATCCTAGACGGAAATTCCGTCTAAGATACCTACTATCCTAGAAGGAAATGAATTCCGTCTAGGATGCATTCTAGACGGAAATTCCATCTAGGATAGTGTATCCTAAGCGGAATTCATTTCCGTCTAGGATATTCTGTTTAGGATGTTTCATAGACGGAAATTCCATCTAGGATACTGCATCCTAGACAGAATCTTACTAGACCAACATCCTAGACGGAATTCCGTCTAGGATATCCATTTTAGACGGAAATTTGACTATTTTCCGTTTAGGATACTCCGTTTTTTACTAGTGTACGGTGCAACCGTTGGACAACTATTTATTTATATTACTGTTGAACTCTTAGCTATAAGAAAATATTTAATCGTTTTGATCTATTATAATTACATTAACAGTATACCAATTCCTAAATCTAGCTAGTAGACAGTTTTAATGTGGAATTAATGCGATGGATCGAGTTCACCAGATATTTTCTCGTAGACTAGAACATATAGCTGCTCTGATCCTGGAAACCAGTTCACACTACCAATACTCGTATATCTTAGTCAGTGAGATAAGCTGGCAGAAAACAACGCAATCAATGTCACCCGTGTGGGCCGTGTTGTCTTTCAAGAGCATAAATGGCATCAACTCCTCAACTGAGCCCATCTACAAGTATTGGTGACGAGATGATGGTCCAAAATGTAGCCTTTCATTGTCCTTAGAAAACATTAATGTTTTGTCCTCTGAATGTGCTGGTTCAAGTTGCCGAATTCTATTCCCATAAATGTTATGGTTTCTTGTTATGTTGGGACATCCAAGTCATTTCATAAATTGATTATTATGACGTGCAAGTTAAAACAATTTAGATTGGAGTCAATTTTGTCCCATGTCAAATAGAAATCTCAAAGAATCTTAATAAAATTAGGGGTTGTTTAGTAAGAGAAAATAAAGAAAATAAATACTCCTATTTAATTAATATATAACTGAAAAAGGTAAGTAAATTTAAAATTTGCTAAAAAATGCCTGTAGAAAATGTTGCAGCAGATTGGAGAAAAACAGCAATGTCCCAAACAAAAAGAATTAAAAATATTCCACGTCGTGAAATCCTATTCAGATTGAGAAAAATCATCTGTAGTTATTATAAATCATATAGTTTTTGCCAATTGTTTTTCAACTAATTAACAAGAAATTTCATTAGAAATACATTTTTGAAAAAAAATTATAGATATATTAAATATATGAAGTTCAATTCCTACGGAAAATGTAGCACCCTAATAGAAAAATAAGCATCCTACGGATCAAACTAGATGGAAAATTTCTCGTGTAGTTTGCATCAAATTAGATGGAATATTTTCATCTAAACAATTCCATCTAGATTGAATCAATCTATATGGAAAATTCCGTCTAGGTTAAAAATCTAGACAGAATTTATTTAAATTTTTAAATATTGTAGTGGGCCCCATCATCCTAGATAGAAATTTCTGTCTGTGATACATCCTAGATGAAAGTTTCCGTCTAGGATGATGGGGCCCACTAAGTTTTTTTAATAAAACCCTATTCCTCATTCTTCAGTTCCTAGCCACCACTCATTTTTCTCTCTCTCACCTGACCAAATCCTCTCGTCGCCACGCATCTCGCCGCTGCTCACCGCTGCTCGCCACTCACTGCCGCTCACTACACCGCATCCTCTCATCCACCACACCACACGGTGCAACTCAACCACCGCACCACATGTAGACAGTTAAAATATAATTCATCCAGGTAAACGTTCAGCTTGGATTCAAGAAGTGAAAGCTCATGGGCTATATGCTTAAAATGGACCCAAAATCGAGCCGACAACGAGTTGTAGCGAAGTCCGCCTAACAAGGCATGTGAACTTTTTCACACAACTCATCTCAACCTAACTCGATCAAGTCAGAGTGCGTTGATTTTAAATTTAGACCTTAGGCCAAGTCAAAAGGAGTCATTGAGTCTGCCAAGTCATGAGTCGAATTCTGTGTTAAATTCAAACTCATAAGCAAAGTTCTCCAACCAATTAACTTCGCTAGCGATGTTTGCTAACGAATCAATTAGCAAACTTCGCTCAAAGCAACTAATGCAGGCCACATCATCCACGATTCGGATAATGGCTCACCCACATCTGCGTGAGCTTCGTCCAAATGCCTTCGGCGGAGTTCACCAACCAATATATGAGTAAATTTCGCCAATCAACCATTTGAGAGCTATTCTTAAGGGATAATTGCTCCCCCACTATCTCCTATCTTGATGGCTACTTAATCCACAATTAAAAGGAATTAACTTTCTCTCTCTCTCTCTCTCTCTCTCTCTCTCTCTCTCTCTCTCTCTTAGCCTATAAAAGGCAAAGGAGATTGTTCATTCGATACACGTACACACTCATACCACCAGACATACATACGCAGAGAAAAGAAATCCAACACCTTATACATTTTGGTTCTAGGAGAAAACTGAGTTATCTTCCAAGAAACCAAATTGGAGACCAATGGCAAGAGAGCCTACATCTTAGTCAGACCATCAATGGAGTACAAGATTGACGCTTCATCAGCATGGAGCAAAGAACCCAGTTAAATATCTTTTTTTGTTTCTCTTTGAACTATAATCTGTGTCAATTGCGATACGAAAGACTCCAAACAGGATGGCAACTATGCTAAGGACTACTTTCTACTTTGACGAGAAAATAGTTTTGCAATCCAACACTAAGACCCTAAGGTCTTTTGCTGAGTCACTGATCATAGATTTTGACCATGTGAAGTTCACGAAATTTATTTCCTCGAACCAATCATCAGCTGTGATTATGAGAAGTTTCTGTAATATTCACCGCAGTGCAAACTTAGGGTCTAAATTGATGTGACGCCCCTGGTTTCACACAAGGCTACAACCCAAGGTGAACCCAGAGATATCAAACCTACCATTCACTCACACTTGTGCATAAACATGTTTCAACAATCACAATAGTATCCTCTAGTGGAATCAAAGAAAAGTGCAGGTACAAAACAAACAAAATAAAGAACCGAACAAGATAGACATGATAACGAAGGATGTTGGCCTTCTTGTTTTGATGATGATTTACAAACAATTTACAACTAATGTTGTTTGTCTAGTTTGTGTTTTCGTATTTATTCTAGGCAAACAACGAGTTGGAGGATGGATGGAATAGAGCTTCAACGATCATATCCAAAGGAGGTTGGCAGAATGTCGGTGAAGCTTATGCAATTCAAGTTAAAGATCAAGTTCAAGCTTCATCCTCAAATATATCAAGTCAAGCCTATTGAAGATCAAGATCAAGCTTTGGTATATTTAGTTAGGTTTTATATTATGTGTGTTAGATACTCTAAGCTCAATATCATATACACACACGTATTTGGTTTCTAAGCTCAAATATTGTATTCTCAGTTTATAGACTTAACAATCATCATATACATATTTTATCAAGTCTATATAATCATTGTGCAAAGTTTTAAAACATTGTTTATGTCAAAACATCAAACTTCATGTATATCACTTTTTTCATGTTTTGAACACTTTTGCAAAATAATGAGATTTCACAATTGGGAAATGCAAATTGGAAAATTCTTTTTGTAACATGTTCAAAATATCATTTGCAAACATTTCTCAAAGTTTCATCAAGTTTGGAATTGATTTGTTATGTTTAAAGGAATTTACAAATTCACGTTTTCGTTCGTGCACATGTTCGTGCATGTTTTACAAAACTGATGAATTTTCGCAAATGGGAAGTGATATTTAAAAAATTCTTTCTCTGACATGTTTATCTATATGTTTAGAAACTTTTCTCCAGTTTTTACTATTTTTGGAGTTGATTTACTGTGCCAAATTGATTTTACAAAATCATATATGTTAACAGTTTTTCAGAAACTGTAAATTTGTGTTCAAATATTTATTTCTCTCAACTGGGAAAAGATTTTTCAGAAAGTCTTTCTCTGACATGTTATTCTACATGTCTAGAACATTCCCATAATTGCAAACCCTCACGAGACTACAACTCGTCCACTAGGGTAACCTAGGGGTTTAAAGGCTTGTTGTATGCGCTAAATACAACCGCGATTCCTGCGAAAGTGAGTTAGGATTTTCTTTTTATTTTCTTTGCTAGAGGACTAGCAAAAGTTTAGGTGTGGGGGTATTTGATAATCACATTTTATTACAATTTTTATACCCTCATTATCTATTTTATATGAATAAATATACCACTAATAATTATTTTTATCTTTTAATTGCAGGTTAATGAAGAATAAATCTCAAACTCTCATCTCTCAACAAAAACCCATTGATTAAATGAAGAAATGAAGCAAAGAAGCACATTGGAAAATCAATTTCCAAATTATCCAAAAGCCCAGAATGAAGTCGTGTAGCCTGTAGAAGCCGGAGAAAATCAAAAATCCAATATGAAAAGAAATCATATTCAAAATGGTTGGCCACAAAGAAACGACGATATCTCCTAATCCGGAAGGCGGAATTTAACATATAATATATGAAAATCGCCTATCTCGACGAGACGAATCTATCCGTGAAATCAGAATTTGAAAATAGTGGGCATCGATGTCAGCATCGATGTGGGCATCGATGCTCGCATCGATACCTGCATCGATGCCTGCATCGATACCAGATTACTGTATCGCGCGTCAATGGCTGATTTTGCTTGTCTTGGGGCTCAAGTTTGATCCAATGGCTCTTATTCACTGATGTTTACTATAAATAGGGGTAGAGAGTGAGGGGTTAGAGGTGTGTGAAAATTTTGTAAACTCCTTTTGGAGAGGAGGGCTACTCTTAATTGAGAAGGCCTTCCAAAAATTGTAACTTTAGTTGCAATTAATAAAAATAATTTTTTCCTCTTTAAATTTGTTCTTTCTCCTCTTTGTTGAATGATGAGGATGGAGATGAAGAGCAATTTGAAGGTTTGCATTTCTTTTCTCTTTTATTTCTTTTTAGTAATTTCTTTATTATTGTTTATTAGATAGATTTAAATTCATACTTGTAGTGTAGATTTACTTTCTTGTCTTTTTATTCTTTTTGCACTTTAATTTGTAGAATAGATTTATTTTCTTGCATTTAATTCTTACAATTTTATTTTATAGTTTAGATTTTTGCAATTTATTTTGTAGTTAGATTTTAATTTATTGCACTATTCACCTTGAGGCTAGAACCCTCTTGGGTTTAGTTTTTCTTTTTGTTTATTTTTATTTTGTTTGATTCGCCTTTAGGCTAGAACCCTCTAGGGAATCACCCTTTTCTAAGAAGTGGGTTCAATTTTAGATTATCCATATCTATAATTGAATCCACCATCTTTAATTTCTTGCATTTTCTTTTATTTTTAAATTTTGTTCTTCATTCTTAATTTTTCATTTGTTTCTTGATTTTATTCATTTTTTCCTGCTCACCTTATTGATCATACTCATTTTTTTTCAAATCCACTCTCACTTACACTTTGCACATATTCACACACCATTTTCACTCTCTCAATCTCTCCACAATCACATTTACTCATCACTCCTATTTGTCACGCACACAAAATAAGAACCAATTTTATATTTTCTCCTACAAAACACCTTCCTCGTGGTATCGATATCTTAAATACTATAACTTAACACGGTTGTGCACTTGCAACCTTTTTGGTACATGTTTATGCCGCATCAAGTTTTTGGCGCCGTTGCCGGGGAAGGTGCTTAAGTAGGTTTTAATTATTTTGGTTCTTTAACTTGTGTGTTTATTGTGAAAGAACTACTTGGAGATTAAAGATCAAGAATTGGAGATTGAGGAATTGGATATTCACTTGTGGTAAGTCTTCTTCCTTATATTTTCAATTCCACACCTTTAGTTAGTTTCTCACAATTAGTGACAATTAGGATCTTAAAAAAAAGATTTTATTTCCGTTGACCATAATAAAATTCACCCTTCACTTTGACATTTACTAACAAGATAATAAATTCAAACGAATCCCCCCTTCTCATTTGTTTGATTGTTAACCCTAATTTAAAAAAAAAGATTTTTTTTCCTATCCTTTTTAGTTGCTTTTAATTCATAGGGTTGCATTTCATATAGTTAGTAGGAATTCACCAAGTGATTTGAGCATCTTGATTTGGCACACACTTTAAAATATTTTTAAGGGCAAAACCCAATAATCAAGATAAGGTGAGGGATTTCATCACCCTTTCCTTAGCCCAAAAATTACTAATTCCTCACTACACCATCCAAGCCTAATAAAACTCATTAGACGTTTGCCCTAAGGATTCGAGCTCAATAAGTGAACCGGTTTAAGTTTTCTTGGATTAGTTGGTGTCTAAGGCAAGGTTTAGGGGTTGCGTAAAGCGCTCCGCAAGGAATGAGGTACTTAATTGATCTCTGATCACCCTCTAGTACTATCCTTACCTGGCTAACTATCCGGGTAAAACTTTTATCTTTTCACTTTAGGAATTTTTGGTTAGGAGCTAGTCTAGTTGAGTTAGGCTTAACCCTAGAGTTAGAGTGATTGAAAAGTGATTGATTTTGATTTGTTTTAGTTAGGATTTTCCATTTTCTTCTTAAAAAAAAACTAACTTTTATTTTTCCAAAAAAAATTATATAAAAAGAAATTGTTTTTGGTGCATACAAAACGTGGACAAATTCATTTTGAACAAATGGCTAATCCACAAGTTTTCCAAAATTTATGTTATCCCAATAGGATTGAAATTTCCAATGAAGTCCGGGAGTTTGTAGAGAGTCCATATCAGTATTCGGTAAATGATCCATTTTTTCCAACCTACAACCCAGGTTGGGCAAGTTACACAAACATTGCATGGAATCAGGGAAACCACTCCGAAACTCAAAACTTCACTCCCTCTTTGACCCAACATTTTCCTAGGGAAAACACAGTTCCTTTCAATTCTCATCCACAATTTCAACAACCCAATCTGTCACATCAAAATCAGTCTCCTCATCATCAAGTTGTAACTCACACTCCTCTTGATACAGATCATGATGAACGTCTCAATTTTTTGGAAAAAAGTTTTGAAATCATTATTAAGGCCTCCACACTAGTCACGGATATGTTAACTCAAATATCCTACACGATGAACTCCTTTATGCAATCAACCGAACTCATACTTAACTCTAACACTCAAGCCCTAGCTAGATTAGAAACACATATTGATCAACTAGCTAGTGCCATAAGTGAAGTAGAGGAAGGAGAAATTCTGAGTCAACCCGTGGTCAATCCTAAGGACACTCAAATGAATGCACTACAGTCAGGAAAACAGGTCGATAATCAGGAAAGAACACCTTTAAGCCAAATTTTTGTCCCAATTCATTCTTCCCCTGATAATTCAATTCAGGAAAGACCGGGGGAAGAAGAAGAAGAGTCAGATCTAAGTTTTGAGGAAATTTTCGGTGAGGAACTAAAAATATTAGGAGAAGCAGATCACGTTTGTCAAAATAAAGAAACTATGTTGGACAATTGCTGTTTTGAACTGAATTTTGAAAAACTCTTTCTTGATGAACTAAGATTTTTGGAAAATAAACAACAACCAAATTTTTCTTGATGAACTTAGATTCTTGGAGAATAATCAACAACCAAATTTTCAGAACTTCACAGAAGAATTGGTTGTTAGAAAACAAAACTTCACAGTACAAGAGTCTAAGTTCATTAAGAAATGCAAAATGCATGACACCAATAATACCTACCTTCCATTGCCACAAAAATCATTGAACACCCCAGAATGCTTAGAATTTCAGCACATTGTTGATTATATCATGTTGAATTTATTTAAAATCCGTGGGAGAATTTTCAGCAATAAGGTAGGATTCAATGTAGAACAGGAACTCTTCATGTTGAATATTTCATTCTACATTGTTTATTTTGTTTATTTCAGAATAATAAAAAGAATTTATTCTTCTCTCATTTGAGAGTTTCTTGTTCAGTTGTTAAAAAAAAAGAAAAAAAAAGAAGAAAAAAAAGGAAACAGAAGAATAAATTTTTGATTTCATCCTCCTCAGACCAAAGGTAATTACAGATTTTTATCAGCCGACCAAATATAAGTGCTTCACTTCTTATCTGCTTTACTTTATGCATCATAGAGTTTGCATTGAGGACAATGCAAAATTTAGGTGTGGGGGTGGGAATTAGTTATTTTTTCTCTTTATTTTACATTTTTAGTTACATTTTTCCCCTTTTTCTTAAAAAAAACACTTCTTATCTGCTTTACTTTATGCATCATAGAGTTGCATTGAGGACAATGCAAAATTTAGGTGTGGGGGTGGGAATTAGTTATTTTTTCTCTTTATTTTACATTTTTAGTTACATTTTTCCCCTTTTTTCTTAAAAAAATTATAAAAATATCGTCACTTGCCAAATTGATGGAGCTATGTAATAATTGATTTATTTGATAAATTTGAAATTTTCTAATCCCTAGTTGGTTATTTACTTAAGTTCACCTTTTATGATAACTCTAAATAAATTTCCTAAGAAATGATTTTTAAAGTAGTATATTTTACTTAAGCCTTAACTTGGACTTTTATTTAAAATAATGAAATTTTTGCATGCTTAGCTTAGAGTTGAAAATAATTTTTCAAAGTGTCTTGATTTACATATTTTTTTCAAAATATATATACATACAAAAAAAAAGTCTTAATTTACATATTTTTCAAAATATATATATATACAAAAAAAATTGCAAAAGAAGAGTGCGAAAAATGGGCACCAAAAAAAAAGAAAAAAAAACTCTTTAATTCAAGGTGATTCTATCTTATTAAGCCTAAGCTGACCGAGTAATTAAGCCCAAGGAGTATTTCCATACTTAATGACCTAAGCCCATTTGGGTTGGGATCCATTGGCCCAAAACTCGTTAAATGGTCACTTAGAAAGCCCGTTAAAGTAGAAAAAAAAAATCACCAAGGATGAAAGAGTTAAAAATAATAAATAAAAAAAATAAAAAAACTAATAAATGTTTTATAGTTGTATATATGGTCTTGGAAAATATTTTAAATCAAGCAACTTGAAAATTATTTAAAACAAAGAGTTAGCATGTTCTTTTCAAAACTTTTAAATTAAATTTCTAAGTTTGGCTTGGTTTTGTATTGCTACAATGAGAAGATTTTCTTAAAAATATACCTTAGAGTTATATATAAAAATGTTTTCTTGAGTGATAACTGGCTCCAATTAGATTATCTAAAAGTTATCAAGTGAATTTAGTTATTTACTGACTTCTTTAATTTGGCAAGTTGATCGAATTTTGTGGGTATATTCACTGCAAACCCTCACGAGACTACAACTCGTCCACTAGGGTAACCTAGGGGTTTAAAGGCTTGTTGTATGCGCTAAATACAACCGCGATTCCTGCGAAAGTGAGTTAGGATTTTCTTTTTATTTTCTTTGCTAGAGGACTAGCAAAAGTTTAGGTGTGGGGGTATTTGATAATCACATTTTATTACAATTTTATACCCTCATTATCTATTTTATATGAATAAATATACCACTAATAATTATTTTTATCTTTTAATTGCAGGTTAATGAAGAATAAATCTCAAACTCTCATCTCTCAACAAAAACCCATTGATTAAATGAAGAAATGAAGCAAAGAAGCACATTGGAAAATCAATTTCCAAATTATCCAAAAGCCCAGAATGAAGTCGTGTAGCCTGTAGAAGCCGGAGAAAATCAAAAATCCAATATGAAAAGAAATCATATTCAAAATGGTTGGCCACAAAGAAACGACGATATCTCCTAATCCGGAAGGCGGAATTTAACATATAATATATGAAAATCGCCTATCTCGACGAGACGAAGCTATCCGTGAAATCAGAATTTGAAAATAGTGGGCATCGATGTCGGCATCGATGTGGGCATCGATGCTGGCATCGATACCTACATCGATGCCTGCATCGATACCAGATCACTGTAGCGCGCGTCAATGGCTGATTTTGCTTGTCTTGGGGCTCAAGTTTGATCCAATGGCTCTCATTCACTGATGTTTACTATAAATAGGGGTAGAGAGTGAGGGGTTAGAGGTGTGAAAATTTTTGTAACTCCTTTTGGAGAGGAGGGCTACTCTTAATTGAGAAGGCCTTCCAAAAATTATAACTTTAGTTGCAATTAATAAAAATAATTTTTTCACCACTTTAAATTTTTCTCTTCTTCTCTTTGTTGGATGATGAAGATGAAGATGAAGATGGAGAATTATTTGAAGGTTTGCATTTCTTTTCTTTTTCTCTTTTATTGCTTATTAGTTTAGATTTATTTCTATGCTTGTAGTTAGATTTTATTTTCTTGTTAAATAGCCAAGAGGCTAGAACCCTCTTGCCTTAGATTTATTTCATGCTTATAGAGTAGATTTATTTTCTTGCATTTAATTCTTGCAATTTTATTTTGTAGTTTAGATTTTGCAATTTATTTTGTAGTTAGATTTTAATTTCTTATACTATTCACCTTGAGGCTAGAACCCTCTTGGGTTTAGTTTTTCTTTTTGTTTATTTTTATTTTGTTTGATTCGCCTTTAGGCTAGAACCCTCTAGGGAATCACCCTTTTCTAAGAAGTGGGTTCAATTGTAGATTACCCATATCTATAATTGAATCCACCATCTTTAATTTCTTGCATTTTCTTTTATTCTAGAATTTTGTTCTTCATTCTTGAATTTTTATTTGTTTCTTGATTTTATTCATTTTTCCTTCTCACCTTATTGTTCATACTCACTCTCATTTACACTTTGCACCTATTTACACACCACTTTCACTCTCTCAATCTCTTCACAATCACATTCACTTATCACTCCTACTTGTCACACACACAACATAAGAACCGATTTTATATTTTCTCCTACAAAACACCTTCCTCGTGGGATCGATATCTTAAATACTATAACTTGACACGGTTGTGCACTTGCAACCTTTTTGGTACATGTTTATGCCGCATCAAGTTTTTGGCGCCGTTGCCGGGGAAGGTGCTTAAGTAGGTTTTAATTATTTTGGTTCTTTAACTTGTGTGTTTATTGTGAAAGAACTACTTGGAGATTAAAGATCAAGAATTGGAGATTGAGGAATTGGATATTCGCTTGTGGTAAGTCTTCTTCCTTATATTTTCAATTCCACACCTTTAGTTAGTTTCTCACAATTAGTGACAATTAGGATCTTAAAAAAAAAGATTTTATTTCCGTTGACCATAATAAAATTCACCCTTCACTTTGACATTTACTAACAAGATAATAAATTCAAACAAATCCCCCCTTCTCATTTGTTTGATTGTTAACCCTAATTAAAAAAAAAGATTTTTCTTTTCCATCCTTTTTAGTTGCTTTTAATTCATAGGGTTGCATTTCATATAGTTAGTAGGAATTCACCAAGTGATTTGAGCATCTTGATTTGGCACACACTTCAAAATATTTTTAAGGGCAAAACCCCATAATCAAGATAAGGTGAGGGATTTCATCACCCTTTCCTTAGCCCAAAAATCACTAATTCCTCACTACACCACCCAAGCCTAATAAAACTCATTAGACGTTGGCCCCTAAGGATTCGAGCTCAATAAGGAACAAGAAATCCTTAAGTGAACCGGTTTAAGTTTTCTCAGATTAGTTGGTGTCTAAGGCAAGGTTTAGGGGTTGCGTAAAGCGCTCCGCAAGGAAAGAGGTACTTAATTGATCTTTGATCACCCTCTAGTACTATCCTTACCTGGCTAACTACCTGGGTAAAACTTTGATCTTTTCACTGTAGGAGTTTTTGGTTAGGAGCTGGTCTAGTTGAGTTAGGCTAAACCCTAGAATTAGAGTTGATTGAAAAGTGATTGTTTTGATTTGTTTCAGTTAGGATTTTTCTTTTTCTTTATCTTCTCAAAAAAAAAACTAATTTAAGAAAAAAAATAAAAAGAAATATTTTGGTGTATGCAACAGTGGATTAGGGATAATACACATCGATTAATTCGCTTTGAACCAATCATAGAAATGGAGCATCCTAATCCACCCGTTCTTCATGATATGTGCTATCCCATTAGGAATGCAATCCCCTCATGCATTAGGCTCCCCGAAACAAATGGAATAAGTTTTGAGCTTAGACCGCAATACATAAACATGCTTCCCAAATTCCTTGGTAATGAAACAGAAGACGCATATATTTTTATTTCGGAATTTGAGGAAGTGTGTATTATGATTAAAATGAGAGAATTAAATGAAGATGCGGTTAAGCTTAGATTTATTCCATTTGCTCTTAAGGATAAAGCTAAAAAATGGCTGTACAGCTTACCAACAAATTCCATCTCAACTTGGGATGAATTTGTCACCGTTTTTCTTAAGAAATTTTTTCCTATTCATAAAACGGTAAAGCTTAGGAACAGCATTCAAAACTTTAAAATTATCCCGGGAGAACCTTTTTGGAAGTATTTTGACCGATTTAAAGATCTTCTCATCCAATGTCCTCATCACGGTTTAGAGAAATGGCGATTGTGCCAAATAATTTATGAGGGATTAGATTATTCTGCAAAAACTTCCTTAGAATCAATGTGCCACGGGGATTTTATGAGGAAAAATGCTGATGAAGCTTGGGAGTTTTTGGAGAGTCTTTCTGAAAAAACAATGCAATGGGAACAGTGCGATGACAGGGTTTCATCAGTTCCCCATTCTAAGTCTAGTGGTCTTTCCTTGGAGTCAAACATTGCTTCTGAAGCGAAGATGGCGACAATTCTGCGGAGGTTAGAAGCCTTAGAAATTAAGGAACGAGCTCCAGCTCAACTCAATCATGTTTCTTTCCCAGGATGTCATAATTGTCAGTCTCCTACCCACGTTTCAGAGGAATGCCCTCTCCTAGGAAATAACAACGCAATAGAACAGATGAACGCTGCATTCCAGCACCCTAGAAATGATCCATTTTCTCCAACCTACAATCCAGGTTGGAGAAATCATCCCAACTTTGCATGGAATCTAGGAAATTCTCCCGGAACTCAAAATTTCACTCCCGCTTCGACCCAACATTTTCCTAGGGGAAACACAGTTCCATTCAATTCTCATTCACAATTTCAACAACCCAATCTGCCGTATCAAAATCAGTCTCCTCCTCATCAAGCTGTAATTCAAACTCCTCACAATCCAGATCAAGATAAACGTCTCAATGTCTTGGAAAGGGGTTTAGAAACCATAATTAAGGCCTCTACTCAAACCACGAATATGTTGACTCAAACATCTAGCACGTTGAATTCCTTCATGCAATCAACCGGACAAATGCTCAACTCCAACACTCAAGCTATAGCTAGATTAGAATCCCAACTTGGTCAACTAGCTAGTGCCGTGAGTGAAAGAGAGAAAGGAAAATTTCCGAGTCAACCCGTGGTCAACCCTAATAACACAGGATGCAGTTCATCCTATGAAGCTCAAGTGAATGCAATCCATTCACTTCGGTCAGGTAGACAGGTCGATAATCAAGTGAGAACTCCGCCAAGTCAAACTCTTGATCCTGTACAAATTCCTTCTCCTTCTCCTTCTGATGAATCTATTCAACAATCACTCCCCTCAGATGACCAAGAACCTGAACCCGAACCTGAGCCTGCTTTTGATAGATTTAGACCGGTTGCTCCCTTTCCAGATAGACTCAGGTCTAGGAAACACTCTCCTCAGGAGGAGAAAATCCTAGAGACATTCAAGCAGGTTAAGGTCAACATTCCTCTCTTAGATGTAATTGAACAAATTCCATCTTATGCTAAATTTTTAAAAGAATTGTGCACTAAGAAGAGGAGAATAAATGTCCCAAAGAAAGTCTTTTTAGCCGCCAATATCAGTGAAATGCTGTCAAATCCCATACCTTTGAAACGTAAAGATCCAGGTTCCCCCATCATTTCATGTATCATTGGTAATACTCACATTGATAAGGCGCTTTTAGACTTAGGGGCCAGTGTCAATTTGCTTCCATATTCAGTCTATCAGCAATTGGGTCTAGGTGTACTGAACCCAACCAAATGCACCTTACAGTTGGCTGATAGATCTGTCAAGGTCCCTATGGGTGAGTTAGAGGATGTTCTGATTAAGGTTGGAGATTTTATTTTTCCAGTAGATTTTGTAGTCTTGGAAACACAGCCTGTTTCCAATCCCAAAGGACAGACACCTGTCATCTTAGGACGACCGTTCTTAGCCACTTCTAATGCTCTCATCAACTGTAGAACTGGTCAAATGAAGCTGTCCTTTGGGAATTTGACTGCTGATCTCAACATTTTTAATCCAGGGGACCAACCAAATAATCAGCCTCTAGAAATAAACTACATTCAGGAAAGATCAGAAGAAGAAGAAGAAGAAGAAGAGTGTGATTTAAGTTTTGAGGAAATTTTTGATGAAGAGTTAGAGTTTTTAGAAGAAGCAGATCAGGTCCTTGAGAATAATAAAACTGTGTTAAACATTTGCTGCTTTGAATTAAATTTTGAAGAACTCTTTCTTGATGAACTTAGATTCTTGGAGAATAATCAACAACCAAATTTTCAGAACTTCACAGAAGAATTGGTTGTTAGAAAACAAAACTTCACAGTACAAGAGTCTAAGTTCATTAAGAAATACAAAATGCATGACACCAATAATACCTACCTTACCTTGTTGCAAGAATTATTGAACACCCCGAAATGCTTAAAAATTCACATTATTGATTATATCATTCTGAATTTGTTTAAAATCCGGGGAAGAATTTTCAACAGTAAGGTAGGATTCAATGTAGAACAGGAACTCTTCATGTTGAATATTTCATTCTACATTGTTTATTTTGTTTATTTCAGAATAATAAAAAGAATTTATTCTTCTCTCATTTGAGAGTTTCTTGTTCAGTTGCTTAAAAGAAAAAGAAAAAAAAAGAGAAAAAAAAGAAAAAAAAAGAAAAACGCCTCAAAACTCTCTCAAAACTTAAAAATTAGGGTTTAGGGTTTGAGGAGGAAGGTGGTTGTGGTTCTCACGAATTTTTATCTTTGAAATTACAGTTTAAACATGTATTTATAGAGGTATAACAACCTGGGTTCAGATATAAACCAAATCCAACCCGAAATCTGAAAGAAAAACTAAAAACAGCCCCGATAGTTGATTACTACTCTTAGTAGTCAACTACTAAGCTGATTGGTCGACTACTCTGAGTAGTAGTTGACTACTAACAGCCCAGAAATAGATTTGTGCATGTTTTGGCTATAACTTTCACATCCGACCTCGAAATGAGGTGATTTAAGATGCATTGGAAAGAAGTTGAAAAGACCTACAACTTTTATCTTTTGAGTTTTCTAGATTCGAACTGTATCTATGTGTAAAACATAAATACTCTTAACTTATCATTTTTCCAAATTCAGGCTTGTGCATAATTTCACTCCTATGTTCACACACACACACACACACACACACACACACACACACACACACACATATATATATAGGATTGATCTCAAATCAATCCCTAGCATACTCAAGCATTAAAATATATTATTTATCACCATATAACATATTTATTATTATTTATCACATAATATTTAAATTCACATGGGTTTTACATTCTTCCCTCCTTAAAAGAATTTCATCCCAGAAATTACGTAATCGTATCTTAGAAATTAATAATATGAGAAAAACACCAATAGGAGATAATCTAGATAAGGAAACCCTCTCATACACATCTCGTACCATTAATCCCCAGATATGAAACATAGCAATATCTATATTTAACCATCTAGAATGCGAATACTCCCACTTAACTCATAACTAATCGAAACTAGTATGTCGGGTCGAAAAATCCAAACAAGGAACCCCCCATATATATACCATGTATGCTGAATGATTAGGTGCTAAGTGTTAATATCCTCATTCTAGTGTTAAATGTAAATATGATCATATAATCATAAACAAGAGCAACTCAAAATAAAGCAATCAATTTATCTGCTCAAACAGGTGCGGGTAGTCTCGACGTATAACATCTTCGCGCTCCTCAAAATCCTCCTTGATATCTATACTTAACATTCTAGAATACAAATACTTTCACTTAACCCCTAACTAAACGGAACTAGTACGTCGGGCAAAAAATCCAAACAAGGAACCCCCCATATATATACCATGTGTTCTTAATAATTAGGAGCTAAGTGCTAATACCATCATTCTAGCACTAAGTATAGATATGAGCATATAGATTATCATAGACACAGGTAGACCATAGTCAAACAATTTACTTGCTGTTTGTTGGAAAAATTGCAATAAAGAGAATAAAAGAAACTTGACTTGTATTTCTTCAATCTCGGTTACAATTTGATTATAAAAGAGAGAAGAACGAATTTGGTTCTCCCCTTTGTTTAAAACTGGGTTCTTCTCGGTAGCGATGGAGTGCCTCCTTCGATTGCTTGCGTCGAAATTGCTCTCCGTTGACGATCTGACCATCTCTTATCTCGTGGGAACAATGAACTTCTGTGGAAAGTTTGATGGGTAACTCTTAACGAGTTTAAGAACTCTGGACGAGTTAGAACTCTGTGAAGAGAGTTGTTAGAACCGAAAATTCGGTTAATGACCAAGCAGATATTTTGTTGTTGAAGAATCTTCTTAGATTTGATCTTCTGAATTTGATTCAAATCTTCTATCTGCAATGAATTCGCCTCTCCTACCTCTCTGTGCGGTTGAGATCCTGAAGAATCCTCTCTGATGCTGCCTCCCCGTTCCCAAAAAAGCCAGCCCCTAACTCAGTTGAGTTTATTGAGTTTTTATAGGTGGATAAGAGGTTGTAACTGCCCTCTAAATCCGCTCCTAAGTGGGCGTGTTTCGGTTTTGATCTTCTGGACTTGATTCAAAAATCCTATCTCCAAGGATTTTTGTCTCTCTCCTGCCTCTCTGTGCAGTTGAGATCCTGAAGAACTAATTTGCTCCTTCTCCGTACCAAAAAGCCAGCCCTTAACTCAGTTGAGTTTGTTGAGTTTTTATAGGTGGATAAGAGGTTGTAACTGCCCTCTAAATCCGCTCCTAAGTGGGCGTGATTTCCTCAGATAGTGGGGAAACAGTTCTGAAACCGTTCGACTCGTATTTGAACGAGTCAAACACCCAATCTGGCGTTCAGAACCCAACGTCACCTCTTAGAATTGAGACGCGAGGTTAGGTGTTGGCTGAACATTAATAAACGCGAGGGTCGCTCGCGTTTGGCTTGTTATAGCTTAGAAACGCGGGGGTCGGTATTGGTTGAACCTCCAGAACACGAGGGTCGCTCGCGTTTGGCTTGTTATAGCTTGGAAACGCGGGGGTCGCCTGCATTTCCAAAATTATGACGCGGGGATGACTTTCGTGTTTTAGAAGGGGTTAGTTGATTTGTAACCTCTCCTACAGAGCGTTGCAAGGACCGTTGTTCAGTAATCCTAGCTTTAGCTGTTGTGGGGTGTGAAAGTCGTCAGATTGTAACTTTCACTGTAGATTGTGGAGACTGCTGAATAGAGTTTTCATCAGTTGTCGGAAGCGTCGTTGGAATGTAACTCTTCTCGATCTATATGAAAAGTCCTCCATTTGCAGCTTTTGTTTGTTGGCATGAAAGCTATCTGATTGTAGCTTTCATTGTCAGAACTTGACGGGAATCAATCATCCATAGTGATTTTTAGACGAATATTTGCCCACAGCTCTCTACCAAGCAACTCACTAACTAAGTCCAACCTTTTTATTTCTGAAATCATTACACTGCTCATCAGTGTCGGCACGAAAGCTATTTGATTGTAGCTTTCATTGTTGAAACTTGACGGGAATCAACTATCCATAGTGATTTTTAGACGAATATTTGCCCACAGCTCTCTACCAAGCAACTCACTAACTAAGTCCAACCTTTTTATTTCTGAAATCATTACACTGCTCATCAGCATTTCTAATAGTTGCTAATATAATATTAATCATGCTGTTGTCGTAGCCATCAAGATCAATCATCTCATAGATGAGGCCGTGTTTATAGCGGTTGCAGAGTTGCAGATGCAGTAATTAGAAAGTCGTCTGATTGTAACTTTCGGAGCTTGTTTGAATAAGCTATCTATTGTGATTTTTAGACAGCCTACAGACCCCCCTCCAAAGTTTTTAAAAGTTCGCGGTTGACTTGGACGAATTTTCGGAATACTTTGGATCCCAAAATTTAGTGGATTGATCGTTCCCTCCATCTAATCGAGCCATACGATTTTAACATTGTTGATTGAAATCTATCTGTACTCCTCCAATAGACTCCCCAACGGAGTCGCTTGTTTTTCTCGGCCTTGGTCACCTTGATGATTGTTATTCTGGCCTCGAATCCCGTCCGTTACGATTTGACAGCTCACAGCTGTCTATAAATAGACCGCTGGAGGTCGAATCAAGAATCATTCGACTCTTCTTGAAAATCTAATGAAAATTTTCGTTCTCATCTCCGGCGAGAACTGCTCATCTCCTGCGCTCACAGCTGTCTATAAATAGACCGCTGGAGGTCGAATCAAGAATCATTCGACTCTTCTTGAAAATCTAATGAAAATTTTCGTTCTCATCTCCGGCGAGAACTGCTCATCTCCTGCGATTAGGCTCCATGGCACCCAAGAAGGTTGTCCCTCATTCCTCCAAGTCCGACGCTGCTGAGGCTTAGGGGTCGGCGCCATCTGCGCCGGCCGACGGCGCTACTGCTCAGGCGAACGTGCCGCCCCAGCTTCCTCTGATCGGCGGGGCGACGGCGCTACTGCTCAGGCGAACGTGCCGCCCCAGCTTCCTCTGATCGGCGGTGAGTACGGCCTCTGTGGTAATTAAACTTGCTTCGACAAGTTTTGATCTTTGGATCAACGAGGAAACTCGTTTCGATAACGTGGGGCTGGACTCCGTCGTTTAGTATTTTTTCGACGAGGGGTTCAACCTCTGCATCTTGGATTCTTGACGCGAGGTTCGACCTTCGCGTCTGAGATTTTCGACGCGAGGTTCGACCTTCGTGTCTGAGATTTTCGACGCGAGGTTTAACATTCGCGTCTGAATTTTTCGACGTGAGGTTCGACCTTCGCGTCTGAGCTTTTCGATGCGAGGTTCGACCTTCGCGTCTAAGCTTTGCTTTTAAGTTGTCTAACTTTTTTCTTCATTTTGCAGTGCGTCATACTAGCGAGCCTCTTCCTTTTCGCCATCATTTTGGGCACGAAGGTGGTGTGGATCCAAATATGACCTTCAACCTGTGCCAAGAACTCCCACTTTTCCGAATTAAGGAAAAGAGTCGTGTGGAACTAATCACCCAAGCTTCTCCTGAGACCCTTAGGATATTGGTTACAGATGCTCGACTTGAAAATCCGAGCCGTAAGCCAATAGTCAAACCTGGATTCCTCTTTGGGGATTTTGTTGACTTCGAGGCAGGCGCCGCTTATGATGGGGACTATAAGTGGCTGCGGAAAGTTGGAGAACGCAACCTCTTTTTGCCCAATATGAAGAGGATGTTCCCCATGTCCTACTTTCAGTGCGGTTCCATCCCAAGGCGTATGGATTGGACCCTGGTTAAAGATCAGGATGGAGTTGTTCTCGGAACCCTAACTTTCCAAGGGGTCCGCACACTTGGTTACAACAGGCAGGTGACATCTTTACGACCATGTTTATTCGCTAAGGAGTATCCCGTCGGTGAAGTGGCTAGTCCGGCGAACACCTTTGTCAAGAAATTTCTGGCAAAGAAAGGAGAATTTCCCGTGCAAGGATTTAGAACTCCTGGCTGGGTTCATTCTCTAGTGACAGGATGGTGGACTCGGATGACCAAGTTTGTTTTGGAGAAATTGGGAGCCCCTCTTGCTCGAGCTGGATTGCAGATTCCTGTACGGGCTACTAAGTTCGGGATTATCCAGAGCCACTTTCATTTCTTCTCCATATTGGAGAAGTATAATCCTGAGACTTGTACTTTGTTCACCCCTGTGGGGGAATTAGGCTTCGCTCTTCACGAGATGCATGAAGTCTCGGGTCTTCTTCTTGGGGATTTACCGTACGAAGAATTTGTCCCGGGATCCGTGAAACTTAAGATTTTAAAGAAGACCAGCCCCGAAATTTATGCCACCCTCTGGGAAGTCATGTGTCACTTCCACATTTGTATGCAGTAGACGGGGGCCCGCGGAAGCGGCATTAAACAAGTGTCTTGGGTGGAATATTTATTCCAGAACTTGACCAATAAGGGGGCCTCAGTGACCAGATTATCCGCAAGCACTTTGGAGGAGGTTCAGGCCCGAATCGATGATGCTACCTCCCACTACACCAACGAGGCCAAGGAGGATGTTTTCCCGGCTCATACGGAGTTTGAAAGCTTCCATTATCAAGCTCTGATTCCAATTTCTAACACGGCGCTGTTGGCTGGATTCTTAATGCTGTGGCTCAAGCGTTGCGTCGTTCCTACTAGGCCAATTGATGCCCTTGCTGTCGAGGTGGTCTACCCAGCTGTTCTTTTGGCACATGGGAGACCTGTGAGTCTCCTCAATGCCATGGTGGGTTGTTTGCAGAATGGGCTACGTGAATTGACCTTGGATTTTACCGATATCACCGAGGTGGAGTCTGGAGGCCACAGGGTTTTCAAAACTCCCAATCCTAAGGTGCCACTGCCATATACCTATCTGATGGCTTGGTACGTGCTTCACTGCCCTCCCATAATGAGTGCAGCCTCTCCTCCAGGAGACTCATTTACCACATTTGTGCAACGACTAGAATCTGCAAAATGGGAGGGAGGTTATATGGTTAGGATTCGCCAAATTTTGTCACGAGACACCCACTACCATATCTTCCGTTGTTTCCCTAATTTCAAGGGCGGCATCTACGGAGCAGAATATCAGGACGCAGCAGGTCCTAATGGGTTCACCCAGCTGAGTGAGGGTGTTTTCCATTGGCTTCTCTCCATCAGGCCAGGCTACTTGATCTTCCAGCAAGGCGCCAGCTGTTTCATTGAGCCCTACCAACCCTATAGGTTCGCTCGCCAATTTGGGTATGATCAGTTGTACGTTGGGAATCCTCGTCCTCAACTCTCAGTTGTGGGCAATTTATACGAAGGAGCCAGGGCTTGGTATTATTCTGTGGTAGGTTGTACCAAGGCCATCTTCAGGCTTCCCCACAAAACACCCAACTCCTACACTTCCATAAGCTTCTGTAATTGGTATTTCGCCCCTTCTCAGACTCCCAATTACAACCTGAATACATCTTGCCTAAAAGACATCAGGCATATGTATGCTTCGAGAAGGGGGTCAAAGACATCCCGCTTGAGAGGGATTAACGAATTTCTGTCTATCGAGAACCAGCCTGCTGGACAGGAAGAAGAACAAAGAGATGAGCTTGTTCCGGTAGAAGAACAACGAGTGGTCGATCCTCCCGCGACGAGAGCAGCGGGGAAAAGAAAACTTTCTACGGATGAAGCTGGCAAATACGATAAGCAGATCCGTCGGAAGTTGATGGTTGATTCTCCTCCCCCCAGGGTCAACAAAAATCCAAGTTGATGGCTGATGCCATCAGGGCTGCTGAAGATGAAGAACAACAGGAATCTTCCGTTGCAGGCCTGCCACATAGAACTGGACTTCGTTCTCATGGCCCAGCTCTATCGAGGGAAGCTTCTTCTTACCATCCCCCCGAGGACGAGGAGGGCGAATTAATGGCTGCAGATGCAGAATCTGCTCCGGTGATGGACCTTCCTAAGTCTCCTGCACTAGAATCAGGGGGTCTCGAAGAGAATCCATCCCCTCCTCCCTCAGCATTAATGTCACAAGCTGGTGATTTAATTCCCAATCCTACAACGGGACTTATGAATAGACCAGCTGCTGGCACAATTCTTCCTGAACCTTCCGCCACCCGGGATGATGAGGAGCGAGTAGATTATGAAGGCTCCTCAATTGGTGATGCAGCTGACGAAGATGGAGATGATGAGGATGCTGACGCTGGCAACATGCCAGGTGATGACGCGGGGGACGAAGAGCATAATTCTATGGATGACATAACCATTTTTGATGATGCCCCCAAGGTCCCATCCGATAAAGTATCTGGTTATACTCCCTTTCACCTCTCCGGTAAGCCTAGTTTTCTTCGAATTCTTCCGCATGTTCTTTCCGCGTTCCGACCCTTTTTTCGTGCAGGTTCGCCTCCTTCCAAGACTACTGCTGCTACTACTTCAAAGCAGGATCCAGCGCAAGTATCGGCTCCTTCACAAGAGCAACATTTCCTGCAACATTGCCCGAGCTACTACTGTGACTCCTCCTCCTGAACAGCAGGTCGCACAGGTGTCAGCTCCTGTGCAAGAGCAGCCTCTGCCTGCTTCGTCCACTGTAGTTGCTTCATCTACCGCGTTCATGAAGATCTCACTTACACTAACAGAGGCGAGGCCAAGCATGTCTCAGGCAAGAGCAATGATGGCTTTGACCTTAAGCCCATCACAATTGAATGTTTCTACCGCTTCTGCAGCTTCAGCGCCCGGATCCCCTGCACCAATTTCAATGGCTCTGGGAGAATCCTCAAGCGTCACTTCAAGTCTCGCGGGCGCACCTGATTTCCTTCAAATCTCCTTGGTGTATTTGAATAGCCTCGAAAAGAAGGTAATTGAATATGTGGTGAGTGGTCAGGGAACTTTCAATTCTTTCCAACCTCTTCTGGAGGCATGCTTAAACGGAGTCAGAAGTGTGGGAAACACTCCGTGGTTCGAGCGCTGTTCTGAGATTATCCTTCGTTTGGAAGAACAATTACAGCATTTTGAGGCCTTGGGTTGCAGAGAGCTTCAGCCACAAATTGTGTCTAATTTGGCCAGTCTTTAGGTTGCAGAAGTGGCTCGTCGGGAGGCGATAGAACAGGACTTGGCTGAAAGAGAACGTCAAATCACGGAGCTTCGCGAGCGTAATATTCGGAAGTGAGAAGAGTTAGAATGCTCGACTACTTCTATGAATTCGCTTCGTGATAGACTTGTTGAAGCTGAGGCTGAAGTCCTACGATTAAAGGCTGAACTTGCCCGCGAAGAGAATGTTGTCAATATCCTTAGCACCCAAAATGCTACTGGCGCTTTGGAATATCACACGCAGGCTCGAGCTTTGGAACAAGCCAGGAACCCAGTGAGGAAGAACTCCGGGCAAAGGCTAAAGCCATGGTGCGAGCCACTCACGAGGAGGAGCTAACTGAAGTTAGGACCCAACTTATTTCTTTTGATTTGATGCACGAGTGAATTTTGCATTTGTAATGTTCTTTTGATAAGAACAAGTTTGTCTTGTATCACTTTCTTTTGGTTCTTGAATAAAAAGTGATATTGATTCCTCATTGTTCCTTGCATTTATCGTGTTTTGATTTTAAGCAACAAATCATGAGAAATACCTGAGATGTATTCCCGATTTAGAATAGATCTCCACAGTGATTGTAGTGTAGAAAACTCTCTTTATTATCGTTTAAGATAACTCCAGAAAGTTTCAAACTGCTGAGGATTAATATTTATTATTTTCCCGTGATGGGGCTGACTAGTAGAATTCTTCCTGTGTTATTTTTTCTTGGAACACTGAAAGAAGTCTGTAAATGCCAGAGGTATAGCTTTTTAACTTAGCAGGGGGAATATTACGATCAGGACAATTTTGAGGACTTATCGTTCTATTGACGAGAATCGATAAGTTGATTCTGTCAGAGGTGTGATTTTAACGTGACAGAAGAAATATTGTGATCAGAGCAATTTTGAGGACTTATCGTTCTATTGACGAGAATCGATAAGTTGATTCTGTCAGAGGTGTGATTTTAACGTGACAGGAGAAATATTACGATCAGGGCAATTTTGAGGACTTATCGCTCTGTTGATGAGAATCGATAAGTTGATTTTGTCAGAGGTGTGATTTTAACATGACAGGAGAAATATTACGATCAGGACAATTTTGAGGACTTATCGTTCTATTGATGAGAATCAATAAGTTGATTCTGTCAGAGGTGTGATTTTAATGTGACAGCTTGTGAGGAAAGAATATTATAGCGTCTCACTGGGGAGAACTGCTAAGAAATTGGGATATTTCATTATCCCACTGAAAACTGGTTATTTATTACTCTGCTTAGGAGAGCTAATAAATTGACAATGCTCTGAATGATTTTAGAAACTTATCGTTCTATTAATGAGAATTGATAAGTAGATTCTGACAGAGGAGCTATAGCTGCATTGGTATTAATGCCAGCTAAATTTAGACTCTGTAGGGATGATGATCGTCTGGGGCGTAATAATAACCCGATGAGAATTTATATTCTGCTGATGAGATACAGAGGTTTTGATTAACACTCTGTTAAGAGGGCTCATGACTTTGAGGAATAAATGTCGTGTTTGAAGACACAAGTGTAGGTTCTTCACTTAGAAGAATTGCAACGCTAAGGTGACCTTCGCGTTTGAGGTTCAAATGTGAGGTTCAGGCCTTCGTGATGCTGGCTTGAGCCTTGCACTTGGGATTTTGAACGCGGTTGTGAAATTCGCATTTCAAAGATGGTTAGGATTCACTCCTAGAATCCCGTGCTATCTTAATAGCTTGACGGCTGTTATAAATAGACCTGAGTGGTCACGTCAAGAGTCACTTGACTCTCAAAATTTTCGGCTATTTCCAAGAACGAGAACTCTCGTTTGATTTCGGCGAAATCTCTGACGAACTCCGTCTCCCTCGTTCGTAAACGCTTCCTCCGATCGACTGTGTTGATGGCGCCTCGGAGAATGGGTTCAAGCTCCAAGAAGGTCGCTGGAGTGACTTCCGAAACGTCGTCGGCCGAGGACGCCAGCGGTGTTCTTGTTCGTGTGGGGGCATCGTCGTCATCATTGCCGCCGCAGGGGCTTCCCTCTCGTGGTAAGTGTTGACCGAAATAACTTGCCTTGGCAAGTTCTTTGAAAACCCTAGATGGGTTCTTGACAACGAGGAAGATGACTCATTTCTATTCGGTGAAAACGCGGAGTTGGGATTTCCTGTGGATCTCGACTCTCGCGTTTAAGTCTTTTCAACACGAGATTTGACTCTCGCGTTTGAGATTTCTGACGCGAGGCTCAACCTTCGCGTTAGAGATTTTGTACTTATGTTAACATCTCGTTTTTAGCTGCTAACCTCTGCTTTTGATTGTGCAGTGCTTCTCCCAAATGTGCCGCTTTCACAAGAGCATTATTTTGGATATATCGGTGGACCTGACGCGAATGAATTATTCAGTCTTCAGAGTAGAATTCCATTGTGTACCTTCCCTGACTCGGAGAGAGCGGATATGATTAAATTCCCTCGATGCTCCACTCTCAGAATTATGATTACTGACTTAGACTTGGAGACCCCTACCGGTCATGCCCAGTTTCCCAAACCAGCGTTCATATTTGGAGATCGAATACCCATCGATGATCACCTCACATATGTGGAAGATTCAAAGTTGCTGCGGAGAGTTGATAATCGCTTTTTATTCCTCCCAAACATGAAGATGATGTATCCACTCTCTTATTTCTTGAATGTGAGCTGTCGTCGGGGTTTGACCTTCGACATAGTCAAAGAGAAAGAGAATGTGTCGCTTGGATTTGGGCGGCGGGCTCGTACACAAATCGGGGGATAACTCAAGGGGTTGAGACCCGGTTATTTGAGAAGAAGGATCCGATTCAGGAGATGCCATATCCAGCGAACATCTTTATTCGCCAATTCATTGCAACTCAGGGTGAATTTTCTACCCAGATGTTCAAATCCCCTGGATGGGTCTGTTCTGGAGAAGGAGGTTGGTAGACCCACATGGTTGACTTCGTTCTTGATGAACTTAGGGAGTCACTCGCTCAATCAGGTCTCACAGTTCCCGTGCTAGCTACTCGACGGGGTGTCATGCAGAGTTATCACAATTTCTTCGCTATGTTGGAGAAATATAACCCGGACAGTTGCACATTCTTCCCGCCTACGGGAGAGTTAGGTTTTGCTCTTCATGAGATGCAAGCAGTGTCGGGGTTGCCGCTTGGAAAAAAGCCCTACGAGGAGTTCATCCCTACCACTGAGGAGCTTTCCCTATTGAAGGTGGCGCACTCGGAAATCTACGCTACTTTCTGGGAGTTGATGTGTCACTTCCACATATGTGCCCAAGTCTTTGGGATGCGCGGAGGGGGACTTATGCATACCACGTGGGCGGAATACCTTTTTCAGAACTTAAAAGTCTTTGGGATGCGCGGAGGGGGACTTATGCATACCACGTGGGCGGAATACCTTTTTCAGAACTTAAACCGGAAAGTGACATGGGAGGCCTGTGAGTCTCCCACGGCTCTTCTTGCGGACTTCTTTATGATTTGGTTGAAGTGGTGCGTAGTACCGTCGAAACCAATTGAGGCAATACTAGCTGAAGTTGTGTACCCGGCTACTTTGCTAGCGCATGGGAGGCCTGTGAGTCTCCTTACTGCTATGGTTGGCTGTATACAGAATGGCTTGAGGATGTTGACCTCAGAACTTCTCAGCGCTTCAGGAATCAAAGCTACCAAGAAGAAGACTGGGAAAGCTCCTCAACCATGTATACCAGTGCCGTATACATATCTAGTGGCCTGGTTTGTGTTGCATTGCCCTTCATTGATGACGGGAGTATACGAGGGAGATGACGCTTATATTCCCTTTGTACAGAGATTGGAGTCGGCCACTTGGACTAATTCTTATATAGTCAGGGCTCGACAGCTTCTATCCCGGGAAGACAATTATCGGATTTTTTGTTGTGCTCCTAATTTTAACGGAGCTGATGTGGAAGATGCCCTCTTCATGGACTTGCTTTTTGAGGGCTCGTCTTCTTTGGAAGAGGGCACATTTAGCTGGCTTCTTATGATCAGGTTGGTCTACCTGGTCTATCGCTTGCGAGAGAAGTGCATCATCGAGCCGTACGTGCACAAATAATTATAAATATGGTGTGATAAATAATTATAAATATGTTATATGGTGAAAATAATGTATTTTGATGTTTGAGTATGTTAGGAATTGATTTGAGATCAATTCAATGTATATTTCTGAATATATGAGTGTAAATACACAAAACATGCACAAAGGCAAATAATGATAATCTGAGAATTTTGACCAGTTAAGAGTTTCTATATTTTACATACTGATTTATTTAGAATCTGGAAAAGTGTATAAGAACAAAGTTGTAGGTCTCTTCAATATCTTTCCAACGAATCTTAAATCACCTCATTCCGAGATCGTATGAGAAAGTTACAACTTTTTTACCGAACCCTAGTCTGAGCATGGCCCAGAACTCTGAGCAGTCGACCGCCGTGGTCGCTGCGGTCGACCTCTCAGCGTACAGACGCCAGTTCAGTTCTGTTTCGGGTTGGTTTTATTTATACCAAACCCGATTGTTACCCTACTTATATATACTCATTTTGAAGCTCTCAGAACTCTCTTTCAAACCCTAATAGCCTCAGCCCCCCTTCTCTCTCTCCTCTCAAACCCTAACTTCGTTTTTGACGTTTTTGGGGCGTTTCGAAGGATTTTCGGTGGAGTTTCGCTGTTCAGATTGAAGGAGGATCTTTCTAAAATGTTTGACTGGAAATTTGAAATATCATATGAACTCCAAACTGAGCCAAATTAGTGTCAAATGATATCTATGTGAGTCTAGTTTCCAAAACGAAAAACTATTCTTAAAAAGATTTTGTCCAGAGAAAGATATTCTCATTTTACTAATGCTATGTTCTGCAGAAAACTGCAGATGTGCTGATTTGAGTCGACTCATCGGAGTTTTTCCTATTTCGTTTGTATTTCTGCTTGATCAACTACTATGCTTATACTTTCATACAGTGTTCATATATGATCGAGGGTTCTATTGAACTTTTGTTGAACATGAGTAGTTGCCTTGTTTATCGAGTATTAAATTGTAGTATTCATGTTTTCATCTACACATATGAGATGACTTTTCTGACACAAGCTTAGATCTGTACCGTGAGGCATGCACAAGAGTAGAATATGTATACCTTTACTTCTAGTATTCCATGGTTTATATATACAGTCCTCGTGTTGGACTATAATCCATTGAAGTCCTCGTGTTGGACTATAATCCATTGAAGTCCTCGTGTTGGACTATAATCCATTGAAGTCCTCGTGTTGGACTATAATCCACTAAAGTCCTCGTGTTGGACTATAATCCATTTCAGTCATCGTGTTGGACATTTACATATTTGACCACGTCTTGGACATTTGTTAAGCTATGAGTATGACACTTATCTGAATCAGGATATGACATGATTACATGAGATTTGGACATGATAGCTACCTAGACAGGATACGACACTTATGTGATATTGACCTTTGACACTTATATGGTTTCGGCGTGACTTTTGATTTAGTATTGAGATGGGTTGTTTCTTTTAGTTTATTATTCATGTATTAGACTTTGGGTTTTGTAATTAGGGATTTACAATTTGAGATAAAAGGTATATACATGAGGGTTTCCTTGTTTGGATTATTTCGCTCGACGTACCTATGCTCGTGTTGTAATTTCCTAAATATTAAAACCCATTATTTGCTAGAAGTAATGATTTTAACTATTATGTAATAACTGTACTTTCTGTATACAACGAGCCCTTTCTCTTGGGGTTGGTTGTAATGTTGCTCGCTAGCGCTTTGACGCTCGTTGTCCCTCCCCCTTTCAGGTAACGAGCAAGGAGCCCGGAGAGTCGCAGGTTGATGGCGACACACTTTAGCGTTCAGCTGACTATTTTTAGATATGTTGTATTTTAGAGCTCCACTGTAAACTGTGTTCAGACATTTGAGGACTTTATTCTAGATGTGTAAAGGCTGTGTGCCCTATTTCCTTTACTCAGACTTGTTGTATTTGAGATTTGTTAAGAACTCCAGTTTATTCATTTCAAACATTGACTTTGTATTCCTATATGTTGGATGATGAAATATTATTTTGATCTCTATCATTTCATCAGTTATCTCTTGTAGTATCTTTTACTTGTTTTTGTACCTACACCTATTATTGACTCTACTAGAGTGATAGAATTGTGATGGTGAAAACTAGAGAGATAGTAATTGTGATGGTGAAACATGTTATTGTACGGTGTGGTGCATGGCAGGTTTGATATTCTTGGTTTCACCTTGGACTGCAGCCTTGCGTGAACCCAGGGGCGTCACAGTTAGTATCAGAGCTCTATTTTCAGTATCCTTAGGATCATCCTGTGTCGAGTCGTGGAGCTAGGATAGAGTTTCTTAGGATTCATGTATAGAGTCCGTAAAGATTTTCTAGTATGAGTGAGGACGATATATGCGTATATCTCAAAATTTGAGAATATTTTTTTTAATAACTATTTTTATGTTGATTGAAGGTATTTGCGTGAATACTATGTATTATGAATTCGTATTGTGATGCGTTGTATATATATTTTTATTATCTCACTTACTATGATAATTAAGCTCTCCTTTTGATACTATAAATATCAAAACGAGGATGTGGTCGAGGTAAAACTCGTACCTGGAGAGCTGGGCATGCAGAGCCGAGCCGCAGCAGGCTCCACAGTATTTGATCGACTTCATGGCACCGTTAGCAATAAGATCTTACAACACTCGAGGAGCAAGAAGTGTATCTGTTTCCGTCAGCAGTACCAAGCAGAAGTTAGATGTATTCAGCACTGAGGACATCACTGGAGGATAGAAACAACATCCAGATTTTTGACGGGGTAGCAATTATCACCTATTTGGGAGAATTTTAGTCACTACTTCAACAAGTAGTTAGAGCTAGTCTAAGTGAAGCAGGGAAATATACCCGTAGTGAAGAAAGAAATTAAAACCAGAATGGTGAATATGACAATGGTAAGAGAACTATTGCGAAAACTAGAGAATCCTAGCAGTGGGAGAATGATTTTAACTCAGCAACAAGGACAATATAAGAAAGGAGCACAATATGATACGAGAGCGCCAAAGTAGTACAGAATTTGGAGTACATGTTACAATCACAACAAGATCGAACAAAGAGCGAAAGACTTGTCGTAGTACACCAGCAGGGAGCCAGCAAGATAGAGGTCACGGACGACAGTCTCATAGTCGTAATTTCAGCCAGCAATGGGGAAATAGAGGCACTACTTATTAATCTGAGGATTAAGGGTCAGCAGGCCATATTTGCATTATCCAGGAGATTTGTATTATCTACCGGAGTCTATTCAGCAGTACCGCATGATCAGGATACGAGCAGAGCTTTATTCATGATTTTCTTTTCAGCTCGGATCTAATTTGATTTAGAAAATTCGCTTATCTTTCATACCTCCGTTGATAGGCTTCAGCTTGTAACACATTCTTTAGATATTCCGTTGTCAGTATTTGCTCCTCTAGGGGAGGTGTCCACTCTATCTATAGGAGATATGTCATCAGATTAGACAAGTCAGGGTTTGTTGTCAATTTGATAGCATTGTATATGTCCGGGTTCGATGTTATCCTTGGTATGATTCGGTTATCCTCCTACCAGGCTAGTATTGACTCTTTGCGAAGACAGTCAATTTGCGAGCGTCCGATGGGTCCGAGATGATTGTAGCAACCTCTCAGGGCAACCATTTTGCGGAGTCGTTTCTGGCGTATATTGAGGAGGTACTGTGACGAGATATGAGTATTGATTTATTGGAGACTAGAGTTGTCTCAGAGTATCAGGATGTCTTTCAGGATATACCTGGGTTACCTCCTATGTGAGAGGTCGAGTTGTGTATTGAGTTGTAGCCGGGCACAGTCCTGATATCCCGCGCACCCTATCGTATGGCACCAGCTGAGATGAGGGAGCTTCAGACCCAGTTGGACGAGTTGTTAGCTCAGGTTTTATTTGTAGGAGTTATTCTCCGTGGGGCGCATCAGTCCTCTTCGTGAAGAAGAAGGACGGTAATATGAGATTGTGCATTTATTTTGGAGAGCCGAACAAGGTCACTATCCGGAATAGGTACTCATTACCTAGGATTGATGACTTGTTCGACTAGTTGCAGAGAGCGTAGTATTTCTCGAAGTTTGATCTTCGTTCTGGTTATCATAGTTGCGGGTTCGGGAGATGGATTTTTCCAAAACCGTTTTTCCTAATTCGATGTGAATCTTTAGAGTTTCTAGTCAGGCCATTCGGGTTGACTAATGCACCCGTGGTATTCATGAATATGATGAACCGGGTTTTTTCGTCCCTTCATGGGCCAGTTTGATATTCTCATATCTTCGACATTGGAGGCAGAACACGAGTAGCATTGCAGACTACTCAGGAGCATCAGTTATATGCCAAGTTTAGCAAATGCAGGTTTTGGTTTTTAAAAGTTAGATTTTTCTCGGCCACGTCAACAGCAGAGAGGGCATAGCAATGAATCCGACTAAGTTTACAGTAATTCTTGATTTGGAACGGCCGAAGATGGTGACAGAGATTCGAAACTTCTTGGGTTAGCCGGTTATTAAAGGGAGTTCATCCTAGACTTTTTGAAGATTTATATATCATTGGCAGATTTAGGAGACGTTTCGATGCAAACTCAGAGAGTAGTAACATATGTCTCACGGTAATTTAGAGTGCATAAGCAGAACTATCCCACTCATGACTTGGAGTTAGCAGCAGTGATATTTGCACTAAAGTCATGGAGGCATTACTTGTATGGAGTGCAAATTTAAGTTGTTCATTATCCACCAGAGTTTGAAGTATCTTTTCTCCCAGAAGGAATTCAACCAGAGGTAGCGACGGTGGATTGAGTTTATTGAGAACTATGAATTCGTGATTCTGTACATCCAGGAATAATTAAGATGTACAAAGACCTAAAGGGACACGTTTGGTGGAGTGATATGCATAGGAAGATTTCAGAGTATATAGCTAAGTGTCTTACCTATTAGTAAGTGAAGGTGGAACATTAGGGACCGGTAGGAACACTTCAATCTTTTCCCATTTTGAAATAGAAGTGGGCGGACCTTTTTATCAAACTTATTATAGGGTTGCCGGAGTCAAAGAAAGAAAATGATTCTGGTTGGATGATAATGGATATACTAATGAAGCCAACATATTTCATTCTAGTAAGGACTGCTTATACCGCTGAGGCATATGCGAGGATATTTTGTTTGGGAGATAGTTCGACTTCATGGAGTTCCAGGAACGATGGTATCGGATCGAGGTTCAGTGTTCATTCCGCATTTTTGGAAGGATCTCCAGGATTCATTTGGCAACAGATTTATTTTACAATAGTGTATTCTACCCACAGACGGATGGTAAGATGGAGAGAGTAAATCAGATATTGGAGGACATGTTGCGGGCTTGTGTCATTCACTTCCAAGGCAACTGGGAGGATCATATTCCACTGATAGAGTTCTCTTATAACAACAGTTATCAAGCGATAATTGGTGTGGCCCCGTATGAAGCATCGTACGTGAGGCCTTGCAGATCGCCTATATATTGGGTAGAGCAGGAGGATATTTTAATGCTTGGGCCAGAGCTTATGAGATAGATTACTGAGAAATTAACATAAATCAAAGGACAGGTTCTAGCCGCTCGAAGTCAGCAAAAATGGTTATGCAGATAAGAGATGAGGACATTTAGAGTTTTAGATTTGAAGAGTTAGTTGTGCTGAAAGTATCATCTATGAAAGACGTTCAGCGATTCGGAAGGCGGAGAAAGCTTGAACTGAGATATATTGGACCGTTCCGGATTTTGGAGCTTATTGAGGCTGTTTCATATGGACTAGACCTTCCAGCATCGATGTCCAGAGTACATAAAGTGTTTCATGTTTCAATGTTCAAGAAACAATTACATGATGAAGAGCAGCAGTGAGTGTTGAACGCATCGGAGATTTAGCTTCAGGATGATTTGACTACGATTGAAATCTCAGCTTATATACTTACTAGAGAAGACAAGAAATTTAGAAACAATGTATTTTTTTTCCTTTGGTGAAAATTCAGTGGAACCAGAAAGGAGTTAAGGAGGTTTCTTAGGAGCGCGATGAGGACATGCGTCGTGACTACCTACTCCTGTTTGAACAGGTAAATTAATTTTTATGACATGTGTTTTATATTATGCTTACATCTTGGGTTATATTTACATTTAACACTAGAATGTGAATATTTCTGCTTAATTCTTAATCTTTTGGAACACATGGTATATATATGGGGGGTTCCTTGTTTGGATTTTTCACCCGATGTACTAGTTCCACTAGATTAGGATTCGAGCGAGAATATTACCATTTTAGATCGTTAGGTATAAATATTTCTATATGTTCATCTAGAAGTTCGTATTACGAGATGCGTATAATTTCCGAATTTCGAGGACGAAATTCTTTTAAGGGGGGAAGAATGTAAAACCCCGAAAAATTTGAATATAGTGTGATAAATAATTATAAATATGTTATATGGTGAAAATAATATATTTTGATGTTTGAGTATGATAGGAATTGATTTGAGATCAATTCAATGTATATTTGTGAATATATGAGTGTAAATACACAAAACATGCACAAAGGCAAATAGTGATAATCTGAGAATTTTGACCAGTTAAGAGTTTCTATATTTTACATACTGATTTAGTTAGAATCTGGAAAAGTGTATAAGACCAAAGTTGTAGGTCTCTTCAATAGCTTTCCAACGAATCTTAAATCACCTCATTCCGAGATCGTATGAGAAAGTTACAACCATTTACCGAACCCCAGTCTGAGCATGGCCCAGAACTCTGAGCAGTCGACTGCCGTGGTCGCTGCGGTCGACCGCTCATCGTACAGACGCCAGTTCAGTTCTGTTTCGGGTTGGTTTTGTTTATACCAACCCCGATTGTTATCCTACTTATATATACTCGTTTTGAAGCTCTCAGAACTCTCTTTCAAACCCTAATAGCCTCAGCCCCCCTTCTCTCTCTCCTCTCAAACCCTAACTTCGTTTTTGACATTTTTGGGGCGTTTCGAAGGATTTTCGGTGGAGTTTCACTGTTCAGATTGAAGGAGGATCTTTCTCACTCGTTTTTGGGTGTTCATCAACCCCCTCAGGCGAGTAACATCTCGCCCAATCTCTCACCCTTGTTTTTATAAGCTTTTCTAACGATTTTAATGAGTTTTCTTGAGCCTAAATCACTATTTTGCGTACTTAGATAGATCCTTATGATATGTGATGTGAAAACTAAGTATTTCAGTTTTCAAATACCCACCAATGATTTTTGGTTAAAGAGATCTAACTGAAAATGTTTTATTAAGAGTTAAATTTCTGATTTTTATTGTTTTATAAAGTTTAAAACACGGGTATACATGTTCACGATTTTTAGTGATGATTTCTACATGCTAAATGTTGTTATATGATGATTCATATGTGTTAGAATATGTGATATATCGTTTGGAAGCAGAGATGTATTGTTTGGATCAATTTTCGAAGCAGAGAAAAACCTAAATTTGGGCATCTGCCAATCTCGCGGTCGACCGCAGCGCTATGTGCGGTCGACCGATGGGCGTTCTGTCAAGCAGAACGTCTCAGCTCATTTTGCGGTCGACCGGAGTGGCCTCTGCGGTTGACCGCGATACTGTTTGTGCAGGAGTATATTTGTTGTGTATATTGTGTGTACGAATTGTTTACCTCGATTTTTCTGGCATTAAATCTACAGTATGGAACATTTGTCTATACATGTGAGTTGACACTGTTTACCTCGATTTTTCTGGCATTAAATCTACAGTATGGAACATTTGTCTATACATGTGAGTTGACACTCTTGACACAAGTTTAGACCCGCACATCGAGACACGTGTGAGTATGGGATATGTATATCTTTCCACATATACCTTTGACAATTGCACCTCTTTACTTATAGTCCATGTGTTGGGCATACATTACTATTGATCCATGTGTTGGATACTCATCATTTCGGTCCATGTGTTGGACACGTATTTTATTCAGTCCATGTGTTGGACATGCATTCACATTTCAGTCATCATGTTGGACATTTACATATTTGACCACGTCTTGGACATTTGTTAAGCTATGAGTATGACACTTATCTGAATCAGGATATGACATGATTACATGAGATTTGGACATGATAGCTACCTAGACAGGATACGACACTTATGTGATATTGACCTTTGACACTTATATGATTTCGGCGTGACTTTTGATTTAATATTGAGATGAGTTGTTTCTTTTAGTTTATTATTCATGTATTAGACTTTGGGTTTTGTAATTAGGGATTTACAATTTGAGATAAAAGGCATATACATGAGGGTTTCCTTGTTTGGATTATTTCGCTCGACGTACCTATGCTCGTGTTGTAATTTCCTAAATATTAAAACCCATTATTTGCTAGGAGTAATGATTTTAACTATTATGTAATAACTGTACTTTCTGTATACAACGAGCCCTTTCCCTTGGGGTTGGTTGTGATGTTGGTCGCTAGCGCTTTGACGCTCGTTGTCCCTCCCCCTTTCAGGTAACGAGCTAGGAGCCCGGAGAGTCGCAGGTTGATGGCGACACACTTTAGTGTTCAGCTAACTATTTTTAGATATGTTGTATTTTGGAGCTCCACTGTAAACTGTGTTCAGACATTTGAGGACTTTATTCTAGATGTGTAAAGGTTGTGTGCCCTATTTCCTTTACTCAGACTTGTTGTATTTGAGATTTGTTAAGAACTCCAGTTTATTCATTTCAAACATTGACTTTGTATTCCTATATGTTGGATGATGAAATATTATTTTGATCTCTATCATTTCATCAGTTATCTCTTGTAGTATCTTTTACTTGTTTTTGTACCTACACCTATTATTGACTCTACTAGAGTGATAGAATTGTGATGGTGAAACATGTTATTGTACGGTGTGGTGCATGGCAGGTTTGACATTCTTGGTTTCACCTTGGACTGCAGCCTTGCGTGAATCCAGGGGCGTCACACATAGCATCAAACGTAACCCCTGGCTCAAGTCAAGTGAAACAATGGGAGGCAGATATGATAAACTAAGAGGATTTTCTCGCTCAGATGGTAGATCAAAAGAAAATTTTAGATGAACGATTTGAGCATTTAGAGAAAATGTTTGAATAGCTCATATCAGCCTCTCAGCCTCGCCCAAGTTCTTCGAAGGGGAAACGACTAATCATTGAATTCTCCCCAGAAGAAGAACAAGCGCATCAAGAAGACACAGATTCTAACCACTTAGGACCACAAACATTAGCACCTCCAAAGCCAAGGAAGCAAAAGCCCTGGAGGATATCCAAAAATAGCTCAACGCACTTTCTCAAGGATTTGAGCTAAAAAAAGTTAGAATTACCGGACCATATCCCATCGAGTGGAACATAGTTCCCTTTCCGATGAAGTTTAAGCCGCCAACGTTACATATATTTTATGGCAAAGATTCTCTAAACTAACACCTCTACTACTTTCAATAACAAACTAGGAATATAGTGGGTAATGACGCTATTAAAGCATGACTTTTTATTAGCACTCTTCGGGGGGTAGCCTTCGATTGGTTCTAAAATTTTCCTAAGGGTTCAATCAAATCCTAGGCCTATCTAGAATTAAGGTTGCTATCACAAATTCATGAGGAACAATCAGATGTCACAATGGTCAAATTCCTTTCCAAAAAGCAAAAAAGAAATGAGAAAATTAGGGAATTCATTGAGACATTTTGTAATCTAACATTGCGATGTTCAGATATGCCTTTGTCGATGCTACTCTACACTTGTCGGCATAATTTTGTGGGTCACATAGAAGCCCATATGGATGCTGTCATGACCCATAGATGAAAGGATTTGATGAAATAAGTTAAGATAATAGAGAAATCATCAGAAAGTTTCAACAAGTTTGAACCTTGAACCAACTTCAAGGGCAATAAAGCCAAACAAGGGCAGTCCTCTCAGACGAAAGCTAACCGAGGAAGAATGTTTAGTGTAAGTACTCATTCAAAGGTGAACATACGATGGCTATCTTCCATGTCCCCAACAAGGGTAATGTTGGCCTCTTTGTTTTGATGATGTTTAACAAATAATTTACCACTAATATTGGTTGTCTAGTATTCGTGTTTTCTTATTTATTGTAGACAAACAATATGTTGGAGGATGGATGGATTGTGTCATAACGATCATATCAAATGGAGGTTGGCGGAATAGTGGAGTGAAGCCTTGCTATCAAGTTAAAGATCCAATTACAAGCTTCATCCTAGTTTACCAAGTCAAGCTTATTGAAGATCAAGATCAATCTTGGGTAACATTTAGTTTAGGTTTATATTATGTGTGTTAGTACTTTAAGCTTAATATTATACACACACAGTTTATTGGTTTCCTCGTATATATATATAGTTATATATATATACACACACAATATAGTTTTGGTTTCTATGTATATATAGTTATATATATACATACATATTTTGGTTTTATAGCTTTCAAGCTTATATATATGAAACAAATGAATATAATTGGAAAATACATATTTGTATATGAAACAAATGAATATAATTGGAAAATACATATTTGTTTCATGTTTATATGCCTATATATGATTTCATCAATATCAATTTTATTTAGTTCAATGAATACATATTTGTTTCATGTTTATATGCCTATATATGATTTCATCAATATCAATTTTATTTAGTTCAATGAAATCATGTTTGTTGTTTTGAAAGTTTACAAAACAAGTATTTTTGTGAAAATATTATTTTCTTGGTATATGGACTAAACAACAATGATATACATATTCTATTAAGTCTATATATTCATTTTGTAATATTTCAAAACATGATCAAGCTAAAATGTCAAAACTCATGTGTTTACATTTTCATGTTTTGGACTATTTTGCAAAATAATGATATTTTACATTTGAGAAGTCCTTTTAGAAAACGCAATTCTGTAGCATGTGTATTATCATGTCTACAATCATTTCTCAAAGTTTTACATTTTTCTGAATTTATTTGATATTTTTAAACCCTGTTTTATGTTAACATGTACTGTTTAAAACAGGCTGTGTGCATGTCATGAGTAACATGTACTGTTTAAAACAGGCTGTGTGCATGTCATGAGTCGACTCATGAACAGTGTTGAGTCGACTAATAAACTGTTGTGTAGTTTACATTTTGGTTCTGACGAGTCGACTCATAACATCATGAGTCGACCCATCAGGTTGAGTCGATTCATGCTTGTCATAAGTCGACTCATGAAGTGTGCTGAAAAACTAGTTTTGTTTCTGCCGAGTCGACCCATGAATTCATGAGTCGACCCATGCATGATGAGTCGACCCATGCATGATGAGTCGACTCATGAATTTTATGAGTCGACCTATAAGTTGGTTTTTAGCCTGTAACGGCTACTTATGAGTTGACTAATGAAAAGTACGAGTCGACTCATAACAATGTAACGACTATATTTCTAGACTGTATTGTTTTTGGGTTTTTGGTCTTTTTGCCTTGTTTTCTCTTGGCTTTGGGGTTCCTATAAATACCCCCACATATCCTCAGTTCAAATAATCCAAGAAATATTTTAACAAAGTTTTAACAAGGGTTTAAGTGTTGTTTAAGTTTGTTTAAGAAGCTTTTAAGTATTTGGAAGTTTGAGTTTGTGAAATCAATTTCACAAGAGCTTGAGGAAATCATCTATTGGTGTTTGGGCATCCAACTATTCTCCCTCTACCTCTTGATCTATTGAGAAGTTTTCTAAACTCAGTCTAGCTTTATATTTTATATTGTTTGATTATCATTTTATTAAGCTAGTGTTCATATTGAGTTTAGTTGATTTTATTTTCTCTTTGTTTACACACACACAACCATTAAGCTTATTGTATTTACATTCATAGCATAATTGGGTTGTGGGATTGTGTAGCTTAGAGAGTGAGCTTATAATTTATTCTCATCCATTGTAGAGAACAAACACTTTGTATTGTGCTTATTGTGAGATTCACTTTGTAATACACTTGTACAATGAGAGTAGTATGTGGCGAGAGTCGGGGATCGTCCCAAGAGGAGTGGCGTCGGTTGATGAACCTAGGGAGAGATTGTATCTGAGCACTTGAGGGAGACACATCTAGTTCAACACTTGAGAGGGTGTAGAGTGGGATTATAAGAGTGTGTTAGTTATAGAGTTTTCGGTAAACTAGAAAACCGTATTGTGTGGTGTAAACTTATTCGGGTGAACGTAGAAAACCCAGTTGTGATAGTGGAGATCTCCTCGAGGTGAGGAACGGAGACGTAGGTCAAGTGGTTAGACCAAACTTCGTGATCATATCATTTTGTTTGTGATTGCATTGGCGTTCTTATTCTTGTATTCATATCTTATATCACATTTGTGTATTGCTCTTCATATTGCCCTATCACTTTTGCAGATTGTTTATTTCACCCTTGTGTTAGTTTATATATCCTTGCATATATTTTTATCATATAGGATATATTTTATTGTTCATATTGCTTATCCTAGCTTGCATATCTTGTTGTATTTCATACTTGCTAGGATAACTTGTTAATTAATTTTAATTGGTATTTAATCGGATTAGATTAATATAAGACCCTAATCACCCCCCTCTAGGGTCTAACAATTGGTATCAGAGCTTGTTGTTCTTTGATTTAAGGACTAATCGCCTTGAGTTAAAGATCCAAGTTATCTTTTTGTGCTAATCTAGTTATGATTATATTTATCTTGCTTGCATATATTCACATATATATCATGAATATAAATGTATTTTGTTTAGGCTATGAATCAAATGTTGCTCCTAAATTTATTAATTTCCCCTATGCACAATGGGCTTCTAGATATAAACTATTTGTGCAATCTAGAAATATTAACTTATGGGAAGTTATTGATTGTGCTTACATTGTGCCCACATTGGAGAAATCCAAGTAGAACGATCATGATAATAAAATGTTTACAATGAACAAGCTTTTGTTAGAATTTTTTCTTAATGCTTTTGACTCATCCTTTTCTAACAAATTTGTTCATTTTGATAGTGCTTACAAACTTTGAAAATTTATTGAAGCACATCAAAGGGACTTGGAGGCAATCCGACAAGCTTTGGAGGATTCTTTTTCAAGTTCATGTGAAGCATCATGCACACGGCCACAAGAGGATAACTCTTGTGTAGTAAGCGATTCTGATTCCGAAAATGAATTAACTTTTGATGAACTCGCTTGTGCATATGATAGATTAATGCATGCCTATACAAAATTGCAAAATAATTTTATTGATCTCAAAAGCAAGCATGTTAGTTTAAAATCCGATCATGAGAAGCTAGCCTCTAATTTTGATATCATTTCTCAAGAAAATGTTGCTCTTAAAGAAATTAATGATATGTTAAAATTGGAAAATAAAAAATTAACTTCATCCATTTCTAGCTTAACTCATGCTAATAAATATGTCATGCTAGAAGTAGAATGCATTAGAAATAAATTTGATTCTTTTAAGAATAACCATACATGCTCTACTTCTATTATTAATGATGTTGTAACCAATAATAAATTGAATCTTGTGAAAAACCGCATATCATGCTTAGATTCAACTTTTAACACATGCATTGATAATCATAAGAAACTTATGGACAAGTATGCTAAATCTAGTGCTATAACTTATAAATCACCTACATACTATGCACACTTGTATAGTAAAGTTTACAAGTGCTCTATTTATGGTCGTAAAGGTCATTTAGCTAAATTTTGCTATGATGCACACAAATATAAAAATGTCAATACTCCTTGTGCATCTCATCAAGTCTCTTCATCATATATACACACACATGCACCTATTGTTCATCATAAGCATGCTCATGTGTATCATTGTGATCTTTGTGGTCGTTTTGGTCATTTGGCCAAGTATTGTTTTGATTTAAAAAGAAAATATTTTTTGCCAAATATTTCTAGTAAACCACATGTTTTTAAATGTGATGTTTATGGTAGATATGGCCACTTAGGAAAGTTTTGTTTTGATAATATTTCACATTTGCAAAATAATCCTAAAAGATCATCTATGTTTGCAAATGTTTCCCGTGCACGAGCTAATGGTCCACAAAAACAAATGGATCTCTTTCATTGCACAAATTGCAATCGGGAGGGTCATTTGAGTGATTATTGTTTTGACCGTGTTAGTGCACCACATGTGTCCAAACGGGTTCATTACCCTAGGGCTTTGAGCTTAAAAGATAGGGGTCTTGTCCCTAAATCTTTTGGTACCAGGAATATTTGGGTACCAAAACAAACTTGATTTTAAACCAAGAATTTCAGTGTTTTTATCTTTCTTTTTTCTTGGTTTTGAAAATTATACTTAAATTTTTTTAATATGAAAACAATTTCTCTTTAATTATTTCTTTTGTTTTCATGATTATTGGTTTTGTTTTGATGAGAGGTTTGTGTTTATATAACCCTCCGGGTCTATTAGGTGTTTATTCCAAAATCATGTTTACCGGATGCTTAAATATTTATATGGGTTGTTACTAGCTCAAGAGCTAGATATAGTTACCTCTCTTGATTTATAAAAATCAATGATGATTTGGCATTATACTTTTAAAGATGATTTTTTTCATAGTTCATGATTCTTGTATGTTTCGTAATCTTATTTTTGAACTATGAAAATTTTGTTTTGATTTGTTCTTTTGAATTCATTATATAGCACAAATAGATGATTCAAATTTCATATATGCTTTATAATGTATTCTATGAGTGCTTTGATCAAGTTCTACAAAGAAAATTCTCTTGATTGATCAAACATCGTTTTTGAATATAAACTTCAATTTATGATTTCTTTTGGTTGATTCGTTTTCATTTGAAAACTTTTTGCATGATTCTCATGTTCCTCTTCTTTTGTTTTCATAAATCTATTCTTTTATATGGCTTTTATATTTTTTTGTGTTAATGAGACACAATTTTTATTCTGACATATTTATATGTGTTCTCATTATCTTTTTGTATGTGAGTTGTGTTTAGCATGTTTCTTGCTTGCTCACATATGTATGCCTTAGCATTCATTGCATATATTCCATAAGGTATTTTGATTGGGGGAGCAATCCCTATATCTTTCTATGTGTTATACTCACCAATGCTTATAGGTAGGGGGAGCTTTCGCTCTTTTTCATCTATATGGTTTTCCCCTTTTTGATGTTGTCAAAGGGAGAGAAATATTATAAGTATATTCTTTCCTTGTTATGCATGATAATTATAATATTTTATATTCATTTTACTTTATGCATATATCCTTTTTGTAAATTGTTTATCATCATCAAAAAGGAGGAGATTGTTGGCCTCTTTGTTTTGATGATGTTTAACAAACAATTTACTGCTAATGTTGTTTGTTTAGTATTTGTATTTTCTTATTTATTGTAGACAAACAATATATTAGAGGATGGATGGATTGCGCCATAATGATCATATCAAATGGAGGTTGGCAGAATTGTGGAGTGAAGCCTTGCTATCAAGTTAAAGATCTAATCACAAGCTTCATCCTAGTTTACCAAGTCAAGCTTATTAAAGATCAAGATCAAGCTTGGGTAACATTTAGTTTAGGTTTATATTATGTGTGTTAGTACTTTAAGCTCAATATTATACACACACATTTTATTGGTTTCCTTGTATAAATATATATAGTTATATATATATATATATATATCTACACATTATAGTTTTGGTTTCTATGTATATAAAGTTATATATATACATACATGTTTTGGTTTTATAGGTTTCAAGCTTATATATATGAAACAAATGAATATATATGATTTCATCAATATCAATTTATTTAGTTCGATGAAATCATGTTTGTTGTTTTGAAAGTTTGCAAAACAAGCATTTTTGTGAAAATATTGTTTTCTTGGTATATGGACTTAAAAAATGATATACATCTTCTATTAAGTCTATATATTCATTTTGTAATGTTTCAAAACATGATCAAGATAAAATGTCAAAACTCATGTGTTTACATTTTCATGTTTTGGACTATTTTACAAAACGATGATATTTTATATTTGAGAAGTCCTTTTAGAAAACGCGTTTCTGTAGCATGTGTATTATCATGCCTATAATCATTTCCTAAAGTTTTATATTTTTCTGAATTTATTTGATATTTGTAAACCCTGTTTTATGTTGGCATGTACTGTTTAAAACAGGCTGTGTGCATGTCATGAGTCGACTCATAAACTGTTGTGTAGTTTACATTTTGGTTCTGACGAGTCGACTCATAACATCATGAGTCGACCCATCAGGTTGAGTCGACTCATGCCTGTCATAAGTTGACTCATGAAGTGTGCTGGAAAACTAGTTTTGTTTCTGCTGAGTTGACCCATGAATTCATGAGTCGACCCATGCATGATGAGTCGACTCAAGAATTTTATAAGTCGACCCATAAGTTGGTTTTTAGCCTGTAACCGCTACTTATGAGTCGACTCATGAAAAGTACGAGTCGACTCATAACACTGTAACGGCTATATTTCCAGACTGTATTGTTTTTAGGTTTTTGGTCTTTTTGCTTTGTTTTCTCTTGGCTTTAGGGTTCCTATAAATACCCCCACATATCCTCAGTTCAAATAATCCAAGAAATGTTTTAACAAAGTTTTAACAAGGGTTTAAGTGTTGTTTAAGTTTGTTTAAGAAGCTTTTAAGCATTTGGAAGTTTGAGTTTGTGAAATCAATTTCACAAGAGCTTGAGGAGATCATCTATTGGTGTTTGGGCATCCAACTATTCTCTCTCTATCTCTTGATCTATTGAGAAGTTTTCTAAACTCAAAATAGCTTTATATTTTATATTGTTTGATTATCATTTTATTAAGCTAGTGTTCATATCGAGTTTAGTTAATTTTATTTTCTCTTTGTTTACACACACACAACCATTGAGCTTATTGTATTTACATTCATAGTATAATTAGGTTGTGGGATATTGGCCTTCTTGTTTTGATGATGTTTAACAAACAATTTATAACTAATGTTGTTTGTCTAGTGCTTGTGTTATCTATTCATTGTAGACAAACAACTTGTTGGAGGTTGGATGGATTGAGCCTACACGATCATATCAAGAGGAGGTTGGCGGAATTATGGAGTGAAGCATCGTACAATTCAAGATGCAAGTTTAGCTTCATCCGCAACGTGTACCAAGTTGAGCTACAATGAAGATCAAGATCAAGCTTGGGTAATCTAGTTTAGATTTTATATTATGTGTGTTTAATACTCTAAGCTCAATATCATATACACACACAATATTGGATTTTCTCACAAAATGAGCTATTTTGAGAAAACTTTGTGATATTGTTTTATTGACCATTTTTACTTTATATTCATGTGTTATAATGTTTATGGAGACATTTCATAAAGTTTCAATATGCGTTTAAACTCTTTTTGTCAAAAACATATTCTTAACAAATTCATATTCATGCATGTTTTTACAAAATAATGAGTTTTCAAAATTGAGAAATGAAAATTGAAAATTTATTTTTGTAACATGTTTGTTTTCATGTTTATAAACATTTTGCAAAGTTTCATCAAGTTTGGAATTAATTTGTTATGTTTAATGGAATTTACAAAATCATGTTTTTCATTCGTGCATGTTCGTGCATGTTTTACAAAACAGATGAGTTTTCATAAATGGAAAGTGATATTCAAGAAATTCTTTCTTTGAAATGTTTATCTATATGTTTAGAAACTCCCCTCAAAATTTTACTATTTTTGGAGTTGATTTACTGTACCAAATTGATTTTACAAAATCGTGTATGTCTGCCGTTTTTGAGAAACTATAAATCTGTGCTCAAACATTTATTTCTCTCAACTGGGAAATGGTTTTTCAGAAATTCTTTCTCTAACATGTTCTTATACATGTCTAGAACCTTCTCTCAAAATTTCATAATTTTTGGAGCTGTTTTACTATTTTTAACTGATTTTATAAAAACCGCCGGTCGACCGATATTTCCGCCGGTCGACCGACGAACTCTCTGTGCGTTTTCTCCGTTTGGAACCTGGATCGCGGTCGACCACGAGAATTTCTGGTCGACCGCCGCTCTGTCAGACTTTTCCAACGGCTATTTTTGTTACCGTTGGCTGGCTTTTTTGTCATTTGTTTTGGGTTTTGGCTGAGGTCTTTGGGAGGCTATAAAAACTCCTTTGATCTCAGATTTCAATAATTTAAGAGAATATTTTAAAATAGTTTAACAAGGGTTTAAACTTGTTTAGTGTTTGTTTAAGTTTGGTTTAAGAAGCTTTTAAGCAATTGAGGATTTGAGTTTGTGAATTCAATTTCACAAGAGCAAGTGGAGATCATCAACTATTCTCCCTCCATCTCTTGTCATCTATTGAGAAGTTTTCTAAACTCAATCTAGCTTTATATTTCATATTGTTTGATTATCATTTTATTAAGCTAGTATTCATATTGAGTTTAGTTGATTTTATTTTCTCTATGTTTATACACACAACCATTTGAGCTTATTGTATTTACATTCATAGTATAATTGGGTTGTGGGATTGTGTAACTTAGAGAGTGAGCTTATAATTTGTTCTCATTCATTGTAGAGAACAAATACTTTGTATTGAGCCTAATTGTGAGGATTCACTTGTAATACACTTGTACACCGAGAGAAGTGTGTGGTGAGAGACGGGGTCGAATCCAAGAGGAGTGGCGTCGGTTGATGTGCCTAGGGAGAGGTTGTAACCGAGCACTTGAGGAGGAGGACACGGGCTAGGACCAACACTTAGTGTGTAAAGTGTGATTGCATAGTGATTATATTGTGAGGTGTAAACGTTGTTCGGGTAAACGTAAAAAACCCGGTTGTGATAGTGGAATTCTCCCCGGGAGTGGGGAACGGAGACGTAGGATGGAAGGTCCGAACTCCGTGATCATATCGTGTGTTTGAGATTGTCATTGGCGTTCTTTTTCATTCATGCCTATTATTCATATCGCCTTTGTCATTTGCTCTTAATTCATTTTATCCACTATCTTGTTTATCTTGTTTATGTTTATATCACCCTTAGTTTCATATCCTTGCATATAACTCATAGCATATCTCTTGCTAGGATATATCCCTTGTTCATATTGCTTATCCTAGCTCACATATATTATTGTATTTCATACTTGCTAGGATAACTCATTAATTAATTTTAAATCGGATTAAATTAGCATAAGACCCTAATCACCCCCCCTCTAGGGTCTAACAATTGGTATCAGAGCTTGGTGCTCTTTGATTTAAGGTCTAATCGCCTTGAGTTAAAGATCCAAGTTAGCTTATTGTGCTAATCTAATTTTGAGCTTTATTTGTATCTTGCTTGCCTTTTATATTATGGATATGCATGGTTTAGGTTATGCCATCAATATTGCTCCTAGATTAGATAATTTCCCCTATGCCCAATGGTGTGTTAGATTTAAACTTTTTGTTCAATCTAAACACTTTGATTTATGGGAAATTATAGATGATGCTTATATTGTGCCCACTTTGGAGAAATCCAAATGGAATAAGAATGATCATCGTAAGTTTACAATGAACAATATTTTGTTAGAATATTTACTAAATGCTTTTAATTCATCTATGTCTAACAAGTTTGTTCATTTTGATAGTGCTTACAAACTTTGGAAATTTATTGAAGCACATCAAGGTGACTTGGAGGCGATCCGACAAGCTTTGGAGGATCCGGCTTCAAGTTCATGCGGAGCAACATGCACACGGCCACTAAGCGATAGCCCTAGTGAGGTTTGCGAGTTCGAAACCATTAATGATTTACCTAATGATGAACTTGCTTGTGCTAGTGAAAAATTGTTGCATGCCTTTAACAAATTGCATAAAGATTTTATTGATTTACAATGCAAGCATGATAATTTAAAATCCGATCATGACAAGCTAGTGTCCAAATGTGATGTCATTGAAAATAAAAATACTATGCTTAAAGAAAGCAATGACTTATTAAATTTGGAAAATGAAAATTTGATCTCATCTATTGCTAGCCTATCTCATGCTAAGATTGATGCCATGTTAGAAGTAGAGAACATAAAGAATGATACAGCTTCTTTTATAAATGATTATTTATGTTCTACTTCTAAAAATGCATATGTACCTAAAAATGAAGATTTGAATCTTATGAAAAATAGTATTTCATCCTTAGATTCAACTTTGAAAATGTGCAGACATGTGTGCCAGTGCTAAGTCAAAATCATCCACTCATTATGCACACATGTATAGCAAAACTTATAAGTGTTCTATTTGTGGCCGTCAAGGTCATTTAGCTAAGTTTTGTTATGATGCACACAATCTTAAGAATTCTATTGCTCCTTGTGCATCTCATGTAGCTTCTTCATCACATGTACACACACATGCACCTAGTGTTCATCATAAGCATGCTCATGTGTATAGATGTGATCTTTGTGGACGTTTTGGTCATTTGGCAAAATTTTGTTTTGATTTGAAAAAGAAATCTCATTTGCCAAATGCTTCTAGTAGACCACATATTTTTAAATGTGATGTTTGTGGTAGGTTTGGACATCTTGCTAAATTTTGTTTTGATATACAAAATTCTAAATTGCAATATAAACATGGGCTATAGCTCATGAAATTATGAATTTTGGCATGTGGGAAATTATTTGGTAACAAGTTAAAAACTACTATAAATGGGTCTAGGTTTATACATCATATGATCGTGAATTTTTACCTCGACAAAATTATTTGCATACATGTCAAAACCACTAAAAAAGCAAAAAAATCATGGGTTATAACTCATGAAATCGTGTGTTTTGGCTCCCTAGAAATTGTTTGCTGACATCTCCAAACTAGTAAATATGTTCAAAAAGCATGGGTTATAGCTCATGAAATCATGAATTTTAGCGTCCAATGAATTATTTGACTATGGGTCAAAATCTTTAAACTGTTTAAAAAATCCTAGGTTATAACTCGTGATATGGTGAATTTTGGCCTTCGTGGAATAATTTTCCAATGGATCGAAGCTACTAAAAATGTCAAAAAATTATAGATTTTAACTGATGAACTTATGATATTCACCTATGGGAACTTATTTAAGAACAAGTGAAAACCACTAAAAATGTCCAAAAGTCATTTGTTATAGCTCAAGAAATCATGAATTTTAGCCTCCAAAAAATCATTTTCTAACGGGTCGAAACAAGTAAAATTTTTAAAAAATCATAGCTTATAACTCATAAAATTGTGAATTTTTCCAATAGGAAATTATTTTCCAATGGGTCAAAACTACTAAAAATTCTGAAAAATCATGGGTTATAGCTCAAGAAATTATAAATTTAACCTCCGGGAAATTATTTACCTGCGTGTTTGAGTCCTAAAAATGTTAAAAAATCCTAGGTTTTAGACTCATAAAATGGTGAATTTTGACTTCCAGGAAATAATTTACCAATGGGTCAAAACCACTAAAAATGTTAAAAAAATCATGGCTTACAGCTTATAAAATGGTGATATTTGGCCTCCTAGAAATGAAATGGATTGTTGGCCTCTTTGTTTTGATGATGTTTAACAAACAATTTACCACTAATGTTGTTTGTCTAGTATTTGTGTTTTCGTATTTATTGTAGACAAACAACGTTGTTGGAGGATGGATGGAATCGAGCCTTAACGATCATATCAAATGGAGGTTGGCGGAATTGTGGAGTGAAGCAACGTCAATTCAAGTTAAAGATCCAATTACAAGCTTCTTCCGCAAAGTTTACCAAGTCATGCTCATTGAAGACCTTCATCAAGCTTGGGTAATCTAGTTTAGATTTTATATTATGTGTGTTTAATACTCTAAGCTCAATATCATATATACACACAATATTGGATTTTCTCACAAAATGAGCTATTTTGAGAAAACTTTGTGATATTGTTTTATTGACCATGTTTACTTTATATTCATGTGTTATAATGTTTATGGAGATATTTCATAAAGTTTTAATATGCGTTTAAACTCTTTCTGTCAAAAACATATTCTTAACAAATTCATATTCATGCATGTTTTTACAAAATAATGAGTTTTCAAAATTGAGAAATGAAAATTGAAAATTTATTTTTGTAACATGTTTGTTTTCATGTTTATAAACATTTTGCAAAGTTTCATCAAGTTTGGAATTGATTTGTTATGTTTAATGGAATTTACAAAATCATGTTTTTCATTCGTGCATGTTTTACAAAACAGATGAGTTTTCATAAATGGGAAGTGATATTCAATAAATTCTTTCTTTAACATGTTTATCTATATGTTTAGAAACTTTCCTAAAAATTTTACTATTTTTGGAGTTGATTTACTGTGCCAAATTGATTTTACAAAATCGTGTATGTCTGCAGTTTTTCAGAAACTGTAAATCTGTGTTCAAACATTTATTTCTCTCAACTGGGAGATGGTTTTTTCATAAATTCTTTCTCTAACATGTTCTTATACATGTCTAGAACCTTCTCTCAAAATTTTATAATTTTTGGAGCTGTTTTACGATTTTTAACTGATTTTATAAAACTGGATATACCTGCTACAGTAGCGGCGGTCGACCGGAAATTCTCCCGGTCGACCGACGAACTCTCTGTTAATATATAGAGAATGTTTTAAAATAGTTTAACAAGGGTTTAAACTTGTTTAGTGTTTGTTTAAGTTTGGTTTAAGAAGCTTTTAAGCAATTGAGGGTTTGAGTTTGTGAATTCAATTTCACAAGAGCAAGTGGAGATCATCCTTTGGTGTTTGAGCATTCACTCTTCTCCTACTCTCTTGTCATCTTTAGAGAAGTGTTTCTAAACTCATCTAGCAATTTATTATTTTGATTATAATTTCCATAAGCTAGATTTATATTGAGTTTAGTTTAATCATTTTATTGATACTCTTTGTTCACACACAACCTATTGAGCTTAGTGTATTTACATTCATAGTATAATTTGGGGTTGTGGGTTTGTGACTAAGACTTGTGCTTAATTGAGTTCTCATCTTGTTTAGAGAACAATCAAATTGATTTATATTGTGCTTAATTGTGAGGATTTACTTGTAATACACTTGTACACCGAGAGAAGTGTGTGGTGAGAGACGGGGTCGAATCCAAGAGGAGTGGCGTCGGTTGACGTGCCTAGGGAGAGGTTGTAACCGAGCACTTGAGGAGGAGGACACGGGCTAGGACCAACACTTAGTGTGTGAGGTGTGATTACATAGTGTGATAGTGGAATTCTCCCCGGGAGTGGGGAGCGGAGACGTAGGACGGAAGGTCCGAACTCCGTGATCATATCGTGTGTTTGAGTTTGTCATTGGCGTTCTTTTTCATTCATGCCTATTATTCATATCGCCTTTGTCATTTGCTCTTAATTCATTTTATCCACTATCTTGTTTATCTTGTTTATTTTTATATCACCCTTAGTTTCATATCATTGCATATAACTCATAGCATATCTCTTGCTAGGATATATCCCTTGTTCATATTGCTTATCCTAGCTCACATAGCTCATATATATTATTGTATTTTATACTTGCTAGGATAACTTGTTAATAAGTTTTAATTGGCATTTATTCGGATTAGATTAGCATAAGACCCTAATCACCCCCCCCCCCTCTAGGGTCTAACAGTGGGATTGTGTAGCTTAGAGAGTGAGCTTATAATTCGTTCTCATCCATTGTATAGAATAAACACTTTGTATTGTGCTTATTGTGAGATTCACTTTGTAATATACTTGTACACCGAGAGAAGTATGTGGAGAGAGTCTAGGATCGTCCCAAGAGGAGTGGCGTCGGTTGACGAACCTAGGGAGAGATTGTATCTGAGCACTTGAGGGAGACACGTCTAGTTCAACACTTGAGAGGGTGTAGAGTGGGATTACAAGAGTGTGTTAGTTGTAGAGTTTTTGGTGAACTAGAAAACCGTATTGTGTGGTGTAAACGTTATTCAGGTGAACGTAGAAAACCCGGTTGTGATAGTGGAGATCTCCTCGAGGTGAGGAGCGGAGACGTAGGTCAAGTGGTTAGACCGAACTTCGTGATCATATCATTTTGTTTGTGATTGCATTGGCGTTCTTATTATTGTATTCATATCTTATATCGCATTTGTGTATTGCTCTTCATATTGCCCTATCACTTTTGTAGATTGTTTATTTCACCCTTGTGTTATTTTACATATCCTTACATATATTTTTATCATATATGATATATTTTGTTGTTCATATTGCTTATCCTAGCTTGCATATCTTGGTGTATTTCATACTTGCTAGGATAACTTGTTAATTAATTTTAATTAGTATTTAATCAGATTAGATTAACATAAGACCCTAATCACCCCTCTCTAGGGTCTAACAAGTAATAGGCCAAAGCTTCTTGAAGCTCGACGCCTTAAAAAAACTAAAAAGACTGATGATCCTAACTATTATCTTTACCATAGAGTGTTGGAACACCAACAACGGACCAATATATCTTTAAAGATAAGATGCAAACCCTTTTCAAGTTAGGAATCCTCAAGCTCAAGTCTAAGAAAGAAAAAGTCACTATCAATATGGTGACTCTCTAATTCGGCTCCATGCCAGAAATTCAAGCCAAAGATAGCATTGTCCACATTCCTACTGCAAGGATGGAAGTGGTCAATCATGACCAACAAAATCGACAAAGCTAAGGCTTAGTCCCTTTTCTATAGCAAAAGGAGAAATGATGTGGGTACGTCCTAAACTTCTCCAAGGTGGACATTGGACTCTTTTGAAGTCCAAGACAAAGAGAAAGTGCAAGATAGTCCTGCAATGTCATCTCTGCAATTCTTTGAGAGGAACCTCTATGAGTCTTTTCACTAACTAATTTAGATAAAGAGAAAATTATTATGGCTAAGACAAGGTTTGGTTGAGACTATTTGAAAAATTATGATCAGTCGAGACCCTCCAAGTAACCTGAATCAACCAAGCAGAAGGAGACTAGGTTCGACAAGGTGTTGCAGCACCCCCCAGATCATCCAAAAGACTCATTCTGATATGATACCATGGCTTAATTAGCTAATATACCAGCTCGTATAACCTTATTCGAACTTCTACATTTGTTAAAGAAACGAGGAAGGCTTTGAAAGAAGCTTTGGATGACAGCAAGTTGTTCCTTGCTCACATGGTCGAGCCTCTTCAAAATGAAGAAAACAAGTAGTGTTATCATTGCCAACAGTGGGCACCTTGCATCATCTTCACTCAAGATGACATGCTCATCAAAAACCACCATCATAACCAGCCCCTTTACTATACTATATATGTAGGGTCGGCGAAGGTCGAAAGGATTCATATCGACCAAGTCTCTGTATTGAGTATAATTTAAAGAAGACTCTTGAGCTTCCTAGCTATTCCCCTTCACAAGATTTTAAAGACTATTGCCACCATATTTGGATTTCACTCTAGCAATAGCCTTGGAAAGATCCTAATTAAATGTTAGATTGGTGATTTAAAGGCAGAAGTGACTTGTTATGCCATTGACGTTGAAACACCCTATAATCTTCTCCTCAAACGACCACAGATCGATTCCAACCTGATTGTCCAATCAATGTTTCATCAATGTTTTAAGTACATAGATGATATGACGCCCCTGGTTTTACACAAGGCTACAGTCCAAGGTGATCACAGAGATGTCAAACCAGCTATGCACGCACACTTGTGCATAAACATGTTTCATCAATCACAGCACTATCCTCTAGTGGAATCAAAGAAAAGTACCGGTACAAAACAAAAAAATAAAGAACTGAACACGATAGACATGATAAAAAGGATATTGTTGGCCCTATGGTTTTGATGATGATTTGTCAAACAATTTATAGCTAATATGTTTTCTAGTTTTTGTGGTTTGTTTTTCTCTTTACAGGAATTCAACACACGGCTATCAAGAGTTAAAGATTCAAGTTCATGTGTGTGCATTCACCTAGGTATAAGAGTAGTTTGCTTACATATATCGTATGACTATATTTAAGCTCAATATGTAAACACAACACAAGTTTGACTTTTTCTATCATACAAAAGATTTTCTATCAAACTTTGTTACAATAGCTTTTATTCCATTTTTACATCTCTTTCATACTTCATAATATATATATATATATATAATGTATGCATGCTATATATACACAAGTTTACAATCCATGGTTTAATTTTTGTGTTCAGGAAAAATAGGTTTTATGAACTCTTTTAAAAAACAGTGAGTTTTCACAAATAAAAATTATATTTCCAAGAATTCCTTTTCAAACATGTTTATTTTATCATTTAGAAATTGTTCCCAAAGTTTTACTATTTTTGGAAATTGTTTAATATTTTAATGTGTTTTCAAATCAGCCTAAAACAGGTTTAAAACCTGTAATATAGCATGTATCAGTTTGCGGTCGACCGTCACGGTCGACCGCTAGCAGTTCTTTTTCATATTATGCCTTTTATTAGTGTAGGCGTATAAAACTACTTATAGGTCCCTTAACACAGCTCGGCACGGTGATTCAACAAACCAACGAACCATCGGGCAATATATCCAAGCATGATCGTTAGACCACAACATTGAAGCTAAGTGAGATGCGACGAAGCAGATTAACAAGGCGACGAGGTTAAACACCGAAGCAGATTTACTGCCAAATCAGGATCTGGACTGCCAAATTAGAGTCCAGGTCAACAAATCAGAGTTCGGATAAACCGCAAAACCGAAAAATGACAAAATGGTAAACACCTGGAGGACTCGGCCAAAACCAAACCACTCAGGTCCCAGCTCGGCAGAAGCCCAGCCACCTGACGGTCCGCTCGGCCCATGCCGTCGAGCCACCTCCTGGATGCGCTCGGCTGGCCGAAGCCACCACTAGTGGCTGCCAAAACCGAGCACCAGGAGGTGGCAGCTCCAGCCACCACCTGGTGGTCCGCCGCGAAAACCCGACACCCAGAGTGACTCGCTGCCGAGCCACCTGGGCCCAAGCCAGATCTGGGCCAATCTGAGCCCAGATCTGGTTCTAAAATGCCCTATAAATAGGCTTCAGTGCTCGATTGTTTTGGCAGGTGAACTTTTGGGCCCTAAACTCTGCTGGATTGAGAACTGAACTTCGGAGTTTTGGAGCTTTGAAGCTTGGATATTTTCAGATCTGGTTCTTGGCGATCATCCACGTCAAACAAGGCAGGAGTTCGAGAGAGAGAGAGATCAGATCTGAGATCCACACGGTTATCCTCCGGATCAAAACTTGGTTTTTGATCCCGAGAAGAGTATCGATTTCGCTTGGTCGATTTCGATTACTAAAGGCTATTATTTCCTTGGTGAAATAGTACCCTCGACTGTTATTTCCTTTGTAAAATAACACCCGTCATATCGTGTAGATCCGATCGGATCAAGATCGTGTGGTGGTCCACGGATTAACCCCGGCGCAGGCGAAGAACCCACACAAGCAAGAGACCGCAAAACAGGATCTTGCGATTTGTTCGAAAGACGGAAAGTTGTAATTTTTATTTTTTCTTTGATTTTGTTGTAACCGGATCTTATAAAAAAGACCAAATCTTTTGTAACCGAAAAACTGTTGCTTAAGGAACAATGACTTCAATGAAAACGACTTTCACCACGAACAATCTGGCGACCACAGTGGGACGAGGAGGAGGTCGAGTATGAATTCGACCAACAAAAGTTCGAGGAGTATCTGTCATCCTCGTCCGGATCCACCTCCCCCCTCAAGTCCAAGAAGTTCTCCTCCAGGAGAAAAGTTCGTTGGTACGAAGAAGTGCAGAATACCAACGAAGATCTCACCCCAATTGATGACGAAGTTGCATCGGGTGAAGCTCCACCGACCTCCAACCATGTCAAATCTGTTCCTGCCAATTCCTCCGCCGTTGAGGGCGTTGTGACTCTTTCAAAGAGAGCCCGCCAGAGGCGACGTCAACGCCTAGCGCGGCAACTCGCAAAGGCGATGGAGTCCACTGACGGAATCCGCTATCACGCGGATCTGAAGAGCAGGAGAGGCAAGCAGCCTCAACAACCAATGAATGGCAGCTCCTCCAAGCTGCCAACGAATGAATGGATCTGTGTCAAACGGAATCGTTCAACACTGAATGAGCGCATTCGCAAGCGCCGTGCACTGTCAGCGCAAGCACGGGCTCAAGTCCAGGAAGCTCGCAGAAAACTGCAGAAGGAAGTGGCCAAAAAGCCGCCACCAACCCGCCAAGTCTAGAGGTCGAAGTCTGAAGCGGTAATTCAGGCTAAAGAGCAACCTTTGCAGCCTTCAGCAAAAGTTCAACCTCCGGCGAACCACTCTAAATCGCCGATAATTCCCATGGCTACTCCGGGAGATCACGCAGAATCATCCCGAAGAAAAAAGTCAGTTTTGGAGCGTCTCGGTCCACTTCCCGATGGACGATGCAAAGCTTCAGTTCAAGAACGTTTGGGCCCGATAAAGAAGCCCCGAACGACTCAACATGCTGGGGGTTGCCGCCACCCTCAACATGACAAAGAGATCAGGGCAGCTAAGCGCACTAATTTGCGCATTGAAGTCCAGGAGCCCGCTGAGAACTCACGTCCACAAAGGCATGTGTCGAGGCGCGTGACTTTTGAAAGCCCAAAGAAGGCAGTTTGCCCTCGGAAGGAAACATTGTCGTCTGATGACGATAGAGTTATACCTGAGAAGTCATGCCAACACACGATAGGTTACTCCGACCTTCAAGCAGACGAGTTGTACTATCGTGTTGGGGGTACGAGTAAAACCAGAAAAAAGAGTCCTCAAGAACTAAAGACTCAATGCCCCTGTTCCAAACTCATTCGGGCAGTATTGTCAGAGTGCAACTGCACCAATACAGTCCCCGAGAGAATTTTGGTTTTCGAAAGACTCAGTACCGAAATGCCAAAACCAAGGCATAGGCGTTTCCGACGAAGAAGAACGGTGGTTGAAGATGGAGAATTTCCGAGGGTCACCACTAATATGACCAGCAAAGGGACATCGGCACGGGATAATCCTAAGTCGATTCCGGAAGCATCCCGAAATATAACACGTCTGCAGTCTGGAGCCATCATACGAGCAACTTATGGTAGGATTCGGACAAGGTTACCTTCAGAAGATGAAGAATCGGATGCCGGCTCTGTGGTCGTATCAGATAATACAGTATCCAGCGAGGGACAACCCCACGAGGCACTTATGATAAGTGCAGAACAAGTGGCCAAGATGCTTGAGGAAGCCATGGCTAAACAACAAGAGAGCTTCAAGTTCGAAATGCAGATGGCCATGCAGAATATGAGAGAAATGCATGACCAACAAATCCAAGCACTGATGAACCAGCACGGCGAACCAAGTCGTCGCAACCAGGTTAATCAGGAAGATGAGGACACAAATGCGAATGAAGCTCATAATACCAATAATCCTCCTGTCAATGCAAGGGGTGGTAACGAGAATGCTAGCGAAAACATAGGTGAAAGTTTGAAGATTAAAAACCTCGAGAGCAAAATCAATACGTTGATTTCCACTCAAGAGATGAAGAAGACGGGCATTCCTTGTCCATACCCAAGAGAATGGGAATCAATCCCGTATCCGGCGAAGTTCAATCTAATCAACTTCACGCCGTTTAATGGGATGGGTTCACCCACTCAGCATTTGATTTACTTCAAATCAAACCTAGGGGTTATCTCTGGTAATGAGCCTCTGATGGTACGGTCCTTCGTTGGCACTCTTCGTGGAGCCGCCTTCGATTGGTATCGCCGTCTCAAGCCAGGAAGCGTGAATAGCTAGGACGACATAGAGAATAAATTCCTCACTAACTTCTTCGATGATGACACCGAGATATCCATCGGGTCGTTGCTTGACGAGAAACAAAAAGACGGGAAATTAGTTGATACCTTCGTCAAGAGGTTCCGGAACAAGGCGATGAATTGTCGGGACCCGATCACTGAGGAGTTCATTCTCTAGACTTGCCGCAACAACCTCGCATTGGACGTGTTGGAAGCAATGGGGACAGCACCGTCCAAGACATGGAAGGATTTGAAGGTCCAAGGAGAGCAAGCCGAGCGATTCCTCAGAAGGAAGAAGGCGGAAAGAGGTCCACAGGCGACGAATGCTCCAAAACAGAATTTCGTCCCACGAGGGAAAGGTAAGGCACATGCTAATGCAGTTGATGCTAATCAAACATTCCAATTGCAACCTTAGCAGCAGCAACAACAAGCACCACAACAATCTCGTTCGCAATGTCAACAACGGTCTCAGAAGCAGAAGTCTTCGGAGCCAAGATTTCCTAAAGTGTACTCCTTCAAAGATGACGAAGTTCCCGGCATCTTTAAGTACCTACTGGAGAATAACAAAATCCAGCTGCCAGCGATCGTGGATCAAGAAGGGGCTAGCAAAGTGACGGATCCGAAGTATTGCGCATACCATAGAGCGGTCCATCACCCTACAAAGTGATGCTACCATCTCAAGGACAAAATCCAGGCGTTAATTGATGTAGGTGTCATAACCCCAAAACCGTCCAAGAATGTCGGAGCAAATGCAGTATCAATCAGCTTTGGATCAGTGCCCACAGCATGGTTTGAACCAGAACGCATCGCCAAACATGGTTTAAACCAGAACGCATCACCAAAGTTGGAATGAAGACAGTGAATGACGACCCATATGGGCAGCGCCAAAAAGGACTTGTGCCACACACAGCCCCAAACGGTGAAATCCTCTGGGTCCATACTGATCTTATTGAAGACGATCAGTGGATGACTTCCTCGACCAGAAAGGGTAAAGGCAAGTCCTGCAATGCTACCTCCGTGATCTTCGAAGAGGATGGTAATGAAGCTCCTACCTTCCCGCTCTCCGAAGAAGAACAAGAAGTTTTTGCCACTAGAAGCGGAAATGAGTATCACTTCAACTATCCATCACCTAGTGATCAGTTAGCTGAGCAGGGGGTGACTAAGCAAGGATCAGCCAAAACTCTCACGGAGCTGGGTGTGATTACGACTCCTAAACCGGTTGAAGAAGCTCGACGACAACCAGTTAATAAACAGAAAGAAAAGAGGCCCCAAGAGGTGCAGAATCCGAAGCAATCTCGTTTCAATCGTCCGATTGGAAGAGATAAACCGGAAAGCTCAAACACTCCGCACGTCTTCGACATCATGGCTTAACTAGCTAACATTCCAGCGCGGATAACATTGTATGAGTTGCTACGGTTGTCTAAAGAAACCAGGGAAGCCTTGCAAGAAGCCTTGGCCAATTCAGAAGTGTTCCTTACTCGGATCAAGCCGGCACTTGAAGAGCCAGAACCGTTAATTCAACACTGTAATATAGCGGCTAAAAACCTTCCCTGCATTACCTTCACCAAAGAGGATATGCAGACGAAGAATTCAAACCATGATCAACCCCTATATTTCATTGGGTACATTGGCTCCAGCAAAGTCAACCGAATCCAAGTAGATCCAATTATTTCACTGATTCTCTCCTTTATGGTAACGAATCCGATACTGAATCATCGGCCCATGGCACGGACAGCGGAGAAGAAGCTGATACCGAAGCCGGACTTGATTACAATGGAGGTTATGTTTTAAACGACATTGTACCCTTTGTAATCAACCTTGACGATGAACAATCGTTAGATGACAGTTGTAACTGGCAACTTGCCAATAATAAAATAAATAATGATTTAGAGTACTCACTGTCTCTTGATGATGTAATAAAGGGATTGTATGATAATCCCGATTTATATGTGCCGCTTCGATCGTCTTATGTAGCAAAGAAACGCCTCCAGCATTCTTTCGGAACAACCCTGGTCATCCCTGCCAAAATAGGAGGCGAAAGAGAAGTGATTTACGGTAAAGGAGAGGGTTTTCCATTACCAGATCATTTCTTAAGGGAAGATGAGAATGATGACAAACCTGGTCAGCATTTATCTAAGTATAGTCCGGAAGCGCGCAAGCTCATGGAAAAATAGGGATATGATTTCACACTCGGAGAAGGTTTATACTTTGATCGAGGTCCCCGTATTCTAGCCAAAGCAGCGTATGTACCAAAAGGGAAACCGGATGATTATTATAAATTCAGACAAGGGTTAGGGTATGAATCTTCTTCAGAAGACGAATGTTGCTGGTTAATCAATAACCAATCATCTGAGCAATACAAAGATGGGCACCCGTCAGATTCCTCGGAATGGGATTCCGATACAAGTCTGGGGGAAGCATTCAAAGCCCTAATGGCGAACATGGCTACAGCTGATCCGTACACAATGTAGAACGATGATCAAATGCCAACATGGGAAGACCCGTGGGTTCATCACCTGAACATGCAGTATGGTGATAGGTTCGAACAGAGAGAACCCCCCACTGAAGATAAAATAGTCCAAGTTAACATGGGTGACGAGGCCAACCCAAAGCCTATATTCATCAGCGATAGTCTTCCCCCAAATGAGAAGGAGGAATTAATTGCTCTCATCAGGGAATATATTGACGTCTTCGCGTGGAACTATGAAGATATGCCAGGGCTCGACCCCAATGTGGCAATGTACCGCCTCGATATCAAATCGGATGCCAAACCTGTCAAACAACAGCAAAGACGGTTTCGTCCACAGATTATGGAAGTCATCGAGGCAGAGGTTAAGAAATTGATCGAATCAGGATTTATCTGAGAGGAGCAACATCCAGACTGGTTAGCCAATATCGTTCCAGTCATGAAGAAGAACGGTAAAATCAGGATTTGCATCGATTTCAGAAATCTGAATATGGCATGTCCAAAAGACGATTTTCCTCTCCCAATCACGGATGTCATTATCGACAATACGTACTGATTTGAGAGAATGTCTTTTATGGATGGTTTTTCAGGTTATAACCAAATCAAGATGCACCCAGATGACGAGAAGCATACAGCGTTTAGAACGCCCCTTGGTGTCTTTTGCTACACGGTGATGCCTTTCGGTCTAAAGAATGCAGGCGCCATGTACCAGCGAGCAATGACTAAGATTTTCCAAGAACATATCAGGAAAACAGTCGAGTTCTACGTTGATGATTTGGTTGTAAAAAGCCGCAACAAAGAAGATCACATCAAGGACTTGAAGACGATGTTCGATCTCATGCGGAGTCATCAATTGAAGATGAACCCCACTAAATCCTTCCTTGGAATGTCCAGCGGAAAATTCCTTGGATTCGTCATCACCACCAAAGGTATACATATCGATCCTGATAAGGTGAAGGCGATACATGAACTGCAACCCCCTAGAAATCTGAGAGAACTCAGAGGATTACAAGGGCGTTTAGCTTACATCCGGCGGTTCATCTCAAATCTTTTTGGGAAATGCCAACAATTCTCTAAGCTAAACAAGAAAGGGGTGTCATTTATTTGGGACGACGCCTGCCAAAAAGCATTCGAAGATATCAAAACATATCTGACGAATCCTCCTGTTCTCGTTGCACTAAAATCAGGTAGACCGTTCTTGATTTATCTCAAGGCGATGAACCACTCGATAAGTGCTTTATTAGCACAAGACGATGATAATGGTCACGAACAGGCAGTCTATTACCTAAGTCGGACCTTGATAGGCGCCGAGTCTCGATATCCGATGATTGAGAAAGAATGCCTCGCATTGGTATTCGCAATGCAAAAGATGCGGCATTACTTGGTTGGACAGACGATTGATACGGCAGAAGTATATGATGACTTGCTGGATGAAACCCACGAGGTTAACACTACGTCGTACCAACAAGTATGGCAATTATATTTTGATGGTGCCTTAAGGTCAGTTAATAGGGTAATAACCCCGGGAGGTTCTACAGTTTCCTCCGGGGTTGGGGTTGTCCTAATCTCCCCGGGGAAGCATGTGATGCCTCGAGCTTATTCATTGACTAGTCTGTGCTCCAATAACGTAGCCGAGTACAACGCGCTTCTCATTGGACTCAGTTTCGCCAAGGAGCTGGGGGTCGAATATCTCGAAGCTTTTGGGGATTCTCAATTGATAGTCAACCAAGTCCGTGGAGAGTATGAAGTCAGGAACCAAGACCTGATCCCGTACCACCAGGAGGCCATCAAAATGGTAGATTCTTTTAAAGAATTCTTTATTGAATACATCCCTCGTCTCCAGAATGCTTATGCGGATGCACTGGCAGCACTAGCGGTATCACTTGCGCAGCCTCCCAAAACCGAACTATTAGTCACAGTAAGGACACATCAACTCTGCATACCCATATACGATATGGATACTGAAGAGGAAGATGATAGAAATATAAGCGCCAAGGAGGTGGATTCAACTCAAATTGGGTCTGAGTCCCGAGATTGGCGTTTTCCTATCATTGACTACGTCCAATATGGTATTTTGCCAGAGGATGTAAAAGAAAGGGAATCAATCCGTCGAAGAGCACCAAGATTCTTCTATAATACCGAGACCTATACATTATACCATAGAGGGTACGATGGTTTGTTACTCCGATGCCTTTCGAACAAAGAAGCAGAAGAAGTTCTTAAGGAAGCACACGAAGGAGAATGTGGTGCGCTTCAGCCCGGTCCCAAACTCTATGATCGCATCAGGAGAATGGGATATTTTTGGCCAACAATGGTTCGTGACGCAATCGAATACGCCCGAGAATGTCATGCCTGTCAAGTACATGCCAATTATATGCACTAACAGCCAGAGCGTTTACACACGTCAACCACGTCTTGGCCGTTCGAGACATGGGGTATGGACATTGTCGGTCCTATTTTCCCCCCTTCAGTCAAAGGTGATCGATTCATTCTCGCAATCACGGATTATTTTTCAAAGTGGGCTGAAGCAATTCCGCTTAGAGAAGTGAAGACGAACAACGTCATCAATTTCATCAAGCATCATGTCATATACAGACACAGCGTGCCAAGACGGATCATTCATGACAACGGTCCACAGTTCATAAGCAACGCCTTCATCAGGTTTTGTGACAAGTTCAAAATTGAAGATATTTCGTCTTATTATCCCGCCTCGAATGGATTAGCTGAGGCTTTTAACAAGACGATCATTAAGATCTTGTCAAAGCTCGTGAAGACCAATAAACGAGACTGGGATGATAAACTCGGTGAAGCACTCTGGGCTTATCGTACCACCATACGCACACCTACAGGAGCTACCCCATATTCGTTGGTATACGGATGTGAAGCTGTGCTACCATTGGAAATCCAAATCCCATCCCTTCGGATCGCCCTCGCAACTGGGATGACGACAGAAGAACAACATCAAAAACGTCTCGAAGAACTCGAAAGGTTGGATGAAAAGCGCTTGGAAGCTCAACAACACATTGAGTTCAATCAAGCCAGAATATCTAGGGTTTTTAACAAAAGGGTCCGACAGAGAAGCTACAAGGAAGGAGATCTGGTCCTCGCTGCTCGCCGACCGATAATCCTCAACTCTAAGAAGAAAGGTAAATTTGAACCCAAATGGGAAGGACCGTTTGTGATAGACACAGTCTACTCAAACGGTGAATATCGCCTGATTACTCAAGAGGGCGCCAGGCAATTAATGCCAATAAATGAGAAGTTCCTAAAAAAGTACTATCCCTAGTACATTCAGGATAACTCATTTACCGGGAAGTTCCTTGAAGAATATTACACTTAATATTCTAGAGGATAACCCAAGATCATTTTCACCACCAAAATCCCTCACTGATCAATTTTAATTGACAGTGAGTCCACCAAAAGTGTCTTTCTGGCCCTCTTGACTCTTTCCATGAACAAGAGGTCCACTTTCAGTTCGGAGTCCCCTTTCGATAAATGAAAGAACTCCCTTCTTTTTCTCTTTGAAGAATATTACACTTAATATTCTAGAGGATAACCCAAAATCATTGTCTCCACCAAAATCCCTCACTGATCAGTTTCAATTAACAGTGAGTTCACCAAAAGTGTCCATTTGGCCCTCTTGACTCTTTCCATAGATAAGAGGTCCATTTTCATTTCGGAGTCCCCTTTCGATAAACGAAAGAACTCCCTTCTTCTTCTCTTTGGTTAAGCCCTCTCATGGCTATAACCGAAGTTGAAGTTTCACTTCGATAAACGAAAAAACTCATCTTTAGATTAGATAACCAATCCTATAAAAGGTAAGTTTATCTAGATTTTCTAGATTCTCGTAGTGGAGATCCCACTTCTAGTTTCTTTTGCGCTGGAAATAGAATATAAAATTCTTCCTTTCCAGAATCAAGGAATAGAATATAAAATTCTTCCTTCCTTGTATTCGGGTTCGCCTTCACCCTAAAAGAAGACCGGGAAGTAGAATATAAAATTCTTTCTTTCCCACACCAACCTTTTCCAAGAATTTGTCAATCTAGGATTCATCCTAGGAAGTTTATCCCGAATCCTAAGCAGGGATAAGTCTGCGCCTAACACGCGCTGCTGGTTTAGGTTTTTTCCGTAGAAAAAGACACCAGAGTTCGATTCTGGGGTATTTTATCCTGAAACCTAAGCAGTGATAAGTCTGCGCTTAACCCGCGCTGCCGGTTAGTTCTTAACCGTTAAAAAGAACACCCGTCCACATATTCAACATTGTGGCAGATCGTTATTAATAACACCAAAATCCATGCCTTACACGCATGGGGAATTTCATCCTGAATCCTAAGAAAGGATATGCCGACGCCTAACACGCATCGCCGGTTTAGTCTTTTTCCGTAGAAAAAGACACCAGAGTTTGATTCTGGGGTATTTTATCCCGAAACCTAAGTAGGGATAAGTCAGCATCTAATACACGTTGCTGGGTAGCCTATTCCCGTAATAATAGCGAAGCCTATGTATTCAACATCATAGCATAAAGGCTCAGAGAATTCACTCTCTTAGCACAACGTTACATGCGGAACAGATTTAGACAATCCGCATGCTAGCCCGACTCAAACGGTAGTCGGTAAAGGCTTATCAAACTCGTTGAAGGCTGGGGGTTAGCCAAAAATCCTAAAGTCAACACCTAACACGTATTGTCGGGTAGCCTATTCCCGTAACAATGGCGAAGTCTATGTATTCGACATCATAGCACGAAGTCTAAGGGAGTTCATTCCCTTAGCACAACGTTACATGCGGAACGGATTTAGACAATCCGCATGCTAGCCCGACTCAAACGGTAGTCGGTAAAGGCTTATCAAACCCGTTGAAGGCTGAGGGTTTGCCAAAAATCCTATGAGTATTATGGTCAATCATTTCAAACGGAATGAGGAATCATAATAAAGATAAAGATAAAAACCAGTTCCACTAAGAAAATCAAAAGTCAAAGTATTCAGCAAATGAAATCATACATCAAGCCCATGGCTAAAAATCTGCTGACTAAACTTAGACAGCTTCTCATCATAAGCTTGCCTAAGCTCATCCTGCAACTCAGCTGTGATGGACTCTTCAGTGGAGGCTAAAGTCTTCACAGCAATCTCCTCCATCTCAACCAGCTTCTGCTTCAGGGATTTTAGCTCATCAGATAAGGCAGTGTGGGCTTGTTGATCCTGTACCTTCGCCATCTGAAGAATGCTCAAAGTCTCCTCTTCTTCACGGAGTTCTCTTCTGAGCTGGTCTATCTTGGTCTCACAAGAGGTAATAGAAAAATCAAGCTTGTCGAGTGAAGATGATCTAATAGCAAGGTTGGCCTCAACTCGGTCTACCCGATCCCGCTGCACCTGAATCTTGAGCTCAGCAAAAATCCGAGTATCACGCCATGTCTGTAAGCGAGCATCCAAATTGGCAGCAATGAATGAAGAGGCACCTGCATCCCGGAGCTCACGAAACATCTGAAGCTCGTGCTCTAGACAATCAAGGTCATCAACTATAGCCTTCGCTAGATCCGGATATCCTGCATCCCTTATTGAATTTATTCTGGGATCAAGGAAAGGCTTAAATTGGCGAAGGAAAAGTCCGCCGTGGAAGAGCTTGCCAATCATAGTATTCACGAAGGAGAAGAAGGAGCGGACTTCTATACAGATGACGATCTTCTCAGGGTCGTTGTCTGATAACAACTCCTTCACAAGGACATGAAGCCGAGAAGAAAGCCCTACATAAAAAGGAGGAAATCCGTCAAAAGCCTTGATGAGGAAATAAATGACATTTCTCAGTTGCTTAATTTATACCTCCTTCCCCTTGGGTCACTGGGGGTAGTGGAGGTGTAACCGCTGTGGATGTATCAGCTGAAGTAGTTGGTCTCACAGCTGGCTCAACAGGATCAGTCTCGACGAAAGCTTCTGTCAGACACAAAACAGAATTCTCAGATGCATCACATTATAGCTACACTAGTCAAAAAAATGGCTAGTCCTATAATTAACTTGAGAAGAGACATGTACCTTCAGAAGGACCATCCTCGGGATTCTTAGGGAGTGTACACTCAGGAAACATATCTTCAGGCATCTGGTCATCAATCTGAGGAGAGCCATACATGAAGTGGAGCATAGGAGTGTCCACAAGCAAACCTTCCTCGTCAAAATCATCAGTCGAGAAATCTGACACAAGAGAATATAAGTGCGAAAGAAGAATAAAGAGACTACGACCAATAGAAATGAGTTACCTCTTATAAGTGTGTTAGCCTCTCTATTCCCAAGATCCATGTTCGCCTCCTGCAATTTATCTGAAAGAGCAAGAAGCATAGAGACAATTAAGAAATGCACGAATTCTGAATCGTTCAACTCCTTTATATGCCATCTAAAGGGTACATTGTCAATGGTAGATGTACCTGGATTCGCTGAATCGGGTCCTATATTGATAGTCTCCCTAACGTCGGCAGCTTCTGTAGGCTTTTCTACCTGGTGTGGTGAGTCAGGCTCACCAGAAAATACACAATCATGAGGAGCAAGATCAGGACTCATCTCGCTATCCCCACGCTCTCCTACATAGAGATGGAAAGGCATGAGTCGAAGTTCTGAATGATCAAGAGGATGATCTATAGGGTAGATGTTACCTCCGTCGCTAGCGGGCAGGATCATCACCAGCCAAATCCATCTCAGATGCTTGCGGCTCTGCACGCGGCTTGTGGGCTAGTTTCTTCTGCCTGGCAGCTGGGGCAACAATCGAAGGTCTCGCCTAGGAAAAAAGGACGGAATTCTTCATCCATGCCAGCCGCGGTCCCTGAAACATCAAACAATTGTCAGGATTAATAATTCTGGAAGACAGAAGGAAAAGAATAGGTAGCTAACCTCGCTCGAAACAGTCCTCGTAATCTTCAAGATCTCCGCCTGAAGCCTCATCAGCAGAATGGAAGATCTTCTTTCCCTCTTCGTCAATCCGATGAGTCTTGCTCCGTGTCCTCTGTGACCGAGCATTTTCCCAAATCACACGAGAATCATCCTGAGAAGCTTCCTCGGCCACTAGCTCTGCAATAGGCTTCATAGGGACGGTCTTATTAGCTGCTAACAACCACCTGCAGCTTAAGAATGTGAGATTCAACTGCCGCTCAGCACTCGGGAGACTGAACTTAGCACCAGTGCAGCCCGTCACGGTCCACAACCATGTACGAAGACCGTCCACCAAACCTCCATGAGTCCGAAGCTGCTGACGTGGATTCCCGACATAAAGATGATAGATATGGCTCTATGAAACACTGATTCCTCACCCGGAAGGTCAGATAACCGGGCCTAATGTTCATTAGCCAGTTAAAGCAGCCGACATCTAAATGAGTTCGATACTCCCTCGGCCTCTCCTCATCAATCAAACACTCACCATATTGGCTCGAGAACTGCGGGAAGCAAGTGGAAAATACCCAACACTTGTGAACCTGTAGCTGCTTCGCCATTCTCAAACAACTGTAGTAGGGGAACAGAGTGGTCTACGGTGCTAGGTACCGACATCACATCAGGACGATGAAGGACGAACCAAGCCATCAAATAAGTGTATGGGAGCTCCACCTTAGTAAGAGGAATCTTAGCTGACGGTGCATCTTCTTTCTGTGTGAAGGTACTAGAAATCTGTCGAAGCCCTTGATGAATGTTAGCTACCATCACCGGAAGAAGCGAAAGTTCCTTCTTATAGGCAAGCTAAACCGCTGGGTAGAGCACTTCCAGTGGCATAATGTCACCGGACTGATACGGGACCACGCATTTCTTTAACCAGAAATCAAACACTCGCCATATCGGCTGAAGAACTGCGGGAAGCAAGTGGAAAATACCCAACACTTGTGAACCTGTAGCTGCTTCCTGATGTCAAGGAATCCTCGCCCCTCCCACCTGCCATTCTCAAATAACTACAGTAGGGGAACAGAGTGGTCTACGGCGCTAGGTACCGACATCACATCAGGACGATGAATGACGAACCAAGCCATCAAATAAGTGTATGGGAGCTCCACCTTAGTAAGAGCCGATGGTGCATCTTCTTTCTGTGTGAAGGTACTAGAAATTTGTCGAAGCCCTCGATGAATGTTAGCTACCATCACCGGAAGAAGCGAAAGTTCCTTCTTATAGGCAAGCGTCACCGGACTGATACGGGACCACGCATTTCTTTAACCAGATAGCGAGGTAACCGGCAAGAAGGGTCATCGGCTGAATCGATGTGGTCACATGCCATAAGAATGATTTAAATTTGGTCCTTGTAGGAAAGCCACTCTCGGGACTGCTAATGGTATAGGAATGAGCGTCAATCTTCTTCAACAGACCATTGACCTCTGAAGGAGTAAGCGTTGCCAGCTCACAAATAGCCTCGCCAGAATTGCTCTCTAAATTCCTGAACAGATAACGCGCAAACTGCTTCGGGCTCACATGTGACTTAGTCCTCTTCGCTAAAGGCTCAGACTGCGCCAAAGCAATATGATAGTGACATGTAAGATCCCATAAAGTCTCATAGCGGTCGGGCATGCGGTCCTTCAGCTGACTCAACTCATGGTTGGAGGGAAAGTACTCCTGATATAGCATCTGACCCATGGGCAAACCAGAAATCCTGTGCAACTCATGGAGAGCCAAGCCCAACTCTCCGTGCCTAGTCAGAAAAGTGTTCGAATCCGGATTATAGAGCTCGCACAAAGCAAAGAAATGTTTGGCGCTGACGGGCAAACCATACATGGTGGAACGAATGGCTTCATATAGACCACAAGCGTGCAACTCCTCGCTCCATCGGCTTAAGACGTACTTCGTCATACGAGCCCACCAAAGCTTGTCTAAAGAATGGACCCAGCCATAGAATCTGTGGCGCGTCGCAGGCAACTCCCGTCCTAAGTCGGCGAGACGATTCTTCAAAGTAGAAGCAGAAGCAAGAAATTCATTACGTGGCGGTGCATCCAGCCCCAATACTCCAGGACGCAATCCAACGATATGACTCCTGCTCGAACCAGGAGCTGCCTAATGAGTGATATAGCCACAGTGAACGCTCTCATGCTCCTCCGTCAAGTGCCACGACATCTCCCGTGTCACGGCCTGACGCCTGAGCTCAGTCAATGAGAGGTGTCGGGGAATCTTGGGCAAATATAGAAAACCACCGTCATCTTTATGAAGCCACTGCTCTGCGTTAATAAATACTGCATCAGGATCTCTGACAGAGTCGCCAAATAAAAAGTCAGTCTTCCTGAGAGGCTGAACAGAGTTGGCATCCTTCACGAAAGGCGCATCCGTAATCAACTGTCGAAGAGCTCGATGTCCACCTTCCTTCACCACTTGGGCAACCTCTGTCGACGTGCCCGGAGCAAACTGAAGGGTAAGCGGAATAGGTGAAAAATCATCGGAGGTTGAATAATACTCGTCACGACGTCCGTACACTGCATGAGATGAGAACGCTCTAGAGGGATATTCCACTGAAAACAAGCAATTAAGCGTTTGTTAGTCTCAGTTATAAAAGGAAGTTGAACTCATCTTACGAATGGGTAAGATAGAGTCACTACTTTATAAAGGGTGAGACGATTTGGCCACATTGTGCATTCATAAGATAGGGTATATCAACAATATATCACTGCCTTATAACGCACAATGCAGCTTCAAAACGCCCCTTTATTTATTTTGAGATATGGTTTTGACCAAGCAAAACCTATCTTTAAAACGTCGATCCTCACCAAGGAGAATCAAGGCTCTTCCCGATTGCCTCACCAAGGAGAACAAAATGGGGGAAAAAAGGATTAATTTGCAAATTTTGAAAATACACCAGAAAAGAGCTCACCAGCATACGAGGGAAGCACGCCATCAGCCGACGTAGTAGGGGATCGACCTCTCGGGATATGCGACATGATGATCTGCAAAATAAATCAGATACAAAAAAATTTTAGTTAGGGTGACAAACTCTAACCCTAAATTTTATCCCCTCTTTTTTATAATTAAACCCCTCAGATCTCCAAATTTTACCCCCTGAAAGATGAGCTCGAGGTGCCAAATCACAAACCCTAACCCTCATATGCAATCCCACAAATTCATGTACTAAATTAAACATGAAATATGCCAAAATTATAGAGGATTTACCTGAGGAAAAGCTCGAGGATCCAACAAAAGTTAGATCTTGAAAGAAGCTCGAACCACGTGCTTGAGGGGCCTGAGAGAAATTCTATATATGGAAATTTTGAGGGATTTTTCAGTCTAAGATCAAGAGGAAAGATAGATCTAAGACAAATTTGAGGGTTTGAAGGAGAAAAGAGGCACGAGGGAAAAGAAAATTTCAAAAAAGGGGAGAAGGGGGGCCGGCCCTAGATAGAGGAAAAGAGGCTCTTTTATAGCCTTGAACCAGTCTTGAACCGGACCAGACCAGGTTGAACCAGACCAGACCAGACTAAATCAGTTCAAATGAAGCTGAACCAGACCAGACCAGGCTGAACCAGACCAGACCTGGCTGAATCAGACCAAACCAGGTTGAACCAGGCTGAACCAGTCCTGAACCAGTCCTGAACCAGTCTTGAACCAGGTTGAACCAGTTCTGAACCAGTTTGAACCAGTTCTGAACCAGTTTGAACCAGATTTGAACCAAAATTCAAATTAGAGCTGAACCGAGTGTCGAAACGACTTCAAAACGACCGACGGTCCAGTCCCTTATTTATTCACTCCTCTCCCATATATTCGAAGGGGTTGGAGGATTTTCGGAGCCTAATTACTGCCTTTTTTGGGTCATTATTAGGCCGGTTCGGCTCATTCTCAGTACTCCAATAAGGTATATGAGTATAAACTATTCCTTATTTTTGTTGAGAAATTTCTGGAGAGTATTTTCCTAAAAAAATATTCTTAAGGATAACTCAACAATACTCCAATAAGGTATACGAGTATAAACTATTCCCTATTTTTGTTGAGAAGTTTCTGGAGAGTATTTTTCCAAAAATATTCTTAAGGATAACTCAACAACACTACGCCAAGTATAAGAGTATAAACTACTACTCAAGACTCCAGCAGACGTACGAGTATAAACTGTGTCAAACGCCGGACAACGCGTTGCAAATGAAGACTCAACGCCAACAATCGATGGTCGGTTCTATGTTGAAACAACAAACACGAGCTAAAGATCAGAAAATCAGGAATTGACTTCAAGTTCAAAATTCCGACAACGGTCAGACAATAAATGCAGCACCGAAACCCTTACAGACATTCGACAAAGCACCAAATAGCCTGGAGGATTAAAAGAATCAAGAACAGAAGCCATTCCAAGGTCCCGTTACACCGACTGAAGGTTGGGACAATCATATCCAAAGTATTCCAGACTCTTCTATAAAAGAATGAGGCTGAAATACTTTGGAGGGGGTATCTGTAGGTGTATAAAACTGCTTATAGGTCCCTTAACATAGCTCGGCACAGTGATTCAACAAACCAACGAACCATTGGGCGATATATCCAAGCATGATCGTTAGACCACAACATCGAAGCTAAGTGAGATGCGACGAAGCAGATTAACGAGGCGACGAGGTTAAACACCGAAGCAGATTTACTACCAAATCAGGATCCGGACTGCCAAATCAGAGTCCAGGTCAATAAATCAGAGTTCGGATAAACCGCAAAATCGGAAAACAACAAAATGGCAAACACCTGGAGGACTCGGCCAAAACCGAGCCACTCAGGTGGCTCGGCCAAAGCCGAGCCACCTAGGTGGTTCACCCAGATCTGAGCCCAGATCTGGTTTGAGGAGCCTATAAATAGACCCCTAGGCTCATTGTTTGAAGGACTTGGAACTTTTGAGGTGAAACTCTGCCGGATTGAGAACTGAACTTTGGAGTTTTGGAGCTTTTGAAGACTTGGCTTTTCAGATCTGGTTCTTGGCGATCATCCACGTCAAACAAGGCAGGAGTTCGAGAGAGAGATCAGATCTGAGATCCACACGGTTATCCTCCGATTTCGCTTGGTCGATTTCGATTACTAAAGGCTATTATTTCCTTGGTGAAATAGTACCCCCGGCTGTTATTTCCTTCGTAAAATAACACCCGTCATACCGTGTAGATCCGACCGGATCAAGATCGCGCGGTGGTCCACGGATTAACCCCGGCGCAGGCGAAGAACCCACACAAGCAAGAGACCGCAAAACAGGATCTTGCGATTTGTTCAAAAGACGGAAAGTTGTAATTTTTATTTTTTCTTTGATTTTGTTATAACCGGATCTTATAAAAAAGATCGGATCTTTTGTAACTGAAAAACTGTTGCTTAAGGAACAATGACTTCAATAAAAACGACTTTCACCGCGAACAATTAGGTCGAGGTCGACCGTGACGGTCGACCGTGGCTCATCCAGAGACTTTCACGATCGATCGCCAGCTTTTCAAAACTGTTCTTTTGGATTTTGTGCTTCGCGGTCGACCGCCAGTTTCTCACCGTCGACCGCCGAACTGCTGATTGTTTTCCAGCGGCTATATTCTAATTTAATTCTTTGGGGGTATTTTGGTCATTTTAATGTTGTTTTGGCTGATGTCTTGAATGGGTATAAATACCCCATTGCTTTCTTCTTTCAAAATACCAAGAGTTTGTTTTACAGTGAGTTTTTAACAAAAGATTAAGAGCTGTTTAAGAGCTGTTTAAGCTGATTTTGATTGTCTGTTTTAAAAAAAGTTTTCTACAACGAGAAGAGGCTTTTTCAATTCCAACTGAGGATCCTATCCTCATCATTATCTACTATTCTTCTTGTTTATTGAGAAGTTTTCTAAACTTTTTCTTATATAGCTTATTGATTCATTTTCATAACTTAGCTATATTTAATTGAGTTGCATATTGTCTATTCACTATTATCACACACACTATATTGAGCTTATAATATTTCCATACTATATATTGTTGGGTAGTGGTGTGTGATTTAGTGAGAGTGAGCTTCATTGTGTTCTCATTTGTTATCGAGAACATATCATTGTGTTTAACCATTATTGTGAGCACTTATAATACACTTGTATACCGAGAAAAGTATGAGGCGTGAGACGGGGTCAAATCCAATAGGAGTGGCGTCGGTTGACGAACCTAGGGAGAGGTTATATCCGAGCACTTGAGGAGGAGGACACTGGCTAGGTTCCTACACTTAGTGTGTAAAGTGTGATTGCATAGTATTTGTTGTGTGAGAGTTTTCGGTAAACTTGTAAACCGAGTGTGTAGAAGTTCTGGTTTCCAAACCGGATTGTGATAGTAGAGATCTCCTCGAGGTGAGGAGCAGTGACGTAGGTCGTGGTGACCGAACCTCGTAAACATATCGTGTGTTTGTGTTTTGCTTAGCCTATATTTTTTTGTGCTTAATCATATCATTCTTGTTCATATCCATCTCATATATTTCGTGCAAGAACAAATTAATCAATATAATTTTAATTGGAAGTTAATTGGGATTAGATTAGCATAAGACCCTAATCACCCCCTCTCTAGGGTCTAACAGTTGGTATCAGAGCTTGATGCTCTTTGATTTAAGGTCTAATCGCCTTGAGTTAAAGATCCAAGTTAATTGGTATCAGAGCTTGATGCTCTTTGATTTAAGGTCTAATCGCCTTGAGTTAAAGATCCAAGTTATCGTTTTTGTGCTAATCTAGTAATCGCCTTGAGTTAAAGATCCAAGTTATCGTTTTTGTGCTAATCTAGTTTTGATTGCATTTTGCTTCTTACATATAATCATTATGGATATGTACGATGCATCTAGTTTAGGTTATGCTATAATGTTGCTCCTCATTTGGATATTTTTCCCTATGCTCAATGGTGTGTTAGATTCAAACTCTTTGTTCAATCTAAACAATTCGATTTATGAAAAATTATTGAGGATGCTTATACTGTTCCCACTTCAAAAAATCCAAGTGGAATAAAGATGATAAAAGAATATTTAATATGAACAAGCTTTTGTTAGAATATCTGCTTAGTGCATTTCACTCATCTTTTTCTAACAAATTTGCTCATTTTGATAGTGCTTATACCTTATGGAAATTTATTGAAGCACATGAAGGGGACTTTGAGGCTATTCAACAAGCGTTGAAAAATTACGTTTCGAGTTCTAAAGAAGCCTCTTGAGTTTGAAAAATTATACAATTGCTATATTGATGTAAAAAGTAAGTATGTTAATATAAAATCCACTCATGAAATACTAGTCACTAAGTTTGATTTCATTGCAAATAAAAATATAATTCTTAAAGAATGCAATGAAAATTTGAGATTAGAAAATGCTAGGTTGCTTCATAAAAAATGTGATGTCATGTTAGAAGTAGATAAATTAAAATCTATGATAAATAATCATGTTTATCCTACTTCTAGTAGCAATACTTGTATGCACAATGATGAGTTGAATCAAATGAGAAAACATAAATCTACCTTAGATTCAACACTAAATACTTGTATTGCTAATAACAAAAAGCTTATGGACTTGTATGCAAAGTTCAATGTTAATTCTTTTAAGAAACCTATTCACTATGCACACATGTATGACAAAATTCACAAATGTTCTATATGCGGTCTTAAAGGCCATTTAGATCAATTTTGTCATAATGCACAAAAGATTGACAAGCCTATTCATGATTGTGCATCCCATCAAGCTTCTTCATCTCATATACATGTACACACACATAGTGTAAATCATAAACATACTCATATATACAAATGTGATTATTGTGGTCGTTTTGGTTATTTGGCTATGTTTTGTTTTGATTTGAAAAGAAATTCTTGTTTGCAAAATAATTACAAACAAAAATCTATTTTTATAAATGAACCACGTGCACATATTTTGGTCAACGCAAACCATTCAAACCCCTACATTGCACAAATTGCAATCGTATGGGTCATGTTTACGATTTTTTGTTTTGACCGTATCGGTGCACAAAATACGCCCAAGCGGGTTCATAACCCTAGGGCCTTGGATTTACATGATAGGGGTCATGTCCCAAATATTATTGGTACCAAGATGATTTGGGTACCAAAATGAGCTTTATTTTCATATTTTTATTTTTGTTTTTTAAATAATTGGTTTTTAAGCTTAAATGTTGGTTTTCTTTGATGTTAAGACAAAATAAAATGTTTTTCATGGATTACTAAGTAAAAGCTTTATATATATAGATATAATTTTTATAAAACAAAATTATTTAATGATCCAAATCGAACTTTTCTCAAAACCCAAATTTTACAATGTTTTTGCTGATATTTTTCTCATGGTCGACCGCCACGGTCGATCGTTAAAGTTTCTACCACAAAGCTTAGGCTTTGTGATTTTCGCGGCTGACCGCCACAGTCGATCGCGAGGGAATTTTTTAGTTTTATTTCTTTTTCCTTATCAGGTTTTGGTTTTAGTTTGATAAATTTTCTAAACCCGAATTATCTATCACCCTTGATTTCATATGTGAGCTGATCCAGGCCGTTGATTACTCTTCTCTAAGATCCGATCCTTTCCTATTCCCATCATTTTGAAAATTTCCCCATATCGTCGATTTCTCCCACGGTCACCCGTCGCTCTTCGTCGATTGACCGCGGATCACTTGTTCATCATTCTCAGTTAGGAAATTTGTTGGGTAATCTCTCCTCTCTCACTCTTGTGTTCTATTTTTGTTCTAGGGTTTCAATTATCAATTCCAGGGTTTCTATTTAAATCTTATCTGTCAAATCCTATCATTGATCCTATCTTGTTATAATGCCTCCCAGAAAGAAATCTAAGCAAGATACTGGTTCTTCATCATCTATTGCCTCTAACTATGAGGATTTTCTACTGTTCAAATCCCTATTTAAGAAATATAGGAAACTTTGTAAATTAAAAATTCTATCTGGCAGATACATCAATATGAGGAATTAGCCGTCTATAATATTCATGAGATTTTATCTGCTGTTGGTTTGCATAAACTGTTAGATGTGGAACGTAAGGTTCCTTATTACCCATTTCTTGTTTATCTGTTTTATGCAAACCACTGTTAGATGTGGAACGTAAGGTTCCTTATTACCCATTTCTTGTTTATCTGTTTTATGCAAACCTATCTATTTCATCTTTAGCTGATGGTCTTTCCTTATTACCCATTTCTTGTTTATCTGTTTTATGCAAACCTATCTATTTCATCTTTAGCTGATGGTCTTCAAACCATCAATACATATGTTAAGAATGTTCCTATATCATTTTTTGCTGACGAGTTTGCGGGAATCCTTAAGATCCCGTCAAGTGATGTTGAGCTCATGTCTATTGAACACACCGATCAGGATGTGAACGATATTTTGTTTAAGCCCAGTTGCTCTTATCCTATGAACAACAATTCTCTTAATCCCACAGCCAAAATCATAGCACGAATTGTTGCTCAGAATCTCATTCCTAAGACCGGTAGCTTTGATCACTTTGCTCCTGACAAAGTTAATGCTGTGTATGCTATTTTTGCCAAAATAAAAGTAAATTGGGCAAATGTTTTCCTTAAAAACATGGCATGCAAGCATTTCAAGTTCCTCCCCTTTGGTTGTTTTATCACTCTTATCCTTCAACACTTCGGTGTTGATCTGTCTTATGAACCCAAAGTTGATCCTAGTAAGGAATATTTTGATAGAGTTTCCCTCTTTCGAATGCAACTTTCAGACTCTTTATCTGCTCCTACTAACCCATCATCTTCCCGATCTCATTCTAGAGCTTCCACTATTTTAGCTTCAGAGGTCTTTGACCGTCTGAATCATCATGAGACTCAGGTCTCGAGCATTCAGAAGGATGTTAGAACTCTCCTTAGCTATCAACGTTAGTCTCTTGGGATTCAGGATCCCTCTTCTAGCTCTGACACTAGATTTGAAGAGGGCTCTGAAGAAGGATCTACTTATGGTTCGGGATCTAGCTCTGCATCTGAATCTGATGATGGTGGTGATTGATACTTGCTGTTTATGAATTTATGTTTTGTAGAACTGAAACTGGATATTTAACTTTTATTTTGAAGTTGTTATAACTTTATGGTGTGCGTTTGAAAACCATGTGATCTTGTGGAACTATCTATGTTTATTGTAGTTATGATAGCTTATGACTATCTTCTTATGGTTTTTAGATCCTCTGAACAATGTATTGTGAAAACATGCTGTTAAGGATGCCTTTTTGTTAAAAATCAGGTTTGGCATTTGATTCATATGCTTATGCTCTTAGTAGCTTGTTCAAATGTTTATGGATGTGTATGGATGGTTATGAATGTTTAGCTCCCATATATGTTCCTTTTATGTTATTTATGCAAATTGACAGGGGGAGTATTGGCCATACATTTATTTATAATCTGTGCATAAATGCAGGGGAGCGTTGCTCCTATTTTTTTCCCTTTTTGATGTTGTCAAAGGGGGAGAAAAACTACATATTGTTGTTTAATTTATTGGTTTATTCATGTTAATGGAAAAACTACATGTAATGTTATTTAGTTATGTAGTTTATTCATATATGGTTTATTCATATGTAACTACATGATAAATATGTAACTACATGATTTATTTGGTTTATTCATATGAATTTCATATCATTAAATAAATTGTTCGCCATCATCAAAAAGGAGGAGATTGTTGGCCTTATGGTTTTGATGATGATTTGTCAAACAATTTATAGCTAATATGTTTTCTAGTTTTTGTGGTTTGTTTTTCTCTTTACAGGAATTCAACACACGGCAATCAAGAGTTAAAGATTCAAGCTCATGTGTGTGCATTCACCTAGGTATAAGAGTAGTTTGCTTATATATATTGTATGATTATATTTAAGCTCAATATGTAAACACAACACAAGTTTGACTTTTTCTATCATACAAATAATTTTCTATCAAACTTTCTTACAATAGCTTTTATTTCATGTTTACATCTCTTTCATACTTCATAATACATATATAATGTATGCATGATATATATACACAAGTTTACAAGCCATAGTTTAATTTTTATGTTCACGAAAAACAGATTTTATGAACTCTTTTCAAAAACAGTAAGTTTTCAAAAACAAAAATTGCATTTCCAAAAATTCCTTTTCAAACATGTTTATTTTATCATTTAGAAATTGTTCCCAAAGTTTTACTATTTTTGGAAATTGTTTAATATTTTTAATGTATTTTTAAATCAGCCTAAAACAGGTTTAAAACCTGTAATATAGCATGTATCAGTTTGTGGTCGACCGTCACGGTCAATCGCCAGCAGTTCTTTTTTATATTATGCCTTTTATTGACCTCGACGGTCGACCGTGACGGTCGACCGTGACGGTCGACCGTGACGGTCCCGTGGCTCATCCAGAGACTTTCGCGATCGACCGCCGTGGTCGATCGTCAGCTTTTCAAATTTGTTCTTTTAGATTTTGTGCTTCGCGGTCGACCGCCAGTTTCTCACGGTTGACCGCCGAACTGATAATTGCTTTCCAACGGCTATATTCTGATTTGATTCTCTGTGGGTATTTTGGTTGTTTCAATGTTGTTTTGGCTGATGTCTTGAGTGGGTATAAATACTGTTTGCGGAAAAAGTTGCTGTATTCATTGCTGCATTCATTACAACTTCAATCGTTACAATGAATTTCCACTCCGAGCATCAGAAAGGATGAACTGGGAGTGGGATTTCCACTCCGAGCATCAGAAAGGATGAACTGGGAGTGGGATTTCCACTCCGAGCATCGGAAAGGATGAACTGGGAGTGGGATCTCCACTCCGAGCATCGGAAAGGTCCGAGGAGAGGAAGAATTTTATATTCTATCTCCCGGTGCTAAAGAGGAAGAATTTTATATTCTATCTTCAGCTGGAAAAGAAACTCGAGGTGGGATTCCCCACCCCCAGTATCTGGAAGGATGAACTGGGAGTGGGATCTCCACTCCGAGCATCGGAAAGGTCCGAGGAGAGGAAGAATTTTATATTCTATCTCCCGGTGGAAAAGAAACGAGAGAGGAAGAATTTTATATTCTATCTCCCGTTGCCGAAGAGGAAGAATTTTATATTCTATCTTCAGGCGGAAAGGAAACTCGAGGTGGGATCTCCACCCCCAGAATCCTGCAGGATGAAACTAAGAGTGGGATCTCCACTCCGAGAATCGGAAAAGTTCGAACGACACTACCTTTTATAGGATTGGTCGTTTGAACCCAAAGAACCCCTCATTTATTGAGGAGAAGACCCGATTTCAACCCTATCTTTTATAGGTTTGGTGGAAAAAGGGGACAAAGGTGGATTTTCGTTTATCGAATGTAGGCATCAAAAATTGCCGATAGGTCCCTACTCACAGCTCGATGTTAACGATCGACGATTGAACGTCATTACCCGGTGCACAAGAGTTCAAATGACTTACAATGAAATAAAAAGATAGCCTTTTTATAAGACCGGTACACAATGAAAACAAAATAGATACAACTCTTTTCAAACAAACGCAAGATCTGTTTGTCATCTCTTGCTTGCGTGGGTCTTTTGCCTGTGACGGGGATGTTGATATCCGTGGACCACCGGGGCACTCAGATCTGGTCCGGATAAATCGGACAGAGTTTCGTTGATCCGCGTGAGATCTAGAAACTTTCTGATCCGGATAAATCGGACAGAGCTTCGTCTATCCGCGGAGGGATATAGAAGCAGAGCTTCGTCGATCCGCGTGAGATCTAGAAGCTATAAGCGTATACCTCGGCTAAAACGAGGTAATAGCTCTTCTTAGTATCAACGCTAAGGCCGATACTAAGGATCTGACGGGCGATGAAGACTGATGTAGACCTCTCCTCCTCTCGTTGAAGCTCACGGGCACTCTCCACTGCAGCAGGGCTTCGCCAAGGCTCTCCAAAAATCCTCCCCTTTCAAGGCACTCAAAGGGGGCTATTTATAGCATTTAGAAGTAGGTAAGGGGGGTAGGGGACCTCCAAGGGGTGCGGACACCCCTTGGTGTCTCGGCTATGGCCGAGACACCCTAGGGTGTCTCGGCCTTTGCCAAGACACCCCTCGGGTGGGGTGTCTCGGTTGTGGCCGAGACACTCCTTAGGGGGTGTCTCGGCTATTGGCCAAGACCTGTTTGGGTGTTCCGCCGTTGACTCGCGGTTGATTCGTCGTCCGGATTCGGATTTGAGTGATTCCGGGTGCGTTGGATGCGTGACGAAGAGTTCGATCCGCTCTGATGGTTGGATTGTCTTTAGAGTGGTCGAGGCACGGAGGGCGTTGTCCTTTTTGTGAACAGTGCCGGGTTCCCGATTGGTCCGGGTCTTCGTGATTCCGAAGTCCTATCCGCTCATGTAACTCGTCGATTCACTTCAGTCGTTTGTCGACGTCGATTAGGCTCATGTGGATTGGATGGTGACGTTCATCGTCGCTCGTTAACACTGAACCGGTTGTGGAGAACTATAGGCAATTTTTGATGCCTACAAATACCTCATTGCTTTCTTCTTTCAAGATACCAAGAGTTTGTTTTACAGTGAGTTTTTAACAAAAGATTAAGAGCTGTTTAAGAGCTATTTAAGCTGATTTTGGTTGTCTGTTTCAAAAGAAGTTTTCTACAACGAGAAGAGGCTTTCAATTCCAACTAAGGATCCTATCCTCATCATTATCTACTGTTCTTCTCGTTTATTGAGAAGTTTTCTAAACGCTTTCTTATAAAGCTTATTGATTCATTTTCATAACTTAGCTATATTTAATTGAGTTGCATATTGTCTATTCACTGTTATCACACACACTATATTGAGCTTATAATATTTCCATACTATATATTGTTGGGTAGTGGTGTGTGATTTAGTGAGAGTGAGCTTCATTGTGTTCTCAATCGTTATCTAGAACAAATCATTGTGTCACGCCCCATTTTCCAAAATACCTGGGAATCAGAACATGAACAAGCCCGTGACGTATTAGATTAAGGAGAATAAATAAAATAATCATTTCTCCTCAACCTAATATGCTAAGCATCTGGAAATAAAATAATGCGAAGTCACAGGTCCCCGATCACAGATAGGGAGAATATAATGAACAACACAGAATAAAATAATACATATCACAAATGAATATCATCCAAGACATAAAATTTGGGTCAAACATACCCTTATACAAAACTATCCGAATGAAATACTGGAAAATATTAAAATACACTGATCAAATGGAAAAAGGAGTGCTGCAAAAGATAAACAAGGACCAACAGATAATAAAAGGAATGACTAGGCTTCGGCTTCTTCTTCTGCTCTGTCCGCTAGGTACTCTTGCTAAGAATACCCGGGCTCTGACGCATCTTCAAGCTGGACCTGTCCTTCCTCTAAGTTTGACGTACACCAGAAAAAATAGGTGTACGTCAGCGTGCATGGCACACGGCAAGATCCCACAAAAGAAATAGAACGAACGAAAACCCAAGCGGAAAACGACACAACAATAGAAATGACAAAGAAACGTACAACTGGAAATCCAACAAAATCAACCCAGTAACAAGTCGATCATGCAGCTAGCGATCAGAATAATCATCCAAGTATCAATGGCATACAACTAGATGGAATTAGTACTTAAAAATCTATAACAAGAGACGTAGTACGTCGAGCGAAATAATCCAAATAAGGAAACCCTCATGTTAAAAATCTATAACAAGAGACGTAGTACGTCGAGCGAAATAATCCAAATAAGGAAACCCTCATGTATATACCATATGTCTAAATAATCCAAATAAGGAAACCCTCATGTATATACCATATGTCTCAAATTATAGATAATTAAATATTAATTCGATCTATGTATGAAAGAATTACGATTGGCCTACATCTCACAAACATCCGTAATCACCTTAAATAACAAGATCAGGTAACTAGCCTTTCTATAACGGGTCACTGGTCCACATCTCACACAGAGTCAACGCTCCTGTCATTAGATAACTGGCTGTTCACAAATCCCCTATGTGCACCTAATACGTCGCTACATTGGATTGGTCAGAGGGCTACATGCAATCTGATTCCGGCCTGGTTCGAACTCAAGCACGAATCAGGTGAATATCAACCTCACGGGCCAAAGTGGCTACACCGGCTCCACTTTGACCTAATAAACCAACCCCAAGCTACACTGGATCATGGGGAGGCCTGGAAGATACATCAACTGCCTTATCCGATCACATGAACATGGACTTTCCTATCCCAACTCTCTTGTATTTTCTAAATCAACCATAATCCTCATTGAAACTCAGGTTCACCACCTAAACTCAGTCAACACACCCACACATGTCACTAAGTCTGTTCATGATGTACGAGGCTACTAAGTCATGAACTACTAATGGTTCTCAATCACAGCAAATAATAGCAAAAACAACTGATCATGTACAATAATATCATGGCAAATCAGGTAATCGAAATTAAGAGTCATAAATTTATGAACAACCAACTATGTAATTTAGAAAAATAATCTTTTCCCAAAATAATTTATTTTAAATTATTGTAATCTTCCTAAAATGATTCCTTTCACAAAATAAATTCTTTTAAATCATCATAATTATCAAAAATAAAATTCTTTTGATGAAAATAACTTAACAACTCAAAGTGACCCCTTTTCCGAAATAAATATTTTAAAATTATCTATTCTAATAATTATTCAAAACCAACCCCTTTTTCTAATAAATCATTTTCTTATCATAATAATTCTAAAAACATCTCAACATAACCACTTTTACACAAAATAATTTTTCCTTTAAATTACTCATCATATATCATTGTTAAATATTAACCATCAACAAGCCACGCAGATAATAACAATTCATAATCTAATCTATGCAACTAATTAACAATAGACATAAATAGGAAATGACGAATCCAAAGGAGCGGGATCTTGCCTCGGGGTTCGTCGAACGAATCGACGTTGACGGAGATCTCGACTATGTAGAGGATGGCGGTTCAGATCTGAGAGGTGATGGGACTAAGCACGAGGAGGGGCAACGACGAGGTGGGTTCGTCGGAGGTCGGGTCAGTGTGGTCGAAGCTCAGATCTGCGGCGGATCTGGGCGGCACTACGACGGATGTGGGCGGCGTTGTGGTGGATTTGGGCGGTGCTACGACGGCTCGGATCTGGGCTAAGACAGAGGGGATGGCGTGATGCTGTAGGACGTCACTGGCGTCGATGGCAAGAGGGCAGAGCGTTAGCGAGGAAGCTGTCTGTGTGGCTGGTGATTTTGACGACGGTTTGTCTAGTCGTAGTTAGGCGGTGACGAACACGGTTCGAGTGGGCGGTGAGCGTGGGGATGCGATGGCCGGTCGGAGGAGGTTGCCAGGCCAAGGAGCTTGGGGAGCAGGCACTGGGGGACAGCGTGCGGAGATGGTGGTGCGGTGCCTTCAGGGTGAGGAGGCGCGCTGAGGGATGGAATGGAGGCTGAGAGGGGGTTTGCACTCACAGGGCAGCGGCGAAACTTATGGTGATGATCGCGGTGTTTAGTGCGGCGTTAAGGGGGAGGAGCTCGGCTGACGAACTCTGTGTTGGAGGGAGGTGAGATGAGCAAACGCTGGGGGTAGGGGAGGCGGCGGAGGATGTGTTCGTCGGAAGGAGGGGTGAGTGATGATGGAGAGCTCGCGGCGGCCATCAGGCGGCATTGAAAAATATTGAAAAACGAGGAAGACGAGATGATAGACTGAGAGACGATAGAGAGAGAGAGAGAGAGGTTAATGAGATCGAGGATGTCGGCGTAAAAGAGCTTCATCCTTATTCAATGAACAGTAGCAGGGAGAGAGGAAAAACAATATATATATATAATATATATATAATATTATATTATATATATATATATATATATATATATATATATATTATATATATATATTATAGTATATATATATATATAATTATATATATATATATATATATATATATATATATATATATATATATATATAAAGAATTTTAGGGTTAGGATATAAAAAAAAACAATTAAAAATAAATAAGTACAGGTACTTAAAAATTAAACTAATTACAGAATAATTATCTACAAATAAAAACGTACATGTTGTGCTAATACAATAATTTATACGAAATAGTCGAAATACACTCATATTGTACAATTAAATAAGAATAATTAATAAATAAAATATATTTACTTATATTTAAAATCAAATAATTATGGGATAATTATATACACAGTAAAACAAACCAGTTATATTAATGCGATAAATATTATGTAATGGTAGAAATAATACAAAAATTATACAAATAATACGTAATAATAATAATAATACAATATTTTATTTAAAAATAATACGTAATAGTATCAATAATACAACATATTAATTCCAAAAATTTTCACCGCACAAAATTAATTTATTAATATTAAAATTATTTAAATAAATATAAAACTTAGACTTTAAATCATAGAAAAATCTAGAAAATCAAGAAAATACAAATACTCTTTTAAAAATAATAATTTAATATTTTAAAATACTAAAAATTATTTTAACTAGTATTGAAAGTTCATGATTATTACACATTGTATTTAACCATTATTGTGAGTATCACTTGTAATATACTTGTACACCGAGAGAAGTGTGAGACGTGAGACGGGGTTGAATCCAATAGGAGTGGCGTCGGTTGACGAACCTAGGGAGAGGTTGTATCCGAGCACTTGAAGAGGACACGGGCTAGGTTCCTACACTTAGTGTGTAGAGTGTGATTGCATAGTGTTTGTTGTGTGAGTGTTTTCGATAAACTTGTAAACTGAGTGTGTAGAAGTTCCAGCTTCCAAACCGGATTGTAATAGTAGAGATCTCCTCTAGGTGAGGAGCGGGGACGTAGGTCGTGGTGATCGAACCTCGTAAACATATCGTGTGTTTGTGTTTTGCTTAGCGTATATTTTTTGTGCTTATTCATATCATTCTTGTTCATATCCATCTCATATATTTTGTGCAAGAACAAATTAATCAATATAATTTTAATTGAGAGTTAATTAGGATTAGATTAGCATAAGACCCTAATCACCCCCCCTCCCCCTCTAGGGTCTAACAGATGTATCTTATAAATAAAAATCATATCTCAACAAAAATACATCTACTATCTGAGATAAATAAATATCTCATCATGAATCAAATAAATATCGTACTAAGGCACACTGCCTTTACAATATGGAAATAAAATACTAATGTCTGAATAAAAATGTAAAATCTACTGTGGAGCCTCTACTAATACTCATGTGACAGCGAGTATGCAAGAACTCTGTCATCCTGCGGCTCTCCATACCTCTATACTACCTAAAAGAAAAGAAGAACAATAAAAAAGATTACATAAAGAGCGTCAGAGCGCAACAGCAAGATCTCCTCCATCCGCCCCTAGGGGAAGGGCTACTAGATAGACTGGAGGCTCTATCTATAAGCATAGTCTACCTAGATCATTTTCCTTATATCTAAGTAAAATTAACATTTAGAAACCTACAACACGAGACGTAGTACGTTACGCAAAATAATGCAAAAAAGGAAACTCTCATGTATATACCATTGTCACAAATTGTAGATAACTAAATATTAATACCAAACTAATAATAGATAATCTAATGAAATCAATAATTAAAAAAACAACACAAGACTGGTACGTCGAGCGAAATCATCCAAACAAGGAAACCCTCATGTATATACCATTATCTCAAATTGTAGATAACTAAATATTAATACTGAGCTAAGAATAGACAATCTAATAAAATCAACAATTAAAAATCCACAACACGAGACTGGTACATCAAGCGAAATAATCCAAACAAGAAAACCCTCATGTATATATCATTATCTCAAATTGTAGATACTAAACATTGATCCCAACTAACAAGTAAAGAAAATAGTAAAGAAATATAAAGACATCATTACATCGTATTTATAATATCTTCTACAATCACTGGGGAGATAAAATAAATACCAACATATAATCATGTATACTTTCAAGAGCAAAGTATCTCAGTCATATATCTCAAAGATGAGTTAAACTCACAACTGACATCCGCCTAAAACTTAAGCGATAATTCCACAATCCTAATGTCACGGACTACCCTGTAGGTATCCTGAACTGTGTACATGGCTCATTAGTCTCATTGCAATCTCAGTACGTAGCCTGAGTGCGGGACGGCCTACCATATAGGTATTTGAAAGCACCCTATTGCTACTAGGAAAGAACACTAGAGGGGGGTGAATAGGGTTTATGCTAATCTAATCCGATTTATGCCAAATTAAAACTAATTGATAAATATCCTAGCAATATTGATATGTAATAAGATATATATGCAAGGATAAGCAATATAAATAAGGGTGAAGCAAGATAATCAAATACAAACGATATAGTGGATGAATTATACAAAAGAGAATGACGATAGAGATAAACTAAATATAAGTGCACAAGCCAAACTCAAACACAATCAAATGATCATGGAGTTCGGTCCCTACGACCTACGTCTCCGTTCCTCAACTCGAGGAGATCTCCACTATCAGAACCGGGTTTTCTACGCTCACCTGAACAACGTTTACACCTCACAATCGGTTTTCTAGTTCAACGAAAACTTTACAATCTCACACTATTATAATCACACTTTACACCCTCTAAGTATTGGTCTCTAGCCCGTGTCTCCCTCAAGTGTTAAAAATTATAACCTACCTCTAGGCATTACTACCTACCACACTCCTCTTGGGATGACCCCATCTCTCACCACACACTTCTCTTGGTGTACAAGTATATTACAAAGTGTAACTTCATAATTAAAGCTCAAATACAACAAGATTTATTCTCTACAATAGATGAGAACTCAATGTAGGCTCACACTCAATTGTTACAACTCTCACAACCCCAATAATACTATGTATGAAAATACTTAAGCTCAAGTGGGTGTGTATAAACAATGAGTGAAATCAAAACTAAACTCAAATATGAAATCTAGCGTAAAACAATGATAATAGAACAAGTATATAAATATAAAGCAAGAGATTGAGTTTAGAAAACTTCTCCAATGAATAACAAGAGAGAGATGAGTTGAAGCTCAAACACCAAAGGATCATCTCTTCTAGCTCTTGTGAAAATTGCTTCACAAACTTGAAACTCAAAACTCAAACTTAAAACAAACACTAAACACCCTTTAAACTTGTTAAACCTTTTTTTTTTAACTTTTCTTAACTACTTCAGAACGTTAGAGGGCAAGGGGTATATATAGGATTAAGAAACAAAGCCCAAAAACCCAAGAAAATCAAGCAAAAAGACAAAATAACGAAAATATGAAAATCTAGAAAAACTAGCCATTATGATGCCGTCGGTCGACTGATACTATTCATCAGTCGACTGATGACCTTATATATCTTTTTGTAAATTCAAGTTCAACATTCTTAAGTAATTAAGAAAAGTTTTAAAAGAGGTTTAACAAGTTTAAAGGGTGTTTAGTGTTTGTTTCAAGTTTGAGTTTTGAGTTTCAAGTTTGTGAAGTAATTTTCACAAGAGCTAGATGATATAATCCTTTGGTGTTTGAGTTTCAACTCATCTCTCTCTCTCTCTCTTGTTATTTTTTTGAGAAGTTTTCTAAACTCAAACTCTAGCTTTATATTTATATACTTGTTTGATTATCATTTTTTAAGCTAGATTTCATATTTGAGTTTAGTTGTGATTTTACTCATTGTTTACACACACCCACTTGAGCTTAAGTATTTTCATACATAGTATTATTGGGGTTGTGATAGTTGTAACAATTAAGTGTGAGCCTACATTGAGTTCTCATCTATTGTAGAGAATAAATCTTATTGTATTTGAGCTTTAATTGTGAAGTTACATTTTGTAATACACTTGTACACTGAGAGAAGTGTGTGGTGAGAGACGTGGTCATCCCAAGAGGAGTGGGGTAGGTGGTAATGCCTAGAGGTAGGTTATAATTCCTAACACTTTAGGGAGGTACGGTCTAGAGACCAACACTTAGAGGGTGTAAAGTGTGATTGCAAGAGTGTGAGATTGTAAAGTTTTTGGTGAACTAGAAAACCGATTGTGAGGTGTAAACGTTGTTTGGATGAGTATAGAAAACCCGGTTGTGATAGTGGAGATCTCCTCGAGGTGAGGAGCGGAGACGTAGGTCGTGGGGACCGAACTCCATGATCATTTGATTATGTTTGAGTTTGGCTTGTGCACTTATATTTAGTTTATCTCTATCGGAATTCTCTTTTGTATAATTCATCCACTATATCGTTTGTATTTATTTATCTTGTTTCACCCTTATTTATATTTGCTTATCCTTGCATATATATCTTATTGCATATCATTATTGCTAGGATATTTATCAATTAGTTTTAATTTGGCATAAATCAGATTAGATTGGCATAAACCCTATTCACCCCCTTAGGGTTCTTTCCTAGTGGCAATAAGGTGCTTTTAATTAGTATCAGAGGTTGGTGCTGTTTGATTTAAGGTCTAATCACTTTGAGTTAAAAATCCAAGTTATCTTAGTGTGCTAATCTAATTTTGATTGCATTTGTCTTACTTGCATATATTTCTAATCATGTATATGAATGGTGCATCTTGTTTAGCCTATGATCCTAATGTTGCTCCTAGAATAGATAATTTCCCCTATGACCAATGGTTTCCTAGATTTAATATTTTTGTTAGATCTAGATATTTTGATTTATGGAAAATAATTGATAATACTTATATTGTACCCACTTCGGAGAAATCCAAGTAGAATAAAAATGATAAAAGAATGTTTACAATGAACAAGATTTTGTTAGAATATTTGCTAAATTCTTTTGACTCATCTATGTCTAACAAGGTTATTCATTTTGATAGTGCTTACACCTTATGGGAATTTATTGAAGCACATCGAGGAAACTTGGAGACGATCAGACAAGATTTGGAGGCTTCCTCTTTAAGTTCCATTGGAGCATCATGCACACGGGCAATAGGCGATAGCCCTAGTTTAGTAAGTGATTTCGAATCCGATAATGATGTATCTTTTGATGAACTCGTTTGTGCTTGTGAAAAGTTATTGCATGCCTATAACAAATTGCATAAAATTTTATTGATTTGCAAAACAAGCATGTAACTTTGAAATCCGATCATGAGTTATTAGCATCTAAGTTTGAAACTATTTCAAATGAAAATATGATCCTAAAAGAAAACAATGAGTAACTTAAATTGGATCATGATTCTCTTATTTCAAGTATTGTTAAGTTAACTCATGAGAAAGATAATGCCATCTTAGAAGTAGAGAACATTAGAAATGAGTTTAATTCTTTTAAAAATAATCATACATGTTCTACTTCTAGTAATAATGTATTTATGGATATAAGTGAGATAAATCATGTTAAGGATCGCATATCATCTTTAGATTCAACTTTTAAAATATGCATTATTAAAAATAAGAAGCTTATGTACTTGTGTACAAAGTCCCATGTTAACACTTCCAAATCAAACACTCACTATGCACACATGTATAGCAAGATTTATAAATACTCTATTTTCGGTCGAAAAGGCCACATTGCTAAATTTTGCTATGATGCAAAAAAAACCTACAATAAATAATCATAATTGTGCATTCCATCAAGTTTCATCATTATCACATTTTGCACATACACATGCACATACTCATCATGTACATCATAAGCATGCCCATGTGTTTAAATGTGATTATTATGGTAGATTTGATCATTTGACCAAATTTTGTTTTAATTTAAAAAGAGTTTCTCGTTTGCAAAATAATTTCCAATATAAACCTATTTTTGAAAATGAGTCTCGTGCACAACCGTTTGGTCATTATAAGCAAATGCTTCCTTTCCATTGTACTTATTACAATCGGAAGGATCATTTGAGTAATTTTTGTTATGACCGTGTCCGTGCACCACATGCATCCAAAAGGGTTCATAACCCTAGGGTTTTGAGCTCGAATGATAGGGGTCATGTCCCTAACCAATCCGGCACCAAGAATATTTGGGTGCTAAAATCTTTTTAAACTAAGAATTTTTTTTTCATGTCTTGGTTTTAAAAAATAATTTTGAATTTTTTTTAAATATGAAATCAATTTTTCTTTGATCAATTCTTTTATTTTAATGATTATTAGTTTTGATTTTGATGAGAGGTTTGTGTTTATATAACCCCTCGGGTGCTAAAATGTTCATATGGTTGAAATAAACTTAAGAGCTTGACATATTTGCCTCTCTTGCCTTATATCGTTTGATTTTATGGATTTCACTTGATTTATGATTTTATTTGAGTGATTTGTTTTTATTTAAAAACTTTTTTTCATGATTCTCATGTTTCCTATTCATTTATTTTCATAAATCTATCTTCATATGGTTTTTATGTTCTTACCTTGAGACACTATTCAATAATGACACATATATGGTTTTTATGTTCTTACCTTGAGACACTATTCAATAATGACACATATATGTGTTCTCTTGGTCTATCTTTGTATGTGAGTTATGTTTATTGAGACACTATTCAATAATGACACATATATGTGTTCTCTTGGTCTATCTTTGTATGTGAGTTATGTTTAACATATTTTACATTTATTATTGCTCACATGTTTGCCATGGTCTTTATTGCATATACTCTATATGCCACTTTGATATGGGGAGTAATCCCTATATGTTTTATTGTATTTATACTCACCCATGCTTATTTGCAGGGGGAGCTTTCGCTCTCTTCATTCTTTTATTATCCCATTTTTTATGTTGTCAAAGGGGGAGAAATATTATGAATATATTCTTTTTGTTTATATTCATGATAATTATAAATTGTATATTCATTTATTTTCATGCATATATATCTTTGTGCATATTATTATTGCTAGGATATTTATCAATTAGTTTTAATTTGGCATAAATCGGATTAGATTAGCATAAACCCTATTCACCCCCCTCTAGGGTTATTTCCTAGTGACAATAGGGTGCTTTCAATAGATTTGATAAAACAAAATTAAACTAAACTCAATTTAAATCTAGCTTATAGAAATTATTAGCAAAACAATAAATAGCTAGAAATGAGTTTAATGAAACTTCTCCAATGAATAACAAGAGAGAGAGAGATGAGTTGAAGCTCAAACACCAAAGAATTATCTCTTCTAGCTCTTGTGAAAATCGCTTCACAAACTTGAAACTCAAAACTCAAAACTCAAACTTGAAACAAACACTAAACACCCTTTAAACTTGTTAAACCTCTTTTAAAATTTTTCTTAATTATTTCAGAATGTTAGAGGGCAATGGGTATATATAGGATCAAGAAACAAAGCCCAAAAACCTTAGAAAACCAAGCAAAAAAGACAAAATAACAGAAACATGAAAATCTAGAAAAACTAGCCATTATGTGGCTGTCGGTCGACTGATACTGTTCATCACTTGACTGATGACCAAATCAGTCGACCAGAAGAAAAACAGACAGTTTCAGTGTTCTAGAATTTTGGATATCTTCCTTTATAAAATCAATTAAAAATAGGAAATCAAATCCAAACATCATGAAATTTTGAGAAAAGGTTATAGACTTGTAGATAAACATGTTAGAGAAATAATTTATAAAAACTCACTTCTCAGTTGAGAGAAATAAATGTTTGAATACAAATATTATAGTTTCATAAAACTGGTGAACCACCCGACTTTGTAAAATCAATTTGACATAGTAAATCAACTCCACAATTCATGAACATTTGAGGGAAATTTCTAAACATGTATGTGAATATGTTAGAGAAAGAATTTTGTAAATATCACTTACCATTTGAGAGAAATAAGTTATTTTGTAAACTAGTCATACAACTAAAAATCTAGAAACTGTAAACAGGTCATCGGTCGACACATCAGTCGACACATCAGTCGACAGATCAGTCTACTAAAACAAAGCAGAGAGAAAATAAAGATTCTAGACACATTCATTAGTTGACTGATCAGTCGACTAAAATCATCAGTCGAGTGATAACACACTATCAGCCTGTTTAAAACTAAAAAACTGATTTTTGAAGTGCCTTTAAAAATAGGAAATAAATTCAAAAAAATATAAAACTTTGGGAAATGATTGTAGACATGATAATACACATACTACAAAACCTTGTTTTGAAAAGCACTTCTCATTTGAGAAATATCATCATTTTTCAAAATATTCCAAAACATGTAAATGTAAACACACTTGTTTTTTGTCATTTTGACTAAACCATGTTTTAAAACTTTATAAACTATTTTTATAGACTTAATAAAATATGTATAAACTGATATTGAAGTCTATAAACTAATAAAATAATATTTTATCAAAAACACCTATATTTTGATAAAATCAACAAATACGTGTGTGTGATTAATATATGAGCTTAAAGCATTAACACACAAGTATAAACCTATACTATAAACACTATAAACTATATGCCCAAGCTTGATAAAGGTCTTCAATGAGCTCAACTTGGTACACTTGCGGATGAAGCGGGAACTTGAATCTTTAACTTGAATTGCATTGCTTCACTCCACTATTCCGCCAACCTCCATTGGATATGATCGTGAATGCTCGATTTCATCAATCGTCCAACACGTTGTTTGCCTAGAATAAATATAAAAATACAAACGCTAGACAAACAACATTTGTGATAAATTGTTTGTTAAACATCATCAAAATAAAAGGACCTAATAGTATCCAAATAGATAGCTCACAATCACCACAAATAAACGGCTTACCAGCCTCATCGCACACTCGTGTAGACAGACTACTATACAAAGCATCCAAACCCAACTCAATGGGTTGTACATATGAAATATCAACGTATTACCTCATGTAGCACTAAACTGGGCTCATCAATGATATCCATCTTATGCATAAATTGTGTATATTTGGTATACCGACGTACTATCTTATATAGTACTCAGCTGTGCTCATTAACGATATCCAACGAGTGTATGAATAATCACTACTCTATTATAAACAACCCAACTCTTGTCAAAAACCCCTTTGGGTTTCTCATATGTGTGCAATGACACTGTACTTGTGTTTTCTTGAATTTACATGTATAGAAGTGCGGCTCGAACCCCATAAACACATCTCAAACAAAAATAAAACAAAACTCAGGAAATCAGCCTTAGTAGTCGACTACTAGACTGAGTAGTCGACTACTCTGAATTCATCCCAAACTTGGAAAATTTGACTAAGTGTGAGTAGTCGACTACAATGAGCATTAGTCGACTACTCTTCTATGAAACAGATTCTATGAGTTGCATCAAGAAGGGAGTAGTCGACTACACACATGATTAGTTGACTACTCTACTAAGGAAACGTTTCTGTATACTGAATTTTGAGACAGAGTAGCCGACTAGTCATCTTAGTAGTCGACTACTCTGCATGCAACTGAAATACAGGCATGCACAAATAGGACTTTAACAAATCAAACATGTACTTATACAATGTTAAACCAAATTTAAACGATTTATAACATTAAACAGAGATTAACTTGATCATAAACATGGACTTAACTTGGTTCAATTTAAGTTAACACCTTTATTAATTATTCTCTTCAATTAACTACATATAGGAAACATGATAATTAAAAGCATGAAAAGATCTACACATGAAGAGAGAAATAACTTGTTTTAAACTTAATTACAAAACCTAGATACCACAAACCTAGGTTTTTTACATGATTAGATTACAATAAAACTCCATTAATTAAATAAATTAGGGTTTGCACATAGGTAAAACTCAATTAACAAATTAAAAACGAAATTAATATTAATCCTAATGATCATGATCATATTTCTAACATAAACAACAAAAAAAACATCAGATCTAACAAGAATTACAGATCTATTATCAAAAATTTAACTTTTATCTCATGAAAATAAGAAATAAGCATGTGAACATTGATTTAATCACTTTAAATCATCTAATAATTAAGGGTGCAGGAGAGGATGAAGATGATCTTGCCTTAGGGTACTGGTGGACTCCTCAACCCCATGTATGCAAGATCCTCTTTAGCCACGATCACACTTTTCAGCTTTCCCTTCGAAAAATACCTTAAAACTCTCCCACAACTCACAAAATAGGGTTTAGGGTTTAACGAGGGAGATGGCTGCTAAACTCGCGAATTTTTATCTCTAAAAATAGGGTTTTAATGAATATTTATAGATATATAACAATCTGGGTTCGGATATAAACCAAAACCAACCCGAAACCTGAAATAAATCTGGAAACAGCCCCGTTAGTTGACTATTCTGGATAGTAGTCGACTACTCACATCACAGAAATAGGTTGTGCATGTTTTGGCTATAACTTTCACATATTACCTCGGAATAAGGTGATTTAAGATACATTGGAAAACTATTGAAGAGACCTATAACTTTTATCTTTTGAGTTTTTCCATATTCAAACTGTATCTATGTAAAAAATATAAATACTCTTAACTAGTCATTTTTTCCAAATTCAGGCACGTGCATGATTTCACTCCTATATTCACATATATATTGGATTGATCTCAAATCAATCCCTAGTATACTCAAGCATCAAAATATGTTATTTATCACCATATAATATATTTATTATTATTTATCACAATATATTCAAATTTACGGAGTTTTACATTCTTTCTCCCTTAAAAGAATTTCGTCTCTGAAATTCCGCAATCGTATCTTAGAGATTAATAACACCAGAAAAGGACATTGAGGGGATAATTCAAACAAGAAAACCCTCACATATACATCTCGTACAATTAATCTCCAGATATAAAACATAGTAATATCTATACTTAACCATCTAGAACACAAATACTCCCATTTAACACCTAACTAAGCGGAACTAGTACGTCAGGCAAAAAATCCAAACAAGGAACCCCTCATATATATACCATGTGTTCCGAATGATTAGGAGCTAAGTGTTAGTACCACATTCTAGTGTTAGATGTAAATATGACCATATAATCATAAACAAGAACAACTCAAAATGAATCAATCAATTTATCTGCTCAAATAGGTGCAGGTAGTCTCGACGTATAACATCTTCGCGCTCCTCAAAATCCTCCTCGATATCTATACTTATATTCTAGAATGCAAATATTCTCACTTAACCCCTAACTAAATAGAACTAGTATATAGGGAGAAAAATCAAAATAAGGAACCCCTCATATATATATCATGTGTTCTGAATAATTAGGAACTAAGTGCTAATACCACCATTCTTGCGTTAAGTATAGATACGAGCATATAGATTATCATAGACACAGGCAGACCATAGTCAAACAATTTACTTGCTCAAATAGATGTGGGTCATCGCGATGCATATTCTCATCGCAACCCCAATAAACCTTCTCAGCTCCTTTCTAGTTCCATTGAACTTTGACTAAGGGTATCATTTTATTTCTAAGCTTCTCTTTCTCTCCTTGGAAAGAATACATCCAAGAATCTCAATCGTAGTCAAATCGTCATGAAGTACAATCTCTGGTGCATCCAACACTCGCTACTACTCCTCGTCACGAAGATGTTTCTTAAGCATCGAAACATGGAAGACATCGTGTATACGTGACATCGATGTTGGAAGATCTAGCCGATATAAAACAGCTCCAATGCGCTCCACTATCCTAAACGGACCAATATACCTTGGGGTAAGATTTTCCTGTCTACCAAATCGCTAAATTCCCTTCATTGCTGATACTTTCAATAATACATAGTCACCAACCTGGAACTCTAATGGCCGTCGTCTCTGATCTGTATAACTCTTCTGAATGAATATCTTTGAGTAAGTCTCTGCCGTGTAAGTCATCTTTTCTGGAATGAATTGTGCCAACTTTGTCAACCGATCAACTATTATCTAAACTAAATCATTTCCTTTTTTTTATCTTGACAATCCTACAATGAAATCCATAGAAATATCTGCCCACTTCCTCCCAGAATGGGTAAAGGTTGTAGGGTTCCAGCTGGTCTCTGATGTTCTGCCTCCACTTACTGGCAGGTAAAGCACTTAGTTACATATTCCAAAATCTCCTTACGCATGCCGCTCCGCTAACACGTCTTTTCAAGTCCTTGTACATTTTCGATATGTCTGGATGTACTGTATACTTGGTACAATATGCTTCATCAAATAAGTCCTTTTTAAGTTGTGGATAACCCAACATCACTAGACGAACCTTCATTCGAGAACCCTCATCTGTTTCGATGGTTCATTCTGCGCTAGTCTCTATAGAAGTCCCATTCTTTCGGATTTTAATCTAAGAATCTCCTATCTGGGTGCTGATCTTTCTATCACTCTAAGATGACTGCACTGATAAAGCTCATAAGGAAATGCTTCTTCCGCTAATTGCCTGCCTAAAGTAAAACTTGCTGAGGGTGTAAAGGTTTTGATACAATAAACATTACAAAACTTTAATCTCACAACGACACTTCCTACTCAATGCGTCTGCTACAACAT